>NW_028277030.1:67157500-67842000 GCF_059951505.1 Python bivittatus | reverse complement strand
TTCCATTAGCAAGCCTAAGCCCAATCAACCTACCAGTCCTTCAAACCCCAAATTCTTCCAGTTCTGAATTTGGGGCATAGGCAGGGTGGACTTCCTGCAAGGGGCCTGACCTATCCAAGTGTGCTTCCATAGGACAGACTTCTGCACAATGGGTGTATGTATGAATGAATGTATATCTGAAATAAACATTGTTTCTTTGTCTGTATCTGATCTGAGTTTGCCATAGAGACTCTCCACCCTCCTCCCTTTCTCAGATCCTGGAGGAGATGGAGTCTTCTTCCCTGACTCTTTGCTTCCTGCTCACATAGATTTCTTTGGAGGGAAGGAGTGAGTATAGTTTGAATAGACAAATACAGAGAATCAGCAGAAGAACCTTCTAGGAGGTAAAGCTGAGAGAAGCACTAAGCTCTTCTAAGAATGAAGGAGAGGAGAGAAAAAGTCTTGAAGGCACAGGTGATATGGTGAAAAGCAAACAACCTGATCCTAGATCAAGCCATCACCAAAGCAAGGACCAGATGGAAACTATCTCTTGTCCAAAACAGCCCTTTATGTACATTACACTGGGTGGGAGTGTAATAAGAAATTGAATATGGCTTAAAATGCTTTATTTATTTATTTATTTATTTATTTATTTATTTATTTATTTATTTATTTAGATCCTCACACAATTAACAAAATAATCTTTAAACTTAAAAAAAAATAGAAAAGAAACAACCCCAAACAAACTTAAAATACAAAGCAAGAAAGTAAAGAAAGAAGAAAAAGTATTTCTTATATTTTATACTTATCAAGAATCACAAACTTAAAATACAAAGCAAGAAAGTAAAGAAAGAAGAAAAAGTATTTCTTATATTTTATACTTATCAAGAATCACTGGTTTAGAACAGTGATTATAATATTAAAAAGCCTGTATCTGATAGACAGCAGTTGTTGGAATTCTTTTGTAATGCCTGCATCGCTTGGCTACAATGAATCTGATTATCTGAGACTCAGTGTCCTGGGAAATATATTCTTAGAGTATTTTTCCTTGCCAGCCAAGCAAGATCTGATATACAGGTGGCTAGGACTAAACAACAGTTGTTACTGTGTGCACATATTTAGGAATCTTATCTGTAATTTTACAGATGCTTTTTGCAGAGGTTGTACTACAATATGATAAATGTTCTAAATGTACAATTGGAATGAAAATATTAAATTGCCAGTCGATAGTATGGTTTCTATGGAAATGCATAAAAAGTGGGAGTTTATTGTTTAGTTTCTCTTAAATATTTGGGAAAAATTATTCCACACACATACTCCTTTCTAAGGAAGATGTGAATATTTGAAACTGTAAAACACCAAGTAATAATGACACTCAAATGAGAAAATGGGGAGTTTAATCTTCCAGACATTCAATTGTACTCGATACATATTCATTTCTGCTTTTTTAAGATGAAAATGACATTGAATATGTACCACTATGGTCACAGCTAGAGAATTATGCTTTGGAACTTTTGATACCTGGCAAGTACTTGGTTTTAATTATAGTAGAATTTAGTTGTATTCCCAGCATTAAAGGCAGGCATGTTTGGATGTTATTGGAAGAGAACAAGAAGGAAAGATTCTTGTTCTCATGAAAAGGTGACTTTATGGAAGAATCTTTGTTTTAAATAGCAGAGTTTTATTTTAGTTTAGGATGGGTTTTTTTTTTTTTTTTGTCTGCGCTCAGTCATTGCTGACCCTGCAGTGACTGCTTGGACGAGTCCTTGCAGTTTTCAAGGCAATTGTTTTCGGAAGTGGTTTGCCAGAGCCTCCTTCCTAGGGCAGAGCCCAGCTGGCGAGCGCAGGAGGCGGGGTTTCCGTTACTTCGCGCCCTTTTCGGGCGCGCGCGGTTTTTCGCGCTTACCGGCAACTGCTCCCGCCTCCTTTTTTGCAAGGCGCCACCAGCATTTTTCCTCCCACCGGAGTGAGAGTCCCCATTTATCTACTCACGTAAGTTTTCGAACTGTTGGGTTGACAGGAACTGGGGAGGAAACAGGAGCTCACCCTGTTTAACGCGAAGGCTGGACTCGAACCGCTGAAGCGTCGACCATTTCTGGCCAGCAACTTTCAGCGTCATTAAGCCGCTGCGCCACTGCGTCCCCCTTAGGATGGGTTGGAGGGGGGCAAATTTAGACTGAAATTTGGGCTAACATCCTCAACCCTTATCTCTAATTGTACACATTGTAATAGTTTGGTATTTCCTTTAAGAACCTCTGAATGATGTCCTAAATGACATTTTGTAGTAGCTCATTGTATCTATTCTTCATCTGTGTATAGGGGAAGGAGAAGATCCTTTTGAAATCCCAAATTGGATGGGAATTTAGTACCCTTGTCCACAGTGAGATTTATAGTTGCTTCTGAGTTACTTGAGAAGACATTGTAGTGATTTGCTTACTTTTAAGTAATGGATCATTGTTGTGTAATACATAAATATGATTACACTTGAATCATTAACAGCAGTGTGCCAGTAGCTGGATAAATGGACACAGCTATATAAGTAACAGAATTTTTTTGTTGTCAAGAGAGGAATAAGACTCTTGTTATTTACTGGATTTGCCAGTTTTAATGTTTTGTAATGTTTTCAAACATAACATTGTGTCAGAAGTGTTTGGAATACAGAGAGCTGAGGTAGATCAGCTGAAACCTCCAGAGAAGTTGGCGTTTGAAGGCAACAGTGCAGAAAACTGGAGGTGGAAGCAAAGGTTTGAGATGCATTGTACGATTAGTGCAGCTGGGGAAAAAACACACTGAAACACTTCAAGCAGTTTTGTTCCTTCGTATTATTGAAGAAGAATCCACATACATGTTTCATACCTTCTTGTTTGATGTGGAATTGTTTCTCAAATTTCAAGTTTACTGTGCACTAAGGAAGAATGAGAGGGATTTTTTTTTTTTCCCCACAAGGACACAACAGTTAGAACCAAATACAGATCTTTCTATGAATAATTTGAAATCATTGGCTCTACAGAAAAACAGCTAAACTCTATATATGCTAAATGTTATCCAAATAAACTCAGAAATAAGCAATCTCAAATTGTTTCCAGAAGCCAGGAAATCTTGTGGCAAGTACAGTTTTTATCACAGTATTGGGGCTTATCCAGCAAACGGAAAAGATTGTAGAAGATATGTCAAGCCTTATCTTGTTGCAAAGTTTGTAGGACTAAGGGCAAAAAGTTGCAAAGTAAGGACTGTTAAAGGAACAAAAATAATAAGAGGAAGGAGAAGAAAAGGATAATACCCAGGTTCTCATTGGGAATCTAATTTCAAACAGTTTCAACAAAGATGGGCACATCACTTTATGCATGAATGGCTCTAACGTGGTAAGTTTAAATATATATATATTTTTGTCTGCGCTCAGTCATTGCTGACCCTGCAGTGACTGCTTGGACGAGTCCTTGCAGTTTTCAAGGCAACTGTTTTTCGGAAGTGGTTTGCCAGAGCCTCCTTCCTAGGGCAGAGCCCAGCTGGCGAGCGCAGGAGGCGGGGTTTCCGTTGCTTCGCACCCTTTTTGGGCGAGCGCGGCTTATACGCTACTGGCAACTGCTCCCGACTCCTTTTGCAAGGCGCCACCAGCATTTTTCCTCCCACCGGAGTGAGAGTCCCCATTTATCTACTCACGTGAGTTTTCGAACTGTTGGGTTGACAAGAACTGGGGAGGAAACAGGAGCTCACCCTGCTAACGCGAAGGCTGGACTCGAACCGCTGAAGTGTCGACCATTTCTGGCCGGCAACTTTCAGCGTCATTAAGCCGCTGCGCCACCGCGTCCCTTTTAAAAATAAATACTCTTGTACAAATTAATTATTGTTTATAAATGTTTATGTGACTTTGCAAGCTAAACCTTTGAAAAAAAATGCCACATTGATAACTGCTCTGGATTGCAATTAAGAGTGTTAGGGGAAAAAGAGCTTCTTTGTGAATATAATGATGAAATTTCAAATAATGGATTTTTATTCAGAAGCTGATTTAGGTTTAAAGGCCATAACTAAAATGAGCTTATACAACAGGTAAACTTAGCAATAGGACAACAAAAAATTCAGAGATTGTAAAGAGGACATTTTAAAATCTAGCTGCTTACCAGGTTACTACTCTGTTAAATTAAATCTACAGGTCCATCCCATTATTTGTGCTCCTAGAAATATTTGTCTTATCTTCAGTTCTGAGATATTATGATGTTGATAAAATAGTTACTGTTTCTGTTGATACTAACACTACAGGTTTGGGAGCAGTAGTGCTTCAGGATAATTTATCAGTAGCAAATGCTTGTAAACCCATGACAACTACACAACTGAAATATTGCCAAACTATGAAGGAAATTTTACCTATTGTATCTGGTTGTATGAAATCTCATCAATTCAGAAAGATAGTGAAAATAGAGACTGACGATCATAAGATCTTAGAAGTCATTTTTAAAAAGTCAGTGTATAATGCATCCCCTAGGATTTAAATACGGTTGTTAAATTTACAGAAATACCAGTTGCAAATTATTCATAGGGCAGGAAAAGAATTAGGCTGTTGATAAAATGTCAGTTCTTACTATCCAACACATGGGGAGAGATTTGATACTAGAAAAGTTGAATTAGTAGAATATTTGGTTATGTATTATTTGTGTGTTTCTGATTCTAAATTGAGAGACTTTTAAGACTCTGTTGGAGGATGGTATTTCATAATCCTTGAGTGATTTTATTTTGAAAGGCTGACTTCAGAAAAGAGAGAGAGAGAGAGAGAGAAAATGCTGCAGATGAAATGGTACCTCACCAGAACTTTACAGAAGAATGAAATGTTTATGAGGACTCAATTTTTAAGAGTAATTATATAGCAATGCCACAGAAATTAAGAACAAATTCATGAGAATCAGGAACAGAAGCATGTGAGAGAAGGCTAGAGATACAATCTACTGTCCGGTATTTGTGCTCAAATAGAGGTCATAGTTTAAGCGTGCAGAGTACATTCAACTTATATAAATAAAAATGATAAAGATCCAGCGAAAACATGAAATACCCATTAAGACCATAGCAGAAAGTAGTGACTAATATATCTGAATTTCAAGGTAAAGTGTATCTTGTTCTGATTGACTACTATTCAAAGTGTATATTATTTGGAAAAGTTTATTAGTAATGCTGCTGTTATGCATAGTACATTGGTATTTGCTTGAAATGGTACTTTAGAAGTTGAAGTAATAGTGGTTCTCAGTTTAGTTCAAAATGAATTTGTCAATTTGTGAAGTAATGAGGTTTTGCACACACTACTTTCCATCCTTTTGCTTAATCCAATGGTATATCTAATGCGAACAGTAAAAATAATATTTAAAAAGTCAAAGTTAAGTCAGATTTTTAACCTAGCTTTTTGGCATATGGAAATAATTCATTAGCTGTTGGTAAATCCACAGATCCGTGTAGCTCCCACACTGCTGATGATCCATAAATCTTTAAAAACTTGGCTGTTTTCCCAGACATTGGAGTACAGAGCCTGTAGAACCCTTGTTGGTTATGTTTCTGTTATAGGGAATGTATTTGTCCAGAAGCATGGGTTTTTTCCTTGTTTTTTATTTTTAGTGTAAGCCACCCAGAGTCATTCTGGAATTGGGCAGCCTCTATATCTTCTAAATAAATATATCACCAATTCACTTTTAAGGAGTAGACACTTAAAATCAAGGCCACCCATGACAGTAGTTTTGTTATATTCTCAAGGTAATGTGAAAAAACAATTGAGACCAAAACAACAGCAACAACAAAAACTCACACAAAATAATATAAGGAAAAGATGACATGCATATTCAGCACAGTACATTTGTTTGTTTATGTATTTGCCCATCTTGCAACAGTTTTGGATGGCTAACAAAATCAAAACTCAATCGAAACAGGCCAACAACAATAACAAAAACAAGAGCTAATAGCAATATATAGAATAGCCACCAAGGGCAACAAGAAGCCCTACAGAAATAGGCCCCTTAACTTTCTGACCCCAACACTCGGGAACGCAGCCATGTTGAAAGGCTTTCCAGAATGCTAGGAGAGTCAGGGCCGGTTAGATCTCCAGGAGCAAAGTGGTCCAGAGGGCAGGCATTGCATGGGAACCTGTTCAAGTGATACAAAAGCACAAAACAACCAAATGGTACATTGTGCAGACTCGTGATGATGTAGATGATCATAAGAAAGATCTACCATTGACTAGAGAACTAAGTGTGTCTTTTGGAAAAGAGTCAGAATCAAAAGTATTGAAAACATTAAAAGTATTGCTATTGATACCAAAGAAACAGAACAGGGTGTTGCAAAAGCAATTATAACATCTAGTCAAAGAGCAGGGAAGGAGATTGAAATAAATAAAACAGGGTGTTTGAGTGACTAGTTCACTTCTGAGAAATGGGTTATTCATGTGTAAAGTGTAAATTATGGTAGCAATTTGATGATACTTATATCATTAACAGCAGTGTGCTGGTAGATGAATAAATAGAGACCACTGTGTTATTAAGACAGAGATTTTTTTATTGTCAACAGAAAAATAATTCATAGGATTCCTTGGATCTGCTTTTTTAAATGTTTGTATAAAAAATAATTACAATAGGTGTCTCAGGGATAATTGGTAATCTACATAATTTGCATGCAAAGGCAGGAAAGTGAACTATTTCTTCATTCGATCTCTGCAATATAGTCAGACACCAACCTGCATCAGCAAATTCTAAAATCTGATGACAATTGAAATCATAATTGTAGTCCAAGATCTCCAAGCTATGGAAGGATTTGACAGCTGCACAATGAAGCAAACTTTACATTCAAATTTGTTTTGCATTTTATCACTTTCATTTACAATAATTAGGCTTCACAGCCCACTTGTTGGCCTTATTCAGTGTGACAACTGTGTGAAATTTTAAATGTTTTTCTTACCTTTGATATCAGTTTATAAATGATTTTTTAAAAAAATAAAATTCAGCAGAGCTTCTGAAAATCCATTCAAAAGAATTATTTAGCAAATCTATTGATGTCTCTATGTAAGAATATGCAATTTGTGAGAGGTTAGAAATAGTGTAGCTGGCTGTAGAGAGTTTTTATGTTCTGTGAACAATGACCATCACTAAGTATATTACAAGGTTATTCTGGATTGATAGCACCTTCCTAGAAAACATTCACTCTGTTTTAACAGCAAGTATGGGAAAATGATTTATTTTAGAATGGAAGGGAAACATTGGAAAATTGTCAGATGTGAGATCCCATCTACCCAGTCCTCTAATAAAAATAATTGCAATTTGAGTAAGTTAATAATAACATATGCAGCCTGAAAAACTACCCCATTATAAATGTATTTATTCAGTCTTCTGAAACAGGACACTGCATGTACAGTTAATGGGGAAGCTGAGGCCATATACTGATAGATAGCATGCACATTTTTCACTTCATCTTTCCAGCAGTTGGACCTAATGAGATGCCCATAACTATTTATGGATCAAGATACTAGTTTATGAATAAACTAGTAACATATTTTAGCTTAAAGGGACTTAATTTCTAAAAAGCTCTCAACAGCAGAATTCAGGATTCAGCGTATGGGACAGAAACGGTCACACTTTTGGATGATCTCTGGCATGGGTGGGATGATGGTTGGCCACCCATCACCCTACTTGACCTCTTGGTGGCTTTCAATACTATTGACCATAGTATTCTTCTGGACCAACTCAGAGGATTGGGGGTGGGCAGCACGGTGCTGTTCTGATTTGCCTCCATTCTCCAGGGTTGATTCCAGTCAGTGGTGATCGGGGAGGAGAGGTTCTGCCTTCAGCCCCTATGTGGGGTGCCACAGGGTTCAGTGCTCCCCCCTCTCCTATTTAATATCTACATGAGGCCACTGGGTGAGCTTATCCATTGCCATGGGATGGGGTATCATCAGTATGCTGATGATACCCAATTATACATCTCTGCCCCTGGCGAATTGAGTGATGCCGTGAATGTCTTATCTCAGTGCCTAGAGGCTGTGAGGATCTGGAAGGGGCACAACAGTCTTCAACTGAGCCCTGGCAAGACTGAGTGGCTTTGGGTCCTTCCAGTTATGGGCTATACCATCTTTGGTGCTGGATGGGATGGCACAGACAGACCCAGTGCACAATCTGGGAGTCCTCCTAGACTCACGACTCCTGCTCAAAGAGCAGATGGCAGTCATGGCTGGGAGGGCCTTTGCACAGCTTCATGTTGTGCCCCATTGCACCCTTTCCTGAATCAGGAGCCCTGCTCACAGTCACTCATGCTCTAGTCACCTCCAGATTGGATTGTTGTAATGCACTCTACATGGGGCTACCCTTGAAAAGTATCTGGAAGCTTCAACTGGTGCAGAATGCAGCAGTGCGGGCAGTTATTGAACCTCATTCAATAGGTCTGTACTTTGTAATGGCTGCTATAGTTATTGTATTAGAAATCAAAAATTGGTCATGTGAGTTTATGGCATTGTTTGATGGAAATTATTCAAGTGCACAACTGATTTTAATATCTGCATTTAGTTATAGTTCAATTGTTTGGCTTTTGTTATGCATTAAGTTCTTAACTGGAAGTTAACTGGGTATTACTAGATGTTTTATGAACGTTGAAAGCTACCTAAAAGGGGCTGTTTTATCTCATAGGAGACCCATAAGCATCTTTTAATAAATAAATAATACAAAATTCTAACATAGTTCATTTCAAATGGGAAAAAAAACCCCAACCTAAATTGACTTTTTTTACTTTTAGCCCTCCCTGTCACCTCTTTTTCTCCCAATACTTACAATGTATAGACCAGAATAGGCTTTCTTCCACATATTTCTTGCCAGGATGTCATGTTTACAGAAAATAAAACTAATAAAAACAACAGCCAATCTGTGTGTCTGGCTAAGAGAAAGAATCAGCTAGAGAAAGCTTCTGCAAAAACAAGGTGGGGAATAATAGCATCTTCAAACCATACTGCATATAAATATAATATCAGATCTCCTAATTCAAACTTTGGTTTTCAAGGCAGACAAACACAGAAGTCTTCTACATTATTTAAGATGTACCAGAAATTGAAAAACCTAGTTATTTGCTACTGGAGAAACGTCATTCATTGCCCAACAGTGATCAGAACAAATTAGAATATACTACTAAAGAAAATAAATCTTTAACGTGCAAAAATCACCAGGTCCTGCATTTATCCCCACCTGATGATTCTTGATAGCTTGGTGCTTTATGCCATGTCTTTATGCACCATGTTCTAATGAACAATAGGCCCATTGTGTTAGTATCAAACTGTATTGCAACATAGTCTGTACTCCAGCTGTTCTTGTTTACAACTTCTAAAACTCTCTTCTTTATAGCCTTGTGTTTACACAGTTTGTTGGCTCTGTGTTTGTTCCCTTTGCTAGGAACTGGTACAATCTTCCAAACACTGCTGTGAGATAGCTAGCTAGACAGACAGACAGACAGACATGAACAGGGCCGATGGAGGATAAACCATTTTAAGAAACTGAGAGCAATTTATAATTTACAAAGCATATTATAAAAATCTGGTTTGGAGAGAAGTCGTTGGAGATTGATATGCCACAAGCGAAAAACCATTGTTGTGTACAGGGACTGTGATATAGGTAGCACAGGTGGTATATAATTAATACTCGGAATTAATTTATCTTTCTTAATTAACTGACGATATTTGCATTCTCTTCTGAATAATAAAATAAACCATCTAGTTCTAAAAACACAAGTTGGTACATGCAATATTTTCAGTACTCCATTGTTTAATGAAAACTAATACCAATCTGCTTCACAATTTCTTTTTAACCTGTTAGTAACAACACTGGTGTGTTACTTTAATTGTTTTTTTAACTTACCATTTTAACAAATGGCATTTCAACTGTATCAGCAGACAGTTATAAAATACATTTAATGGTCAATTTGTTTTTTCCAGTATAATTAAAGATTTCATCTCCGGGAGAAAAACCATACTGCCATGTTTTAAAAGATGTTGACACAAATAATCAAAACTTTTATTTAAAAACAAATTAGATTTATATCATGCTTTTATTTTTGTACAACTCCAGGCAGCAAACAATACATAATGTTCCTGCCTCCTATTTTCCCCACAACAATAACCCTTTGAGGTGGGTTTGGCTGAGAGAGAGTGACTGGCCCAAAGTCACCCACCTGGATTTCATGCCACCTAAGGGAGACCTAGAACTCACACTGTCCCAGTTTCTAGCTTAGCACCTTAACCACTACACCAAGCAGGCTCTCAAAACTTAGTCTTTTGTTTCCAAACTAATTCATAATTATTTATTTAGAATTAAGCAGTACAGGTAGTCCTCGGTTAATGACAGTAATTGGGACCAAAATTTTCATCGCTAAGCAATGTGGTCATAAAGCGCAATGTCACATAACTGCATCGCTTAGCAATGTTAATTCTGGCACTCCCAGTTGCCATAGTTAAGTGAGGATCGCAGGGTATTAAGTGAGTCCCAGGTGGCTTGCAAGCAGACTGGCAGGCAGGTAAGGTGAGGCACAGCGCAAGCATGGTGGGGCTGGGGGGGGTGCATGAGCAGCCTGTGAGATGTGGCGCAAGCACATTGGAGCTGGGGGTAGCTGCTGGGAGGGCGCATGAGGGGCCTGCAGCTACCCGCAGCCCCAACGTGCTTGCACCATGCCTCACATGCCACTCGTGCACCCTCCCCCACCTGCAAGCGTGAGGGGCCTGCAGTGACATGAATGCAGCAGGGCTGGGGGTGGCTGCTACTGGGCAGGGGAGGGTGTGGGCGACCTTCCCTGCTGGCTTCCCCATTGACTTTGCTTGTGGGAAGCTGGTAGGGAAGGTTGCAAATGGTGATCATGTGATTGCGGGAAGCTGCAAGTATAAGTGTGAGCCAGTTGCCAAGTGCCCAGATCGTGATCACATGATCGTGGGGGTGCTGGGATGGCTGGAACTTCAAGGACCAGCTGTAAGTATCACTCATTCACCACTGTCATAACTTTGAACAGTCACTAAATGAGTGGCCATTAAACGAGGACTACCTGTACTGCAAATCAGGGAATGTTCAGAAAGAGAAGAACAATAGCAAAGAAGTCAAGAAGCAAGTACAAAAGACAGTTGTCAGAAGAAGCTGGCCACCACCTTATTAGGAGCTTCTTCTTGCTGTCTTTATACAAATGCTGGGGAAATTAAATCCACAGAAAATACAGGAAACAACAACAACAAGCTCAAGAGGTTTCAGATGAACTTTAATTTCAGAGAAGGAAGAGATGAGAAGCTATTCGATAAAAAGGTAGAATGAAGAGCTTTTATTCCAGAGCTTTCCCTTACTTTAACTCTTTCTCAAAATACACATTTTTTTACTGCACGTTCTCCTGGCTCACTAGTATATTATCAACAAAGATACCCATTCTTTACTGAACTACATCCTTCCCTTTCAAGTATTTGTATGAAGGGTTCTAATGAGTGGCTATTTTGGGAAAAGTGTCACAGTTATAACCTCAACCTATAGGATTCAGAGAATGGGGGAGGCGATTCCAGGACACCCTTAGTGTCTTGAGATGGATGTAAACTCAGGTTAGATGTGTAGGCATTCAGGTTCTGTTTGGAATGGGTTTTTCAGGAAAACAAATTTCAGTGTGTTAGAAGGCACAGATCTCTGTCCAGAAGAGATTCAGGAGTACGGATATGAGAATAATACAGTGCTACACTGGCCTAACAATTGCTTTCTCCCCCCCCCAAAAAAATGTTAATCGGTATGTAGGTCTGTAAAATAATAAAGGAACATATCCTTCAGATGCAATATCAGTGAAGGGTTAGAGTTCTAATATGGATGACACAACAAGCCTAAATCAGAGACACAAAAAATGTGCTCCATATGGCTGCCCACTTCTCTTCCCTTTTGCTCCCCATTTTGCATTTTTGGGAATGGGAGGTTAAGGGGCAAGTTTTGCAGAAGCTGAAGGTACCCATTTCACTTCTGAGCCCCTTCCCAAAATGGATTGTGACCTTGACTACTTTTGGAATGCAGCTGTTGACAATAATATACAAAGCCTGATATGGCTCTTGAGTTGACAGTAGTTCTACATCCCTGGGTTAAAGACCCAGAACATGCACACTGAGGGAATTACGAAGAAGGAATGGAGGGCTATAGCTTATTCCAAAGGACTTTTGAAAGCTCCCATATTTAAATGCAACTTATCAGCATTTTTTGGTAATTCCAAAAAAAAGGTGGGGAAAATGTATTATTTTTCCAATACTCATGAAGTTCACTCAGAGAATCAGCATTTGTATTTGCATATTGATTGTCTCCAAATTTTGGGTGTTGACTTTATGTCTAAATAGCGTCAGTCTTTCAAGTGATTTACATATTTATATTGTTACATTTTAATGAATTGTTAACCCATAAATCAAACATCAACACTAATGTGATAATGATTTACATTCTACAGATAGATAGATAGATAGATAGATAGATAGATAGATAGATAGATAGATAGATAGATAAAGTATTTTATACAACTTTTTGCATTTTGGTTAGTTCATCTGTTCTTTTACGACTTGTGTATTGATGTTCATATTCTTTTCACCAAATAAGGGATATTTTTCCTATTAAGACTCTAGGGAGCTGATGTAGCATATCTACATTAAAATCTATACTTCATCCTATACCGTATGCAGCAGTTTGCTAGAAAGGTGTAGTGAACACTATATGTTATTATATCTTTGTAGGTAATGCTTTCTGATGGATTGTATCTGCAGTAGAACTTGTCATCCTGGGGTAATGAAGGACAAAGTATAATCTGCACTTGTTTCTGAGCAATTATGTGCATAAAGCAGCACAGAGATGATTTGCTATTATTACTGTTGTAGCAAGATACTCCAATAATTTAAAAAAAAATTACAAACTCCAAAGCTGTTTCCATTTCTTGAGTTTCATACAAGACTTCTCCAGCGTTATATTGCTTATAGACTGGGCTACATTTTTACTTGAATTATGGATTGTTCTCAAACATAGCCTTGCAAGATCTCTTTAATAAGGCCCAATAGCCCCGGTGAAGGTGCTGAAAAAGTCTTATGACCTCTTAGAAAAGTCAAGGCTTTCTATCTCAGTCAGAGGTTAACTTACTGTTCCCCATGGAATAGGAAACACTTGCAGCTTCAACCTTTTGAATAAAATCTTTAATTAGTCCTAGGCTGGCTTTTCTCCCATTAGAATTTTCAGAGAACATAATCTCATGTCATGCAAGGCAGCATAGAAGATTTGCCTTTACAAATTCCTTACAACCGCATGTGATGTGAGTGATGTAGTATTTATCAGGGTCTTCCTGGGGAGACAGAGAGCCAGCTGATCAGGGGAGTGACTTTATACATTCCCAGAGTCCTGAAATACGGGAGGCACTTACTATAACTTCCTTTAGGCATCTGCCAAAACCTCACCTCTTCTCCCAGGCCTTCCTGGGAGATTAATATATTGTGTGTTTGTTTACTTTCCCACCAACTTTTAAAATTAATACATTGTTTTATATCAATATATTGTTACAGTACGTATTTTATGGCTATTTCATTATAAACCACTCTGAAATGCTTTAGCATTCGAAGGGATATAGGAGTATAATAAACAAATAGATAATTCCTTATGGTGCCATACAGTATCTTTCCATCCCTGATATACAGAATATAATAACAGAGCTGTACAAAGACCATTCAGCTCATTTTGTGGGCACCTGTTCTCAAGTAGGTAGATAGACCTGTCTTGTATTAGTCTGATGGGAGGTAGACATGTTTGATCTATTCCTGATCAAGTTGCTGTGCCCTATTATCTAGCAGGGCAAAAGGATAAATACCTGACAGTATCTGTACCTTGAAGCAGAAGCTAGACAGCCATCTGGCTGCAATGGTTTAATCTGGATTCCTGCACTGAGTATGGGATTGGGCTCAATAGTCTAAATCAGTGTTCCTCAACCTCAGCAACTTCAAGATGTGTGGACTTCAATTCCCAGAATTCCCCAGCCAGCATGCTGGCTGGGGATTTGTGAAGACAAACTCCATACGTCTTAAAGTTGCTGAGATTGAGAAACACTGGCCTAAACAGTCCCTTCCAACTGTATGATTCTAGGAATGGAAAGTTTGTTAAATGAAATAATTATAGGGACACAAATGATAAACAAACAAACAAACATTCCTGATTCAATGTATGGATTTATAAAATATTATTTTTATAATGCAAGTTTAGTGGCTCTCAGCAATTAATGCTATGCCTCATCATATTGAATTAACTTGCATTATTAATAGCATTATTATTCATCTTAGTTGTAGATTTCAAATTATTTATACAGATTTATGCACTGACATATTTAACTGAGCCACCAATTTGTCTTAATAGTATATTGCAGCATGTAATGCCCATTTTTATGTTCATTAGTTTTAATAACAGTTGTTTAAAACATTATAAAATTTAAGTGGTTTGATATTATCTAAAGCTGAGCAATTGACTTTAACCATCTCCTCTACAGAAAGACTATTCCCTGCTTTTCAGCTCCATTGTTCACCTGCTACACCTCCACGTAAGTTGTTTGTCTCCAGCCTCAGATTCAATTAGCTATATATTCTGAACAAAGCTTTCTGAATCATTGTGTAACTCAAAAAAATGTTTTTGTTTTGTCTTGACCCACATGGTGGCAGTCTTAGATTTTAATCCTGTATTGGATTGCTTAGGCTAGAGCTAATCACAAATAATTAGCAACTCTTGGTTTTTGTTTTTGTTTTTTGTAGATGAGCTAAGGGAGAAAGGAGTAGGTAAAAAGTACCTAGAACTACCAGCAGTTACAGGCAACAAACACTTATTAATGGACAGTTTATAGATAACTTGTTTTTATAAAATACAATTTTCCTGATTTGACTAGGTTCACACTCTACATTAAGTCAATATTAATTTGATTATAGTTTATTGAAAAAATGCAACTAATTGGATTCAGACAATACACTAAGCCATAAACATTTTATGCTGAAGATATTTACAATTCAAGGTATGATTCATGTAGACTGCTAAACCAACCCCAAACAATGTTATGGCCTATCATGTACCACATTTCTCTCCCTCTCCTTCTCTGTAGTAGATCATCTAATTTTAATAGCTTACATAGGTACATGTAAGCTACCATTCAATTTCATTGGTCCAAATAAAATGGACTTCCATGGCTTCTATTTTTCATACTGCAGTCTAAAGCTAATCTGCAAAGTAAGCACATTCAGCTAATTCAAGACATGTTCATTCTGAGGCTGCTATGATGCTCATTTTATGCTGAAGATATCCAGAGCTGCTATTCACCTTTAGTCCATCCCTCGAGCATCTTGGTCACATGACCAGTCTACATATTCAGTATAGCATCATCCCTGGAATAATTCATTACTCATTTGAAACAAATGGGCCAGCCTATACACCATCCTTCCCTGAGAGTTGCCATGCTCACTGAAAGAAAAGTGTTCTTAAAGAAGCATACTGTAGGCATACTGTGTTCAGCCATGTTCCTTCCCTCCCCACCCCAGACTTGCTCCACAGGTAACTTTGTAGACAAGAATGCTACATTCAAATAGTTCTGCATTGACTATTGGTTACACAATAAACACACTTTTAAAATGATCTGGATAGATGCTAGCTATTTCTTAGAAACACCCTTAAAATGCTTTGAGGAATCTGTTCTCCTAATCCGTGGGAGTGATGTACTGATGAGAAGTAGCTCATTAGTGTGTACGTTTCCTTACATGGAGAGCCATGAATCTATCTTGATTGTGTATGTGTGTGTATACATAGCAATGTTTTGTACATACAACTGTCAGAACACAAACCTGACCATCTGATGCATATATGCAAATAGGTATAGTAACTGCACTTTGCTACTGTGTCAAAGACCTTTGGATCTCATCTCAGCATTTGGCTTTGGCTTCCTAAGCTTATCTCATAAGCATGTAAAATCATTCTTTTGGGAAGGAACAATGCTAGATCAATAGCTTTCTACATCATGCTGTTCAGTAAGATTGTTTGTTTGGTTTAGCTTAGTGCACTAGTTGTGGCTTGTAAACTAGCACTAGACTATAGCTTAGTGCAATGTGTGAACGCAGGTAGTTGTACCTTATCACAAAGTAATTGTGATGTAGGAAGCCAGCCAATAAGTGTTATATTTGTGGATCCTCCTCTTCCTCTTCCTCTTCCTCCACAATATCATTATCTTTATGGCCTTTTGAATACAACATTCCATACATGACATAATAGTTAATAGCTATAAATGTTTTATCAAAAATTCTCTCAGATTCCTACACTGGTGCCTGTTCTCATTTTTCCTTTGTAAATCTTACGGTGGCTGTTTTTCTTACTATCTCTTTTGTCTCTGCCACTTTGATATTCAGGTCTTTCATGCTGTCCCTCAGGCTTTAAACAGCTTCCCTTGAATTCTGACAAAAGCTATCCTCCACATTCACGTCCCTGCTTAAAATCCATTTCTCTCTAGAAGCCTTCAAGTACCAATCTCTTTCTTGACATCTTTCCTCCCCTCCCACCATTGTGAATTAAATCATCATCCCATTAATTGTTGTCTGTTGAAATGAGACTTTAAGCCCTTCAGGCCAGGGACATTTATCTTATGTACTTCTAAAGTGCCATGTACATTTACAGTCTTCAGTAAAGTTTTTTTTTAAAATTAACAATGTCAGAAGACCTAAGTGCTGGAGGGAAAATAACCCCAGAAGAAATTAATTATAATGTGGAGAGCATGTTTTCTGAAAGCATAAATAACAATAACACCAACAACAATAATAATAACTGGCCTATAAGAAAGACCAAATGAAGAATAGAAAAGAGACATGGAATGGCAAAGTATTACATGGCCAATACACAAAAAAAACCAGCAGGCAAAGCAAATAACAAGAAGGCCTGGCAATGGCTAAGAGCAGGAAAGTTGAAGAGAAACTGAGGGGCTAATTCTGGCTGCACAAGACTAAGCCTTAAGAACAGATGCATACAAAGCCAGAATTGAGAAGGCAGCAACAGACAGCAAATGCTGCCACTGCAAAGAAGCTGAAGAAACAGTGGACCACCTAGTTAGTTGCTGCAAGAAGATTGCACAGACTGACTACAAACAACCACATGACAAAGTAGCAACAATGGTGCATTGGAATATCTGCAAGAAATACCATTTGCCTGCAAGTAATAACTGGCGGGACCAAGAACAGACAAAGTAATAGAAAATGAAGAAGCTAAAGTGGTCTGGGATGTTAGAATTCAAACAGACAAGCACCTGCCACACAACACCCTAGACTTAACAATTGTTGATAAGATAGACAAAAAAGTCTAGATAGTGGACATTGCAATACCTGGAGACAGCAGAAGAGAAGAGAAAGAACTGTAGAAAATCACAAAATACAAAGACCTGCACATAGAAATAGAACTAATGTGGCAAAAGAAAGCAAAGATAATACCAATAGTAATAGGCACCTTGGGTGAAATCCGTAAACATCTGGAGCACCACTTGAAGACCATTGGCATTGGCAAAATCACCACCAGTCAATTGCAAAAGGCAGGTTTACTTGGAACAGCTTATATCCTGTGATTATACCTTTAACTCCATCGAACAACAACATCTGCCTATCCCAGGTCCTTGGGAAGGACTTGATAGGTGGATAAAAATGTCAAATCCAGTCTAAATATCTGGCTGACTATAAGAAGGAGAAGGAGAAGGAGATTTAAACTTGTGAGAAAGATGCTTTACAAGCTTTTCAAAAAACACAAGGTTTTAAAATACATTTATCTTAACAAAGACCTGACTTCCTTTTATTTCTTTTCCATATTAAATCATTGGCATACATACTTGCAGAAAGCAAGCTTCCATGTCTTATAATTCATGTGAAAATATTGCGTTTTCCTGGGCTCATGATAAGCAGTTTTCATTTGGTTCAGTGAGTTAGATACAAGGCCCTTGTTTGAAAATGTCAATCCTATATAAAAATGCCTACTAAAGATTTAAGTCTTCTGATCTTTATGGGTCATTGTTAATCCTTAAAGAAATGTAAAGCTGACTTGAGCTCAGTTAAGAGATTGGGAAGGCCTTACACTGAGGACTAGATCATGCTAACATACAGTTTACCTTTCTGATTTTGTAAGGGCAGAGAGGCTTGAAAGGGAATCAGAGAGTTCATGCATTGTGCTAAAACATGGTTTGTTTAACAATGATTTATCAAATAAACTTCAATTCTCTGGGTTTCCACCACATGCTAAACTATAAACAGTAGTTTATCATCCACAGTAACTGAGTTCATACAAGTTCATACAACTCATGAAGCCCAAACCAAACACTTTATATTAGCATGATATGCAAGTCCCATTAATATGTGGGAAAGGCAGATGATTCCTTTCTTCCTTAGTTGGGATCAACCCTTAAAACCCTTTTGCATGGATTTGTAAGCATGGCTATAAGTTATTTTAAAATGTCCACATTGGTAGCAAAATATTTTAAATAGTTTGGTGGCCAAAGGCTATTTTACAATTAAGTTTGAACCTGGGATTGATTTAAATAGGTTTATTTAACCAGAAATTGCCTAGTTAGGATCATGATGAAACATGTTGGAAGGAAGGTTTTAATATTTTCCTTCCATGCTACAATTTTGGTGAAAACGTGTATTTATGAATATTGTTTTTGGAAGTTTATTGGGAAATGCTGCCTACAACTGAAATAAATGATTAAAATATACAGTATTGATTGATTATTTCAGTGATAACCTACCAGAAATATTTAAAAATACATCAGGCAGATTTTTTTAAATTCCTATTAAGGATTTCTCATACCTAATATTTATCATCTATCTGTCTATTTATCTATCTATCAAATTTACACCCACTGCAATCAGAGTCTTGTTGGTTTTAATGTAATTAAGAGCAAAAGCAAAACAAGGGCATTTAGAAATCATAACATCCATGATAGGACTAAGAGAAAGACAGATAAACTCATACAACTGTAAACATAAATCAGATCAGACAATTTGGGGATTCTGTCACTCACCAGCTGTCCACTCAGTTTTCAAAAAATTCTGGAAGGGGAGGCTGTTCTGTAGCATAGGCAGTGTTACTGAAGAGCAGTGCCTCTGCTCACACATTTTGTGGACATGGGGGCATCTGCAGCAGTTCCTCCTGAGATGCCCAGGTCAGGCAGCTAGGCTTGGTTTGGAAGTGGCAGGACTGCAAACACCTTGGTGCCAAGCCAGGTTAGGGGGTTATAGGAATGACCAGCAATTTCAACTATACTGAGAAGCTGATAGGAGGCCAGTGCAGGGCCCAGAGCATGGGTGTGATACGTAACTTGAGGCTTACAAAATAGATTGTGAGTTTATATGTTTACAAGAATTTTAAATATTTTTTTAAACAATTTTTTTTTAAAGTGGGAGGGGTGAAATGTAGGTGACATTTAATCCATGCCTGAAGGCTTTAAAGGAATGTGGGAATAATCAGACACTGAGATGCTGTTCTGTAAACTCAAAGATTTTCCTAATGCTCAAATTTAAAAACTTTTTATCAAAGAAAAAGGAATGACTCAGCAAAGAGGGCAACATAGCTGGTCATTGGCCAAAATCTTCCTCAAGCTGGGTCATTTCTAGATGTGTGGACTTCAAAATAGCAGGCAATTTTGGGGAATATTAGGAATTAAAGTCTACACCTATCGAAGGAATTTAGACTGGAGAAGGTTAGAGTCTTTGGGAGAATGTGGGAGTAGTTTATAAATACATAAATTGAACAGGCAGCCAACATGACTAGTTTGCTTTTTACAGAATTTTCAACATTCACAGAGTATCAAGCTTGCCTGTGTACTTTTCTGTAAGGAAAAAAGTGCCCTAAATGTTGGTGTAATAATATCAAGGGATTTGGAAAACAAAGAGTGACAATGCAAACCCTGAATAAGGTTATAATAATCCATTTATGTTCACCTCCGTGTAAGACCCATTCAACTATTGGCTCACTCCCCAATAGTTCCAGATGTCATAAGAAATGTGCTTTTGTCTGAGTTTATAATCCTTGGGGCTTTATTATAATCACTTCAAGAACATACTAAGTGGAGAGGAATCTAAAAGACATTTTAAAAAAACAGATAATATAAGATAATACATAAGATAAACAAGAGTAATACAAAAAAGGATAAAAAGGGAATATTAAATAATTAATATTTGAATTATTTGTTGAAAAATGCACAATCACTTGTGCTATTGGAGTGAAAGGCCAATTTTTAAAAATAGTTTTCAGTGAATAACAAGGGTGAATGCCTATTTCATATACCCCTCCTATTGGCAAGACTGTCAAATGATGTGCTCCAGTGTTTGCTAATTTTCAGATTTTTTTTTTTTTACCAGAAAAGAGGGTTACTATGTATAATTTTGGAGCACCTCAAATTATGCTAAGGTTGTCAGCCCCTTGGAAACTGGACACACTCCCTTGCTCTGGAAAGTTCAAAACTGACATTTAGGAAAGAGCTGATGGAGGGAAAGGAAGCCAATACTGAGGTAATGAAGGAAAACAGAGTTCATCAAGCAGTTATTCTGAGAAAGCCAGAAGTTAACTGAAATAATAAAATAAATATTTATTCTTCACATCTGTTTTGTCTGAGTAGTTGTGATGACACAAATTCCTAAAGCACAAGAATCTCACTTATTCATTCGCTCTTTTTTTCTTTCTTCTTTTAAAAATGATTAATAAATAAATTAATTATTGAAAAAGAATCTCATATCCTGCTGACAAAAGATGTAGGTGATTATCTCTTTCTTCTTTCTTTCTTATATGGTCCTAGAGATTCTAGACATGTTCTTCATTTACACTGTCACTTTTTCCCTCAAAATAATTTTGTGTAGGCCTGATCAGAATGTTTGGCCATTCTTTTGATTACAAAGATAGAAACAAAGTTAGTTAAAGGCATTTCAAACCATGCAATTATACTTCTTTTGAGACTTTCTATGAATAAGCCATTTTGCTAGAATATTCTATGTGTTTCCAATGTTCAGGTTGTGAGGGTCATTAGTATATAGTCAAGACAACATCACCACCACAAAAGTATGTATGCATTTGTGTATCAAGTAGATACAGGGAAGCCTTAAAGATTGCAGAAATATAGAAATATTTAGAAAGAAGGGGGGAGGGGAAGAGACTCACAATCAGTCCCATAAAAACGACATGCTCTGTGGCCCAGAAATGCTCACCTGAGTACCACTGGGGTGATGGTGGAACACAGAGGAGGAGAAATGGAATACAGTAGTCAGAATTCTGAACATTCACATTCTGTGCTGCAATGTTGTTGAACACCTAATTTATAACCATGTTTTCACACCATGCTAAACCATATTATGATTTAGTTTCTTATGTTGTCCAAACTCAAACATGGATCAAATTGCCATTAAGATAGAACAAATTTTGTTTTTCCCAACAAATACACAAATGCAAACCAAGGAAGAAACAATGTGCCACACATCGTATACAGAGTCTCAGCTCATACATTGCACTGAGCCATAATGTGGCTTGTTTGATATTGGTGCAGTGAAACCAGATAATTGTGATGTGTTTAACAAACTACAGTTAAATATATCATGGATTACGTGATGTGTGAACCACCCAGAGACTTGGGATCATATGGACCAAAATAAAGGGAAAAATATAGCTAGCAGAATTATTCCCATTATTAATTTTCATAAGATGGCCTATTAACATGTATTATTGGAAAGGCACATATTAAGCACGGGCACAAAGATTAAGTCTGCTTACAAGTTTCAGCTTCATTAAAACAAGCAGAAAAGGAATATGTGAGGAGAAAGAGTAAAACATGCCAAATACTGTCATCATTAAACTGGCATATAAAATAGTCAACAGATTCATTATAACAGAGGAAAAGAGTTTGATTTTAAATATTCATGTCTCCATCTGAGATTCATCGTAATGCCTCAGCTCAATAGATATAGATAGTTTCTAATATTCAACAGGGGAGTATTTCTAAGATATAGTGGATTTTGTTTTGGAAGCTTCCTGAAATAAAACTATATAGCTTTCTCTTTAGACTCACAATAAAAACATTTTGAAACTAAAATGCCCAAAGCATTCAAACTCAAGCACAAACCAATCCAGCTAAGTTGGGAGGGTTTCTTCAAATCTATTAATAAAATCACTGTATGTTAAAACACACATAGAAGAATATTTAAATTTGTATTAATTGATAGCAATGCATAGTATGTAGCAAAGGAAGTGCAGACTGCTTCCATTAAAAGCAATATCAAAAATGTGAATCATCTTCAACACGTACAATCCTAACAAGTGGAAAAGATTAGACACCCATATGTGGTACCAGTAGAAGAGAGTATATAGCTCCGGGATGAACTGTGGAGTCCTTGGGGTCCTCTGAGCTTGATTATTTTCTTGCAGACGTTTTGTTACCTGACTAGGTAACATCTTCAGTGCTAGAAGGGAGCATCCCCCTTCCAGAGTGGGATGGAGAGCAAACCCCACTCGCTTCTAGCCCTGAAGATGTTACCTAGCTGGGTAACAAAACAAAACTTCTGCAAGAAAACAACCAAGCTAGGAAAACACCAAGGACTCCACAAGTGGAAAAGACTCTAAAAAAATGTTTTTAAAGATAAGCCCCTCTCATGTCCTTAGAATTTCATTTGCTCTGAAGATTTAAAACACAAGATTGGAATTTTATTATTGCCCTAAGTAAACTAAATACTGCATAGGTTAGGAACAATGCAAGCTATTTTTATTTTTATTATTATTGTTGTTATTAATTTTGTGCCTCAATTGACACAATATTGACTCCTGGCAACTGCCTGGACAAGTCCCTGCAGTTTTTTGGAAAGATTTTAGTAGTGGTTTGCCCTTGCCTGCTCCCTAGGGCTGAGAGAGAGTGACTGGTCCAAGATCACCCAGCTGGTTTTGTATCTAAGGCAGAACTAGAACTCCCAGACTCCTGGTTTCTACCTTGGTGCCTTAACCACTACCTCAAATTGGCTCTCAGGCTAATTTTAAACCTCTTTAAAAATAGATCTCATGGAACTGGTTTGCAGAGTGCACTAAATTTTGCTTTGCTTAACCAAGGTTTATTGAATATACCCACAGTTGCCAGAGTTCATACAGCACACCATGTCAAAACCAGATAAACTATGTTTGGGCTTAGCATGTTTTGTGTGGCATTCACTTCCTGCTATATCCACTTCGATTTGCCCAGAGCAAACTTAACCTCAAGTAACACCCATAGAATGTTTTTGTAGTTTACACAGAATCAATCTTTTAAACTGTTTTTTCTAGCATCTAGAAAATGGTAGACTATCTGGACCATTCTTTGAGACTCTTTTGATTATTCTTTGGATATTCATGTGAGATCAGCATTCAATAAGAACAATAAAAGAGCAATACAAAATTCATTAAACATGAAAAAAAAAGTAAAAGTCCTAAACTCAAACAATGATCTGCTCAAAATATTACAAGGCCCACAGAATAACCAGAAGGGGAATTTTTTCTTCAGATGGCAAGGAGAGAAAAATGGCAAAGTCTGGAGCTGCCAGGATGTCTCCACCTCCTCCTAATTGCTATGTACTTCCTGCTCATGGATGCTATGACAAGTAAATCTAATTGAGGTTAAATGCCTTCTAGCTTTCTTCTGTTCATTATTGTTTTAAACAGCAAAAGCTCTAGCAATACAAAATACAGCAATTCCACTGTTTCTTCATGTTTATTCTTAATAAAACATCATACAGTTGTTTTATATTGCAGAAGGAAAAACACTTGGCTGATTCCCTCACTAAACCCTATGTGATGGGTAGAATCTGGAGAGATATGGCATTAGCAGTTTTAAAAGCTTTTTTTTATTAAATTGAATACAGATTAAGAATGATTTAAGCCCACTAGGCTGAAAAACTAAATTGTCTCAGAAGCAAAAGTTTCACAGTTGTTCATTTTATGTTTGATTGATTACATATTAAAATGGCCTTCCTTGTCAGCATCTTGCCAATGGATTATAGTGCTGCTTTTGGAAGAAACAATTGAAACAGCAAAATGCATTTAAAAATCTCTAGAACATGTTGATATTGACACTATTACCCCAATTCAGGAACAGCAACAGTATAACAGTTGAACTCTGGATATTTCTCCTTCCCCACCAACTTCAAAGAGTTTTTAAGATCCATTACTCTTTATAAGTCTAGAATTGGTCCTCAGGGAAAGAAGATGTGTAAGAATCACCTGTTGGAAACAAAATGTTGGATGTTGTCTAAATGAGAAAAATGTTGCCTAGTTCCTTTTGAGAAGAGTGTTCCTCAACTTTTCCTACCCAATTAAAAAGCATTTTCCTATATCATTTCCCAGTGAACAACTGAATTGTGATCATAACACAAATAATGCCCATTAGATGGCTGTCAAATTACTTTTGAGTGTGTACCAGATGTCTCTTCTTTCTTTATTCATTAATGTCATCTACAAATATTGTGTGAATAAATTGAGAGCTATTTTATAGCTTTTCACAAACACTATAGGATGAGCTATAGAATGTGTAGTGAGGATGGACAAGCCATAATGGCCTGATTGCATGTGGCTTAACCCCAGTTTTGTGCCCAGAAGCACTGAAATTCAGTGGTCAATGGCAATTTTGCGGAGTGTCTTTTTTAACTTCTGGGATAATATTAGGTTCTCTCCAAATGAATAATCTCCCCCCCCCCCTTTTGACCTTTTGTGCTTACAGCTACAGGCTTACAAAACCTATTTTGAGTAAATGAATGAATCACCAAATAAAAAGAACCCCACATTTCATCCCTATTTGCTACATGAAATCATTGTATCATCAGCTGTACCTGTATAGCCCTGAGAAACTAAAACATAATTTAACAAAAATATATATATAGCCCATCCCTTATCTATCAGGGCAAAGTTACCCTTTAGAATCATGTTTAAATTTAAGCCAAATTCAAACTGGAAATTTGTCAAGTTCAGGTAAAAAATTCCTGTGAAAAATTTCATTTTCTGAAGCTAGCTTTTAACAAATGGTTTATTTTTACAAGTTTTTGTGTAAGGTGATTGAAATTTTGTGGTTGTTTTCTAAGTCATGCTTAATGAAAACCTGGTCTGTTAGGATGCAACTAAACACATTTGTAATCCCTTTTGCCAGTATCTGTCATTTTTTAGTCTAAATTACTATAATTATAATACGGAGTAATAGCTATTAGCACTGAATCCTTGTATAAATACCTAGCAGTATCTCCTGCCAGTCACTTGTAGCTGACTGATTGACAACTGACTGATTGACTCAGTGACCATAACTGAGAGGAATTCAATTGGACATCTTAGTTTTCAGGTTTCTCAGCCTCCCAGATTCAGAGCAGCACGCTGAGGACTGTTGCAAACGGTCTTCTAGACCAGCATTTGGCGCTGCCACTAATGAAGAATTCAATAGAATCTTCTTTATCTCAGTACATCTTCCAGAAATTCTAATAAGACAACACTACTGCAAAATTAATTTCAGCAAGAATAGTGTAATTGCTACGGCCATCTGGTATACCAAGGTAGCTTAAATGCAGCAAATGTTTTCATCTCTTTCAAATCATTTTAAGAGCACATCATCTCTTTTCTTGAACATGGTGAGATGGAATGGAATTTATACTGATGAAGAAAATGTGAATTTTGCCAGACAGGATGGACTGAATAGGACTCATGATGAAGATGAAGAACTAGCCCTTTCCTTGGAGCTTGGTGCACAGGTACAAGACCAAAACTATGAATCCCAAGTGTGCACACAAAATGTTCAAAATACACTGATCACTACTTGGGAGGCTGGCTGGAATGTAACCAATGCTATTCAGGTAACTCAATGCTTAATAATTAATTATGTCCATCACCTCTTCATCATTTTCTCAAACTGTTTTCATTTGTTGCCTTTTGAAGATTTCCACTTTCCATTCAAATGACAAGACAATAGATAAAATAAAATAACAATGAAGGAAACTCTGATCAAATTGTTGTTGTAGGGTGTGGTTTTTATAGACTTCTCTATTGATTTACATGTATTCTCTCTCTCTTCCCCTCCCCAAACTTTACTTCTTTATTTTTTTTCTCCCCAATTTTTGAAAATTAGATTATAAGTACCTTGGGATAGGGTCCTCTCATCTTTGCTATTGTTACTCTATCATATGTTTTATATATAGTGATATTTCTGCCTAAACAATTATAATGAGCTAGAAGCAAACATAATTTGCTTAATTTCTATGGGTCTACTTAAGTATGACTTATATCTAGAGTCAACCCAATGAGGTTAATGATTTGCAAACTTCTTGATAGATGGAGGCTAAATTCCAATCAAAACTTTATTGATCTCTACTACAGCTACATGCATCAAATGTTGGTCCACATTATTTGGATTGCCTTAGTTAATGGGATTCAGACTGGTGTACAACCAATTAATTTTGGCTTGATTGGTCTCACTACAAAAGTTGTAGCAGCACAGAATTAAGAACAGCATCAAAAAGCAGAGAAAATTGGATAACGGCTTTTAATAAATGTATATACTTGCCTACCATATTAAATTATGTTGGCAACTGAATAAGTATGTATCTGTAATATTCCCACAGCTAGATGTCTGAAAGTGGAAAAATATTAGGTTTGACACATAGTTGTGATCTACCTCACTGAAGCCAATGATTTGGTCTGCTTGACCATGGCA
Source organism: Python bivittatus (assembly GCF_059951505.1). Classification (NCBI taxonomy): domain Eukaryota; kingdom Metazoa; phylum Chordata; class Lepidosauria; order Squamata; family Pythonidae; genus Python; species Python bivittatus. Next base: position 67,815,309 of record NW_028277030.1, on the reverse strand, counting down.
AAGTCTTTTGTCCAGGCCAAATAGCTTTAAATTAGCCACTTTGCAAATGGGCTTCTGTGCATTCTTTGCTATTCAGCAAGTGAAGCAACTGCTCTGTTAATGAGAAGTAGGCACCACTTCACTTCATAGTCCCAGTCTCCAACCAAGTGAAGCATTTGGTAGTACTTAAATGTGGTTAGATATGCTATTTATAAGAGAGTTTAAATATGGAAAAGCAAATATAAACATACTTTGGAACTTCTTTGCCCTTCCCATTTCCTGCCCTTAAAGACAAAGGCTAACTTTCAAATTTGTTCAAATTTTGGTATTTCACTAAAGATGGGGGGGATTGATTTTTTATTTGTTTATTTATTGCAACGTTATTTATACCACCCAGTTGAGAAATTCTATTTAGTTTAAACAATGCTCATTCAGTGAAAGAAAAAAAATGCTTTTGTTTACAGAAATCTCTAATTGTATTTTTAAAAACCTACTTTATCAATTTGATACAGCACACAGGAAGTTTTCCATCAATAGCTTGCAACATAATTTCAGCCTGTGTGGGAATATAGCTATAAACAAAAACCAGTTAACACTTAAAAAAAAATATATTACATAAAAAATGCCAGAAGATATTAGATACCTTGTTTTGTCCAATATCTTTGGACCTATAATATGCCAACATTCCAACAGATGTTAATTAAAATACAATTTCAAATATGTGAGGTGTTTTTAATTGTTTTGGCAATAAAATACTAATATGCCAATAATAATCAACGGTATTAATAAGTAGTAAATAGCAAATCAGTTAAAATAGCATTATCAAAAGAACATATGCTGCAATTCTATATACATTTGCTTGAAGTATGTTTGTCATGATCCAGCAAAACTATTGTGCAAGTAAACATACAGTTATGAATGATGAAAAGTGTAAGGACATTTCAGAGAACTCATGTTTAGTGAGATTTCATGATGCCTATCTGAAGTCTGAAATAAGTTAGTTCTAAATATTTTGTGCACAACAGCAAGGCAGATTTTTCAGATGACCTGATTTAAGAATTTCTTTCCTTGATGCTTCCCCTTGAGCCCTAAAACCACGTAAGTTTACAACTGATTCCTAATATTCTTATATTATTGTGAAATCTTTGTTTTGTCACTCCTGCTGTCCTTTTCTTATTTCATCCAAACATCTCATGATACTGTGCTGTATAGCTTATATGAGTTTGTATTTTTCACTGTTTCCTCATTTCTATCTGATACCCTACATTCAGTCATCCCCAGGTACAGTGTTAGGGAAAGGCATGATAGTGGAGCTTCAGGACTATAGGGTGCCTTCATGCTACCCATAATTTTACTAGGAGGGCAACAGGCCTCAATTCTGTACTGAGTTTTAAAAAAAATTGTTTTCTGACTTCCAAATTAAGTCAATCACAGTACACCCACTTCATTTAATCACAATGGTTTTAAATGAAAAGATCTTTCCATCTATTTTAGATTTGTGAACCATCTTTGAGTAAGTCAGTACTAACTCAGAACTAATACACAAGAAGATATTTGTCTTTGTTGCTGTTGCCAAATCTTAAACTGAGAAATGATTATGCCACAGCTAAGGCCTCACAAAGTCTTAGAAACATATTGCCTCAAAGGACTATTTAGGCCATCAAATTCAACCTCTTAATCTGTGTAGGAATCCAAATTAAAGCATCTCCAACTGGACAGCTATCTTCAAATAGCTACCACCTCTGTTTGAATACATCCAGCAGATGGAAGCCACCATTTCTCCAGGTAATAGTTGTACTATCAAAATGCAATTTCTGTTTTTTCTACCATAAAACTATCTCTCTTCCTGTGATCTAAGACCATTATTTCATGTTCTTCACACTGGAAACAACAGATGTTGGCTTTCTTCTGTATAATATCTGTTTAGATATTTGAAGAATACTTTAATATCCTCCCACAGCCTTCTTTTTTCAAGGTTATACATGTCCTACTTCAGTTTCTTTCTACAGGACTTAGGTTCTAGTCCACTTCTCTGAACTTCTTCCAGTTTGTTTGAATCCTTCTGAAAGAATGGTGCCCAAACTGGACTTATTACTTGAGGTGGAGGGTCTGACCAATGCAATATAAAGCAGAACTTGTGACTCAAGGAGAATAGTACAGCTGGATCCCAACTGAGTGTATATGGGATGTCTATCTACCTATGTGTTAACATCCATTTGAATTCTGTCGTCTTTTGCTGTAATAGAATTCAGCTTTCCCTTGGTTTTTATTTATGGAATCAGGTTTTTCCTTTGAAAGCAATGGAAAAGATGGGCTAATAAAAATAGAAAATATATGAAATAATACTATATGAAATAATTATGAATTGGAACTTGCAGGGAAAAGGTCTTTGCAGACCTTAGAACAGGGTTTTGCAACCTTGGCAACTTTAAGATGTGTGGACTCCAACTTCCAGAATTCCCCAGCCAGCATGGGAGTTGAAGTCCACACATATTAAAGTTGCCAAGGTTGAGAAACCCTGCCTTGGAAGAATGATTAAATCAACCAGGCTGCTCTTTATTGGTGGAAAGTGAGTATAATAAATGAGAATGACACCATTGTTTTGCCCTACCCTGTGGAACAGGCAACACTCTTTTGCATGGCGATTAAGAGCTAACAGTTCCAAGTTCTGTGTGAAGCCATGCAAGATAGCTAGTATAAAACCATCAAACTGGGAAAGTGCTATGCTCTGAGTTGTTTGAGAAATAAGAATGGGAAAGGCTCAATTACTCTGAGGTCCATAAGGAACAAAAATGCATTCCAGTTATACTCTGTATTGAGTCTCAACCGTTATACCTACAAATCCCAATATTTCTTTAATGTCAATTGCTGCCTCCTGGTTTTCAGCTCTAATATGTTTCCAAAGCATCTTACATTAATATTCAAGCAATGGTAAACCATTTAAGGAATTAATCAACACCAGAGCAATGGGATAAATCAACTGTCTGATCTAAGATCAACTTAAAAAATAATGGAATTCTCCAAAGCCCACTGGAAACTGCCCAATGATGAGTCATTTGTTTCAAATCTTGCAGAGTAACTGTCTAAAGGTAGCTCATTTTTACCTAGATGGAGGTGATTCAAATTCAGGGAAGTCAGATACCCCTCCTACGTATGTGTTCAGAATATCTGAAGATTCCCCCAGATTTTTTCCTTATATCAGGAATTTTTATTCATACTCATACTACCACCTCTGTTGTGGACTAGCCTTTCTTTGGTTTATTATTACTCTTGTGATTATTACTATTATTTCTACTCCTAAATTTTGCTGGACAATGCAAGGAACATTGCAACAAAACTTTTTTCCATTCACTTGTATCCTTTATATTACACTAGCTGTCCTGTCCTGTCCTGTCCTGTCCTGTCCGGTCCGGTCCTAATCATTCTCTCTCTCTCTCTCTCTCTCTCTCTCTCTCTCTCTCTCTCTATATATATATATATATATATATATATATATATATATATGAGGGAGGGAGGGAGATGTAGACACAGATACAGATGATATAGAACATTGAAATGTGTAACTCCCTGTATTTTTCAAAAGAAATGTCATCTGGGAATGACATCCCTCTTTTAGAGAAACGTATAAAGTGCAACTCAAAATGTTCAAATGGAATTAACCAAATTACAAGTGCAAGGTGCAGTTTGATTTCAGAGAGAAGGATTTTTTCTAGCAGATTTTGTACTTTTCACATCCAGGAAAAAGAATCAGTTGGAAATAAGCAAAGTTGCCTGTCTGAGAAATAATAAGAAAAAAAGCAGCCATTTAGTGCTGTATCAGATTTGCTTACTGTTTCTTCTAAAGCTTCTTTACATCAGTTTTACTAATCTGATGAACAATAAAGGGTCTGTGAGTGCTAAACAGGTGATTGTTTAGATTTCACTTTTTAAAGTCAGCTGGGGCATTCTTACAAGGTACCCTGTAAATTGTTTCATGTAACTCATAACATAAATTTAAGGATTAGCTTCCTCACCCCCTTCCCATTTTATTCTTTCCAACTCAACAGAATGTTGGAAAGAAATTATGTAAAGGAGCTCAGGAGTCTGCTGTCAGCAGGATTATTCTCCAAAACTGACTATAACAGTTTTGTCAAGGCAAATTTGTCAAGGCAAAAAAAAAAAAAAAAGAACCAGCAAAAGAAAAAAAAGAAAAAAAAAAGAACCAGCAAAAGAAAAACTCAGTTCAAAAATGGGCTGGATCCAACCAGAGGCTGCAGAGAAAAACATTGCAAGGGAAAAAAAAAATCCCCAAAGCATCCCTAGGGATATCCAATAGGTATATAGAGAAGAGGGAATGGCCTTGAAAGACAGGAGGAAGAGTTGTTACCAAGGTAACAGTCAGATAAGCGGGTCTTGAGCCCAGGCCAAGAAAACAATATGAGAAAATGTCTCAGACAAGCCCCTCCCTAGTTCACACAAAGATAAAGCGAGGGAGGGGGAGGCACATTCAAACGTGCAAGATTCTTATCATTGGTACAAGAAAAGTAGTCCTGACCTATATGGCATTGGTTTCTTAGTCTGGTCTACTTTGTACAGCTGGCAATGGCTTGTAATGCTGCAAACTTCTTCATTCTAAATCCACCCCCAGTCATGTGATCCAGAGCAGAGCATCTAACCCTGCATTTTCCAGTGCACTTATATACATACATACATGCAACACAAGGAGAATGGAATGGTGGAATTAGATTATGTAAAGGGCTGAGGACTTTGTCCAGAAAGAGAACAGAAACAAATTTGGTGTGGCAGGAAAAGCCAAAAAAGAACAACTGAATTAAAAAAATTGTCCAGATCTAGCCAGGGGCTCCACAGAAAAAGAAAGTTCAGAAAAAAAAATTAACCTAATATATCCTTATGGGAGATACATGTGGGCAACAGCTCCTAATGCTGCCAGCTGTTCCACTCTTAAGGCCAACTCCTTCCTGGTAATGTGACCCAGTGGGGAGCTGCTATTAATGGGTTGGAAAGAATTCCAGAAACCATGCTTGATATATTTCCCTTAATTGTTTAGTTTAGCATTAATAAAAATAGTAATGCTACCCAATGCAAGTTGCAGTCTAAACAGAGGAACATTCTAACCCTTTGCTACCATCTAATGGCCAACTAGATGTTTGCAGCCCAGACCAAGTATATTCTGGTTATCATGACTTTATTGCTATGATTTGGAAAACTGAGGATTTTTTTTCTTTTAAGATTTTTTTTAAAAAAATAGTAAACACTCAAAGATTTTTTTCTTTCTTTCTTTTCAGCAGGTATTATGAAACATAAAGGGAGGTCTTAAATATCTCGAATATTCAAGTAGCTATCATTTAGGTAGTTATGCTTAGCAGCACTAACTTCATGATTGCAGTACAAAATGGCAAGGCTTTTTTTTAATAGTTTGTAATATATTTGAGTCCTTATGCTCATAGGAAGGAGAGATCTTTTATTGCATATTGATTCAGTGCCTGGGGGGGGGGGAAACATTAGAACCAGAGTTAATAGCATCTCAAGTTGGCTAAAGCTTTACAAATCTGTAATGGATGTGTCCCTTGATTAGTAATAATGTTGTATGAGGTCTAAAATAATGCCTACTGATTCTCCATCCATCCATCCATCCATCCATCCATCCATCCATCCATCCATTCTTCCCCATGGTCTTTCATTACCAGATGAGGGGATGGAGGACTGGGTCCTGCAAAAATACTGATCCTGGTCCCATATTGCCAAAACTTTTATTGAAACCTTATTGCAACGTGTCAAGTTAAAACCCAACAAATTGCATGATTTGTGCAGTTGCACACTAAGCCCTAATTTCTTAACCATGGCTTCTTAAATACACAATTAACTGGCTTCACACAGCATGCTAAGCTATACACAGCGGTTTACAAACCTCAGTGGCTAAGCCAAAATAAAATAGGTATATCTTCAGCTTCATGTGGTTGATTTTGGTTTGGTTGAGCAGCTTTTAAGTGAATGCAAATTTTTTGGTTGGTAAAAAGCATGAAGTACAAATGCAGTGTTTGAACCAACCAATGATCTGACTGCTTTTTACTTTTGTCATAATTAATATATTTCAGCAAATGCAAAATTAACTAGATATTTTTCTAAGCTTCTCATTTCAGTTAGTTCTTGCCTTTTATGTCAGCAGGTATGTGGATTGCATTTCTTATATATGCTTGCATGTGGGAATCAAAAACCTACCTTTTTCATGCTTTTTCAAGTCACCTTTTCATGAAAGACCTAAAGGTAAAGTTCTCACTCCTCAGGCAGGGCCTGCAAACAACCCTTTTAAGATCGCGAGAGGGAAGTCAGTACTATACACTTCTGAAATATCAGCTATACAGTTACCTGAGATGGGTGCTGTAATTTTTACAGCTTCCATTTCTATCCACGTTATCTTTTGTGTAAGTAAATTGCTTTAATAAACTGTCTTAAAAGAAAAAAGAAAAAAAAAACACTAAAGCAATGCTTTAAGGAAAACAAATAAAAAAGCCATAAACACTGGATCTCCATGATTGACAGCCCAAGGCTAAAACTTTGCGTAGTCAAAATTTTTTCTTTTCTGCAACAAAATCCATTTTTGCTAAGATGTTAGTGGATACTCGCCAGTAGCAAAAATGTTAAACCAAAGAAGAGTGACTCCTAGTGTTTGCAAGGAGAGGTTCCAAGGAACATCTGATGACTTCAGGGCAGAAATCTATATACATAAGCTCTCACTGCACATAAATGGTATTTACAGCAGTCCTTTCCCTCGCCACATATCTATGGTTTAATCTATCATGCATCACTAAGTGCATAAAGCCGACAATGGCAGGCATTTTCTTGGGGAGAAGAAAAGCATCATGCTTCCTTTGCTCAGATGAGCAAATAGAGCTATTCCAGAAAATCAAATGCCCTAAACACCGAGTAAACAGAGCCATGACAAATCATACCCTGCATCTCAGAGTTAGTGAGCTGTATGGAATCTTTTCCCTTGGAGATAAATGTAAAAAATAAACCTTCCTTCCACCACATATCTTGATATGAGGACAGTTGAAGAGGAAGAAGACTCACAATCTGAACGCTATGTGATACTCAGAGGAAATGACCTAGCTAAAACTGCTTCTTTCATACTCCTTTTATTGCTGGGAAGAAAAATTAAGCAAATGCAGTCCTTGCTTAACTGTCTAGATTCAGGTAGTATGCCAAGTCAGGTTGCTTAATTGTGGCTTGTTGAATAAGTCATGGTTGCCTGGGTTTAAATTGCAGTAAGCCATAATCCATGGTTCAGAAATTGTATTGGCTAGGTTCACACAATGCACTAAACTAAAGCTAAGTAAATCATATGATGGCTGGGCAGGAAGGGTGAACCCTGTCGTGTGTTTGCTCAAACTAATAGGTCTTAAAGCATCATCATGCTGTCAGCTTTAACCAGGAAGCCTGTTTATACCTTTTACCAAAGATAAAATTAGCATGAATGTGGGTTAGATAGATGATAGATAGATAAATAATTGATAGATAGATAGATAGATAGATAGATAGATAGATAGATAGATAGATAAATAGATAGAAAGATAGATAGATATGCTACAAGTGATATCTGTCAGCAGAAGTGTATGGAAGAAGCCTTCATTGTTTTGTTTTGTTTTTGTTTTTAATATGAATATGCATATTTTAAACATGAAAATTTAGGAAATTAACAAATAGCATAGGAACAAAAATTAACCTAATTCTTGTTTCTCAAATATTCCTTGCAACAGCTTTTTCCTATTTCCAGGGATGAGAGAGGACAGTGATTACAAAATGTGTATATTAGGAGAAATGTGCATACATTTCTGGACTAGGTCCTACTTCATCAAATACATGTAAACGACTTGGCAGAAATATATTTACATGACAGTAGAGAAAAAATATGTCAATACTAGGGCCAAAAATTAAATTGTACATCACCATCAAACACTGATTTTTAAAATGGCAGAAGATGTCTTTTGTGTGTTTATCATGTTAGTTCTGTATGTGGAATTAATGCTGCATCAATATTGTAAACTAAGCCTGCTGAATTTTAAAGAACCAAAACACTGACAGTGGCAGCCCTGTTTAGGCATTCAACTGACATTCAACGTGTGCATAGATCAAGCTGGAAAGAGAAGAGCCTGCACGTGTTGACCCTGCTCCATTCTCTCCTGAGCCCTGTATGCATTCAGCTACAATATGAAAAGGAAGTGTACTTGAGGTTTACTGAATGAAGGTACAGCTCTTCACACAATATGGAACCCTGTTTTATTATGGTTCTGGACTATTTGAAGATGAGTGCTCACATCAAAGCCATCTTCAGTATACTACCTTCTCCTCCTCCTTCTCCTCTTTAAAACTTTACTGAACAACTCCAATTTCTACCCACTTAGAAGCATTCACTGACATTCCTGAATGGAACTCAAGTGTTTGAGAAAAAACATCCTTAAGGAAGACATCAGATCTTATGCTAGAGGCAGGAATGTGATGGGATAACATCCTGATACCTTATTCTTTCTTGTTTTATTCTCTCTCCCTCTTCTTCCATGAATTTCCCCCTTTTCTGTCCTTTGTCTATCCTGTTAGTTTACATCCACTGTTCCTTTCCTCCAGGATTTCAACCTGGATCCCATTTTTGGAATGCTTAATGTTTAACCAGATGCTAACCTGCCCAGATCAAGTCAGTTCACACTTTTTCTAACCCACCCCAACCTGCAGATTCTGGATGGTGTACAACAGATAAAAGATACAGAATAAAAACAAGAATAGAATAGAAATCCCTAGATGGCCACCAGAAGCATTCAGTCCTGGTTCAAAGCACCGTGTAATAGTGTTGCTTTAACAGCTTTTTGAGATCCCAGAAAGGAAGGGCTGCTTGAATCTCTAGAGTCAAGGAATTCCCAAGTATAGGAACTGCAACAGAGAAGGTTTGCCAGCAGATTCCTGCCCCCCTCGTTCCACACAGAAACTGATAGCAGGCTAGCCTGGACACATATCCTGATCACTTGACAAAACAATAGTCTGTTGGTACCGATAGAAGAGAAATATGTAGCTCAAGGTTGAACTGTGGAGTCCTTGGTGCTCTCTCACCAAACCTTTTATGCCACAAGGGTATAGCTTGGTCACATGACCACCACAATGACCACCACAAATGACAGAAAGAGCCTTTTTGGTGACAGTTGCTCAAACATTTGATATCTATACATATACAACTTATGAAGTCCTTGGTGCTCTCTGAGCTTGGTTGTTTCTTGCAGACATTTCATTACCTGATTAGGTAACAACATCGGTGCAAGTGAGTGTGGGGTTTACTCCCTGTTTATATGCAGTAGATGGTTTGCCAGTGTTGGTGGTCATGTGGTTTTCTCCTTGGTAGTTCCTTGATTGGGGTCTTGTTTTCTGCTTGATTATTTGTTGGCTTGTCCTTAGGTATCCTTAGATAGTCTGTTGGCTTACAAGTTCAACTCTATTCTCCATCCTTCAGATTCAACAAAAAGAAGTATTCCTCTGTATTTCAGTTGTAAAAGATCTTCTTCTTCTTCTTCTTCTTCTTCTTCTTCTTCTTCTTCTTCTTCTTCTTCTTCTTCTTCTTCTTCTTCTTCTTCTTCTTCTTCTTCTTCTTCTTCTTCTTCTTCTTCTTCTTCTTCTTCCATTTAGCTCCAGCAGGCATTGAATTAACATGCACAGGTGCCAGAGTTCAAAGCAATCAGATTGCAATTGCTCCCCAAGGCACCCCCTCCCCCACAGATAAAATAACATTTGACAGAGATATTGTGTTTTTTTTAGAAAGTATGCCAGCAAAATGCATGATGCTGTGGAGGAAGGAAATAAATACAAAATTAACAGATTGTTCTTAGGCACAATTTGGAGGTCTGTAGAAACATAAAGAAGCTTTTCTCACTATTAAAATAAACAAAGGAAAGGGGTCATTAACTTTCAACAGCATTTTCTAATACAAATATCTGCTGTAAACAGAAATCCCATACAATCAAGTGGATACATCTTACTGTTTTAAAGCTAAGATTTTTTAATAAGGGAATAGCTGATACGTGGATTTTGAACCAAAATTGAGTGTTAGGATCTTGGATTCCTAAATAATGAATTCCTTTTAAATCTGGGCAGTTATAATGCTACAATGAGATTCCAGCTTTACGTGTATATAGAAACACAAAGAAAATAAATTTTCTATAAATATACTACAATAATCTATTTGAAGAGACATTTATAATCCTTAGAATATTTTGCACTAATATTTTCCACTTAAAAGTGACCCTCTAGCCTATAAAGTTTCTTCTCTTTTCCCCCCCTTCTTCTTATTTTAATGCATTTCTGGTCCAATTACCTGTTTAAGTATGCAGCCACGACAAGTTTGGATTACCAAAACATATTGCTTCAGTATAACAGCTCCATAAAGCTGGGGAGGTTAATGAGGGTTAATTTTGCGCTTTCTATGTTTGTAAAGCAGTGGTAAATGCATTGTTACTTAGAGTGTTTGTTCCCAGTATTTCACTTTACTGGCTTATTGATGAAAAATGTGCATAAATTTCTGGACTAGGTCCTACTTCATTAAATATATGTAAACAACTTGGCAGAAATATATTTACATGACAGTAGAGAAAAAAATATGTCAATGCTAGGGCCAAAAATCTATTAAATTATATATCACCATCAAACTCTGATTTTTAAGATGATAAAGAATGTCTTTTGTGTGCTTATCTTGTTAGTTCTGTATGTGGAATTAATGCTGCATCAATATTGTAAACTCAGCCTGCTGGATTTTAAAGAACCAAAATGTTAACAGTGCTTAGAGTGTTATTCCCAGTATTTTACTTTACTGGTTTATTGATGCTGCCAAAATAGCAGGTTGGCAACCACTCTTCCTATCCTGGTATAAAGATCCACCAAGTTGCCTGGGTCTGACATGGTTAAAAGGGAAAGAGATTTTACAAAGCAGAAGCCAGAAAAGCTCTATTCTAGGACATTAGGTTCAGCACAAGATTGTTCTAACCAATAAAAATGGGAGAAATTTAAAAAATCAAAACAGTGCTAGTTCATCTGCTGTAGTACAGATTACTGTAGTAGTAATAACTACTCCTCTTACCTCTGTTTTAACTTTATTAATTCATACCATAATAATGGAGAACAGATTCTTCCTCTACCTTCACTCACACGCCTTGATTTTTAATTGGAAATCCAGCAAAGTATTTTGAAAATTGTTGGGCAAATGGTGGGGGTGGGGCACAGAGATAATCTTCTAATGGAAGCAAGCTATTCTATACTTCATCCATTCCTATGGAGAGAAAATAGAAAAAGTGCAAATCTAGCAGAAAAGGAAAAGCAAGGGGGCAGCAGGTTCCGCAAAGAATATAAACTGTTGACACAGATCAGATCAGCATGGAGCTATAGCAATTGCTAGAGTGGAACAGAGGGCTATTCCTGACAGCTGGTATTTTAATTTTAATCCCTATCAGTGACTCTCTTTGTTTCCTTCTCTTTTTCTTTCCCTAACTGATTTTCATTTTCACTTTCAAAATTCTAGGGAGATATAGCAGAAGGGAAGGGAGAATGATAAACTGTCACATGACCAGGCTGAAGATTCATTGTTTTCCATCCCTTTGCCTTAAATCTATTAATATTTGGGGTATTAACTACAACCCTGTAGTGCTAAAGAGTACCATCTAGCATTGTTTGGGCCCTTAATGCAGCAGCTTCTCACTCCATATAACTGTTACACATTTGCAAGAACCTCAAGGCACTGATAAGTGAATTTGCCACAAGATTTTACCAAAATTGCCACAAAACACTGTACAGCTTCTCATTGAAAGAGATGTACTGATACAAAGGTAAGGAAAAAATTTCTGTAGATGACAACTGGAAGGAAAATGTCATGGAATGGATTTATTTATTTGTTTGTTTGATTTCTATAGCTCATCTCAACAAGTGACTCTAGGTGGCATATAGGCTCTGGGATACTAAATGATCATGAACTTACCCAATATATGGTTATTATCCTTGCAGATTGAACAGGATTAGAGTTGCAATAAGAAGAAGAATCCCACTGGAAGATGTTGCTTTCTCAGGGTGTGTTGTCCAGCTCCAAATTGTGAGAGGACCCCTCTAATTGTTCTTCATCCAAGATTGTTGGTGTAGCTCTTTAAATGCAAAAAATGCAGCCTTGTACAGTATCTGGCAGAGGAGGAAAATGAAACAGAACCTCATATTTCCTTGAAGTGGTTCCCTTGCAACTGAGACATTAATAAGAGTAGCACAAAAATAGTTTTCTTCTCTTTTTCTTTTTTTGTTAGCTTTCATAAGATATAAACACTGACACAATTGTCATTGATGTCCATGGCATATTTTCAAGCTCTTGTATATAAATAGGAAATCTCAGTGAGAACTATTCATCTGGAACTGAACCTTTTTTTATGAAGTTACTGTTGAAGAGATGTCTGGCTTCTCTACTAATGTGAATTAAATGGTAGTAAGAATAGCATTCTCTGTATCACACTATATGAAGCATCAGAGACTTTCATTTGGATGGCATCTACCCCCTTGTGTATATTTTAGAGAAAGGTTGCTGGTATCTAGGTAGTCGGACTCTGTGCAAAGCATTCAAATGAAGTATTCTGTAATGCACAGGAGTGTGAATGAAACACCTCCCATAGAATTATTAAAGCAGCTGCATCATTTGCACAGCTCACATGGTTGGTTCAAGAGTTCTTTGTCATTGTCTCTGTATGTGTGTACATACATAATCACTTTCCAGAAACAGCCTGGAACATCTTTTGAAGCAGGCTTATAATCCTCAAACCTACAAAAAAACACACCTCTTTTGATGACACTGAGAGGGGTATTATGGATGCTCCCACACATTGCAAAGTAGCTCCTTCAAATGCTTTACATATTCCCTGTGGTAGGTAGATAGCATAATTATATAAAAATCCTGCCTCTGGATCAGGTAATACCTAGAAAAAGAAAGAATGCTCCCTCTCAAAAATACAGCTGGCTTAATATTCATTTCTTAGATAGAATCTTGCAAACAAAAATACAGCTCAGAGGGGAAGCTCCTTGTGCACACAGGGTCACAGGACAATCCCTGATGTCTCTACTTAAAAAAAAAAAAGATGTGATAGCAAATAATAGAAAAATAAATCTTCTCCACAATCTGAAGTGCTTGTGCTAACATTTCATAGTATCATCAGCCTTTGTGGAAGTGAGAGAAAGCCTGTTCTCATTCTGGCTATTTTGGTATAACAGTGGTTGGCTGAATCGGAAGATGCTTTAAATCACTCCTGGGGAAATGACCCTGGTCTGTATTGCTGCCAAGAAAACTAAGTGGACATAATCACCAGGATTCAATCTTGACTCAAGGGAATCTTTACTTTTTGTAGACAGTCTATTCTGTGCCATCCTCTAGGAATTTTAATTTTTATTGGTTTTGCTAAACTGGCAGGACTGTGGAGTAAGATGAGGAAGTAATAGAATACAGGCTAAAATCAGGATCTCTATTGCAGCGTAAGTTGTTGTTACTGTTTTTAAGTATATATAACTAGGAGAAATTTTAAAACATCATTCCTCTGCTCAGCACTGAGAGGAAAAGGTATCTTGTTTATGGGGCTAAGCCAAAAGGAAAGGGCTTTTTCACTACCGTAGACCCGTGGGAATGCAGAAATACAAGGAAGCATTGAAAAAGAGTATTGCAAAGTTAGAAAAGAAAGGATTCATGACAAGCTCCTCATGTTTATTTATTAGCATAGCTGCTAAAAGTGTCATTTCCCTATTTGCATACAGCATGTGAAGACAGCTAAAGCTCTTTGATTTTATCATTATTGAACCACTATTGAACATTAATATGCACAATGATTAAGTAGCTGCTTCAGAGCCTTTCAGAATTATGACTGTAATCACAACCAGCATTTAATATTTAATAAGAGCTTGTCTCTGCAGTTCACCACTATGCAGTTTCCTAGGTTCTCTGGTCCTCTGTGCTCCTGCCAGCAGTTGTGCGTGTGTGTGTGTGTGTGTGTGTGTGTTTCTTCTAACTTCATTCATCGTGAATATATGCATTTTGGGGCAACCATTATTTAATGCAACAGGTTAATGTAAGAGCAGTCATTCTGTGCAATTAGCCAAAGGTAGCCATCTTCAGCTGCAGGGCGATTTCTATCGACATCGTTCTTCAGGGTTTTTTGTCTTCTCTGTTTTGTCTCCAGGGGATTTTTGTTCTAGGCTTGCCATATGCTCTCCTCCACAGTGGATACAGTGGGCTGCTTCTTATTATCCTCGCTGCAGTCTTCTGCTGCTACACCAGCAAAATTCTTATCGCTTGCCTCTATGAGGAGAATGAAGATGGGCAGCTTGTGAGAGTGAGAGGCACATATGAAGACATCGCTAACGCTTGCTGCAGAAGGCTGTTTCCAAAACTTGGTGGTAGAGTGGTCAACATGACCCAGCTGATGGAATTGATCATGACGTGCATTTTGTATTTGGTTGTCAGTGGGAACTTGCTGTCACATAGCTTTCCAGATCTACCAGTGACCGAGAAAACGTGGTCCATAATTGCATTTATTGGTCTGCTGCCATGTGTGTTTATCAAAACCCTGAAAATTGTATCCAGACTCAGTCTCCTCTGCTCCTTGGCCCATTTTGTCATCATATTTGTAGTGATCACTTACTGTTTGACCCAAAGACATCGTTGGTCTTGGGCAAGGTTCAGTCTGTCGGTAGAATTTGAAAGCTTCCTGATTTCTGTTGGTGTGATCATTTTTAGTTACACTTCACAAATTTTCCTTCCTACCCTTGAGGAAAGTATGCAGAATCCTAGAGAGTGTAGGTCTATGTTGAACTGGACGCATTTCTTGGCTTGTATATTCAAGACAATCTTTGCAATAACGGCACTGCTAACATGGGGGGAAGAAACAAAGGAGGTTATTACTGACAACCTTCCTTCATCCTTACAGACTTCAGTGAACTTGTGTCTCTTGGCCAAGGCACTCTTGTCCTACCCATTGCCCTTTTTTACAATCACAGAAATCTTGCATACTTATGTATCACCTAGGGACAAAGTCAATTATAAATCACCATGGCTTGCTGTCTTTTTAAAAAGTGTCCTCCTCTTCTTAACTCTGCTGATGGCCATGTTCATACCACACTTTGTCCTTCTGATGGGTCTAACTGGCAGTGTTACTGGTGCAGCTATGACCTTCCTCCTTCCTTCTTTTTTCCACCTAAAGCTGAAATGGAAAAAGCTGATGCAATTTGAGAAATGTGCAGACATATCAATGTTTATCTTGGGCATCGTCTGTACCCTAGCTGGCCTTGTATGATCGATAAAAAGTTTGTTGAAAGCTTTTGGGTAAAATAGGGAAGAACAGATCAGGGTCCCTTAATATTTTGCTACCATGAACATTAGAATTTAAATCAAAATAAAGAATTGCATGGGGTTGGATCTACAAGACATCAGTCATGCTTTGGCCCCACTGAAATCAATGCAACATGATAGCACTGGCTAAAACATTCCATTTATTTCAACAAATAAAGGCAAAGGGGCTTAATCTTTGATTTGGGATAAAGAGAGCTTTCCTTGGCTTTGGGCTATCCTGCTGAAAGCCACACTCCAAAAACAGATGGAACCAAAACAAAAAATGGGTGCTGCCATGATAAAAACTAATTTAATTAAAATTAAAATCATTTACTATGACCACCCTTTAATAATTGTAAATGGTAACCGGGTCAATTTCCCCTTCTGTCCCGTTACCATTTACAATTTAGCAGCCCTGGGGCCCATATGCGCATTAGGCACTGCTGAATTAAAGCATGACCCACTTCCACCAGATCCAATCCAAGATTACATATTTGCATGCAAATATTCTTGACCATGAAATTTACATTTAAAGTAAAATGTTATTTAATGCTGCAGAGATATTTTACAAGAGCCACAGCAGATTTTTGACAAGTCAAGTCGTCAGAATGAGACAATGTTACCTTCCCTTATATGTGACCCCTTTTCATTTTGAAGCTGGTATTGCCTCTAGTAATTCAGGAGAGAAACACAGGAATACCTTAGCCAGACATGGAGATATCATAAATAAACAGATTAATAAAAATCCTATTGCCTGTTTTATCATGACACTTGCCTGCTAGTATGAGGAACGTGAAGTGAACTTGATGTAATTGATTAATGTAGGACATTTTTATTTGTTTGTTTTTCCCCAGTAAAAGCTGTTTTGTTGGGAAGGGAATGATTTGTACTGAAGAAACAATGATGCACGGTGTGTAACCCTTTCTTCACTTACTGCTCCTCCAAACTAAATTCTGTCTGAATGATACAATCTCATGTTTGAAAAAAACAGCTCAGGGGAGCAGAGTGGACCAGAGAAATAGTAGACAGCAAGTATTAAGCACATACATTGCAAATGGCTTCTTTCTGGATTGCCTTTTCCTTCATAAAAAAGCTCTGTGTATTTGTACATCGACTATCTACTGAGAGCCAAAGGTTGCTGTGTTATTCCTCTTAAATGAAATCTTTGCCACATCTCTGGAAGACAAATGTCTTTGCAGGTTTTCCCTGCTTATGATTTGTTATATCGTGTTGTCTCACTGCATAACAGAGCCAATGTTTCATTAGAACTGCAGACTAAAAGCAGAAGTCTCTCTGCTAGCCAGACAAAAATCTGTTGCCTTTCCAAAAATAAAAAAAAAATCTGATAATACCCTGAACAGTTTTGTTTGTCAAATAAAGTAACATACTGTCAAAATCAGCATGAAAACCATCCTGAAATTATATTTTTGACATTTGTATTTTTCATATTCACTTTATACTGCAGTGTTTATCAATTTTGTCTCAGCAAACTAAGCCTGTTAGGAGAAATAAAATTAAACAGAAGACTGGATGACTTCTTCCCATTTGCCCATAACATTACTAATATGTAAACACGAATGAGCTTATAGAAGCAGTAATGGAGACATTATGGCAAAATCAGTCATAGTGGGATTTGGTTGATTTTGACTTAGTGCAATGTGTGAGTCCAGCAAGTTTAGTTTGTAAACCATTGTTTATCTTTTAATGTACTGTATAAATCAGCTAATTGTGGTTTAGTCAACAAATCATGTTTTAAAATGTGGCCTAACCATTATATAAACTCAGCCATTTGTTGAGTTCAAACTTAAGTCTACATTAGGATCTTTTTTACTTCTGTTTTGTTGAACAAGACGCAGAGGCCTGGTTCAACTATAATGTTAAGCTGTAATAGTCAGGCTTACATATCATGATCAGCCCAAACCAAATAAGCCACTTTATGGCATAGTGCTGTGTGCAGGCAGGCCATGCTGATCTCTGCAAGTCACTTGAACATTATCTCATTAAACTCCCATGTTGAAGGTACAGCAGCTATTAATGTCTGCAAGACATTATCAACAACTAATCAGCAAAGCACTACATTCCCCAAGTTAGTGTTAATCAGTGGTATGCTGATAAATGTATTAACGGCCAGTTCCATTGCTACCATCACACTGTTCCATGAGCCCTCAAACAGTGATTGGTGTGTTAGATGTTGCAGCTCAGCTCTTAACCAGCTTGCAAAATTCCAAAAAGATTAAGAGCTCCAGCAGCCCACTGGTGCTAATTTCTTAAAAATATATTGTTATAAGCCAAACCTGTCATGTTACTTGATTCCCTATCCAACCACACAATAGTCTCCCTGGTTCAAGTCATTAAGCAATCCATTGTTTAGATCTGATATGTCAAATGACACCTGGGATTTATTTTCTTGGCTAGATGTCTAGAGGTTTTTTTGTATCTAACACTTCAGTTTAATAGTAGAAAACTCCAAAACTTCAGAATATAGAAAGAAACTCAAGCCTTAGGGCTCTCTAGAGAACAGGAAGAGGGTTTGATCCCCCTCTCGGGGGATGCATAGAGGAACACATTGTAGAGGTTTCAACAACCAGCAATCTTGAGAGCAGTTCTTTGCTGTGGAGAAGAAGCCATAAGACTGAAAGAGAGGTTGTAAGTAAAGAGGTTAAGACTTGAGAATGTCATCCTTCCTCTCTGTTGTATTCACGGAATGCATATAACTAACCATATATTTTCAGTACAGTTATTATGCATCTTGAACTTTATACTAAATTTTGGACTAGTTTGACTCCAGCCATTTGCCCCCCATCCCTGCCCCCATTTGCCTGGGAAAACAGTTCTGGGATTGCTAAAGATAAGGTTGTCCCAAGGAACTTGGATATCATAATTATTTATTTTTGTTCCCTCAGTATCTACACTGGTAAGACTCATGCTTTTAGAATTCAATTACCTTATGATAAAAACCTCACTGGCTTCATCAAGAAATTAATATGCAATTTATTTGCTTTCTTTTTGTATGCAGAGTATTTCTTGATTTTTAATACTTTATCTGAACAAATTATAAGCTAAATAAAGTAAATCAGCTTCAATAAGCAGAGATATAATTAACATCCTGTACAATAGACTTTAGTTTTAAAAGATATTAACTTATTAAAAGAATAGGCATCACAATATATTTTGCATTAGTGATAATCCGTTATGATAGGAAACAATCTAGACAGAAGTACTTTAATGAATACTTGGCATCTTAATACGCCAAATCTATCGTAGCCTAGATAATTAGAAGAATTGTTTGAAAGACAAAAAGTTAAATTATCATTACTAGCACTTTCACTCACACTGGCACTAAGTTATAATAAAAATGTGCAAAAGGAGTTGGATCCCAGACTTGAATGCCAAATAATAATGTTAAAATGTAGAAATTGCCTTTGTGCTTCTCAGCACCAATGCCTGTGGTTTGAATGAACAAGAATGACTTCTCAGCACTAACCTTTGCTTTAAAGACTTATTTGTCCAGAGACATAAACTTATACCATTCTCTGAAGCAGCCTTCCCCCACCTTAGTGCCCTCCAGATCAGTGTTTCTCAACCTTGGCAACTTTATGATGTGTGGACTGCAACTCCCAGAATTCCACAGCCAGCATGGCTGGCTGTGGAATTCTGGGAGTTGAAGTCCACCCATCTTAAAGTTGCCAAGATTGAGAAACACTGATCTAGATGTATGGACCAGAAGCAGCATAGGTATGTGTTTATTTATGACAGAACTTTTTTCCCACCCTCATTGAGGATGCTCACAACAATCATATAAACAACATCTTCACAATCCAATAAAGTCATAGTTGGACATCCAAAATAAAATAGAATAAAGCAAAATTAAAATGTCCTTAAAAAAAAAACCCTAACGAGAGACCAGACAAATTAACAATCTAAGCTCCATAAGCCCAGTGAAATAGTAATGTCTTTCTTGTCTTTCTAGCCAGGAATGGGGGAGTGGGTGGGGGAGTCATCAAGCCCTTGACCGGGCAGCCAATTCCACAAGAAAGATTGCCATCAAAAAGGATGTCTATACTCTCCATCTCTCTCATGCCCAGGAGTGGGGTATCTGTAGCATCCCTTCTCAGACTGAACTCTCAGGATGAGCAGACTGTGACCCAAGCCAGAAAGGGCTTCATAGGTCATAATCAACACTCTGAATTGGACTTGGAAACATTGACAGCCAACGCAGCAGCTACAGGATAGATCTTGCGCTGCTGAAATGGTCCTCGCTAGCCAACAAGCAAGCTGCTACTTCACCAATAGCAGTTTATTCAAAAGCAGTCCCAAGTAGATCATGTTGCTGTAATCCAGTCTCAAGGTGATGAGGGCTTCAGGGTCTCTTGCACTAAAGAAGGTTAGAACTTGTGTATCAGCTGAAGCTGAGCAATGGCTCCCTTGGCCACAGCCTCTTCTTGCCGCTGAAGCAGAAGGCATGAATCCAGAATATTCCCCCCACCCACCCTACTTGCAGACTACCCTTTCATGGGAATACAACCCCATCCCAAGCTAATGTAGTAACCACTACTGGGCCGGACAGTTTCGGAGCAAACGGCAACTCCATCTTGCTAGGATTCAGTTTCAGATGGTTTCTCCTATCCAGTCCCTTATACTTGTAGACAGTGGGAAAGGACATCCACTACATCTCTTGCTAAGAGTATAATCAGCATTCCAATAATACCTCACTCCGAACCAATGGATAGTCTGCCAACTATTTCATACAGATGCTGAACAACGTGGGATGGAGAATTGGGCCCTAAAGCACCCTACAAAGGAGTAGCCAAAAGCTTTTTACTAACTGGAAACATCATCTCAGGAAGGAGTGGAAATACTGTAAAAACGCTACCACCCCCAGTCCTTATAGACTATCCATGGTTGATGATAGTGAATGGTGCTAAGTGTTGTAATAAGACCACATAGGCTATACTCCCTCACTCTAGTTTCACCTAAGGTCATCCAGAAGAGTGATCAATGCAGTTTTAGTCCCTCACCCCAGTCTGAAACCAGATTGAAAGAGTTCAAGATAAACCATGTCATCCAGGATCCTCTGGAGCTGATGCCCCACCATCTTCTCCAGAATCTTCCCTAAAAATGGAAGATTGGAGACCAGGTACAAGTTGCCCAGTACAATTAAGCTGAGAGGTTTGGTTTGGTTTGGTTTTCAGAAAGGGACATACACTACCTCTTGCAAGACATAAAGCACTACCCTCCCCTTCAGTAAGTTATTATTCACCTCTTAGATCCAACCTCCAATATCTGCATGGATATCTGAAGGACCAGGACAACTCATGTTGCAAAGATGCCAGTCTGTAAACTCAAACAAATCCTAGATGATATTGCAAGATGTTGCACTGGATTCTGCCACATGGAGTCTAAATCAGAATGAATGTGAGTGATTTAATCAGCAAAATGACTAGCAAACAAATCACAGCAGCCTGAATGATATTTGTTCCATCCATCCTTGCCTAACAAGATACAGGTCATCTTAAACAGGGCTATCAGATTACTAGGTAATGCTATAATCATTAAGAAATGCTGGCATTTTACTGCTCTTATCACCACAGTATAGGCCAGAACAAAGGCTCCTATTTGTGCCTGGTTGTATTCACTCCTTGTTGTCAGCTGACTGTGGTCTAAGAATTGATTCTACCAATTTATTCCTGAGAGCTTGTCAGGCCTAGCCCAAGGAACTCCTGGAGACCGTGCAGGTTCAATCAGCAAGGTTTATTAGCTAGCGCTTGTTTACAGAATCTTCTCAGACTGACCAGTAGTTCCCAGGCTATCTTCTGGAATGTTTAGGGATGCGCCAGCTTTCTCCGCTTATCTCCAGAGCGTTGCTCTGGAGACGAGAGCACCGTTTTCACCCCCCTTCCTCCATTCCAGTCCATCACAGAGCTCCTCCATAAACCAAGGAAGTACCCCAAGGATAGGGGACAAGGAGGAGCCACTTGGGACAATTATAACCAAGATCCTCATTGTCTCTGAATTCTAGAGATTGATCAAGCACATGGTGGAACTATCTATTTATTTATCTATATCTATTCACAAATGCCTGCAGGAAACCAGCCATATCTATAAATTGTCTGGGGCAGACCATCCAGATCAATCCCTCACCTTTGGAGAGGTTGAAGGTGCTGATGAACCACATGCTGACTAGGAAGTTATCTGACCATGACAAAATATTGAGCACAATGTCATCTATTTTCGTATCACAAGCCATATGCTCTGGGTAAACTAAATCCAGCATGTGACCACCTGTATGAATCAAGCCAGATATCACTTGGAATAAACCCATGGAGGCAATGAATTCCTGAACATTCTAGAACCCACCTCTGGAGCATGGAGACTGAATTACATGCCAGGTCTGCTCTGTCTTCCCTAAGAGGAAGACACATGGTTTTATTACACAGACCTGGCATTCACAAGCACCAGCCTGAGGCCAAATCACCTAGGAATCTCATTTCCAGGTTTTTGGTAGAGCAGCTGGATAAGGAGGGCATGGACACTGAACAGCTGATTTCCCTACTCCCGGAACAATGCCTCCCATCACAACTCCTTCTGCCAATCACTTTGGTAATGTGCCTTTTGCCCTCATCACCCTTCATGGCATCCAAGACAATGTCAGCTCTCTCTCCTCGCCTACATCTCCTGAATTGGTATAGCTATCTGGCCCATGCCAGTCCAACCAACTAACCAACTTTCTCTCCTACATCCTACCTACCCCAAAACTTACCTCAGCAACTTGCCTAGCATTCTTCATTTCCCCAACAGTTGTACTCCCTCTGGGACCATGTTGGGTGAGATATTCCCATAGGGTTGAGTACAGAACCTACTCAAGTACTCTCTTCCTCTGACCCAGAAAGTCAAGCTCGTACAAGATATTTGGGGTAGCAGCTCCCATTAGGCA
Source organism: Python bivittatus (assembly GCF_059951505.1). NCBI lineage: Eukaryota > Metazoa > Chordata > Lepidosauria > Squamata > Pythonidae > Python > Python bivittatus. The sequence goes on along the minus strand of NW_028277030.1, from coordinate 67,793,026 downwards.
CAACCAATTCTGTGTAATCTCCAAATGGTGACCACCTAAATTCTACAATTCTACAGCATGGAGTGAGAGCCCACTAATCAAGAATGTTAGTATATTGCTAAAATAATATTCTAATGTTATGCTGCCATTTGACTCAAACAATATTCTAACTCAGAAAAAAAACCCAATAATGCATACATGAAATTCTTTGTTCTACAATGTTTTGCCCATTCAGTCCAAGCAAGCAAGAATTGCTACTGTAAGTCCATATCTTCTCGTGCAGGCAAATAAGTTTTTTTCACTCAAATTCATAAGGATTCTCACATGGGCAAAAAAAAAAAAAGCCTTGTTTAAATATGTCCCATAAGAGGTTTATGGAATCCTACTCATGTAGAATTATTATTGTGACTTCATGGTCTGCCTTATTGCATTTCTGAACTAAGTCTTTCTTTGTTCCTTTTCACATTTAGTCAGATTTAGATTGTCACCCTCAGTATGCTTTGCTGGAATAAGCTAAAAAATAGATTGCCATTTGTACAGTAGCTGTTGGAAATAGAGTTTATAAAGAAGCCCAAGGATTAGTGTTGAATGAAATATTTTTTAAAAAATAAATATAATTTCCAGTATAGTGAGTTATGAGAATGCATGTGGGTGAGCAGCATATTGATTTGACAATGGGCATTTGAATATAAATAAATCATCCCAGATGCTTTGGGGGCAGTTAGTGACTGACTTCCAACAGCACATTAAGCCATAAGTTTGCCACTCTTGTCAGCTTGAGGGCCACACCAGGACTTGTGCCAGACGTCAAGGATCCCCCATGTAAACTACACAGTAGATTCAGTTATCAATAATGGCACAGCATAAACACTCTTGAAGTCCTTGCTTTGTAGATTTCCAAGTGGACAAATTAAAAAAAGATGTTTTTAAAAATATTAAAGATGCTAGAAGAGGAAGAACATGCCTAAATACTGAGAAGACTGACAAAGCTGGCAGGAAAAGATTTGGGGAGAAGTAGATAAATCAACTGTCATGAAAAAAAGAACCAACATGCATGCTGGGAAATTCTCTCTCACTCTAAGAATATACACTGGCATAGAGACGAGTCTAAGATCAGCCATACATCTGCAGGAGTGGGGATGGGGTTTCAAAAAAAGTTGAAGGGCAGTCATAACCATGCAATTGAAACCCTGGCCCTTTTGCATATGTGTCACTTGTACAAAGGGGTGGGGCTTCAATTATATGATCATGGCCAGTATTTTTTTTATTTTTTTTTACCTTTCCTGTGGATTTTCTTTGTGAATCTTCAGCTGGCCTAGTAAAGATATTGCCTCTATGTTTCATTTTGTTTTATTAGAAAGTGGTGATATAGATAGATAGAGAGATAGAGAGATAGAGAATGCTACATCACAGGAAGGGGAGTAATATTTTATAAGCCTCTAAAGCCCAGTATTTCCAATGAAATAATTGAAAGGGATAATGCCTAAGAATGGGTGAGTACGAGGTAGAATCATGTTCAGAGCTATTGCTGGACAGGAAATATGGTGTAACATGCACCCCTACTATCTTCAGAGTGGGTCAAGAGGGGACATCTCTAACATTGCAATAAGATTCATTGGCCAGTTGCCATATACTTTCTATCTCTTCTTTCCCTTTTCCATACACTTCACACATAAGCAAGCAAATGACTTATTAGAATATCATTTGCTGAAATTTAAATTAAGCCAATCAACACAGTATACAACATGCAATACAGGACAGTGTGAGCAAAGAATTTGCTATAGTACTGCCATAATTTTCAATGTATACCATCCAAAATTTCCAGAATCCTAAAAATCCCCATCAATCTGATGTTTTTTTTTAAAGGTATCTCACTGCATACACTCTTGACTGCAACAATAGAACTTGCCATAGTTGTGTGGAAAGAAGAGAACTTCACTAGAAACACTCACAGGGAATTAAACACATATTAACCATCAGCAGGTTATCAATGTACTATAATGTGCTAGGTAATATTAATAGCTCAATATTGGCTAAGAGTATAAAAAATGTAAACTGACGCTAATAGGATTGTTTTTAATGAAAATAGCTGCAAAAATATTTCCATGTACATTTTTATTTCTATTTGGTTGGCCAAGCAATCTTCTGAAGTTAGTGAAAACACTGTAAAAATTGTTCAATTTTCAGCTCAGTTCTGTAATATCATATGACTTTGATTCATTGCAGCTGTGCATGCTTTGTTGAAATGTCTTTTATTCAAAGCTTGGAATTAAGCACAACCATTTTATTATATGCCACACCGAAGTATAGTGGGGAGGGGGAAAGTGAAAGATAACTAACACTGACAATAGTACTTTAAATATTCTTTTCATCATAAAAAAACATGCTCAAGGCAGCTGCAGCTTCTTTCTGGAAACTCGGGCAAAAACTGGATTCCTTTTCTTTGTGAGCGATCAAACAGGTCACACTGTCCTGAACCCCACCAGCAACTATGACCAGGACTGGCACCAAGATTCACAACTGTGGAGCATCTTCAGTGAATTGGTACCTAAGAGGGGCCCCCATGGCTGATCCCTAGACCTCTTTCCTTCTGTGGAAGTTATCTTGGTCTCCTCTGCTGTTTCTGAATGAGTAGGCAATGAAAGAAGGACATGTAATTAGCTGAGCCTTATTCCTAGCCCCTGCAAACGAGGGCAGATTGGACTCCAAAGAGAGGCAAGAAAATGGGAGGGCAAAAGAATCAAGGAAGGAATGGGGTCATATCCAAGAGCCCCCAAAAACATAAAGTTGGAATTGGGCGACTTTTCAGATTAATGAAAGCCACAGGTAAGAAGCTACTGGACAAGGAGTAGACATGGTAGAGAATACGCTTGGGTATAGTGCAAATCTGAGGGTGCTGCATTCTTGACATGAAGAAAGGGAATAAAAAGAAAGAAGGATGAGTTATGGGTTCAGGTAAAGATTGAAGAAGTTAAGCTGGATGCTCATAAAACTGCTATTTTCTTCTATTGAGCAATACAGGGCTTACGTCTCTCCCATTATTTTAAAATTTCTTGGAATGCATATTAATTAATTAAGGCATCATGATAACCTGAGTCTCTCCTGGGTCCAAATATACAACAAGGAGTTGGAATGAGGCTGAGATAATTCATAATTTAGTTTGTAATTTAAACTGCTTTAAACTATTAGTCCCATATCTGACAATCTGAGATCTTGGGTGAATCATGATTCAAGCCTCCTCTGTCAATTAGCTGTGAGAATGATCTAACTCTACTAACAGTATTTCTAGTGATATTGGAAAGATCCATCCAGTGATAATGATACAAATAATAATATGCAATTTGGATCAGAGGAGTGAGGGAAATGAATAATTTTTAATTCCAGGAAGAAATGTCAATAAAAATAAAAAATAAAAGAAAGTCCAGGTACTCAGAGCAACAAGGCTGTTGTTGTTTTTTCTCCTCCAGATAATCACAGCCAGTTCCAAGATAAGGAACAATGTTTCCAGAGAGGCTCTACAATTTCCAAGTCTGCTTGCATTTCAGCACTGGTGTCTTCTTTTGGCCAAATTAAACACTAGTATTCTGTAATGGAATGTATCTATGAAGAGGAGAGTGATGTCAGAGATCAAGGCTATCAGGAAGGAGGGGCGGCATTCCAGCAGGGGAAAGGAGGCAAGAGGCAAGACAGTCTGCAGGGGGAGTGTGAGAAGAGTAAGAGATTCAGGATAGCCACTCCCTAGAGTCTCCCAGGATATATCCAACTAGTTGCAGTAGTATAGATTTAGTCTGGCAAGATTCTGTCCATAAGGTGTAAGCAAATAAAGGAACTGTACTCGACTGGACTGTTTCACTGTTGTTCTTGGGCTGGGCCTGACATATCCAGTTGAAATTCTTTCATATGGTCCTGAACAGAAAAATTGGAAAATTAATGAGGTATCATATCATTGCAACTCAGAGGATTCAGGTGGCCTGACTTGTCCTGTAATAGCCCCAGTATTCTTCCAAGAAAAGGTTTAAGCTGTGTGAAGCTGACCAAAGTCCCCTCTCCCACACTTCATGCAGTGGGTTGTTTTCCATATTCCTGCTCAGTCTGCCCTTTCCCCCCTTCAATTACAATGATATATGTATTTCTTTGCTAGGTTACTGATAAAGATAGATCTGAGAGGATATTGAAAGGCATTTGTTGAGACCCAAACACTTTTATTAAATGTTCCTCCTGATTATCATGAAATGCACTATGAGCCAAAAGCTGAATTGTATTTCCTAAAATTCATTTTATTCCAAACAGCTAAGAAGAAGAAAAAAGGGGGAGAGAAAGCAATTGGGGAAGTAGAAGCTATATAAGGCACATTATCTATGCTTCAAATAATAGACTGATGCCTATCTAGAAAAATGCTAAATCAAGTTTCAGTTTTCAAAACTGCTATTCATTAGCTGTAAAACTTCAAAAACTTATACCCAACTGCTGAAAATCATTTTTTCTGCTCGCCTGCACTACTATTAATACCAAGATAATCTATTTCTGTTAGAAAAAAAGTTTAATCTTCCAAAATTCCCGTTGAAAAGGAAATGAAGCTTTTTTTAAAAAAAAAAAAAAATCTGATAGTAATTCAAGATTTACAGTCCAGGAAGCTTATATGGGAAATAAATGATAGGAAATTCATTGCGGTTTTAATCATTTGTATTGTATTTCAGACAGTAGAGAGAAAACCTTGAAAGTATTTTTGTCTCAGTCTAAAGCTGCCAGTTTATTTAAGCTGGACAGTTACTTCATATAGTTTTGGGTCTGAAAACTTGTGCAGTTTGATGGCTTAGATCCACGGTTTGAAGTGGGAAAGGATGTGCTAGACAGATCCTATCCCATTCGGACAACATTTATTATCTGCTGATTATATTTGGCAGATGATGTTCCAAGTTCCAAGTACTATACAGATCAGTGTTTGTCAACCTCATCAACTTTAAGATGTGTGGATTTCAACTCCCAGAATTCCCCAGCCAGCAAAGTGTGGGAAATAGCATTGACTATAACACATCAGCAAAAGAGCCTTGAATAATCCTTTTATTAACTTTCATTTTTTAGTTATATCAATTAAGTAACACTTAACAATTTACTTCTGTCTATACTAATTCCCTGTGGATAGAAAAACTGCATATTAATGTTCAATAAATCAGTGAATCAATAAAATGTTTATTATAGTCAGTGACCAGAATTATACATAATTCTAAAAAGACAGTTAAAATAAACAAAGATATTATGTATAAATAAAACTGAACAGTTTGAAAAAATCTAAAAGAAAAAAAAACTTGCAATACCACAAGGACTATTAAGTAAATGATTGTGGAATTACTAACACTAAATACATAAGTTCAAAAATATTTGAATTCCAGTTTAATGGTACTTAAAATCTTAAATGAGCTTAAAAATAGTCCTAGGGGCTGATAAATTTAATTTTATAGCTAAAAAGAATGGCCTGGGAATAGGTGAATATAAATTTACTTGTGTTCATTGACTATTGCTCAAACTTAAACATAAAGTAACCAAACTGGAATGTAACACTATGATGTTCATAGATTCTAGATAGCAGAGACTACCTTAACTCTTATGAAACAGCAACAGTGATCAAACATAAATTAGCTACTTTCCTGGAGGTCATCTTTGAGGTATATGCTAAAAGGGAGAGAATAAGATAATGGTCTATTTTGTGTTGTTAAGAGTGTTACAGACAATTTTTGCACCAGTTTGAATAAAAAGGACATGTATGATTGATTCTGTTTCTCCCAATGGACAGAGGCATAGATGCTGTTGTACAGGGGTCTTTTTCTTCATTAAAAGGACTGGGGGGGGGGAGTGGATTGTCTCTTCTATTACACTGTCTCCAGGATGTTTCAAGCTGTTGGCTTTATATACCCTGAAGCAGCTGATTTATCTCTGCCCCAGCACTGTCACATTCTTGATCAAACCAGAGCCTGGGGTTATACTTTATTTAAATACTTTTTATATCCCGCCCTTAGTATTTTTTTTTATATATAAATAACTCAAGGTGGCAAACATACCTAATACACCTTCCTCCGCCTATTTCCCCACAATAACAACCCTGTGAGGTGAGATGGGCTGAGAGAGAATGACTTTACCTCAGGATTTGTAGTGGATGCTTTAACCAAAATTTAATAGATGCTGGAAGTTGGCATTTATTTTTATATTATTTATTTATTTATACATATCAAATTTGTCACTGCCCATCTTGTGAAAAAGTGACTCTGGGCAGTTTACAGAAAACATAAAATCAATTAAAATACAATATAAAAGAAGTCTTAAATAATAGATAGATTCCAAGAATGGATGGAATTGGCAAGTAGCTCAGAGAGCGTCATCAGGGCACCAGCCACGCCCCGGATTGACTAGAGCTCCCACCGCCCCATGCAAGCTGGCAGAGCCAAGTCTTTGGTTTTTTCTGGAAAGCCGGGAGGGTAGGGGCCCACCACACCTCTGCAGGGAGAATATTTCAAAGGGCAGAGGCAACAGCAGAGAAGGCTCTCCTCCTGGGCCCTGCCAGCCAACATTCTCTCGCTGACGGGGTCCACAACATGCTCTTTCTGCCTGAATGGGTAGGAAGGGTTGATGTGATGGGGGTGAGACAGTCCCTCAGGTAACCTGGACCCATGCCATGTAGGGCTTTAAAGGTGATAACCAACACCTTGAATTGGACCAGGAAGCAAACTGGCATCCAATGCAGCTCCTGCAGTAAAGGTGTTATATGTGGCATCCTTGGGGCACCCAAGATTGTCCGCACGGCTGCATTTTGAACCAGGTGGTGGTGTTGCAGCTCCAGAGGATCCTGGAGGAAACAGATTAACTGGACCCTTTTCAGTCAGGTTTCAGGCATGGATTGCAGATCATTGGACATATTTGTGGGTAAGTGTCCATTGCAGATAGAATAGGGGAGCTAAGAAGCTTGATCTGACCTAAAGAGAGTAAGGGCTTTCTCCACTCTCTTAGTCCACCTTACTCTCTTGTCGTTTTCCAGAATATATTACAAAAGGTGTTAAGAAAGGGCATAGAGATGGATATTAAAAATGCATATGCTTCTTTAAATTTATAAATATATTTTATATGCTTTCAAATTAGTGTGGGAAGTGTTTATTTACCTGGGTCTTTATCTTTTATAATGTACCATCTGTGTAAACATATCACCTTTTTACAGGAGGACAGAACTGAGTCTGGCCTGATCAACTCAGTTGTTTTTTTTTTCTTTCACTTTGCAATCAGCCTCCTTTTTTATTTTTCTCACTTCAGGCACCGCTTAAATCCCATTCATTTCAGTGGGATTTAAGCAGCCTAACCATGCAGAACCCAATCTTATGCTCAAGTCTTATGCTTAACACTCTTTCAGCCCTGGGGGGCAGAATCTTTATTTGAATCTCCCTCCCCACTTTATTTTCACCAGAGTTTTCTGTCAATTTCAGACATGGAATCGTACTTTGGATTGGTTCTTCTATATATCTGCTCCTCCTATTGTGCCTTTACAAATATATTACCTATTCACCAATGAACAGGACTTGCTTCAAATTATGGGATCGCAATCTGAATGAGACCTTCCTATGTCTCTTGGGAATGAAATCTATCAGAGACCTGCCTAGAAGTAGCTCAAACAATCTATAATTAATGTCCCCCCACCCCAACACAAAAGTTGCATGAAATTAAACCAGTGTAAACTAGGAATCCTCCAGCTAGACACTTACAATCCACAACTGCCCACAGAGAAACATTCATGGAAATTAGAGAAAATTGTAGGTAGGGTTATCACAAGGCTGAATGAAATCAGAATGCCCTTTACCTCTTTAAAAGTACTCAGCAAAACAATCAGCAGAACTAGTCATAAGTAGGCACTGACTGAGTCATTTAAAATATTGTCCTGAAAGGTATAACATGGGGAAGAAAGACCAAAAAGCATTATTAACTATGTCTGTCTACTCAGCATCTGCTCCAACAACAAAAAGACCCTAAATGCAAGGATGAACTTTGGTGTTAAGAGTTTGCTTGCTATGCATGCTTAGCATCTGGCAAATAATAATAATTTCAATAACAATTGTAATTGAAATGGGAATAAATAATATAGTAAGAGAAGAATTCATAGGGTATGCACAGCATTAATAGAGCACACACCAAAACCTGAATTCCTATCACAGCTGCCTTGGGGATACCAAGTGGCAAGAGACAGCTGCACATCTCAGTCATCACCATCTGTGGTTGGTAACTGTAGCCAGCTATAGCAAGAATAGACAGAGAGGGTGAGGCAGGAGAAAGAGCCTCTGTCAGGAGATATTGACTAAGTCATCAGCGCTGGGCAGGAGAAGAGTTTACCCCCACCATAGATTTGTAGAAATCAGAAAGCAACTTGAGAAGAGTTCCCTCCTGAAACAGTTGCCTGGTTACCAGTCACAGGAGACTGACAATGGGTAGTAAAGTGCTATTACTGTCCATTAAGAAGCAAGAGGGGGAATGCATTGTATGCAGTAAAGTCTGGCTAATCTAAGAGGTATTTTGGCAGAGAAGGAGAAAGATAATTTAATAGAAATATTCATCAACCCAGACTATTTCTTTTCATAGTAGATTAGGACTCTGGGTAAGGCCAAAAATCACAATCAGTCTTGGTTCTGAAAACAGAAGAATAATTCTAGTACTTTGGGTACCAGCCAGCATTTTGTCTCATATGGTAGCCCACCAGATGCATCTAGGAAGCCCACAAACATAGGATCAAGGCAACCCTTCTCTCCCCTTGTTGCTCCTGTTTACCTAGTAAAATCCAGGGTTTTAACCACTGACAGGCCTGTCCTCCAGGAAATTGTCCTCTTCCCTTTTGAAGCCAAACTAGCAGCCAACACCACAAATTGTGACAACATATTCCAGTGGCTTATTATACCATATGTGAAGAAAATTTCTTAACTTCTGCTACTCAGTTTCATTATGTGGCTTCTGGTTCTAGTATTATGAGAATTCTAGTTTTAGTATTGTTCTTCTTCACCCTTTCTTTACTGTGCATAATTTTAAAAACCTCAGTTACTCTTACAAGTACCTTTTCTCCAAACATTAGAAGCCCCAACTATTGCACATGTCCTCATACATCAAGCCCTCTGGTCCTCTTGGTAGCCTTTTTCTGGACCTTCTCCAGCTCTACAAATAACCCTCCTGACATGTAGTGATTAGAACCATGCACAGTATTCCAAGTGTTTCTGTGCTATAGATTTGTATAAGGACATTATAATATCAGCTGATTTACTATCTATTCCTTTTCTAAGGCTAAATCAAGAAAATTCCAGCCTTGATTGCCAGTTCAAATAATTCAGTCTGAAAAAAAGTCAATCCAGTTCAAGTTAGGTGAAAAAAAACATTAGTATTTGCACCAAATTTGACTTTGACAATTTGATTTGACTTACCAATTCAGTTCAGAAACTTTATTTAGTGTGATGATTTAGTCAAAACACTTTTGAATCAAGTCACAATTTTGCACAATTCTTCACTTACATCTTTTGGGGGAAAAATAAGGTCCAGTTGTTGCTGCTTTCCCACACTACTTGCCCTAGAAATAAGTGTTGTCTTGTCAAAAGTTCCCAAGAAAATTCAGTGTGACTATAACTATAACAGTGTAAGGTACAGAGTATAGGAAGTTCTGATACTCATGACCCTATTGAGAAGAATGAGCTTTGATCAAGAACCGTTGTTAATGGGTAGGAGAAAAACTTCCAGCTGGATGTTGCGCTGGGCTTAGAATGCCATAAGAAGTTTCAGTCTGAAGCAAAATTGTGAAGCAACATTTACTCCTCCTGTATCTCAGCTTTATGTTGCCATTATTAATCCCCTGTTTGGCTCAGAAAGTACACACTGTTGTACTACCCAGCAACCTACAGATGCATCACTTTGGGTCCAAATTCCTTTATCAGCCTGATGAAAGAATCATGAGTATGTACAGTATATAGCATATACTTAGGGCAGCTGCCTTTCTGGAAACCTTTGCTATCTATTTGATTGGAGAATGTGAGATTTACATACTTTCCTGCTGCTGTGCACTAACCCAGAGATGGGATAACCAGGCCCCTAAGGCTAAATTGTCAATCTACACACATTATATTTTCTTACACTGCCTTGAAATTTCCTTGTTATGCATGGAAGGGGGGCAAACAGATGCCTTGACTAATCAACATAAACACACTTGATTTGAAAATCTGATGAATGCCTCATCTTTTATTTAATCTTTCTAGGAGTAGCTCAGGAAAGCCATAAAGAATACCTTTATGCTTCCAAACTATTTCAAACTGTATTAGAATTATGATACAGGTAGGGGACTGTTACCTTGCTGCCCCATTTGGAAGCAGGGCAGTTCTAAGAGTGTACTAGGAAAATTAAAGTTCTGGGAGTGTTGGAGGATAAGAATGGGCATTATATTGTATGCCTAAAGGAATAATAACAAACTAAAACAGCAAATAAAGAAAAATAGGGAGAAATTGAATATAAACAGGTTCACACAGTATTCTAAGCTAAAAGATGTTATTTGTTTGTTTGTCTGTTTATTATCTATTGTATGGACCCAGCTGGTTCACAGATATGGTGCCTGTAGCCATGAAATAAAGAGATTTCTGCTATTTGGGAGAAAGACTATGACAGATCTAGATGAAATATTAAAGTGTAGGAATATCACACTGACAACAACTGTACATATTGTCAAGGCCATGATTTTCCCAGCTGTAACATATGGCTGAGAAAACCAAACCAGGAGAAAGGCGAAATGAAGAAAAAAATGATGCCTTTGAACCATGGTGCTAGAAAAAATTGTTGCGACTGCAAGAAGAAGCAATCATTTAATTCTAGGTGAGGTAAAACCAGACTATTCACTGAAAGCATTAAGAATGAAGCTAAGGCTTAAATATATTGGACACATATTGCAGAGGCAGAGTAATTTGAGATGACCTTGATGTTTGGAATTTTTTTTAAAAAAATGCAAAACACCATCAGTAACAACACAAAACCTGGGCTTACAAGAACTCAAAGAAGCAGGTACCAGTAGATAGTCCTTGTGAAATATAGTCCATTGAATCCCAATGTCTAAATAACAATACCCTATTTACATTTCCAGCAAAATGAGACTGATAACCAATTCTTGGTTCAATAAATGTGAACATTCAATAAATGTGAAAAGTAATATTTTGCTTCATTCATCTTTTCTTAAGGCCATATGAAACATACTTAATATTATTGAAACTCCTTAGGCATTGATTTAAATATGAGATACCCCTATTTGCTATTCCAGATTCATAAAAATAATTAATATCCACCCTAGCAATGCTGTTTAATTGTTTGTTAAAAAATACTGTAGACTTAGAATCATCTAACAGATATAGTGATACTTATAGTTATCTGAGAATTGTAACATAGGTGCTGCTAATGTGTCAGACTAAATTGTGAAATCAAGAGATATTTTAACTGAATATGCTGCCTTTTTGCAATTTAGACATCCAAATTCTTCTTTCTGTAACTGAAATGGTTTAAAAACGTCAATGGCAATCTAGAGCATTAAAACCTATTCTTGCCCATGACCCCTAAGAAAATAATTTTCCTGCAATTCCCAGAAAGAAAGGATAGCCCCAGAGTATAAATTTGTTGTATGAATAAGGGCAAAATTGTACTTCCATGTGAACATCTTCCTTGCATCCTTTAATGCTGGAAATTCAGGAGAACTATACTTGAAAATGGAGCCACACTTCTGCCTTGACATCTAAGGGGTCAATAATAACCTTCTAATTGTGCTCAGAATGCTTTTTCAGACTGGATCTCATATATTCAATAGAAAAATTGAAGTGAAAATTTATGTTCAGTGATTCAGCTGAAAGTCAAGAAAGGGAAAACTCCCATCATGAAATAGCTTTAATTTAGATCAAGAAAACCTAGAGGCTTTTGTGTTCCATTAAACAATTCTTGATGTATTGTCAATCTGCTTAAAACATGGTAAATGTATTAATTTAGTTTAGTTTATAAACTAAAATGTATGGGTTATACCTCTACCTAAGTATATCAGTGATGAAGCTGTAATCATTTTACATGATTTATCCTTCCCCATAAACTCATTGTGATTTTAACTACTCCATAAATTGTGACTTTTACTTACGTCTTTCTTATCTGAGAAACAATTGATATACTTCCATCAACAAACGAATAAAATAATGAATGAACACATAAATGACTGAGGGTAGCATAAAAGCAACACATAATAACTAGAAAACATTCAAAATAATAAAAGATACTGCATCCAAGGCAGCCTCTACCCCAAAGAATCCAAAAGCAATCCAAAATAATCAAAACAGGCACAAAAACTGCTATCCAGTACCTGAGGCAGGCAGGCTGACAAAGAAAGCACATTTCTGGGGATCCACTTGATGGCACTGCTTGAGTATAAAGGACCCAGTGCTTGGCCCTCTTTCAGATCTTATTAGACATGCAGAAGTAATCAGAGACAGGTGGTCCTACCAAGAACCAGATTCTATGCCATTAAGGGCTTTATAGGTCACAAATTACCACACCATTATGCAATATCATATTATTACATATTATGATTTTTTGTTGCTATATTTTTATGGTTATATTTTATCTCTTGATGTTAGATGTCTAGAGTCCTTTGGGATTGGGAAGGCTTATGATGCTGTCAAACAAACAAACCAGCAAACATCAATATTTTTAATAGAAAATACATAATTATCATAAACAGCCAAGCTGAGAGAGCACCATGGACTCCACAGTTCTACCCTGAATTACATATGTTCTCTTCTATTAGAAGAAGGTTTGTAACTCAGACTGGAATTTCAACTTAATATCTTTCTGTAATAATAATATTACAGGAAGAGCTATAAATCACAAGCTGATAAAATAAAAAGGCTGGTTTGTGGTTGATTGTTAAAGGAATGAGTGGCCATGTAACTGCTGAGTAACTAAATTTGTCCTTTGTCCATGTCTTGAAAACTTCACAAATAAAGCTTTTTGTTAGCAACAGTAATGTCAATAAAGATAGATGATCCTTACATGAAGAATGTATCTGTTCCCTAAACCAGCTCTTACATATTCAAACAATCCAAATAGATTTGGAAAAGATAGATTGGCTTTGAAGGGCTTGTGATGGGCACAGAATTTTATTAAAATCTAAATCCCTAATTATCTCCTCAGTGCGTTTCACAATGAGGAAATTTCTGGCATTCTTCCAAATCTATCATAACTATGTGGTCCACGATTCTGACACTAAACCAATGTTACAGGAGAAAAAACTCTCACTTAGTTACTGCCAAACTAATTAGACAGGAGGAGGAATATAATTCTGCTATTGGTAAGATGACCTTGGATGAGAAAAATAAAGCTTGCCTTAGGGCATTGTTAAAGCTCTCACTGCCTGAAGATCTCCCTGAGGAAGATTTACTGAAGAACTTCTATAGTTGACTTTTGAAGAAGGAGCAAGCTAATATTACTGGTTGGTGGAAAACCTAAACCAAAGCATTGGCAAGATTGCACAGAGATGTTGTCCCACTTAAAATGTATTAGTCTCCAATCCCTAAACACAGATCAGGGACAATCTGACTGTAAAGTGTCCCAATCTAAAAATTATGTGATTTGATAGTTGCAAATGCACCTGGACACTGCTCTTCCCAATCCTATGCCTCACACATGACTAGCAAAGAAGTGTGAAGATATCAGATATTGTGAACCAACCAGATATCGATGAGGAGCATCGGCAGCAGAGAGAATGAAGGAGTTCCTAATAACGGCAGTAGCTTGAAATGTTAAATTATTCAAATATGAGACCAAAAATTCCCTGGCAAGGCATAGGCACCCATCTGAAACCCAGGAATAAAAATAAGATACCAGATTTTGGAACCAAATGCTAAATATTCTAGGATTCAAAAAGACACCACCATTCCTTTGAATCATCCTTTGCCACTTCCAGCTGAAGACATTTGGAATTAATATCTTTTCAGTACCTGTTGAGCACTCAGTGGGAGATCCTCCTGACCTGGAATAGAGCAGGATGACACTCCAAAAGAAATTGATCCATCCTGTATGGGTTTACTAAACAAATTCAGCATCATTCTCTTATAAGAGGCTTTGGAGTGTGAGACTTTAGAGCCCAATGTCTATATCTCATCTTCAATTATATGCTATAGCAACTTTGAAAGGTAAATATGTCTCAGCATTTTAATTTCTACTAGACCATCTCTACTTGCCATGTACAGCTCCATGGCTCCACTCTCTTTTATAACCATGTGAATTAGGGAGAAATCTGTCTGAGACATTTGCACACACTTTCTACATGTCCTGAACTTCATCTGTGTTTTCCTTCTCATCACCTTGGTAATGGTTCTCCCCTCTCTAATTTAAGGCCATCCTCTTTACTTTCTACATCGGCTTACAAAAATTAGAATAAATCAAAACCAAATATTAAATATTAAAAGGCAACTGTGCTGAAGAGGAGGAACCAAATCAAAATGACTATACTTCTCAATAACTAGTAGAACCGATACCATCCTAGTCAGAACCTGCATCTTAAGTGTCTTCCTGAAAGCCAGCAAGGTCAGGGCCATATATTCAGTGGATTAAAAGTCTGCCTTCTATCTGAAGTTAGAGGGACATGAATTGAACTTTTTACTCCAGAGTTCTGTAAAGCTCCTTCCTTCTTGGCATTTAGAAGATCACTGAAGAAAGTTTTATTTCATCAAGCCTTCAGCCTTGATGGTCACTGGGGTTCCTCTTAGAGACAATACTAATTTATTATGATGCATTATTGTTGACAATTTATATAACTGCTTATGCAGTTTATGGTCTGGCTATCTTAGGGGCCATATATCTCCAGTTGTCTCTGCCCATCTAGTACAGTTGAGCAGGGTGGGTATGCTCTGGGTTCCATCAATTTAGCACTTTTGTTGGGCCCAGGAAGCATACCTATTCTGTTGCAGTACCTGCTGTCTAGAATAATACCCCCCACTCTAAGAGATTCATGTTATTCCCACTCTTATGTTGTTTTGGAAAGTATTGAAGACCTAGCTATTCTCCCAAGCCTTGGGTCAGGGTGATTGTGGAGCCCCCTTCTTTTGTGGGTGGTTTATAGTTGGTGTTCTGCTCTTCTGGTCCATTGAGTTTTTTCTTATATGAATTGTTTTTATTTGTAAACCACCCAGAGTTGTCTAGGAGTTGGGTGGCCTCAAAATTTAATCAAATTAAAAATAAAATAAATGTTACCAACTCACCAACAAGCCTGGAAAGCAGCCCTGCCAACTAGTGTCCTACTGGTAATTGACATAGCAGCATAGGTATTGCTGTAGAGTTGTATTCGTTTGTTGTGTGTCACCATCCAACTGTGAATGATGGGCAGAGGATAATGAAACTGAACGCTGAGTAATAAGAACAAATCATTCCAGAAACATGATATAAAATGAACACCATAGTCCAAAATAATATGATTAACTATCCCTCTGCACTAAAAAACACGCACAGTAAAGAGTCTAACAATCTCTAGCACTGAAGAAAGACATTTACATGGAATAGAATCTGCTGCTTTAGTAAAAGGATACACAACAACCAAAACAGTGGTCAAGCCCTTAACACTCAGAAGGTCACTAATAACATCTAAATAACAATGCTCCTTAGCCTGCAGGAGAGAAAAGGGGATATAACATCCCAGCTGGCTTTGCCATTGCAGACTTTGCATGATGGAAAATGTGACAAGAAGAAACACACTTTTACATCTCCTGTGATGTGAAGCCACCCAAAATAAACAGTGCAAGGTCTTGAAGATGCCAACATCTCCAGCAGTTTTATTGTCATTAGAAAGATTAAAAACTTCTTCCCTGAGAGGAGGTGGACTATACAGACAACTGTTCTGTCCCTCTGTCCCTTATCCCAAGAAAAAAGGGTTCAATTTCACATTGCTTGTGAAGACCATCCATACAAATCCAGATATGTTGCTTAGGTCTTGTTGCTGCTGTAAATGCACTTATTCCATAAGGTCAGAGACATGCCTCCCCACCTCCCAAGTCTCAGGAGGCAATGTCGATAAATGGAAGATGGGACAAAATGATCAGGTTTCAAGAGAGTGGCAGGAAATAAATTACAAGGAATGCACTTTTCAGGCTGGTGAGGAACAGCGTTTGACTGCCTATTTTGTAAGCCTGAGCAGTTTACTTGAACAGAATTCCTTTCCTAGTAGGATAAATTATAACTCTGATGTATTCAGCAAAATCCTTTGTAATAGGATTACAATTGTTTAAAATGTTATCCTTTATAAAATGTCTGTAAAAGTTTCAAGAGCTCCACAAAAGCTATGCATCCTTGACAGGGCCCGGAGAATGCCAGGATGGAATGGAGTTCATCTTAATAGGATCCATCTAAACATCATCGGCAGAAACTCTATAGCCCCAAAGTCCATGGCAAGAAGGTCAAAAACACATTTTTTTTTTCCTAGCTTGGTATGCAGTTTGTATATGTGTAGCCTTTCCAGAATATTTCTGATATGTTTAGTATGAACAGCTGAGTTTTGGGGAAAAAATAAAAATGTCACAACATAAAAGTCCAGGAGGTCAAAAAAATATCTTGTTCATTAAATTTCATAAATACCAAGAAGTAATTACATAATCCAAATGGCATCACTGTGTACTCAAATTTCCCATAATGTATGTCAAAGGCAGTTAATACTCATGGCCTTTCTTCATTCAGATCAAATTATAAGCCCCTCTCAAGCCCAATTTACGAAAAATACTTGGCTTTTGGAGATGTTCCAAAAGACCAGAGCTAAGTGGCAGTGAAGTATGATATCTAATGGTTACACAGTTTACAAAAATCTGAATCATGAACCAGTGTCAGACAGCCGTCTTTCTTCTTGACAAAGAGAGTAGGAACAGAGACAAGAGATTAAGCTCTAATTCTTTTTTCTTGCCACCAAGATTTTTTTTTTCAAACAAACCAACTCTTGTGTGGGCATAGTATATTGATGTTTGGTAGGGATCTGAGTTTCAGGAACTATGGTACAGTCACAGGAACAGTGGGGTGCAGGCAATGTGCTAGCCTTTTCCTTTCCAAATGCATCACAAAATCAGAATATTTTTCTGATAAAACAGGATAACAGAGAAGCAATGGGGTCTTAATGCTTGTAATCATTGGTATTGCAGGGTGGGTCAAGGAAGGAAAGTTGATGGTTGCATCAGCATGATCCAAGTTCTGCCCTTGTGCACATGTGATAATGTCACATATATGGTCAAAAGGATGTGGCTTTTATTGTGATTCTATGACTGCACACTTGCTATTTCAACCACTAGCACTACCTCTCCCACCACAGACACTGCCATCTGTAGCAGTGATCTTGACATATTTGTTATATAAAGTACATAGTCCCCTGAGATTCCAGTGAATATCAGGATTGTATCTCTGTAGCAAATTCATCCCCAAGGCAATGGGAACTTGTAAGGAAGAAGTTAAATAGAATTTCCAAGTTTCCTGATGGTCACTAATGATGAGGCAAAGGTAAAAAGTATGTTCAACAATGGGACTTCATCACAGAAGTCTTCCAATTATGGTCTCAACAGGCATTAGATTCTCTACTGTCTGAGTAGTAAGACAAACTATTGTTTAATATCCTTGTCAATTATATTAGCTGTTGCTCCTGAGTCCAATAGTTCAGAAAGGTTTCTTTCAGAGCTGGTTGGAAAATATAAAATCACTAGCAAAATAAAGTATTGTTTCTTGGTGTATGATGTTATGATGTCTGAGCTTTCTTTATTTGCCAAATTGGTCTCCCTTCTATGTTCCTGAAAGGAAGGTGTGGCTCATTTCCCAAATTGTCAGGCTTGGAATGATGAGAACACCTACTAGCAATATTCCCTTTAATTCCACCCGTGTGGAAGTTCATAGCTAAGAAAGAATGAGAAAGTTTAGTGCAAAGTGTCCGGAGTGCAACAATAAAGACATAAACTGAGAGCACACCTGTTTTATTTCTCTATAACTGACAAGGGATGTGTGTCTGTGTGTGGCGGGGTCGGGGGGACTACTCCCAGTTGCATAGGATCAATGTCAAAGGCATCCACAGAGTTAGTTAAGAGAGAGAGAGAGAGAGAGAGAGAGAGAGAGAGAGAGAGAGAGAGATGAGTATAGAAAGGATGTAAAATTTCCTATTTCCCATGCCTGTGTGTGTTAGCTCTTCTAGCTTTTGTCTATAACTGCACACCATTGAAACAGTTCCTCTGAATTGTCTGGCATGCCCCGGTTAACATCTCTCAGTTCAATAGACAGACCTTCCTGAAATTGATCTACTAAAGATGATTCATTCCAGCTAATGTACCTAGCATGCAGTTGAAATTCTGCTAGATACTCACACACTTTTACTTATCTTTGCACAATCTGTGAATCTCCCAATTAGGAATAGCTGTGGCAGTGTCATCAAAAGCAGCTCTAAATCTCTGCCTAAAATTAACATAGTTATCCATGATAGGATCAATGTTGTCTGTGATAGGAACTTCTTACTTGGCAGCTCCATTTGTCAAGAGTCCAGGAATAAAAGCTGTTTCATTGTGATTCTTGGAGAATCCAGTAGTCAGCTTAGACTGAGTGATGAAAAGTTTGAACTTGTCTTGAGATCCATTAAATCTGTGCTATAAAGATCCTGGAAAGCAAAATAACATGGGCAAAGGATCAGGAATAGCAGAAGTGCAGCACAGTGATCATTGTTATTTGCTATATCATTTGAGTAACAGCATTATTCAAGCTATTGATCTGTGTATATACCTGTTTTGAAATAAGGCATTGGTCATCTGTTTAGCTGTCAGTGGTGCTCCCAGTAGGTTAGTGAGTTGGTCTAGATCAAGCAACTCACAACCAAGTAAGGAAGGTTCTCAGAGTTTAAGTAGGCAGGTATATTGCAAGGAATAAGGGGCTCAGGTTTTGGAATCTTGGAAACTGGATATGTGTACCTTGGCCCTCATTTGTCAGTGAGTGTGGTAAGGCAAGGGGTCCCTAATACCATTAATCCCCTAATTGAGTCTTGGTTTAATAGTGAGGATGCTAATCACATATTTGATACTACAGGTATGTCTGTCGGTTCTTGTTCTGCAATATTTTGTATCAGGCTCAGAGAATTCCATTAGACAAAGCTTTTGTTAGTCCATGTCTATCTTCTACCTTACAGTCTATTAAATCAAGTGCCATTAGGGAGTTGGGATACATTTGAAGATTACCTCCTAGATTTGTTGGTAAAGCACTCTTAATTCTGGCTGATGACTTTAACATTAGATTGGGCCTCAGTGATGAAATCCTCTGCTAACTCTATAGTAATCCATACTTTTTGACCAATAGTTAGTTGCATCTTAGGACTCATCACTCAGAGGACAAGGGAACTAATTACAGGGAGAAGATGGAGGTTTTTCCAGTTGATTACAAAATTTGAGTTTCTTAAATGGGTCAATTGAATGTGACTCTGAAGGGCAATTAACCTTCTGGGGTAGTAGAGTTTCCAATACTATTGATTATATGTTAATATCTGCAACAGAGATACATGGCAGAGTTGTACCACCACCAAAGGAGTAGGAAGGCAGGGAACAGTTGAAAGTACAGGAACATAAATGCAGAACTTGCTAATGGAGTAGGGAGGAAGATTAGTTTACTCAGCTGTATTCCTTTAGACTCTCAGGGGTACGCCTTTAAACAAATACAGTCTCCCCTTGAAGTTTCAGACTGCCAAACATAAATCAAACTATAATTTCAACTGAAGAGATAAGCTGACCCAACAGTAGAGTTCAAAGTCTTTTGGGTTTTTCATTTCCCAACAGGCAAATGGTAACAGCAGCTAAGGAAGTTTAGGCATTTTTTAAAATCTTCCAGCTGACATTTCTTTGAGGGAACAAGGCAGGGCCCAGTCAAGGGGGGTGAGTTTTTCCACAGATGGGTTCTCTTGCCTCAAAAGAGAAAAGAAAAGAAAAAAAAAAGGAAGGTTGGAGACAGATCAATAATTATGCATAAAAGCTGGATTGTGGGAAGGCTTCTTGAGGAGGGATTATACTACTTTCTCTTTCAAGACAGGTGGCATCACCTCTACTCCTGCATCATTAATCCCCATTTGCAACCTGGTTCCCAACCAGGTAGAGCAGGGATCCAATCTCGCACAGAACTCAGTTCACTTCCTCCAGATTAAGATGAAACCAACCCTGAAGATGAAACCAACTTTGCAAGACATTGCCTCTATCACTTTGGCTGGCTTTGCACAGTGACTTTACTCTTCAGATATTGTGGGTATGGTCGGAATATCCCGGCAGCCAATCTTCCAGTCCATCTTTCCTCTGTGGGGACAATATAGCTTAAAACAATCTGAAAATGAAGTTAGCATGGAGAAATAATCAGCTGTCAGCCAAAGTAAAAAGATATTCAGAGCAACTATGTAATATATCTGAAAAACCCTTAGTAGGTTCATAATAATTAATAAATGCCATTGTGTGTTGCTTAGTCTTTTAAAAAGACAAATAAAGCAGATGGAGGGGAGAATATACAAGTTTGCAGAGAGCTAATGTTGCCAGGTATAAAGCCTATTTCATGCAATCTCATGAATACATAAAGGTCATAATGGCATTACAGTGTCCTCATATGCATTTCCTGCATCCTTGCCCTTCCATATCAGATTCTGAGACATTCATTCACTTTAGCACAAGCACAGCCATTCAGGTATTCTGTGATTCTGCTTTATCACAGAGAGTTGTACTTCCATTCAGCCAAAATACAGCTCTGGCTGTTTAACCCAGCAAGGTTGGGCATCTAAGCAGGGATGACCAGATATGCAGGAATGGAGTGATCAGGACCAGCATATGCAGCTATGCCTTAATCTTATACCTTATTATGTTTATGAAAATAAACAGATTTAGAGAAGAGTAGAAATTTTAGGAATAGGGAAAAGCTAAGCATGTTTTACAGTGGAGTTTTGTTTACTGATTATATTTCTCATCTGCCCCCAACTGAAGCCGTATAAAGCATAATGTATTGAGGACCCTTCTCAGTGGTAGATTTCCATGCAAAATCCATATGGGTGAAATTTACAAATGCCCATCTGAGGTGTGCCCTTTGAAATAAGTCACATGAGACTTCTGCTGAGTGCCATGGTGAGCAAGAAGTTCCTGCCGAAGTGTGATGGTGGTTACAGCGGAGATCGGCAGCTGGATGCTATCTCCAGAGAAAGGAGATAACATAAAATGGCCCACACACACTCCACGCAGCCACTTGTGAGTAGACTGCAGGAAACAAGTTTTTTTTAAATTTATTTTTAATTTATTTTAAATCATGACAGAAGAAGAAAAAAGGAACAAAACACAGAGGTAATCATGACAGAAATACATACATTGTCAAAGGAAAAAAAAGTATTACAAGTGCTTTAAAAAAAAGTGAAAAACAGAAAACAGAAACAAAGTATAATATATCGTTATAACAGTAAACAGTTTCAATTGTATATATACTTATCTAATGCAGATATTATGCAAGTATAAATATATTTACTTCTAATGCACTTTTATAACTATCATGCTGTTTTTAACCCACTGTATTTTATATAAATGAATCCCATATTTTATTATACTTCTCTATATAAAGTCTACATCTATAGGAAATCCACTCATAGGTGGCAAGTGTAATCAGGTCTTCAATCCATTGAGTGAATGGAGCCATACATTTTTATCTTTCCAATGCTGTAATATCAGTCTTTTAGCAGGAACCAAGTTTTTGTGGTCGGCTTATGAGTCGAGTGACTGGGAATTGAGGGATACCATCTAAGTTCACAGATGTAACATAGCCTTTTTTATGGATTCAACTGAGGCTCACTTCTTTGGAAATATTTTTTTATTGCTTTTGAAATATTAAGACCATTCGGAACGGTTTCCTTCTTCAAAAAAGAAGCTTTAAATATGAGTTTAAGGATTTAGAAAAAAACATTTTTGAAATAAACAGCAAAAGGACATTTAGAGTGTTGATTTTGGAAAGTTAAAAGCCAACTAAGGGTCCAGATGGATTTGAAATAAGAATTTGGAATTAATTATAAGAATCCTTCTTGTGGGAAACTGGTTGTTTGGTTTTTTTTTGGGGGGGGGGGCATGATAAGATGGGACTTTGGACATGGACACCAGACGGAACTAGAAGAAACTAAACATTATAATTAAAGGAGAGGAAGGTTCAGATTTGGTACGCTAGTATAGAATGGAGCAAAACACTATAGCAATGGGTATTTTATTGGAGATTTGGGAATCATGGACTCAGAAATTAATTTTAAGAGTCTCTAATATCATAGATGGATGCTGTGCAAATGTTGTTATAGAAGAGGAACAAGCTGTACCAGACGAGACTGAAACTTATTTGAATCTGGATTTAAACATGACAAGTGACAAGAATGATATGGAGAAAGATGATGTACTGGATATACAAATGAAACCAACTGATGTCTTCACATTTGAAAAGGACATACAAGTATTAAACCAGAAGAATGATTGGGATAACCTCTTTTTATTGGACTTACAAAAGAGATCTGCTAAAGATTTGAAGCATCTGCTAAGAGGAGACAAAAAGAAGATTAAAAGAAATCAAGTTTGAGGACATTGTATTGTCGAACACTTTCACAGCCAGAATACAATGGCTGGTGTGGGTCTTCCGGGCTGTGTGGCCATGTTCTGGAAGTTTTGTTTCCTAACATTTTGCCAGCATCTGTGACCAGCATCTTCAGAGAGCAGGAGCATAGACAGGAGCAGTTCTCTCTGTGCCCAGGATGATGTGATCCTGTTGTGGGTATTTATAGAGATCTGAGGGGGGGGGATTGGGGGTGTGTGGGGTGTGTGGGATGTGTGGGGGCATGTGGGGTTTGGGTTAATGAGTGGCTACTTGTTTTGGTGTCAGAATCTGTGTGTATCTTCCTGGGGATTAGGCAGGGTTTTTTTCTTCTATTGAGTTGTTAACGAGTGGCTGCTGGGGGTGATTAATATGTTCATTGTGTGAGCTGCTCATACGTCCTGGTGGTTGAGCTGAGTTCATTGACCTTTTGCAGGCTGTATTTTTCAGGATTGGTAGCCAGGTTTTGTTGATTTTTAGACCACAAAACGCAGCATCCAGACCAGGATAAAAGAACATGAAAGACACTGCAGACTACAGCAACCAGAAAAATCTGCAGTAGCTGAACATGCTCTCAAGCACACTGGACACAAAATCCTATTTGAAAACACAGAGATACTGGACAACACCAACAGCCACTATACCAGGCTATACCGGGAAGCCATTGAGATTCACAAACACCAGCACAGCTTCAATAAAAAAGAGGAGAGTCTAAAAATCAACAAAACCTGGCTACCAATCCTGAAAAATACAGCCTGCAAAAGGTCAACGAACTCAGCTCAACCACCAGGACGTGTGAACAGTTCACACAATGAACTTGCTAATCACCCCCAGCAGCCCCTTGTTAACAATTCAATAGAAGAAAAAACCCTGCCTAATCCCCAGGAAGATACACACATGTTCTGACACCAAAACAAGCAGCCACTCGTTAACCCAAACCCCACACACCCCCACACACCCCTAACCCCCCCACCACACACCCCCAATCCCCCTCCCCCAGATCTCTATAAATACCCACAACAGGGTCACATCATCCTAGGCACAGAGAGAACTGCTCCTGTCTGTGCTCCTGCTCTCTGAAGATGCCGGTCACAGATGTTGGCGAAACATTAGGAAACAAAACTTCCAGAACACGGCCACACAGCCCGGAAGACCCACACCAGCCTTTGAGGACATTATTTGAAGGGATTAAAAGCCAAGATTGTTAAAAGTACAGGGAAGGAATATAAAGTTGGCTTATTTAAGCAAGGTTAAAATAGATATGTAGTTATTTCTGGTAGCCCTTAATGGACTTTTGCTGACTAGGAATGAATGACAAGGCTTTAAGGTTTTGTTTATAGTTAAGAGATGAGTTATGGGAAGAAGAGTGCATTTGTTGTATTTTAAGAGATGGTGATTAGTTATTAAAATTGTTTGTACTTGTCAGGATGAAGGGGGAAATTATTTCTTTACATTTTCCTTTTCCTTTTTCTTTCTTTTTCTGCACCTTCTATTTTCCTTTTTCCGCACCTTCTATTTTCCTTTTTCCTTTTTTATATATTTTTTGTAGTTTGCATTAGTTTTTACTTTTTCTAATTGTAATAAAATTATATGAAATAAGTCATACAGGTGAAACTTCATGTCCAAAAGATGACACTTCACAGCACTATGGTAAGTCAGGAGAAAAAAAAATTGTGCTTTCTGCCAGGGCCCAGAATGACCTGGCTGAGATAACTGAAAACCCCTAATACTCAGGTGGGAGCACTATGCAGGTGAGGCCAAGTTTCAGGATAGTGCAGTTTAAATGACCTAAAATAAAGGGGAAGGAGGGAGAGGGAGAGGGAGAGGGAGAGGGAGAGGGAGAGGGAGAGGGAGAGGGAGAGGGAGAGGGAGAGAGAAAGAAAGAAAGAAAGAAAGAAAGAAAGAAAGAAAGAAAGAAAGAAAGAAAGAAAGAAAGAAAGAAAAAGTGATACACAGCTGCTAATGTTTTAAGGTTGGCTAAGTGCTTCTGCATGAGACATATTTATATGGACTACTCTTTCCTTGAAACCTAACAGGTGTGGGTTCCCATAGTATCCAACTCTCAGTTTAATTATTTTAAAACTATAATCCAAAATGATTTTAATACTTCAAAATATTGCATCAGCAACATTTGCAGGCCTAGGCACATTCAAGGTAGATAAGATAACCACAACAACAACCACAACCACAGCAAATAATAATAATAATAATAATAATAATAATAATAATAAAAAAAAAAAAATATGCCTCCCAAAATCTGGTGAGATAATCTCATATTTCGGAATCTTGGAAACTGGATATGTGTACCCCCTTTCACATAAATTATGAAAGACTGGAGAAGGGATGATCAAAATGTAGCTCAATTTGGTGGAAAAACTGGCAAAAATATAATATTATAATATAAATATAATAAAATTGGCAAGATTTCCTTCCTGCCTACCTGCCTTCCTGCCATATAATAACTGTCAAAATTTTACCAAACTGAGCTAAAGTTTGGCTTTTTCTCTTTTGTGTTTGCGTGTGTGTGTGTTAATGTATGTGTTTGTATACATGCTCAAAGGGGAAAACCACATTGTTCATTCATAAACATTATAGTTTACCCTTCTATTATTTGCTTGCT
This sequence comes from Python bivittatus, assembly GCF_059951505.1. Taxonomy (NCBI): domain Eukaryota; kingdom Metazoa; phylum Chordata; class Lepidosauria; order Squamata; family Pythonidae; genus Python; species Python bivittatus. Next base: position 67,767,780 of record NW_028277030.1, on the reverse strand, counting down.
CATTAGATTTTCATTCTGCTTTACGTTCAGGAACTAAAGCTGGCATATGTTATACTGTTTCTACCAATTTTTTCCACAACAATCCTGTGGGCTGAGAGTGACTGGCCCTAAGTCACGCAGGAAACTTCCATGGCTGAGGATGTATCTTAACTGCTAGTCCAACATCTTAACTGCTAGTTGTAGAATAGAATATAGATGTTTTGAAAACTGGAAGTCTATGACATGTTGTAGTTCAAATTGAATGTCAGCTTTTGCACCTTGCTATTATATTTGGTATACCCTAAGTAAGCCCTGAGGGCCAGGTTCAAAATGTGAATGAAGTACTTGATAGAGGCTACCTTTGTCAAAGTATTTCTACACAAGTTCTTTGTCAAAAGCTTGCAGGAAGCAAACAATCTCATGATGTATATTATGGTAATTCTCCCAAACAGCAGACCGCCAAACTAGAATCTAGGACAGTGCTAAAGAATGCGTACCAAAGACAAAGGAACACAGCAATGTTATTCTTCTAAACGTGCCATGCTAAACTTCATTGCTCACAGACAACATGGGCATTGTTTGTATGAACAATGGTGTATATTGTTCCAAAGCACCAGAGAGGAAAGAAATATTTTTCTCAATCCCTGAGCAAGCCTTGTAATATAAAAGAGCCCACAATTCTAATAAAATTATAGTATATATTGAAAATGGAATCTAGAGAGGAAAAAAATAAAACCAGTCCATAACACAACTCAGGATGTGCCAAGGAATATGGTACTTTGCTACCAAGTACAATGTAAATATCTAAGTCTTCTGAAGTTTAGTTACATATCTATTTGATTTCACAGAAATAGTATTCCATTTTGCTCTGGTATGTAGTTCTTCACAAAAGTTGATGGCAGATTTATCCAGATACATTTTACAACCATAAATATAACTCAGCATCATTCTTCTGCTTTCATTAGAACCCAAAATAAGAACAGTATCTGTGGCTGCCATAAACATTGATTGTTTAGATGAACATGGCCTATAAATACATGAATACCTATTTGAACACTGGACTATTTGATTCAGGATAATAAGGCAAACTTACGGAGAGCAAGGATCCATAAAATGGATGAGTAGAGGCTCTTATCTTTTGTTTTGAAGCTAGGGGTTCCCCATTACATTGGTTGCCAATACTATATTTTCTTTGGGGGAAGAGCAGCTTTTAAAAATAGCTTTAAAGGAAGAAGTTATGCCTTTATCCCATAAGATGGAATCTTGCTTTCTGAAGGCCCATTCCCATCAAGGATGGCCACTCATGCATTGTGAGAAGGAACCCCCAGAATGTGCATGTGCTGAAGGGTATCATAGATTCAAGTCTGGAAATAGTTGCAGTAATTTAAATAGACATCCAATACATGACATCATAGTTGCCCATAGGAAGCCCAAAGGAGAATACAAGTTCTCCTGTTGTCCATCAACTGGTAATAGACTACTGACCCACTACTAGAGTTTATACAGACTTATTGTACTAGAATTAATACTTTTGTCCTCCACAGATTGTCTAATCCCTTTGAAAAGTCATCTAACTAGATAGCTATCATTATACCTTGTGATAGTAAATGCCATTACTCGCAGATAGCCAATATCTGTCCCCCAGCCCCCACCCTCCCCACATGTTACCTGTGAGTTGGAGGGGGCTTTTGTTGAAAACAAATGGGCAAGAGGTGAAAATGAGGGAATGACTACTGACATTGCTGGGGGAAAGTTTGGATGCCTTGAAGATGAGCCATCACTTACTCTTCTGTTGAATTTTCATCAATATTTGCAATACAAGATTTCCCTTTTTTCCCTTTGTTTCCTAGTTTAGTTAATGCTTCCCCAAGTTACATCTCCATCCAATGTTATTCTTTTTCTTCTCCTTACCTTCCCATTTCAGCTTCCCTGTTTTCTTTTTCTTCTGCAGTTTCTGTTGTCAGAAAGGTGGAGAATTGGTGGAGGTGAGGAGTTGTACTTGTTTCTTTCTATGTGTGAGAGAACACAGTTAGTGTGTGCAAAAAAGGAATCAATTTGTTTTAGAAATGGGGCAATATATTTTACAATTCATTAGTTTTAAGCAATAATTATATAAGTTTGTAGGAGGGGTGGGTAATACAGTTTATATATATATTCCTGGCCCTGCTCTTTAATGGAGTGTGGCTTCTGTCTGGTATATATGGACATATAGATGGGTTTCAGCCTTGTGTATCATGAAGCAAGTCCATAGTACAGTAGAGTCTCGCTTATCCGACATAAATGGGCCAGCAGAACGTCGGATAAGCAAAAATGTCGGATAACACACAGTAACAATTAAGTGCGGTAAAAAAAATAACAACTGATCTGCATACAATAACAAACTGCACTGAGCAACCATTAGGAAAGGCGAGACATGACCGACACATGAGTCATAGGCTAGACGCACGCGCCTGCTGCACCTGTTGCAATCGATTTTTGCGTTGCGGTGCTGCACCGTCAGGAGCAACAAGAAAGAGTACACTCACGCTCGCAAACAAGTGGCACACTTTTCTCGTTGCCAATTTATGCGTCTTGTTGTGTGTTTTTTAGAGGCGTTGGATAAGACGGAATGTCGGATAAGTGAAGGTCAGTTAAACAAGACTCTACTGTATTTAGTGTCACTGATTAGTGTTCTTTAACACCATCAAGAAAAATCTCAAGTCTTCTTTCTCCACTGCATTCATGATATGCTTTAAAAGTAAGACAGTGTTTGATTATTTTGCACAATCAGTGTTTCCTGTACAATGGCTCTACTTTGCTGTTCATCTAGCTCTGATCACATTTTTTTTAATGGAGTAGCTGGAAACTGCATTAATTAAAAAAAAATTACACGTACTGCCAAATGAATGCTATGCATAAATTATTTTTAATTTTTGAAGATCATTCTCAACTAATCACAGTAACGCATAAGAAAGGTAATACAAAATGACCCCTATTTACTTACCTAAAATTATCCCATCTTCCCAAGAGCTATCAAAAGAAGAACACTCAGATATCAAAATGAAGGTGCAGTTCCAAAAAAATTATGTCCTAGTATTACTTTTGCACAGAGAAGCTATTTTTAAAAAAGATTGGAGGATAATTTCATGTGTTTATATGATAAACTTAATATGGAAGATTATCCTCACAAGTTCTGCCTTCATTTTTAATGGGCTTTCTAGTACAGATTCTAAGAACTTTATTTAAAAAAAAAATTGGAAATGGCCTCAAACACTGAATGAATAAACAGCTATTCATTTCTAGCTGAGAGCAGTTTCCACAATTCTCTGCACAATCAAGGTGTAGACAAAACTGTAAACCTTGTGTCTTTGCAAACAGGATGGTCTCAAGTTGTGATTAACATTCAGATGTGAATGCCATGACGCCAAGATGAAACACCTCTGAAGTCTGAACTTTTCCTTAGCTGATGTTTTCAGTTAATGTATATGCTGTAATCTGTACACATAAATGAAAATCAATAATGAGTTAATGGAAAGAAAATGCCGTGGGGGTGTTCAGGTACAGAGGCTTCTTACAAGGAAGCAAAACAAGCACTTGAAGTTAATGAATAAAAAGAGTGGATTGTTTTGTAGAAGAAACAGATCAGGAACTGACCAAGTCTTTTATATGATGCTTATCTCAGACAGACAATCTTCCAATGGGCTTAATGTGTTTTCACCTTATAACGGCTATAAGAGAAGCCCTTCCCAAAGAAAATGTGTGAGAAACATCCAGAATTAAATGGCTTGTGCTCGCCTTCTTGCAACAAAGGGCCAATAGATCTTACCTTTATCAGACATACAGAAAATAAATTTTCAAGGAACTGCGCCTTGCACATGATGGATGTAATAACTTTCATGACACCTTTTTTTTATTTTTAGGAAAAAGACACAGCAATTTCCCATCTAAGCTCCTAATGCACTTTATATTAATTTCCAGAAAGCAAAGGGAATAGTTTTCTCAAATCATTTTATATACTATCTTTCACATTAGTAGGTTTTGTATGTATTGTTAGATTGAACAAAACTCAAAACGTGGCCGTAGATTTATCTGGCCAGCTTTCTCACGTAACTTTGTGTATTTTCTGTTTGCCTTCTGAGATTATAAGTAGGAGAACAGATCCCTGTTGATGGGGATATTCCCTCAAATTAGTCTTTCTTTGATACATTAAGGTGTTTTCACAATACAAGTTTTCACCTTATTGGCTAGAGTGCCTGAGGGCTCAGCTACCTGAATAAGTCTGCAATAAAAGCTCCTTGATTTTCCTAGGAAGCAGCAGTTTTAGAGGGATAGTTAAAGGAGAGGAATTGTCAGGAGGGATGGGGAAACTTATTTATGTATCTGCCTCTTACCTGCAGAAAAAGCCATGACTGTATCTTGTTGGATTGAGGGTCTTGTGGAATATATGCCCTTCCTTTCATTTGCTAGCAATAAAGGCAGTCCTCATTTCATTTCCACAAATCTGTTATAATCTATGATTCAGACTTGATGTAATATAAAACTGATTACTATACAAGGAAGAAGGAGGATACTGGGCATCATAGTCAAAATATGTGGAGTTGTTCAGTCTATACCATAATTTGCCGGCCCCCCTTTTTTCTGTTTAAATAATGATTAATAGATTTAAAGTTATACTGTTCGATTAGTACGTATGTCTATTTTCCTTTGATTAATTAAATTTAATAATTAACAAATATGAAACTCATTTAGATAATTTAGACTTATTAAATATTAAATAAATAATTAGATTAATTTCTCATCCTGGAGAACATCTATCTATGAGGTTGCTAAGAGCTGACACTGGCTTGAGGGCACATAATCAGTTAGTTCAGTTAAATGTATATATGAAAAGAATTCCTGTTCTGGATAGGAATAGCAAAATGAATGAGCGAAAAACATTCCTATCACTGTCAGGTTTAGACTGTCAGCAGACAGGTGGCCAGGCATCTGCATGTGCTTTGGAAGCAGAAAGGGTTGGTGAGGATGACTGGTGAACCCAGTAATACAGTCACAAAGTAGAAGGATTCAGCATTATTTCAATCCCATAGATATTCTCCTGATGATCGTTCCACAGCATAGAAGCTTTGGGCTTAGACATGTAAGCAAAACTGGCCAACCAGAAGTTGTATTTAAAAAATCCTGTGAGCACTTTTAGAGTGAAGAAGCCATTCACATAAACACAGTATTGGAAAGGACCATGTAGGCTCTCCGGTTTAACCTGCTGCCCAGTGCAAGCTATAAGTGAAATCACCCCCAATAGATGGCAGTGTAATCTCTATTCAAGCAGAACTGGTGAAGATGCCTTTATTCTCTGGATAATTGGTTCCACTGTTAAACTGATCTTACTATTTACTAAGTAGTTTTTTTCTAGCATTAAATTAGAATCTGCCTTTCTGTAATTTCCCATAACTTCAACCCATTATTCTGTATCCTGCACATTGGAATGAGAAGTCAACCTTTGGTGTGATATTCCCTTAGCTATCTGAAGAATGCTGTAGTATCCCCTCAAGTCTTCTCTCTCTTTTTTAATATAGTTTTATTAAATATTTTTTAAAAGGAAGATAAAAACTAATGCAAACTAATATAAAGTGAGAAAAAGAAAAGAAAAAGAAAGAAATCAAAGAGAAAGCTAGAAGTGCAAGAAAGGGGGGGGGGAGTAAAAGAAAAATAGAAAAGAAAGAAAGAAGATACAAAGAAGTAGCTTCCGATCTTCATTATATCTTTATGATATATCTTTATATCTTCTTCTTTAGTTATAAGTACAATTATAAATTTACCTCTTATTCTACAGTTACAACATAACTCTCTTCTTTCTACAATCTATCCTGTCTAATGATCAAAACCATAAATCATAAGTTCATTTTTTTTTCTGTTTTATGTAAAAAGTCTATAAGGGGTTTCCAGTCAGCAATAAATGTAGATATTGTCTTTTCTCTGATCAAAGAAGTCTATTTAGCCATCTCAGCAAGTTCCATCATCTTTACCAACCAGTCCTCCATTGTGGATACTACCAAATCTTTCCTTCTTTGTGCATACAATAATCTCACTGCAGTTACGTACACAGTTCCATGACTTTTTTCCAACTGTTTGTCCATCAATCCCAGAAGAAAAACCTCTGGCCTCAATTGTATAGGAATCTTTAAAATCCTCTGAATCAGTGTGTGTATCTGAACCCAGAATTTTCTAGCTTTTTTACACGTCCACCAAACATGATAAAATGTCCCTTCTTGTTCACCTTTCCAACATTAATGTGAAGTGCCTTTATACACTCTCAAGTCTTCTCTTCTCAAGGCTAAATATACCCTGCAATCTCTCTCCATGGGACTTAGGGCATGCTGTTGTGCACTGTTTATGCTGCTTCGGTCTAGTGCTTGTGGCAGCTTCAGTTTACACCAGCTTAAGAGATACATGTCCATCCTGAGACACTTTGGCAGACTGCAGCCTATCACATCCTCCTATTGGACAATTCTCCTGTGGCTTGCCTTCCCACCTTTGTCTTTCAGGAAACCATAGCCAATCACTTTCCCTCCTGCTGGTGGGTCCTAGTGCTGTTACATGTGTGTAATATATATGCATATACATAAACATATGTCTATACAAAGTACAGTTAAATTTATATACACAAAGTAAAAGCAGCAAAATGCACATATATGCAAGTGCAAATAAAAATTCCTTTCTTGCCAGCCTTTTGCACATAATAATTTCTGGACCTTTTCTTTACATCAGCAGTAAAATAACACAGGAACGAAGAGTTTTTCTTCATATTTAAGTGGTTGCTAGTTGGAAACCCAGAGATTTTAAAAATCATTTTCTTTCTTTTAAATTATTGTTTCAGAATTGCATCAGTTCTTTCTGTTTAACCATTAGATTGCAGATGACACGCCGAGGAAAAATGGAGTTTAATATCTAAATATTGAAAAAAAGCTCTCCAACAATGGGCTGTGAAGTGAGTGTTTCTATTTTAAAAAGAATGTCAAAGGGTATGTTTACCAGATCTGGGGATTTGATTGAAATTTAGTACAAAACAGCATTCCAATTTCCCCCCATTTATTCAAACTACTGATAAAATAAACTCAAGCTAAAAGCAAAATACTTTCAATTCCTCAGGCTCACACATAGCTAACTGCTTTATATAGCATTGCAAATTACTTCTCCCTCCCCCCTAGTCTTAGGTGATAAGACAAGAAAACAATTTATCTTTAAAATGCAGCAAGAGCCTTTTTTTTTTCTGAATTCAAAATTTTACCACCCAGAATCACTGTGGTGAGATGGCCATATAAATCTAAATAATTAAATTTATAAATGATACATTTCAGTTAGAAGGCAACACTAACTATATAGTAAAACACACACAGGTTAATAATAATACAATAATAATAATACAAGCTTAACATATGTGGATTCATTGACTGATTAGCTGTGATTGAATCAATGTTGACCCTTAATGATGACATACATAGACCTTCTCTAGGATAGTCTCCAGAATATTCTAAGCTAACCTGGCCCTTCAGGTCTTCTAAAAGTGCATGCATTGCTGCTATATTTGAATCCATCTACTTTGCCCGTGGTTATCTTCTTTTTCTCTTTTCTTCCACCTTTCTCAGCATTATAGACTTCTCTAGAGAGCTAGGTCCTTGCATAATGTGTCCAAAATATGATAATTTGAGCTTGAACATTAGTGCCTGGAGAACTCTTGGTTGATTTGTATGATCATCCATTTGTTTGTTTTCTTGGCTATTGATGGTATTCTCAGGAGTTTCTCCAACACCAAAGTTCAAAAGCATCAATGTTCCTTCTATCCAGCTTCTTCAAAGTTCAATTTTTGATTCCATAAAATGTCAAAGAGAAAACTATTGCCTGCAGAATTCTTTTCTTTGTAGATATAGAAAAGTCATGTCGTATCTTTTCCAAGGCCTTCATTGCTACCCTACCAAGTACTAGTCTGAGGTGTATTTCTTGACTGCTGGTTCCTTCACTGTTGATAGATGATCCTAAAATGCAGAAGCTACACTTCAATATCATAATTGTCAGTACTAAGGCTAGTTGCTGTACCTGTTTTCATTAGTTTGGTCTTTATATTTTAATCTTAATCCCATTTTTTTCACTATGCCCCTTGACTTTCATTACTAGACCTTGCAGATCATTTGCATTTTCAGTTATCAGAGACGTGTCATTACCATAGTGTAGATTATTATGCTTCTTCCTCCAATTTTAAAAACAAACTTCTTCCAATCCAGCCTCCCTCAACTCCTATTCAACATATAGCTTGAATAAATTAGGGGAGAGTATGCAGCTTTTTCTTACTCCTTTCTCAACCTAGAGCCAATCTGTTTCACTGTATTCTGTCCAAAGTGTGGTTTTCTATCCCATGTATATGTTTTGCTAAGGACAATAAGATGTTCTGGGATTCCCATTTTCCTAATGACATTCCACAGCTGAACAGGGTTAAAAAAAAAAAAAAAATCAAAGGTCTTTCTATAACCAATGAAACACATATTGACTTCTTTCTGATATTTGGCTTTCTCAATTATCCAGTGAAAATGAACAATAATGTTGCTTGTTCCTTTGCCTTTCTAAAATGAGCTTGAACATTTGGCATCTCTGTTTCTATGCAGAAAGCTAATCTGATTTGCTAGCATGTAAAATTAAGGATATTGTACAATAGTTTGCACACTCTACTAAGTCTTGTTCTTCTTTTTTTAGTAATGCTCTGTAGGCTGACCTCTTCCAGTCTGTGGAGTCCTTGGTGCTCTTTGAGCTCGATTGTTTGCTTGCAGATGTTTCATTACCCAACTAGGTAACATCATCAGTGCTGCATGAAACACTGCACGGTGCCTTAAAAGGACATGTGGCACCCATCTCAGTGCTGTTGAGTCTTTTCTTCTGGAGTTAATTTGTGTGCAGCCTCCACCTACTTGTATAGTTTCCTCAGTTACAGGAGGTACAGGCATGGTGAATGGAGCAAGTCTGATATTTTAGAAGCTTGAATTCTGGCCCTTCGCTGTAGATGCCCATCTATATGTAGGCAGAGCTACATCAAGCCTTGAAGGGTTTCTGGATACTCAGTTCAAGCCAATTCATCAAGGAGTTCATCTGATAGATCTTCCTGAAACTGGTCAGCCAGAGCTGCATCATTCCAGTCCACGAGTTGGGTTAGCATCAGGTTTAGCCCAAGAACAACAGCGAGACAGTCTAGAACAGTTTAGCTCCTTTATTAGCTTACACCTAATAGACAGAATCTCATCAGACTAAATCTACACAACAACAGTTACTATAATCATGAGGCCCTTAGGGAGGGCCCAGTCTCATTCTCTTGGCTTTCCCACACTCCGGCTGGGAACTGAGGAGGTGCTTTCCCTGGAATGTCTCTCCCCCTTCCTGGCAACCTTGAAGCTCCATTCCAGAACCTTTCCCGCTCATGCCTTCCATCACATCTAGTAACCTAAAAGCACTGATGGACTCAACCACTGGGCCACACCCTTGCTTCAATTCATGAATGTGCCTGTTGGCAGCTTGGGTTTTCACAGGCTCTGTGTACATCATCTCTAACTGCTGGCTAAATTCATCAAAGTTATCTAGCAGGAGGCTCTGCTAGAGCAAAAGAGGTGTGTCCCACTTAGCAGCAATTCTAGTCAATAAGCTGATTACAAATCCTACACACATATGGTCATTTGGGAAGTCTTCAAGGGATAGACTCATGTAGAGTTTGCATTGTAGGGGTGGGGGGCTGGAAGAAAACTGTCCTGTTTCAGGTCTCAAACTCTCTCACATGCAATTCCTAGGTGAGGAAATAAATTTACTCAAGGCTGAGCAGATAACAGCAGACAAGGGAAGAAAGGTGTCTTGGAAAGAGAGCTTGCCTGGGTGGTTTCGCTTTCAACCAGAGCACACAGAAAAGTAGTCAAAATCCAGTCCAAAGTTCAGAGAGCCAAGTCAGGTTTGTTGGCCAGTCCAAGGTCAGAGTTTCATGAGTATAATTCACAGGAATGACACACCAGAACAGGAGATCAAACGGTTGTTTCCAATGGAAAAACAGGAGTCAGAGATGCCTCTTAAATCAGGCTGCTGTCAGCTGTCTTTAATTAAGGGAGTTATTCCTTTGCTTGGCAAGGAACCTCACTGAGTGTCTTTGCTCTGCTCTCTGCTCTACTCACCGAATCCTAGGGCTTGGAGGCCATACATCATCTGAGTGCTCCAGCTGTTCTGATGGTGCCTGTGTTTGATCATCCTCAGGTGACTCCTGGCTTGGAGTCTCTTGAGGCTGACATTCCACTGTTTCATCTAGAGCAGCTTCTTCAGCATCAGAGTCTGAGTCCTGGGCCATGACAAGTGCTAGAGAGCATAGGTAGGCTGGCAAGGGTTGCGGGTAGGTGCAGGGGAGTGCAGGCAGGCCAGCAAGGGCCATGGGAAGGTGGGGGTGCTGCAGGAGGGAGTGTGCTATGGAATGCAGGTGGGTGGGTGGGTGCTATGGAGCACAAGTTCCTTGGGATCTCATACTCCATAGCAGGGCTCCTCAGGAAAAAAAAGTGGCAGGAGTTACTTACAGGAGTGACTTGCAATCTTTCTGCCAGCTTCCCCATTGAATTTGCTTGTGAGAAGCTGGCAGGGAAGGTCGCAAATGCTGATCACATGGCTACAGCTTGCTGCAATGTCATAATCATGAACTGGGCTCCCAAGTGCCCGGATCTTGATCACATGACTGGGGGACACTGCAACAGCTACAACTTTGCGAACCAGTCATAAGTCCTCCTTGTTCAGCACCATTGTAACTTTGAATGGTCACTGAACAAGTGGTCATAACTCGAGGACTATCTGTACTTTAAAAGAGATCTATAGTAGTGCTGATGGGGGGTTTAATTATCCCAACATCTGCTGACAGATAAACTCTGCCAAACATGTCCCTTCTAAGAAACGTATGATTTGCCTTTCTCACAACTTTCTCTTCACACGGTGGAAGATAACACAAGGGGACCAACTATCTTTGACTTGGTACTAGCAGATAAAGGGGGGAAAAATGAAACTGGAGGAAACTTTGGACACTGAGCATAATCAAAAGTATACCTTTGACTTTAAGAAAGTGGGTTTTAATAAACCAGAAGGTAAGAGCATCTAGACAACCTTAACTGATTTTTTAAAAAAAGTTAAGCAGATTAGAAACTCCAAGAAACCCCAGGCTAGTCTAGTCTAGTCTAGAAACTAACCCCAGGCTAGTTGGCTAGTCTGGAAAGTTGGAAGAGAAAAACTTTCTGGAAAAAAGTAATGGGAAACAATTTGGAAGAGGGCAATATAACTTCTATATTGCTGCAAGAGAACTGCATGGAGCTGATTCAGGCTCCTGGGAACAGCATAATTCATAAGCCAGCAGGTTCCTCCAGTGTCCTTTAGTTTCTGTCCCTCATCCCAGGGAATAATCAACCATCACAATTCTTCTCTTTGTACTCTTGCAAATACATCCCATCTACTTTTCAGAACTCTGGTCTCTTGTCACTTGTTTGTTTTTTGTCCTTACATAGATATTAAGAGCCTATTTCTTCTGCAAGGATCTGAAAGCAATTTCTGAATCCAGCAGGACAGAATCTCTTCTTGACTCTTATTCCTGGATGCCACTCTCCTTCACTGGACTTGCTCCTTTGTGTGATTCTCTTCCTTGAGGAGACCTGTTTCTTCTGTTAGCTTCTCTTATAATACCTTCTTTATCTGGTGTAATAAACGTTCATCTTCTGTTATGAGCCAAAGGGTGGTCACTTACTACCCCAATCCTGTTTTTCTTCAGATGCTGTTTCAAGCCATGGTCTAGAAGTGCACTGAAATATAAACAAGTGACTCGTTCTGACTCAAAAGCAGTAAGCCCTCCACCTCTACACTGCCAGGATGACCTTTTCTTTGTGCTTTTTAAAAATTTAGAAAACAGGGGGATTATTTCCAAAGCTTATTTGACCTCTTGCCCTTACTGAATCAGAGAAGATCTGCCTCTCTCACTGTTAAATAAATAAACAGGATTAAAATCTATTTACACTTCAAGATATTTAATTATGCATTAGGTTAGGTACCTTTTGTTGCTTAAAATCTCATTTATTTAGAGAATATAGCTATTACCTTAAATTAGTTCAATTCCCCAATAAAAAGCCATTGTCAGTTTCCTTTTCTCTTTTCTCCCATTGGGGTCAGCTTTTTCAGAATCCCTCAGAAGCCTACATATGACTTCTCGCTCTCATCACAGTAAAGATATTGAATTGAATGGCTTCATTCACATATAACACCAACCCAGGATCCTTTAAACCATGGTTTATGGAGCAAAAATACTTTATATATAGTGCAAACCTGTCATGGGCAAGTTCATAAATCACATTAAGTTAAAAACAAACAAGACATATTATGGTTTCACACTATGTAGGAGTTCAGCCATTATCATTTAGCTCCCAAAAAGGCCCAGAATCTACTCCCCACCACCTCCCCACTGGCAGAACTGGAGGGTCAGTTTCTTCACTGCAGGAAGCAGCACTTTGATTGGGGTTAGATACACCCATTGATTATTTGAAGACACCATTTATGATTTCTCTAATAACCAGGAATAATGCTATGCTGCCAGAGTATTAAAGGAAATTTAAAAGGTGACCTGACACAGGGAAGAATTGTTTAGCTTAGACAAGCTTTAAGGCATCTAGAAATTGTACAGGATTGTGCAAGGCTGTGAAATAGCCTTTGGCTTCAAGCAATGCCGCTGCTCAGAGTGACCCAGCATTTTCAGTTAGCCCAATATGAAAAAGGTTGCATTCACAATCTCCAAGACTAAAAAAAGAGTTACATCATAAAACACCTTGCTAAGGAAAGTCTTTTTAGTGGCCTCTTGCCTTTTGTACTTTAGAACTTTAGGCAGACAAGTGCAAAAGCTTTTTTCCAAATTGCTCTACAGAAGGTTTTGACCTTCCCGTTTCCTCTAATTAACTCAGCTTAATTAAAAGTAAATTCTCTGTCCCTTCTTCCTTGACTGTAGAAAGTACCTCAGGCAAAATTCCTTTGAATAAAGTTCTCTTTTCTTCCACAGCAATCCCAATTAAAAGAGTGCTTTAATAAATTTCATTCCTGAGGAAATCTCTTGACATCGAGCCATCTTTCAGGAGAAGAGAGCCAGACAGAAGAAAAGTGGGGGCTGAGGCGATGTATGTTCCACTAAAGTCTGTAAGATCAGGCTCGTTCCAAGTATAAGGCAAGTGAGTAGGGGGGAAAATCAAACAATTTTAAGTTTTCTTTTCAAAATCCCACTGATCTGGCCAGGGCTCCCTCAGAATGACCAATGGGAGAGGGCAAAAAACAGCACTCTGTCCTTGTGTGTTTGTTACCATATTTTGGGGGCAAGAAATAAAGGATAAGGAAAAGAATCTGTCATTTTGCAGAAACTGCAAAGCTTTCTCTTGAAACTACTGGGTGGTAAAGCGCCAGAGTGACTTGGCTACATCAGAGATGGGGAAAATCCCAGGAGGTGGGAATTCCCAACAATAGGAACTGTCCACTCCAAGATTCCAAAGTGTTTTTCCGTGTGTTTCCAATGAAAAACTGTTTTCACAGAGCCTCTTTCAGAAAAGAAGCAAAGCAGATGCTTCATCAACTCAGTTTCCTAAGCTCCATGAAATCCCCATGGTGTTGTGAAGAAAGAGAGATGTTTGTGCTAATTTCAAACCAGTGCAGTGCTTGTATATGAAAGGGATATTAGGAACCAAGTGGAAGAATGTAATAATGCCCCCTGCAAAGAAAGAGTTTAGTCAGGGTGATTTGGCTATACTACAGTATATAACTTTATATTTACATCCCTGGAAGAAACTCCCACTGATCTCAATGAAGTATATTATTGAGTAGACATGGATAGGATTACATTATCAGTGCAGTTATTTTCCAATTTTCTGTCATCACCTAAGGAAAGTATATGGGGGTTTGCAAGTAGCAGGCATTCCATTCAGGTTCTAACCAGACCCAGGTTTGTTTAGTTTATGACAACTCACATGCCCTGAAAATTTCCTCTGTGTAATTTGCCTTGTCCTCAAAGATGGACAGGGGAGCAGAAATAAAGACAAAAATGCTGCGATACCTTGCAGGGAAGGAAAGCAGTTTGAGGAGGTTAAGGAAATAAATGGATGGATGGATGGATGGATGGATGGATGGATGGATGGATGGATGGATGGATGGATAACAAAGCTTCCTTCTCATGTTTCTATGGTTCTTCTGCAGGAAAGCGTATCAGCTACATCAAATTTCTTTGGGGGTAGAAAATAATATCTTGACACAGCAGCATCCCCAGCCTGATAAGGTCAAGAAAGCATACAAAATACTGGAAAGGCATGCATAAACAGAAGATTTCTATATAGATCAAAGCTGTGCTCCTTGGGGTCTACAAGGATCTCAGATCAACCCTAGAATGCAGTCTAGGAGGATGTAGGAAATAAAGACATTCATCCAAAAAGAGAGAAAGAATAAATGTCAATGGAAAACTACAAAAATGATTTCCTGATACTGAGGGGTATTTTTCCTATCTCAGGATATAGTCTGACCATTGTCTTGGATTTAGCTCCCTCTTTTTCCTTGAGATACAAAATTCAGAAAGCCAGAGTTGTTCAACTTCCAAAGCTCCTCTAACAATTACTTGCAATGGCACATTATCTATCCCCCCCCCCCTTTGGGAGTAAAGGAGGCAGTTTTCAGTTATAAATGAAAAAGGTTTTCACTCCAATCTGTGCTTGACCAAAGACAGCACACAAAATAATGCTTATGAAATACAAAGAGGAGTAGAATTATGATTATTATGAATCTCACCTTGGGACAACCATCCCTTTCTCTGGCTCTCCTTTTCCTAATCTATTCTTAGGTTTCTATGGCATAAGAATTCCTTCTCTAAACATCTTTCCATCTTGTTCTAGGAACAACAGGAAGGGATGGCCTGCAGAACTGTATCAAGGCCTTTTAACTATGCTTCTCTGAGTGTATTGTACTTTTTATTAGTCCCTCATATCCAGGGATTGTCAACAAACTCAAGATGGCACCATAACCATAGAGTTGAAGCCCTGCACCTTGTGTAAGTACATTCTATCTGCAACACACATAAAGAAGGAACAGGGCTTTGATCACACTGTCATGACCACCACCTGGACTTTTTAGACACCTCCTGCCTCATATTAAGGATGAAACATTCCATTTCCATTACCTACATACTTACATTCTACTAAAACACAGAAATCCACACTGCACCACAGACACCCCCTGAATCTATGTCTAGATTCAGATATCTTATTAGGGCGTATGTTTTGCTTAGTTTTGACTTAATGGTCTTAAATATAATGGTTTACATCCAGGTCTTGTCATTTATAAATGGTGGTTTACAGCTTTCTGTCATACAGGTATCCTATATATTGTTACATATACTCAAACAGCATGGCATGGGGCCAGGTTATCTGAGGGACCATCTCTCCCTGGTTACATCTATCGATCCCATCAGGTCCAGCAGGAGGGGCATGTTGCAGGTCTTGTCAGCCTAGGAGCTTCATGTGGTAGGACCCAGGAGGAGAACCTTTTCTGCCGTGGCACTTGCCCTCTGGAACATCATTTCCCCTGAGGTGAGATTGGCCTCAACCCTACTGGTCTTCCAGAAGGCCCTTAAAACTTGGTTCTGCCATCAGGCCTGGGGAACCCACAGAAGTGTAGAGCCCATTAAATGGCTGTATTGTGTGTAAGTTTAGAATGCACTCTCCTGTCTGTTTGCTATTATAGTTTTTAACTGTTTTAACTGTATTTTAACAATGTTGATTGTTTGGCTTTGTGTTTTCAGTTGTGTGCACTGCTATATATATTTAATAAATAAATAAATAAATAAATAAATAAACAATAGTTAGAACAAGATATGGCTTAATCATGTTCAGTCATGGCCTATTGAACAAGACACTCAGAAGACTAAGTTGTAAGCCATGATTTACAAACTAAAATGGCTGGATTTACATATCAAGCTAAGCCAAAACCAAATAAGTCTTATTGTGGTTCAGTGTGATATGTGTGGACATACGCATTACATTATTCCATGTGAAAAATATATGTGTATGTGAAAGCAAATTTGAATAATTTATTTACAGGTAGATTAATTAGAAAACAAGGATACTAAGCAATGCCACTGGATGTAAATACTAGAGATTCCTACATACTTTTGTTCACTGTATTGTCATGATCTTTTAGAAGGAAAAGAAGAAAATTACACCAATCTCATTTGCATAGGAAAGAGCTGACAAATCTGGAATCCAAACAGTAAGTCACTGCTAAACAGAAACAGTAAATTACTGTGTGTGTGTGTTTTGTTGGTGTTAATTATACTAATTAAAATTAGATCTTCCAACATTAAAATTTCTTGCAGCTGTGTAATGTTAGCTGCTATTGTTAACATGCATGGAAATTCTCCAAGAGAAGCCACTAAGAATTGCTCATGATCTGAACACCAACGCAGTATTGTCACATTGGAAGGGTTACAGACAGCATAACTAATAAACTTTTTGTGCTCTTCTGAAATAGTAATAGCATGCTTGAAGAGAGCATATTAACCCTGTTGTAAAGCACTGATTACATTCTATAGTAAAGCAAATGAAACAACAAAGGCTTGGCATTTAAATGCTTACCCTGTTTTGGTCTTCATCATTTTACTTCCTTTCATTTGCACTTAATATTTAAAAACACTAAAAATGTGTCATTCATGACGATACATGAGCACACGCACATGCACGCACACCCTCCTCCTCCTCCTCCTCCTCCTCCTCCTCCTCCTCCTCCTCTTCTTCTTCTTCTTCTTCTTCTTCTTCTTCTTCTTCTTCTTCTTCTTCTTCTTCTTCTTCTTCTTCTTCTTCTTCTTCTTCTTCTTCTTCTTCTTCTTCTTCTTCTTCTTCTTCTTCTTCTTTGGAAAATTATTATTATTTTAACCTGTCTATGCACTTGTTAGGTGGCATTCACAATGAATGAATTCTATTAATAATTGTTTAAACCTCTTTTTGCTTCCCTGTAAAATCTTATTCTGATTCACCTGTGAAAATCAGGGGCCTAACTCAGCCCTATGAATAATGAAGATGATACTGAACACTTTAGAAAAATCCTAAAGCAAGAAAGGATTACTCCTCGGAAAGGATTATTTCTTAGAAGTAAGAAAGGATTAACTCTTACCTAGAAGAAGTTGAACCAATAGGTGCGCACCAGGAAAGCGAGTGGTACATCAGAGGCAGAGTTAAGATCTGCCTATGTCTCTAGCAGACAACATGAAGCGCACCGGAAAGCTTCAGACTATCATAGAGAGAGTAATATAAAAGAACAGAAACCTGAAGGACATTGCTGCTACTCTTAAGAAAAGTGCTGGTGTCATTGTTCACATCAAAGTTGGGACTATCTGTTGGGCTTGTCCTGGCAGGATCTTGAGCACTGACCTCAGAGGAATAAACTACGCTTACACAAAAACTCTGGAAAGATGGAAGATAAGTTTGTAGAGGCTCTTCTAGCCATTTGGCTAAATTCAGTAGCTGATCCCCTCTCACATCAAACTAGAGACCGAACTTTGCCATTCTTTGAATAATGCTTATGTCAGCACTAAGCCAAAGGCTTGACTGTAATGTTTTGCCATTAGTATGGCTCTCTCAGAAGGGCAGCATTATCTGACAGCCCAACTACACATCCCAACTGTATCTCCCCAATTAAGTTTAGTCAACACATCTAGAGGTCCTCTGGAGGTCAGCAGATTGGGTTACATTAGGGTTTCGTCTAGGAGTAGGCAAAGTGGGGCCTCTCTGCCTCAGTGCTTTAGCTCACATGGGGGAGACAGCACAGTCCATTTCAAATGACAGTCATACTTCAAAGCAAGTAATATCTGCACATGCACCACACATGCAGAAGCCTCTTGGTCAATCAGAAGAACAATGGACAGCCAGTATGGTATAGTGGTCAAGGTGTTGGACCAAAAGCAGGAAGACCCAGGTTGAAGTCTACCTTCAGCCTTAGAAGCCTACTGGTTGACTTTGGCCCAGACACTGTCAGGCCCAGCCCAAGAGCATGATGAAACAGTCCAGTCTAGTACAGTTCTTTTATTTGCTTACATCTTATAGACAGAATCTTGCCAAACTAAATCTATACTACAGCAACTAGTGGATATACCCTGGGAGATTCTAGGGGATAGGGAGTGATTATCCTGAATCACTTACTCTTCCCACGCTTCTCCTGTGGACTCTGTTGCCTTTTGTCCTGCTTTTGTCCTCACCGTCAGCGCTACCCGGTACCACCGAGGAGCGTTTTCTTTCTCAATACAGGCATGACCAGCGACGAGGAATCCGTGGGTCAGCTGGAGCGCGAGGGATCCAGGCTCGCGGAAGGGCGGTCGGAGCCGCCCGGGAGCAACGGGGCAGCGGCCAGGGCCGGGCGCACTCCATCCGAGCGGTGGTCGATGGGCGTGAATCAAGGACCAGACGATTCGGGCGTTACGATGACCCGGGGTTCGGGGTTCCGGAACCGTGAGTGGAGCGAGAAATTCGCCCGACTAGAGGAGAGAGTCGAGCGACGCCTAGACGCCGTGGAGGCGATGCTCCAGACCCTACTACAGAGAGTGGGGCCACCGGCGGTGAACGAGGAGGCGAGCGACAGGGGGGGCGGTCCGACACCCCCGCCGGCACCACCCACGGCGCCCCGGTCGGAGGACCAACGGGCGGCAGACGCCCTGAGACTTCGAGGTATCACTGGGAAGTTCTCAGGGGACCCCGAACAGCTGCCGCACTTTCTGACGCACGTCAGGGGGTTCATGCAGAGGGGTGGTCACCTATTCGCTAGAGACGAGGACAGGGTATCCTACGTGGCCAAGCTGCTAGATGGTCAAGCCGCCAGCTGGGTGATCGGGCTGTACGATGCCAACGCGGCGGAACTACGGAGTTTCCCGGACTTCATGCAGGCGCTCCGGGACAGATTCGAGGACACATTGAGCGCCAAGCGGGCGGAGGACGACATCCTACAATTCAGGCAGCGGGGCAAATCGGTATCGGAATATGCCCTGGAGTTCCGGAGGTTGGCCGAGAAGCTCGCGGACTGGCCGGAGTCCCTGAAGGTGAAGTATTTTAAGAGGGGACTCAACCCAGAGATCCTGGAACGGGCACTGGGGCGGGACGACCCGGCCACAGTGAAGGATTGGATCTGGCTGGCCGGAACGGCGGAATCGGCGTGGCGGCAGATCCAACAGAGCACAAGACGACGGGACCAGACGAGGGACCGGCCGAGGGAGAGGACCCCCGAGGAGAGACGGAGCGGTCGACGGCAGTCCACCGGGAGGCGAGAGGCGACCAGAGCCCCGAATCTGTGCTTCCGATGCGGAGGCAGAGGCCACCGAGCGGCGCAGTGCCCGACGGAGCGGGAAGGCGCCCCACCACGGCCCGAAGTCAAAACCCCGCGTGCGAACGGGAAAAGGACCGGTGACCGACCGCGGAAGGGGGCAGTGGCGGCGGTGACCGAGAAAGGACGCGGGGGGTGGTCGACCCCGGAGACAGCATCCTCCGGAGAGGACTCGGAGCCGGCGGGAAACGAGGCGCGCTCGCACTGAACGGCGTCCCAGTGCGAGCAGGGAGTCGAGGCGCGCGGACCCAATAGGAGACGAGGACTGCCCACCGTTCCGGGTGAGGATACACGTCCGGGGGTGAGATCCGGAGGGGAGGCGCAGCTACGGGCGCTACTGGACTCGGGCTGCACCCACTGCTTGATGCACCCAGCGGTGGTCTCGGGGCTCGGGCTACAGCTGAGGCGCCTCCGGGAGCCCATTTCATTCAGCCAGTTAGATGGCACGCTGGCAGGGGGGGGGCAGCTCAGTATTACACCGAGCCGGTCCAGATGACGATCGGGAGTCACCGGGAAGAACTGAGGTTCGTGGTGGTCCCGGTGGCCGACTACGCGGTGGTACTCGGCTTGGCGTGGCTGCGGCGGCGGAACCCACGAGTCGACTGGACGGCGGAGGCAGTGCGGTTCGGGGTCGACAGACCGGCGAGGGGCGAGAGCAGAGGGGACCGAGCCGTGGAGACGGAGGCAGCCGCAACCACCGGCGGACAAGCGGAGGGTCCGGGACACCGGGAGACGGGGCGAGAGCAGATGGGGCCCGAGACCCGGGCGGCAACAGCAACAGCAGCAGCAGCAGCGCCGGGACCCCGGAGACCCGCCACGATCCCGAGGCGAGGGGAGGCAGCGGCGACTGGCGAGGCAACCGCAAAGCGAGGGGCCGGACCCGGGGAACCCCCGACGGGCGGCGGAATCCCGAGGCAGTATCGAGACCTGGCGGCAGCGTTCGGGGAGAAGGAGTCTGACCAGCTCCCACCACACCGGCCCAGTGATTGCGCCATCGAGCTAGAGCCAGGAGCGACCCTGCCTAAGCCAAAAATGTACTCCCTGTCGAGGAGGGAGATGGGAGCCCTGCGCGAGTTCATAGACAAGAACCTAGCACGGGGATTCATCCAACCCGCGAAGTCACCATTAGCGGCCCCGGTGTTATTCCGGGAGAAGAAGGACGGCTCGCTCCGTATGTGCGTAGACTACCGGGGGCTGAACGCAATCAGCACGGAGTACAAATACCCCCTCCCCCTGATGAAGGACTTGATGTCGCATCTGTCGAAGGGGAGGGTGTTCACAAAACTGGACTTGCGCGAAGCCTACTTCAGAGTTAGGATCCGCGCAAAAGATGAGTGGAAGACGGCGTTCAACACCCCGCTCGGAAGCTACCAGTTTTCCGTGATGCCGTTCGGATTAAAAGGGGCCCCGGGGGTATTTATGCAGCTAATTAATGAGGTACTGCACGACCTACTCTACCGAGGCGTCCTGGTCTACCTGGACGACATCCTCATCTACACCGAGACCCTGGCGGAGCACGTGAGCCTGGTGCGCACGGTGCTCCAGAGACTGCTGAAGGCACAGCTGTACGCAAAGCTCTCGAAATGCGAGTTCCACCGAGAGCAACTAGACTACCTCGGCTACCGAATATCCAGCCGGGGAATTGAGATGGACCCGGCGAAAGTAAGGGATGTCCTGGGCTGGGAAGCGCCGCGAACCCGGAGGCAACTCCAAAGCTTCCTAGGGTTTGCGAACTTCTATCGTCAGTTCATCCCGAACTTCGCCCAAATCGCCCTTCCCCTAACCGACCTGCTAAAAACCAAGGGCACTGGGAAACCCCCCAAGCCCAGCATGGCACTCGCGTGGACTGCAGAATGCCAGGGGGCGTTTGAGGAACTAAAACAGCGGTTCACCGCAGAGCCGATCCTGCGCCATCCCGACCCAGACCGGCGGTTTATAATCCAAGTGGATGCATCAGACGTGGCAACGGGAGCAGTCCTGCTCCAACCCAGCCCGGAGGGGGCCATCCACCCGTGCGCCTATGCCTCCCGCAAATTCACCGAGACGGAGAGGAGGTGGATGGTGTGGGAGAAAGAGGCGTACGCGGTCAAGTGGGCGCTGGCCACGTGGAGGCATCTACTGGAGGGGGCAACTGAACCGTTCGAGGTGTGGACGGACCATAAGAACCTCGAGGCCCTGAAGACCCCGCGGAAGCTATCCCCCAAACAGGCACGGTGGTCCCAATACTTCGGGAGGTTCAGGTTCACACTGAAACACATCCCCGGGAAGCGCAACTTCTTAGCGGATGGACTGTCTCGCATGCCCCAGCACGCCAGCCTACGGGAGGAGATCGTGGACTCCGTCATCCCCGCCAGCAGGCTGGCTGCAAAGGCGGTGACCCGAAGCCAGACCAAGGGGGAGCGACGGGACGCGGCGTCTGAAGTAAGGCAAGGGTTCGCGGAGGCAGCGGAGCGGGACGGTTGGCTCAAGCAGAACCGAGAGGCGCTAACCGGCCAAGAGGGGTTGTGGTGGCACGAAGGAAAGCTGTACGTGCCCGAGGGTTGCCGACGGGAGGTCATGGAGAGAGCCCACGACAGCCGGAGCGCGGGGCATTACGGCTTCGTAAAGACACTCCACTTAATCCGGCGGCAGTTTTGGTGGCCCACGCTCCGGAAGGACGTGGAGGCGTACTCGGGGAGTTGCCCGGTGTGCGCAACAGCGAAAGGAGCCAAAGGCAAACCTAGAGGCCTACTCCAGCCGGTAGCGGAACCCGACGGCCCTTGGCAAGAGGTCGCCATGGACTTCATAGTGGAGCTCCCGGAGAGTAAGGGGAAGACCGCCATTTGGGTGGTCACGGACTTATTCTCCAAACAAGCGCACTTTGTAGCGTGCCGGCGAGTCCCCACGGCCGAGGGGCTGGCGAAACTGTTCGTGCAACATGTCTACCGACTCCACGGCGCACCTCGACGTATCGTCAGCGATCGGGGCGGCAACTTCATCGCGCGGTTCTGGCGGGAGTTCCTGAAGCGGGTGGGGACGAAACAAGCCCTATCCTCCGCGGCGCACCCGCAGACGGACGGAGCCACGGAATGCCTGAACGGGGGGCTCGAACAGTACCTGCGCTGCTACGTGGGGCACCAACAGGACGATTGGGCGGAGCTACTACCATTCGCGGAGGTGGCATACAACAACGCCGTCCACAAGAGCACCGGGTTCTCTCCGTTCAAAGTAGCCACCGGGAGAGAATTCGTCCCCATGCCGGAGCTGCCTCAGCCGGAATCCCAGATCAACTCCCTGGACGCCTGGTTCGCCCAAATCGACGAGACCCGGCGAGCGGCGCACGCGGCATTGCAAAGAGCCAAAGCCGACTACAAGAAGCACGCGGACCGCAAGAGGCTCCCCGAGGAAAAGTGGAAAGTGGGGGACCAGGTGTATCTGTCAACCAAAAACCTAAAGACGCACCAGGCATCGAAAAATCTCAGCCCGAGGTTTGTGGGGCCGTTCCCCATTTCGGAGATCATCAATCCGGTGACCGTCAGGCTGACGCTCCCGAAAAGCCTCGGGAAGATCCACCCGGTGTTCCATTGCAGCCTGCTAAAGTTGCACCAGCCGGGGAACGCCTGGCACAAGGCGGAGGGAGTACCACCACCCATCATGGTCGGGGGGGAGCAGCATTTCGAAATCAACCGGATACTGGACGCCCGGAGGCACAAGGGGCAGACCCAGCTCCTAGTGCAATGGAAACATTTCCCCAAGTCCCACAGAGAATGGGTGAGTAAAACCCACATAAGGGCGCCGGACCTAGTGCGGGACTTTTACAGTAAATACCCCGGGAAGCCGAAATAGGACCGAGGGGGGGAGTTGTCGTCAGGGGGGCGGCATGTCAGGTTCGGTCAGCACGAGGCTTCAGGGAAGCACGGGGCTGCAGGGAAGCTCGCAACCAGACCACGCGGAATCCACCGGCGGTAGCTAGCGGGGAAAAGAGGAACCGAAAGCGCCGCTAATTAACGAGCCACCTGCGGCCAGCTAAACAGGAAAACCGCAGCGGAAGCTTTTAATTACGAACTGATAACGGCGCGAGCAAGCAAGGAACGGGGCCGCAGGGCAGCGAAACAAGATCGCAACGCAGCACAGAACCTGCGGTCTGCACGTAGCAGGGAGGGGCCAACCCAGCCGGAGGGGGACTGGCAATCAAGGACAATGGACTCTGACCGACCCTGCCATCATGAACGATCAGGGAGGACATTGGGGGGCCTAATAGCCCACAGCCGCAACGCGATCACGAGGCGGGAAAAAGCGCGGGAAGGGGGGAATATAACAAGTGATGCAATTGTACCAAGCCAGTCCTGGCTTTGCTTGTGACTACTACGTTACGCATGAGTAAACCTTCTTTGTGAACCACACGTGTCACGAGAGTTTCTCTGTCGAACGGGGCAAATCTCACACACATCACTCTCCTCCTCAAAGATACATTCCCTCACAGACACTTTCTGTTAGCCTCCCGCACAGATGCATTTGTTCTGTTCCACTGTTAACAACAGTGTGTGTGCACGTTTTGCTTCACTCAAAGTTCCACCAAGCAAAACTCCCCATCAAAACTCTCCATATCACTAGATGACCCACTTATTCTCCAATCTACAGATAAATACAATATGCCCAATTGCTAGTATATGGAATTCTTAACTCTTCCTCCTAAAATACATTGAGAATTAATCTGATGGATTATTGTTCAGTTTAGTCATAAAGTTTTATGCTTAATGATATTTTCAAAGTACTTTCCCCCCATTTTCCCCTGCCATTTAGTGGTAGTTAGCTTTGTATACTAAATTTATTTGGAGATGAAAAATAATGTTCAGTAATTTGGGCCTGGTATCCAGACATACTGTATGAGGACAGGTGTTTAAAAGAGGCGCAATCATTTGTTGTAAAGCTGAAGTAACTGATCACTTTCCTGTGGATGCTGCCACTTGTTTGGTCATAATTCTGCTTTGTCCCATTTTGCATATAGTATGAATTTCATTCCTCTCATATAAGAGTGGAAAGTCTACATTAATATGTTGACAGGCATATTTAATGCTCTCTCCTCAATAGAGAGCATGGACTGGGTGTCATAGCACAGGAGAGTGAACAATGAAAATGTATTCCGGTAGTTTGATTGTTCAGTCTTCTATGCTGTGACAAACTTCAGCAAGAAATTCAAATCTATGGGATAGCTACTCCTAGTTTACATATCTGGCTCTGAGAAAGCAGACTGGGTTATTTATCTCAATGAATTCTTAATCCTTGTTTGCTTCCTCGTGTAAGTTTGCTTCCATGTGACACATGAGCCATCAAAATCTTCATTTAAACTCAGAATCAATTTGCTAATGAATGCTAGTTCCTCAATTTTCCATTATAACTGTTTTTTGAAACAGTACAGTGACCTCCAAGCTAGAGGTGTGGTGTTCAGGAACCTTCAAAATATTTAAAATATTTCCCAGTTAATTTTCTCTTGGTCTCTGTACCAAATATCTTTTATTTTTTAAAAAGCTATCCATTGGATAAACTATGATATCTAATAATCTGAACAAAGAGTAGTCATATAGCTCCTTCCTTCTAATTTATCAACTTTCTAGTTTTTCCCTGATCTTTTTTTAAAATTCGCTAAATGTAACAGAGTACTTTATCCTGAGCATTACCAGCATTGGCTGAAATGGTACTGTTACTGTCAAGATTTGCAGCCTATTTATAGCATACAGAGATTCTACTATGAATAGTACACCAATATAAAAATCACTACTTTTCTCCTTAAAAGCATGGCTGATGAACAGTAAAGGATTACTCCTCCCACAATTACATACAAACATACATATGCTGACAATAGCTTAGCCAGTTTAGTATCCCTGCAATACTCTCAGAGCTAACTGCTCCCAGCTAATTAAATTAATTCCTAATTTATGGTACTGTTTTCATTATATTAACACGGTTTTAAATAACTGTTTTTATATTAAGGTTTTTGTAAGCTTTATCTCTATTGATTTGGTGGGATATGAGTTCCATAATCAACAAGCAAATAAAAGTTAATACCAGAAATTTTACCATATGTATTACACAATCAGATACAGGTAGACCTCACTTAATGACTGCAATTGGGACCAGCAACTCCACTGCTAAGCAAAACAGTTCTTAAGTGAAACATCATGTGACTGTGCCCAACTTACGTCAGTTCCTGTGTGGTCATTAAGTGAATTACCCACAGTCATTAAGAGTGATATTACATGGCTGCAACTTGTGACTAATTGTCAGCTCCTTCACTGACAAAGTGCTTGTTGGAAGCCAGGTGTGAAGCTTGCAAATGGCGGTCACATGACTGCAGGACACTGCGACCATCATAAATGCACACCAGTTGTGAAGTGCTCAAATGGAGATTATGTGACTGCAGGGACATTGCAACCATCATAAGTTCAAGAACTGGTCATAAACCTACTTTTTCAGCACCATCATAAGTTCAAACGATTGCTAAACAAGGCAGTTGTTAACTGAGGAGTACCTGTAAATGAAATGATGAAAAACATATCTTAGTCTTCCTAGTCTTCAACCATGGAATATCTAGACATCTTGGGAAAATACAGCTGCATTCACACATAACATTAAACCATGATTTGTTGGAAAAACCTTAGTTTATTTCACATCAAACACTAAGATACTCATCATGCCAAGCTTTATTTTTGCCTTGAAAAAATATATCAGTATATGACTTTTCAAGAAAATATGGTTCTGGCTTAAGATTACTTGTGAACCCAGCTATAATACAATAGTTAATAGTATTATATTATAAACTTATTTATAATAGGGAATGTTATCCACATAAATTTTTAAACCATGATTGATAAAGCTCATTTGATTAAGAAACTAATAATAAAATACAACATAATTTCAAGTCTGTAGGCAACACTATACCCTCTTCATGCTGGAGAAGGAAAGGGAAGATGTGAACCCAAAACTGCATGTAAAATAAAACCATATTTTGTCCAAAAGAGATAAGTGTTTCGGACTTACACTATGACTTCTACATTCTACTTCTACAAAAACAATGTTGGCCAACCAAAGTTCTGAACCGTTACAGTTATAAATCATAGATTTACAAATTTATAACCTTTCTTTCTTTCTTTCTTTCTTTCTTTCTTTCTTTCTTTCTTTCTTTCTTTCTTTCTTTCTTTCTTTCTTTCTTTCTTTTTGTCTTACACTTGTCCTTGCTGAATTTCCTTCTATGGTTATTCCATCATGAAATGTTGTAAAATTGCTGTGGCATTCTCCATGGGGACACATTAATTCTATAAGAGAGGAGTAACATGTAAAGCCCAACTGTGCTAAAGCATTTATATTTTACAGGAGAATGCACCAGCATAAATGTTTGCAGACTGGTGCATAATATGATAGGTGGTATTGATATGACCTAGTAGAACAGCAAAACATAGTGTAGCACATAATGATTTGTTATGAAATGGTTAATAGTATCTTAGAAACCATATTTTTAGATTGTCAGAGGCCTTAACGTTTGGCCACTAAAGTCTCATAGAATCTTAGAAGGTAAGTGTTGGAAAGGACATTGGAGATCCTGTACTCTAACCCCCCCCCGCCCCCCATGCAGGAATCTCTGCACAGAATTCCTGATCCTCAGTTTTTAAAAACGTGATAAAAACAATGCTACTGATATTGCATTTTTAAAATCCAAGTATGACAAATATAAATATATGTTTAGATAATTTGTGAATGTTAAATTACACACCTTCTTTATTTCCTTTAAGTACATATAAACCAATAAAATACCAAAATAATGCTCCTTTTATTCTTAATGACTATTATTTGTCATCATTCTTGTGAAGTGATTGGGTGTTGATAAAACCACTTGCCTTTTCTCTTCAATGCTGTTGTTATGTCAGGAATCCTGTAATTGCATTTCCATCTCTTCCAGTGAGCAACTGAAAGGAGATTTGGCACCTCATCTGCAAAAACACCAGATGGAAAAGGGCCTCCCCACATGTTCCATCAAGGGAATTGCAATTTTTGTTGGAGCTTTAATAGATATCATGGATTTCCTGACATGCTTTAGATTACATGCCTTCACCAAACTATTATTTGTCCCTCTATCTTTTAATGGGAAGGAAAACAATTACAGAGCTGAAGAGAGTCAGCTTTTCATTGAGGGTATCATCTCAACTTAAGCTCTAGAGGAAGGAATGTATCACTTGACAAAGTCAATGTAAAAATGACATATTTGCACCTTGGAGAATGTCAGTTAAAGCTAAAATCTGGATTCAAACTCTTTTGGCAAGCTGATAAGAAGATTGCCGAGTATCAAAAGTGTTCAGTATGCTAATGTCAATTTTATTAAGCCATAAAATACAGCAATTGCTCCATGCTATACCCCAGGGGGGATAGCCTTGTGAATCAAACAACTGCATGCAACTGAAATACAAAATCTATCTTACCAAAGCTTAACTGAAACCATAACCTCAAATTACAAATATTGATCCAGCCCATCTGTTTTCCTCCGGATTACTCGGCCCAACAGAAAATCGCTGCACTTAACAGTTGAGGAGGCTGAAGCCCTAAGAGAGTATTTGCTTTAGCCTCATGAAAGAAGGCCTCTTTAGTCTGCATGAGGACTTTCATGCTCTGTATCTGGGACCTAATTTAGTCAATCACTTTTCAAATGCTCAAGGGGGTGCAAAATTAGGCTATCCGATTGGCAGGGTGAATGATACTTCTGGATCGCTCCAGATTGCAGCCTTCACTACATATCTGGTCTACAGTTTAGAACTTCCAAACTCTGCTACTCCAGCCTTGATTCCTGGACTGAGCAGCACCTTCTCCACACCTTCTTTCTGAGATCAGAAGGGATAGCACTGTCCACAAAAGACAGCACTGCCCTACAAAAGGTCAAGATGGCAGCTGCAATGGTGCAAGTGAAGCTCCACCTGTTTTTTGATGTGTGATACATAGAAAAAGCAGGTGAAACTTAGACTGCATCATTGCAGCCACCATCTTGCCTGTTTTTACTATACCTTGCAGACTGCCCTGAGAGGGTTATGCAATCCACCTAAAAGACAAAATTACTCTGCCCAAAAAGAAAGAACATTGGTTGATTTAGATATATCTAGCCTATGTGAAACTGGGTCACTTTACAGAGGCACCTTAGCTCCAGTTACTGAAATAATCTATTTCCAGG
This sequence comes from Python bivittatus, assembly GCF_059951505.1. Lineage (NCBI taxonomy): Eukaryota > Metazoa > Chordata > Lepidosauria > Squamata > Pythonidae > Python > Python bivittatus. The sequence goes on along the minus strand of NW_028277030.1, from coordinate 67,739,216 downwards.
AGGCACCCCAATTAAAAAAAACCAAGATATTCTATCTCTTTGCATCCATTTGAGGGCAGCCATTGTATTTCTGCCAGCCACAGTGTTTTGTCATATTGCCATCAAAACTATCTTCTGAACATATGTAGCTTATTGAAAGCCAATGGAATGGCCACTTTGATGGGGCTTCTATTGAAGAGAAGCCCTAATATGTGTAACCACACATTTTAATAAATAATAATAATAATAATAATAATAATTATTATTATTATTATTATTATTATTGACAAGCACCTGCCACACAACACCCCAGACATAACATTTGTTGATAAGAAAGACAAAAAAGTCTGGATAGTGGACATTGCAATACTTGGAGACAGCAAAATAGTAGAGAAAGAACTGGAGAAAATCACAAAATATAAAGACCTGCAAATAGAAGTAGAACAATTATGGCAAAAGAAAGCAAAGATAGTACCAATAGTTATAGGCGCCTTGGGTGTAATCCCAAAACATCTGGAGCACCACTTGAACACCACCAGCATTGACAGGATCACCATCAGTCAATTGCAAAAGGCAGCTTTACTTGGAACAGCTTATATCCTGCAACCATACCTTTAAGAACATCAGACCATCAAACGACAACATCTGCCTATCTCATGTCCTTGGTAAGGACTTGACAGGTGGATAAAAATGCCAAATCCAGTCTAAACATCTGGCTAACTGTGTGACCAACAATAACAATAATAATAATGCAATGTACAGTAGGGAAAACTGAGATCAGATGGCCTTGTGCCTGTTTAGTCCGCTGTCCAGGTTTCTAACTGTTGAAGGAGAGCAGAATTCAAGGCTCCTGATCTCCCTTCATATCATTTATTTTTTTTTATTTTAAACTGTCCTTTGACCGGATGACCTTTCAAACAAAGGGAAGTTTCCTCTGTAACTATGGACGTGTGACTGTCTTCGATTTTCATTCCATCCTTTGTGGGACAGAAACCTCACAGGCATGGAGACCTATTTCTTTCTGACATAATGACCTAATTCATCCAATATGCTTAAATGGGACAACAGCAGAACAGCATGTTGAGTGAACCTGCAAAACCAGTTAATACTATAGTAGACAAGGGATAGTTTTAACCCAACACAAATACTAGAGCGTTTGTGAGAAACTATCCTCCTGAAAGTCATCCAGTCTAGCCATAACCAGTCAGTCTTCCAAGGAAAAGATGGAGCTGTAGGACAGCTGAAAATAGGAGCAGTTCCATTACAAAATGGCATTATGCATCTTTCAAATCCTGATTGGTTGTTTCTCTTGCTCCCTGGCCGGCCAATTAGTAAAGGTCTATTGATGTAACAGATCTTGTGCCTGGCTTGACCATTTGCTCCTGATTCAGAACTTTAGACTCACCTCAGACTAGAATCCTTCTGAAGTGGATAGGAAGTGGTACAGCAATGTGCACGGAAGGAATGAGTTCATAAAAGATTAATGTCTCCCTTTTCTCTAGTAAAAGCTTCTGCTGGATTTCATTCCCTTTCATGAATTGAAAGCAGCCCTTTTCTTCATGGAAGAATAATTCATCAACCCACATAACTATATCTGTATTCTTCTACGCATAAATGCATATAGACTTTAAAGACCAGAAATGCATTTGTTTAACATAAAAACATCTTTATCTTTTTGGGTGCATGTATTTATTTTTTGCACTGTTTATACACTGACTCCACAAGGACTCTTAGTGGTTTACAAAACTGAAAGTAAAACCATTAAAACAACTTCACATTGTATACAAATATTTATGTCTGTATGTGTGTGTATGTGTATACACATACACACACTATCTATATGGATGTTTACATTCAGTAATGTTTATATCAAATGCTTTGTCATGGAGAGACTCTTAATAGCATTAAAACTGAAATCTCTGTCTCTCCCCTTCTCCCCATCTATATGCAATTTGTTTGGGTTTTTTTTAAAGCCATAACACTTTTATGTGTTGGCAAGCTAATCTTCCTCTCAAATTTTCAGGTCCTTTAGTACGATGAGATATTTTTTATAAAATGGAAAGTGACACATGCTACAGTCACTGCTGTCAACAATGAAATCTATAGCAATTTCAGCAACTCTTATTAGGCCCAGACTATGCTTTGTAAGGAATACATAGTGCTGCTGTTCCATGGGCTGCTTCCAAGTCTTCACAGAACCCTTAATTAAAGAACATGCAGAATGTGACAGCATTGTCCTTGGATTTCCTCCGTGCTCCATGTCCTTGGATGCTGTTCCCGGGGGAAGGAAAATATGAATATGATGACATCTCATCATTAACTTAGTGTTACTAGGGAGATGTGGAAAGGAGATGCAGAACATGACAGCTATGAGTGTCTGATAACATATCCTTTAGACAGGTTGAGTCCCATCATTTCTTAGCTGGATTCACCCACCACAGTGGTCTTCACTGTTAACGTTCTTTCTTTTTTTCACCATTGTGTAATTGTTTCACTGGAAATTGTTATTTTAAAACACAGTAACAATATTATGCAGGTGATCTCAAGCAAGCTTTTGACAGTAGATAGAATGATAGAATATTGTTTATTGTCTCTGAAAACATAAAAACAAATAAATAATTCCTAGATGTGTCTTGAGAGGCAGTCTGATGCTTACCTCAAATTCTCTCAGGAGGATGACAAGATGTGGAACTGAGTAGGCAGGACAAGCTTTCACCACCCATCACTCTTACCATTTTGAGTTCTCATGGATTCTTTGAACACAAAAATAGAGGCTCAGTCTCACCTTAAAGTAAGTAATGAATACAGAATTTAAATCTGAGTTTTTAGTTAGATGTATCATTTAGCTGTTATGTCAATAATAACAGGAAAGAGAACAGTGATTGAGAAACTAGCTTTGTACCACTGGAAGAAATGTACAATGGCTATCCATTTCATTAGGTTATCAAATACACTCAGTTGCATGAAGCCTAAAGCTCTATAAAGTGTTATTCTCTGATTTCCAAGAAATGAAAAAATAGATCCTTTAATCTGGGATTAAAGCATCTGAGCTATTCAGAATGCCTGAATGGTTCATTAATTTTCTCAGTAGGCTCAATATATGCTAAGATAGGTATTAAATAAAGATAATTGCCTTTTGCCAGCTACAATTGTGACTTAGTGATTTGAAATTCTGAGGTATGTCATAGTAGCAACCAAAGTGCAATAGAACTACATTGTAAGATTTCTTGGGAGTGTGAACTCTGTGGCACTGCCTCTTCAGGACATCATGATCTACTGGCCACAGGAATCAGTAAAGATGTAGGGACAAGATTTATTCTATGCCCCTCTTTATCTGTTCTTCTGCCTGCTGTTTGCCTAAGAGATTGTGATATCAAGTCATTTCCTTTGCCTTTCTTCCAAGGCACATAAGAGCAGAATACTTACTCTCTGACTCTCCTTCTGGTGCTAGGAGGTGCTAGGCTTTGCCTATCTCCTTAAATAATTCTCCTTTCTCTTTATAGTGATTAAACCTGCTTCACTGGTCATTGTTCAGTTAAATTTTCACTCTCAAGAATGCTCATGTGTGCACCAAACCCTTCCAACTCTAACACTATAGATAAGGATTGTTATTCTCTAACACTGCCACTCTATGATTCCAGATCCCATAGAATATGTCAGAATCATTCTTCCAGGTGGGGGGAGAGGTGTGAAAGTGGCTGCCCTCTCTCAGCCTTCACAGAAGCCTTTTTGATTCAGAAAACAAGAAGGAAAAGCCTCAGAGGGTTGGCTGTGTATGAAAGACTATAGAATTGTAAGACCCACTGCCTTCTTGGTTGCTGGATATGGCCTCCTCAAACTGATTCCTCAGAGTTGGCAACTTCAGTATTGGATCTCTCTGCACTGACTGGTGGAATCACTCTGTTCAAGTCTTAATCATAATGATCGGCATCTCTTAGGAATATTTTCTGTAACTCTGTATCACTGTGACCATGTGTAATTTATCTGTTTATGGGTATCCAGATTTGTGTTCTTTCTAAAACATATGTACCAAAAAAAAAAAAAACCCCTCAGCAATTGATATATTTCTAGCCAAACTCTTCAGAAATCAGTACTTATTGGTATTTTGTCTGAAATAGTCTTTAGTCACTGGGGAACTAACTTTCAAATATTCCAGATGAAGCTGGACCGTACGAACAAGGCAGTTAAAGCCTGCCTTTTTACAGTCCATTCCATATCTGCTATATGAATAAACAGAGCTTCAGTCTCACCAAGATGTCAAACTGTCACTTTTCCCCTCCACACAGAATAAATAGATACTGCCTTATAAAAAGGGTCCACTGTGATTTGAGAAGACTTGTTAATTTCAATGTATATAAAAGCATGAAGAAGCAATGTCAAATTACCATACCCATATTTAGAATTCTATTTCAATACAGAAGCTATGCATGAAGATTGTAAAAGCTGATTTGGATAATAAGAAAAGTATAGGAAGTTTGTTACAGAAAAAGAGAATACGGAACATATTTATTTCTATGTAGGATATATAACTTGCAGATGGTTCATGCAAAATTCAATGACCACCATAAAGATAGAGCCAAGCATGCAAGACCACAGGGCAGGACAAGGCGGTGTAAGTGATGAAACATGTACCATGATATCATGGCACAAAAAACACAGCTTATGTACTCATGCCAGATATTGGAATGCCAGTACCTAAGAGCAGGATTTGTATCCTGATGTCACCAAATATGTGTCATTATTTTGACTGAATCACAGTTTGCTGCAGATGCCTATATAGGTAAGGATGCTCTCACATTGAGTTTGGCTGTTCCCAAGCAGTTTTCTTGGCAGCACTGTGGAAATGGTTTGTCCCTGCCTTCTTCAACATGTTTTTTTTTCAACTCCATGATTCAGCCAACAGCTTTAGAATTCCCAAATGCTGCCATAAAGAGTGATAGAATTCACTAAGCAAGCTAGCCCTGTGCTATGGGCTAGCCATGAGATGCTCAGTTTGAGATAAATGCTGAGAGTTTATTGTGGATTTAAACAGACAGATTTATCCAATATATAGTGTTTCCTGAAGCTATTATGTGGAGGGAACCAAGAAGCATTATGTTGTCGGTCACTAAGACTCAAAGGCATTTCAGGCAGAGGATGGATGGATGGATGGATGGATGGATGGATGGATGGATGGAAGGAAAGAAAGAAAGAAAGAAAGAAAGAAAGAAAGAAAGAAAGAAAGAAAGAAAGAAAGAAAGAAAGAAAGATATAGATGATAGAATCAATAATGCCAATACACTATTAAACAGAGTGGCTATTTTGCCCCTTTGCTGTGTGTATAGAAATTTAGAACAATTTAATTTCAGTTGTTCACTACATAGAGTGACCACAAAAATCAACAGATTCTTTTTCAATGTTAGAATCCATTTATTTTAACTCATAACGCAGCTTGTTTGATTTTGGCTCAGCACATTGTATGTATTTAGCCAATGTAGTTCATAACCCTGATTTATGGTTTAGCATTATATATAAAGCAGCCAATTATAGTTCAGTCAGTAAACCATAGTAAACAATATGTGGTTTATCCTGATGTGTGAGCCCACCCAATATCTTGTACCATGCAGTGAGAACAAATACAGATAGTCCCCAGGTTAAGAACGCCCTGTTTATGGATGACCCATAGTTAAGAACGGAGACTATTGTAGCAAAATTTGTTAAATACACAATGATTCAAGTTAAATACACAATGGTTCAAGTTCATTAAACAATATTACTTATACTGTATTATACAATAATACTGTTCTGGCTTACATACATATTCGACTTAAGGACAGACCTTGGGAATGGAACTTGTTCTTAAACTGGGGACTACCTATAAGCTACTCTGCAGAAGGAAAATAGCTATTCTATTTTGTCCTGACAAAGTGTATGGCAGTTATGAAGATGACGGACAAGTACTTAATCATAGATGTGCCAATGACAATACAAGGTTCTATGCAATTTGATCAATATGATTTTTTATTTTATTATAGTCATGCAATGCAAAGGAGATCTAATAATATTATAGGATGAGGATTCAGGAGAGTTTCAGTTCAACAACATCTGGAGACCCAGAAACAACTCATCCCTGGTATGATTAATGCTTGCTGTACCTACATAGGCCTCTCCAGAAACTGGAACTCTGATTGCACAAGATTCCAACATAGATGTCTATGCCTCATGTATGGTTGTCAGCATAGTTTAATGCAGGGATTCATGTGAGCTCAGGACAAAGCCAGCAGTGCAGGGCCTGCAAGAGCCAGTTTGGTGGAGTGGTGAAGGTGCTGGCCTAGAAACCAGGAAACTGTGAGTTTTAAGTCTGCCTTAGGCATGAAACCTGGCTGGGTGACTTTGGGTCAGTCACCCTCTCTGAGCCCAACCCACCTCACAAGGTTGTTGTTGTGGGGAAAATAGGAGGCAGGAGAATTAGGTATGTTCACTGCTTTGAGTTGAACAAATATCTATCTGTCTATCTATCTATCTGGGATAAATGATAATATTTTTATTAAATATTATCACTAATAATTATATTTTATATTTATATAATTATATATATATAATTATATAATATATAATATATATTATATATAATTATGGAATAATTACAATTATATTATATAATTATAATCATATTAAATATTATTATTTGTTAATATTAATAATAATATTATAATTAAAAAGATTGAAATACCCAAAATCATGGACGTCATCAACCTCTGCCTCACTACCTGCATTCAGTTTGATGGACAATATACCAACAAATCAGAGGCACACCCATGGGATCACTACTCTCAGGACTCATAGCAGAGACTGTAATACGGCATCTAGAAACTATAGCACTCCCACAAATCCAACCAAAAGTATGGATCTGGTTTGTAGCTGATACCTTCGTCCTAATAAAAAAGGAACAACTAGAAAAGAGACATGAAACAATCAACAACATCTTCAAAGGAATAAAATTCACAAAGGAAGAAGAAAACCACAACATACTACTCTTCCTGGATATCCTCATCAGCAGAGAAGACAGCAAATTAGAAACTCAAGACTATCAAAAAACAACCCACACTAACCAAGTGCTCCAGTACTAAAGTAACAACCCAATCTCCCACCAGAGGAGCTGTGTAAGAACATTATTCAGACAAATACAAACATACTGCAACAACCCAGAACACCAGAAAAAGGAAACAGACTGTCTATACACAAAATGGATACCCAAAAACTTTATCAAAAAAGTCCCTGACCATTCAACCCACTACAGCACAGTCAACACAAGCTAAGAAAAAGATAACATTTCCATACATCAAAAACATCTCAGAAACAACCAACAGACTATTACAACCACACGGCATCACCATAGGACACAAACCAATTAAAGCCCTCCAAAACATCTTAAGTAAAGCAAAAAACCCAGTAGTCCAAGAAGAAAAAACAGGAGTCATCTACAACATACAGTGTAATGACTGTAACAGCCACTATGTAGGACAGACAGGCAGAAGACTAGTAAAGCACATCCATGAACACCAACTAGCAGTCAGAAGACATGGTGAAAACGCCTTAATCTCCCAACATGTGGACTCAACCATAGTTTCAACTGGGAAACTGTGAGCATCTTAGACCAAGCTAAATCCAAAAATGCTAGAGAATTCCTGGAAGCTTGGCACTCAGACACATCAGCCATCAATAGAAAAATCAATAAACACATTGATGACATCAACCATCAATAAATACATAGAGATAAACCACATTTACACACCATTCAAAAAAGACACTAAAAGCTAAGAAGGAAATGAAAAGATCAGAACACTTCCTCTCCAGCAGCCAACACCCAGATAAGCAGGGATTAACACCAGGCAAACAATTAAGCAGAAAACAATACCCTAATCAAGGGACTACCAAGAAGAAAACCACACCCCCACCCAAACTGGCAGGGCAAGCTTCTGTATATAAACAGGGAGCAAACCCCACACTCACCAGCACTGATGATGTTACCTAGTTGGATAATGAAATGTCTGCAAGCAAACAACCAAGCTCAGAGAGCTCCAAGGACTCCACAGTTCAACCCTGAGCTACATATATTCTCTTCTTTTGGAATAGTACTAGTAGTAGTAGTAGTAGTAGTAATAATAATAATAATAATAATAATAATAATAATAATAATAATGGAATTTGAAGGCGACTTTAGTAAAATCAAATGGAATAATAATAACAGCAGAAATGGTTAAATATTGAGTGAAAAAGATTAAAACTGGACATCTCCTGGAAATGATCAATTGCATGGCTTTTGGCTCAAATATCTGACTAGCTTACATCCAATTATAGCTAAACAGAAGTATTGTGTAAAGGAGACATCAGCAACTGGTTAATAACTGGCAAAACTTATCCGATTCAAAAAGACCCAGGAAAGGGACAACATCAGGAAAGTTTAGGCCAATAACATGGTTGCCTACAATGTTTAAATTACTCACTAGCATAATAGCGGATAACATTCAAGATTATTTGGAAGAAAATAACATCCTTCCAATAGAACAGAAAGGAAATAAAAGGAAAAGCAGGGGTACAAAAGATCAACTTCTGATTGATAAAGTGGTTTTGAGAATTGCAAAAGCCGAAAAACCAAATTACATATGGTCTGGATTGATTATAAAAAGGTTTTGATTCATTACCACATAGCTGGATCATCAAATGTTTGGAAACTAGTGGTGTCAGCAAAAACATTAGAATCTGTATCAAAAAAACAATGAAGCAGTAGAAGACAGAACTGGTGGTTGGAAATGAAAAATATGGGCTTGCCAACATTAGGAGAGGCATCTTCTAGGGTGATTCATTATCACCCTTATAATTTGTCATTGCTATGATGCCACTTTCAGTGATTTTGAAAAAAACAAATCTTGGCTACCAAACAGCAAAAAATGCTAATAAAATCTCACATTTGCTTTACGTGGATGATCTGAAGCTTTATGAAAAATCAGAAATCAAAATCCAGTCATTGACAAATACTGTAAGAATTTTTAGCACAGATATAACAATGGAATTTGGCCTAGAGAAGTGTAGTACAAGCTCCAACCAAGCTCCAAACAAGAAATGTAGTACATTTCTCTAGGCAATAAATCAGTAACAATAAATCAAAGTAAAATCACGAACAGTCATGGAATTGAAATGCCAAATGGCCAAACCATCAGGAGCCATCAGGATGAAGCCTACAAGTATCTGGGCATATTACAGTTGGATAGCATCAAGCATGAACAGATTAAAAATGTGACCAGTAAAGAATACATCCAAAGAGTAAGAAAATCGTTAAAGTCAAAATTGAATTGTGGAAACACCATCAAAGTCATCAATACCTGGGCTATACCTGTTATACGGTACACTGCTGGAATTATTAACTTGACACAAGCTGAACTAGACAGTTTGGACCAGAAAACAAGAAAACTCAAGACTATTCACTATGTGTTACATTCCTGTAGTGACATTATACCTGCCCTGCAGAAATGGAGGCAGAGGTTTACTTCAAGTGAAACAAACTGTCAAAGAAGAAAAGCATTCATTGGCTGATTATGTAAAAGACAGTCAAGAGCAAGCACTGATACAAGTTAAAAATTGGAACTTACTGAACGTACAGGAAACAAAACGTGGATATTGAAATAATGTAATAAAAACATGAACAGAATGCTGGAAAGGAAAAACATTACATGGTCAATTTCCACAAAAGATTGAGGGTAGAGTGGATAAAGATAAAACCTGGCAATGGCTTATAACTGGAACATTAAAAAAAGAAAGTGAAGGTTTGATTTTGGCTATTCAAGAGCAAGCTATTCCAACTAATGCAATCAAGGCCAAAATTGAAAAATCAACAAATGATTCAAAGTGCTGATTGTGCAAAGAAGCAGAAGAAACAGTAGATCATATACTCAGCTCATGCAAGAAGATTGCACAAACTGACTATAAACAACAGCATAACACAGCTGCTAAAATTGTTCATTGGAACTTCTGTAAAAATTATCACCTGCGAGTAATGAAAAATTGGTGGGAACATATAGTTGAAAAAGTAGTCAAACATGAGTTAAATGACTGTGGGATTTCCAAATACAAACTGATAAAGTTTTGGTGCGTAACACACCAGATTTAACTGTGGTTGAAAAGAAGAAAGTGTGGATAATTGATGTGGCAATACCAGGGGATAGTGGAATAGAAGACAAAAAATCGGAGAAGATCATAAAATATCATCTGAAAACCAAAGTTGAAAAATTATGGCATAAACTGGCAGTGGTAGTCCCAGTGGTTATTGGCACACTAGGTGCCATACCCAAAATCCTTGCATGGCACTTAGAAAATCTGCACAATTTTCCATCTGTAAATTACAAAGGGCCACACTGCTTGCATCTGCACATATACTATGCTGATACAATACGACATCCTAGGTTCTTGGGAAGAACTCCGTGCAAATGAAGGCCAACACCAGGTAAAGAACTTGGAACTGTGATTTCATGTTGCTATGTATATAATAATAACTAGACAACCTGTGACCTGTTCGGTCATTGTTTCAGAGATATTTCCTTACCTAAACAGAGAAGCAGAATGACCAAGGGCAAAAAAGCAGTGGAGTGTGAGCGATTGCAACTTGCTGACAGCTTCCTCATTGACTTTGCTTGTGGGAAACTGACAGAGAGCATCAGAAATCTTCCTTCCTTCCTTCCTTCCTTCCTTCCTTCCTTCCTTCCTTCCTTCCTTCCTTCCTTCCTTCCTTCCTTCCTTCCTTCCTTCCTTCCTTCCCACATATAATATAGGCTTGCACCAAATGCCCTTTCCTCACAACCCTCAGGAGAGCCCTGTGAAGCCTCCTCCTCCTCCTCCTCCTCCTCCTCCTCCTCCTCCTCCTCCTCCTCCTCAACTGGCCCATGGAACTGCCTGCCACTTTGCTGCGGGGTAGGTGGAACAAAGGGAGCCGTGGACTATGAGGAATACTGCACCCCTGCTCCCCATTCTGGTGTGTCCCCAAGGGTCCCCTCCCTCGAGGGAGGAAGAGGGCTCACCCATTGGCCACTGGCACCCCCTAGCCATCCCTACCTTGTCAGTAGGCATCCTTTCTTCCCTCCCTCCCTTCCTTCCTTCCCACATGTAATATAGGCTTGCACCATTTGCCCTCCCCTCATGACCCGCAGGAGGACCCCAATGGAGCTGCCTCCTCCCCCTCTTCCTCCATGAAGGATACGGCCATGACGATCATGTGACCTGGGCTGACCACGGTAGCGCAGCAGTACAGCAGTGCTGAAGCAGTCACAAATTTCCCAAATTTCAATCCCATGGGAGTAATGGGTCCTGGATTTTGGATGCATTCTGTAAGTTAGCCCATCTGAGGTACCTTGGTTCAAAAATTGTTGTCCTATGATGTTTTGTCCAGTTGAAGGTTACAGACATGAGAATTTTAGTAGTATATAGATAGATAGATAGTAGTAGTAGTAATCCTGAGATGATGTATGGAACTCTACAAGCTATGAGCCTGTTTAAAAAACCCTTTCTGTCTAGAGTAATTCTAATATTATGTTTTGTGAATTTCAGTGCCTGGTGACTTATGAACCTTGCAAAGATACAGGTAATTGGTGCACATACTACTTCTGTCTTCTTCACTCTAATCTCTGAATACTTCTTAGCAGAAAAGAAAGGTGGAGGGAATATCTTTAAAAGAAGCTTCTTGGGAACCCCACTGATCCCACCAGCAGGACTGCACTTTCTGCAGTGTTTACTCTGTTTCTTTTGCTTTTGTAAAAACAGTTTTATTACTCAGTCTCCAATATTATTGACCGTGACTCTGTGGCTTTCATCCTTATTTTGAAAGGTGTTTATCAGATTAGCCTTTAAAACATTCAAAATCTAGAGCTATTAGCAAAAATGAAAGCTGCAGTAATAGATCATGTACAGCCAAATTTTATTAAGGCAAGTATGATATGTTATATGCCAAGTGTTAAAAACTAATCACATATTTTTAAACATGCCGGCAATGTGGTGAGGTGTTGTGGTTGAGTATGAGTCACTTGGCAGCCCAAAATAGAAGAAGGTAATAACATGACTGGGGTAAAAATAAGACTTTTCTGGTAATAGATGTACATGAACTTTCTCACGCACACATGTACACACAGATGTCACTGCAATTCTTCATTTTTAAAAATAATTAAGTTTGGAAAAGGCAATGAAATTTTACTTTACTCATGTCCTGATGCCCAGTGTTATCATCCATATATAAAAACTTATCACAGAGTCATTCTAGCCATTCCACCTTAAAGAGGGTTAGAAGTTTGGAAGAACAATACCTGTTTTATATGTTTATAAAGAATCTGAGGATAAGATTTATAGTTATAAAATTTAAAAAATATTAAAAGAGAGTCACTGTGACACGGAACATATAAGACAAAGTGTTTTTGCTAAGGTCTTTGAACCATGCAAACAGCTCCCTTCTCTTCAATGCACCAAAGCCAGCTTTTCAGCTGAAATGAGCTAAGAAGTCCACATGGAATGGAGCATAATTTTGCCCAAGAGCATGACATTTCAAAACTGAAGCTAAAAGATAGACTTTTTCAAACTAAATATATTGTAGAAATAAATAAGGTTCCCACAGGGATATTACCTAGCCAGTTTGGTCTGATTCAGGAGCATGTGTTGTTAATTCTTTCTTAAGTTCATCTTGCTAGAGATGAAGCATGTTCAAGATCCATTACACTGCAGGTGCTTGGCTGCCAAGGTACTCTGGGGAAGCCATCACCCTGATATAGAGGTAGTAAGTCATAGCCAGCCTGGGATGCCTGTATAGTCCCTACTATGCCTTCTTCCTCCTATCCTCTTTCTCTTCCTACAGGTCTTCTCCAGCAGCTGCAACTGGGAATCTCAGCACATCTTCTGTGGTGGGCAGTGGTGGCTGCTCCCTCCAAGAGCTCGGGTGCTAGTAGCCCCCCTGAGCCTCCAGATGCTCTACTGGCTGCTCAGGTTGCAACTGGTGTTTGCCTCTGAATAGCCCAGTTGCATGGCTGTAGAAAACTCATAGGCCACTACTGCCATCAGCTCCGCTCCGGGAACTGTGTGGCCACTGTGCCTCTTCATCTCACTCAGCTTTACCAGTTTAAAAGCCATGAGCCAGAAGGTGAATCAGGTGTTGCCTAATTTAGTTCAGATCCCTGTGATTAAGCATGGGCCAAGATAATGCAAGGACTGGCAAAGGCAGGACATGGCACAGTTGAAACTTGACAAGATTAAAGTTGACTCATCAAAAATTGTATTTAGGGTGTTCTGGACTCCCCAAATAATGTATCTGAAAGGATGAACATCAGATTTTGTAGGCTGGGGATATAAAACATTTGAGAGTTCACTGACCCATATGATATGGTCATGTGATCATTTGGTCTCTTAGGAAGTGCATTAATGTATATAAGCAGATTTATGGGAAAATCTGTACATGTTAAAGATGTTAATGTAATATTTAACTATATACCAAAGCTTTGGAATCTGACTGTTTATCAGGAATTATGGTTGTATCAAACATGTGGGGTGGCTAAAAATATTGATACTGAGAAATTGGAAATGTGATATTATTCCAGATGCCAAGGAATGGTTGTCAGAAATGTGTAATCTATATATTTTGTAAAAAGCAGTATTTTCTACTAATCAAAGGATGCAGCAATGCTTTATTACAGCAGAGATTTTCACTGATTATAGTAGTGTATTTATTACTAAACCAGTGACTATTGATAAATATAAAATATAAGGTAGATTTTTTTCTGTTTTTCATTTCTTTCTTAAATTTTTATTTTTAGTTTTGTTTGGGGTTGTCCCTTTTTCAATTTTTTAAAGTATTTTTTAATTTAAAGATTGCTTTGTTAATTGTGTATGCATGATTTTTTTAGAAAAATAAATTACAAAAAACTGGACAAAAGAAAGGTACACGTCAAACCTGGGCCATGTGGCTTACAAAACTGATTTAATCTGGAGGCTTTTGTGGGAAAACAAGCCTCATCAAATTACTCTTTGACAGGTAGTCTTAATTATTCAGAATAATCTCCCTGTAGTTGCTTCCTCTGCTACTTTCTCTCCATTTTTTTTTTTGTTAGCAGCTGAGGTAAAACCAGAGTTTTATTTTCTATGTATCTTAGAAGCTCAGAGAGAATTCTTAGGTCAAAGATGGCACTGAAGGTCAGCACTTCATCTTCTAACATGCTACCCTTGCAAGTTTTAAACAAAATATTGGAAGATCAGGGAACCTGACATGAACAGATGTGTCCATAGACACTATTGCATTGGTAAGTGCCATGGGGGGGGGGGACCCTTCATTAAGACCTATATCAGATACCAGCCAATATGACTTTACACACACATTTCAGTGCAATAGTAAATGCAAATAGGATTGGCTTCAAACTCTCAGTGTGAAATAGGGCTCTTCAAAATGTTCAGGTTTTGTTGGATTGGGTTCTTCCTATTCAGATTTTTTTTTTTTTTGGTCCTAATGAGCAGTACATAACATTTTTACAGTAGGAAAATATTTGCAGCTCTTATTAATGATTGGTAGGACACTGGAGAAAGGTTGCAGTTACAGTATAGATGAAAGTACCTGAATTCTTTGGGAATTACTCGTATTCTCTATCCATCCATCCATCCATCCATCCATCCATCCATCCATCCATCCATCCATCCATCCATCCATCCATCCATCTACATTCCCAAGACTATTATATCATCCCCTTTTAGGACAGACTGGAGAAAGCATTGGGCACTGGGAGATGGAAGATAATGCTAGCCAAGTGGTCTGCACTCTTAAGGCACCTCACTTTCCTATTATGTTCAGCTGTACAATATTCTGCAAAAAAAAATTTTTTTTGAAGGACCTAAGGGTCACATCAATTATTTAACATTACAATAAATTGAGCAATCAGTTCCTTAATGCAGATCAAGCTCTTGTGCTGACTATCCCATTGGAAGCATTAGAAGCAGCTGTTTCTTTTCTCAAAATGAAATCTGTCTGGTGTACATTCTGAGGTACACGTTTTGTTGCTGTTAGGTAAATCAAGTATCACAGGACTCTTTGGTATTACATAGGTTTTTACTTTATATACTGTAGGTTCCCCTCAACTTGCTTCCAGAGTTGTTATTAAAAGCAAAATAAGAGGCAAAGCTAGTGAGTCGTCTGATTATATTGCTAAAATATAGCTCATGGCAGAGCTAAATTGTATGTTCTTTTGTTTAACTGGGAAACAAACATGTCACAAAAGGCGATATGGTCTTTGTGCAATCTGGAAACCAAAGTGCCACAAGAGTCATCCTCTCACCTCCTATTCTATTTAACATTTACAGGAAGCTCCTGGGAGAGGTCATCCACCGGTCCTGGGCAAGGTACACCAGTATGCTGAGGGTATGTAGCTGTAGATCGTCACTCCAGGCTGAGCTGAAGATGCTCTGGAACTCCTGAACCAGTGTGAGAATCTGAATGGGATAAAATAAGCTTATATTAAATCCTTTCAAAAGAAAGCTTCTGTTTGTCAGTAAACAACTGGACACCTCAGTAACATTAGTCCCAGGAGTGTCTCTGGATAATTTTACTCTCCCCAAAGGAGGTGGTCCATGACTTAGGGGTTCTCTTGGGCTTGTGGCTCCTGCTCAAACAGCAGGTAGAAGTTGTGACCAGGGAGGGCTTCATCCAGCTTTACTGCTTTGCCAGAGTGCTGGTGGGACAACCCCACCAATGAAGTAAAATACCTATGCTAAAATGACCACATTAGTTGCCAGTAGGCATCCAGACCCTAGGCATTATTATTTTGTTGTTGTTGGTCACACAGCCAGATGTTTAGACTGGATTTGGCATTTTTATCCACCTATCAAGTCCTTACCAAGGACATGAGATAGGCAGATGTCATTTGATGGTTTGATGTTGTTTGATGGTTGCAGGATATAAGCTGTTCCAAGTACAGCTGCCTTTTGCAATTGACTGATGGTGATCCTGTTAATGCCAATGGTCTTCAAGTGGTGCTTCAGATGTTTTGGGATTGCATCTAAGACACCTATAACTATTGGTACTATCTTTGCTTTCTTTTGCCATAGTCGTTCTACTTCTATTTGCAGGTCTTTGTATTTTGTGATTTTCTCCAGTTCTTTCTCTTCTATTCTGCTGTCTCCAGGTATCGCAATGTCCACTATCACGTCCTTCCCAAGGACCTGGGATAGGCAGATGTTGTTGTTTGATGGTGTTAAAGGTATTGTCTCAGGATATAAGCTGTTCCAGGTAAAGCTGCCTTTTGCAATTCAATGATGTTGGTTTTGTTGATGCTGATGGTGTTCAGGTGGTGCTCCAGATGCTTTGGAATTGCACCCAAGGCACTTTATTATTGTTATTGTTGTTACTGTTATTATTATTTTATCCTGCCTTTATTTTTATCTCTCTCTCTGTCTCATAACTCAAAGCAGCAAACATACCTAATACTCATGCCTCCTATTTACCACACAACAACCCTGTGAGCTGGGTTGGGCTGAGAGAGAATGACCGGACCAAAGTCACCCAGCTGGCTTTCACAGTCTCCAAGTTTCTAGTCCAGCACCTTGACCACTACACCAAACTGGCACTCTATTACCTTTAAAGTCCTGCATGGCACGGCATCAGAATGCAGCAGCAGTGCAGAATGCATCTTTTTATTATTAATTGCTTGTTTGTTGGATTTTGAGGCTGCCCAACCCCAAAAGACTCTGGGCAGCTTACCGTAATTAAAAACACATAATTTAAAGAAACATGGCCACTCACACAAAACTACATAAGTTAATTTAAAAAAAATTCTATAGGTGTTCCACAGACACCCTCACCCCAGGCCTGGAAATAGAGCCAGGTCTAAGGAAACTTCCAGGACTTTTGAAGAGTAGCTGTAAGTTCAAGAGAAACCCCAAGTTGTGCACTAGCCTTGAACGAGGAAGTGTAACCCCATCCAAGACCAAAGATGAAAATGTCCTAGACCCAGTATGCTCAAACAACCACAGCCACTTAGTTTTGTCAGGATTGAACCAAAGTCTATTCCTCCCTATGTAGACCAGAACAGCCTCCAGTTGCTGGGTCAATACATCGACTTCACCTGCGCAGCTCGGGCTTGAGATATACAATTGGGTATCAGTTGAGAGCATCAAGCCCTGAAGGCATTCCACAAGCCATGGAAAAAACTCCCCCTTCCCCACAAGACCTACAAACAGCCCCCGCCCTCTTTGCCTTTTGGAAACAAATGAAGGTAATGCCTTTCTCCTAAGCTGACTAAATCTAGTTTATATCAACAATGTTCACGATACCTCTCTATGCTTTTCTTTCCTTGCAAACTATCCTTGCTCCCCCCACATCCATACTAAAATTTAAACATTGCCTTTGCTCTTTATGATACCTGTTGCAAATAAAAAGTGTTAGTCTTTACTGAAGACATTTTTCCAATAATACAAAATTTTAGACATACAGTAAAAGACTATGCCAATTTAAAAAATAAAAACCATCATTTACAATAAACACATACATGATATCATTCTAAGTTTTGAATTGCCAATAAAAGATCTCGGAGATTTTGCAACCACAGCGTGGGCTACTAGAGCAGTTCGTGCACTTTAAACAGTATCACATGGGGCCATTTGATTTCTAGTATGTACTATTTTCTGTTGTCTTGGTTATTTTTTTTTTAAAGTAAATTTCACCCAAAAGCTACAACATGAAAACTTGATTTTTCATGAAATCAAACATTATGTGGTAATTCAAATCTTATCATATTTGAATAGTATCTGGAACATGGAGGGGTAGAAGACTGACACAAATGTTTGGTATTTTTTCTAGTGTTCTTGAAGTGTGCTTAGTCTAAGCCAGAGTTCCCAAAGTGGTCAATATTGACCCCCAAGTGTCAATGGGACTATCCAATGGTGGTGGTGGTTATTATTTGTAGTGTGTTCCTTCAGGTTAGTTTTTGACTCTTGACAACTTCCTGACAACTTCCTGGACTAGTCCCTGCAGTTTCCTTGACAAGGTTTTTCAGAAGTGGTTTGCCATTGGCTTCTTCTTAGGGCTGAGAGAGAGTGACTGGCCCAAACTCACCCAGCTAGCTTTGTCTCTAAGGTGGGACTAGAACTCACGCTCTTCCGGTTTCTAGCCTGATGCCTTAACCACTACACCAAACTGGCTCTTATTATTCATAGCACTATTAATTAAAGTAGCATTTATTAAATTATTTTCATATAATAAATATTTGGGGGTTGATGAACAATCTGAAACTTCATGAAGAGGTTGATGTGTTGAAGAGTTTGCAGACCCCTGGTCTAAGCTAATATTCCAATACCACAATAAAAACATAAAAGAGATCACAATATTCCATTAATATTTTTGTGTCCTTCAGATCAATTTGCAATTGATGCCTTTTAAAATGAATTGGATATTCCCTGTGAACATATCTGATCTGATCTTATTTTTTAAACTGGTTCAACTTACTGTTCTTCCAAGTTGCTGCTTATGGTTTCATTATTCCTTTCTAATGGGTAATTATTATAATTCTAGCAGAAGAAGCTTAGCACTGTATGTGAACCCAGCTACTGTGTTATATAAACCATCTGTTATGAACTGGAAGGAACAGTAATTTAAAGCCTGCTTCAGAAGGTTCCTCAGTAAGAGATAATTATGATAGTCTATCAACACTCAGGCTGAGCTTCCTGACACACCCTCATTTGTCTTGCTAAGGAGCTCATAGTTCTTCTACCAAAAACTTCTCCCTTCAGGTCAACTCTAGTTAAAATAGAAGGCTGACAAACCTCTATTTTGATATGACACAACAGTGCCCCCTAAACATCTGGTGAGTTGACTCCATGTTGAAAGGCCTGAATAAGTGGAATTCAGCTTTTGTTCCTCAGAAATGCCTCATCTATGTCTTCCCATTTAGGCAATGGAGAACAGGTGAAAAGTAGACTGCACCTTTTGTTCCACCAAGGATCCTTAGGAAGGTGGGCTTAGCCATTATGTAACCTCTGATTAGCTGGCTAAGTCCAGAACATCAGAGACAGAAGATTTTCATTGGCTGCATAAAGCAACAGTCAAGTTCCTCAACAACAGTCTTGCTTTCACTTCTCCTCCAGATTCTGTAAAACTAAACAGTGCTCAAGGAAGGGAAGTGCCCTTTTTTATCTTCTTCTTACTTAAACTTCTTTTCTTCCTCTCCTTTTTCCCTTTTTAATGTTTATTTGTAATTGTGAATTTATAACTTTGAAGTTGCATTATCTCATTAATGCTTTCCTTTTATTAATTAGCTTAGCAAAACAGAATGGTTAAAAAAAGAAGGCAGAAGAAGAGAAGAAGAAGTAAAAAGGAAGAGAAGCAGGAAGGACTTGCCTAATGACCTCTGTGCTGGTGGCCCAGGTGATCTCACTGCAACCATTCTCTCTGCCATGGACCCAGCCTGTGCCAAAATTGAAACATTTATTCAGTGATGTAATAAGTAACTAGTTTAGCTAATTAGATTGATTCACCTAGGATGAATGGAGAAAGGCTAGATTGAGGTTCTAAGTACTTCCCAATTGCACAGACTAGACTGAGTCGGGAGGTTCACTCTGACTAGTGGCAGTGTTTTATAAGCATTTTTGTACTGGGCTCTGCCAGTGAGGTAAATACAGAATCAATCACCAAAGCTTGTGCCAACCCTGGGGGGTGGGGGGTGGGGAGATAGCTATGCAGCCATAGAGTCTAGCATATGGAAAAGGTTTTAATGAAGCTTTGATTATCAAGAACAGTGGAATATGGGAAGAAGAAGGGGCAGCAACTACCATACAGGCAGTTCTAAATGAAAGTAATACAGTAAAATCAAATCATTTTATTTTGATTAATACCCAGATTGTATGCAAGATGATATAAGAAGTTTAACTGAAACTTCTTCTTCTTTCCTCCTCCTTCTCCTCCCTTGTTTGAATAAGCACTTTGGTTTCAGCACATGTTCAGTGATCATTGAAGAATGTTGGACAGAGATCATTTAAGCTTTCTATTTGGATGTTGTTAAGGAGGTATTCCTTCTTTGTTGTTTTCTTTTCAGCACTATCCTCAGTTTTATAGAATGTGATAATTGAAAGCTAGTCTCTTTGGGGTGACTGTTTCTTTGCCTAAACAAGCAACATGGTCCATCTTTGATGTTTTGGATCTAGCTACCAAATAGATAAAATAATCTAGTAGCTGAATTCATCTTCCTAAACGCCCTGTGGTCAAATGAGAAAGGCACAGATTAATTATCACATGTTGCACTATTCTAAAGAAGAATTATATGAGAGATGCTTTTTGCTGGGGGGGGGGGGACAAAAGATGAATTTCATCTATTCAGGACTCTTTGTATGGGGTCAATTTACCAGATGCTTTGGGGGGCAGTATTGTGCCATACTAAAAATTAGAGGTCTGTCCCATGTGATTTATGGCTTAGCTCAATGAGTTAACACAGCTACTATGATTTATAAACCATGGTTAATGGCATAGTGGGATGAGTGAACCAAGTCAGTGTCAGAATGCTCTCCCACATAAAATATTGTCAGTACCAAACTAGCATCTCAGGGTTCTGTTAGTTTTTTTTTTCTAGCATAACTTAATGTCTGCTGAGAAGCATTGTGATTTACTCTTGTACTTGCAGCCTGGTACTTCTACCTTGTAATATTTTACAGATAAGGAAGTGTAAGGTCCATGCTCACTAAGGTTTTTATGCCAAATATAATCACTGTTTAAGTTTGCATAGTTAAATGGCAGTGAACCATATCATTCTACGAAGTTTGTCAAAATGTTAACACTCATCACATAGCATTTAAAATCTAATTCTTAACAAAAACAAACATAAATTTCCTCTTCCTCTTCCTCTTCTTCTTTTTGCACCAGTTCTCTGTGGGGTTTATTTCAAAGCTGTGTTTCAATTTTAAATAATAGGTATTAGGTCACTCAAAGAAATATTGGGCAATTTTCAATTGCTTAAAAAGCAGAGGAGCCTCCACCCCACCCGCCCCAAGCATTATAAGCACTAAGGAGAGTAGAGGAATATGTTAGGTGAAAAGTCAAGCATGGAAAATTACTATTCTCTTGGTAAATGTTGAAGCAAATCTGCAGGTGAATGCAGAATAGGGACTCTTACACAATTCTCCGCAGATTATATTACGGCCTGGACATTTAGGTAATAAGGGTAGAAAGAAGAAAGTTAACTACAAAGGTTTTGCCAGCCTCAGGAATTAAAAAAAAAAAAAAAGACAGAGAAATCCTTGTAGGAATCACAGCTCAAAAAAGAAAAGAAAAAAAAATCATCACTGATCAAACACCCTGGTTAAGTAGTGAATGCCATTTATTTAGAGAGAAGGCTTTTAGAGAACATCTTGAAGCATGATCTCATTGTCCTATTAATAATCTGATTAGCCTCACTATAGCAACTAATTTAAACAAAAACCAAAAGGCTTTACAGTGAGAGCAAAGACAGCCCAAACTCCAACTACCAGAATGAACAAACCGTAGTCTCTTTCCATTCTCAGCTCCATTCTGCTTTTCTTTCATTCTGAAATACTGGATAGCCATGGTCCGATTAAAAGCTATGCACACCCCCTGCTCAACTACTGTGGGGATCATTTATTGCTGGACACCTTCCACATGCTTAATAGTCTCTGACAAATTCATTTCTGTTCCAAGGAACAGGGAAAAGATTGCTCCGTCAGCATTAAATCTCTTCCTGTGCAAGTTGAGGACAACAATGAAGCAGGCCTCAGAGCTGTATAAAATACAGTAAAATCTGTTAAATGAAAATCTATTGAAAGAAATATATCCAGCAGCCATGGGTTGTCATCATGTACTTTTAAATGGAGTTGAAATAATAAAAGAAAGCTGTGGCAGGGAATGGGTTGACTTAGAGGGACACTAGGTTGAGAAACAATGAAAATGGTATCAGAGAGGGAGAAAGATCAAATCACAGGCACTGGCCTCCTGTTATTATTATTGTTATTTTTATGATTGAGGGGTTATTGATAATAACAGAGCTGCCTGTTATTATGAGGGATTCTCACCATACCAGGTTGAATCTTCTCTGTTTTCTTATAGTTATCTAAAAGCTCTTTCTTTAGCCAGTCATCAAAATGTCATCATCTCGTGATCATGAATCAAGCAGTAGTTTGTTTGAGGAAACCATCTGAAACCATCTGAACACACATTTCCCTCCCGCTCCAGATATATAATGCCCACAATGGCTGAGTCTTAAATTATTCAAAATATCTATCACTTGAACAAGATATGCAGCCTTTCTTTTATTCCCAAGCTGAGCCCCCAATCCCTGTTTGTTAGAAGGCATTTCATATCAACTTACCATGTCTGGTCTTCTTATATGTTTATTTTATAGAAACAAATGATAACAACTAAATTTTATGGTTGTTTATCTTATAAAAGCAAATTCTAAAAATGTACATCTTATGCTGTTATTCATCACTGTAATGAATCCCAGTCCTGGTTGGCTTTCTGTGTTTCGCTATATTTCCTAAGTCTAGCATATACAAGATGTATACCTACAGAAATATTCAAGATTATCTGGCATGAAGTTGAGCACTTCCTTGCCCATTCCCGCTTGTCTAGGTGAACTGTGATAATAACTGCTCCGCTGATAATTCTTCTTCTGCCCAAGTGTACTGTTGCTTACTGGTAAGAAGAAAGAGACCTATCAATCAAAGTCCTACTACTTGAACTTAGCAAAATGTCTTTAAAAAAATAATAAATCTGGTATTCCTGTCTGTTCTTGGACTCTCTGGCTAACTCTGTGGACCAAAAAAGGCTAATGCATGTAATAATGTTCAGCCAGGTTAATCCTAACAGATTTTTGCAGCAGGTACACTCTACTTCAGCATATAAGTCTAGTTAGACAAATATTCAGTAATAGGTTTTATAGATATAGGATTTTTGACCAGTGGATAATGGTCACCTCACTAGTGTATTTTTTTTTTTTTTTTGTCTTCCAACCTTTTCTTATCCTTTCTTCAATGAATCTTTACTTATAATTCACTTAACGGGCTGATATGGGTTTCTTTGCTCCATTATAATAATTGCAAGTCCTTGTATATATATTTTTTGCCTCATCCTGCTTGATCCCAGCATAATCTTCAATGTGTGTGTGTGCGCACATGCATGTGTATATATATTTGTACACATACATCATCAGTATCCATACTGATTCATTTGTTTTCTCTAAATCTGAGCTGTTCCATATCAACTTCCACACTAATGAGACAAATCACATTGATTTTAGAAAGAGTAGTATTAACATGGTTCAGTGGAGAATATGTCTGATCTCCATTAGATTACAGGGGTGAGCAAATTATTCAGGGTTGTTTTGTGTTCAAAATAGCTTGTTTTGATCTTTTTGAGATGGTCTAGTGCTATTCCTATTATTCTGGAAGGGGGGTTCTAAGTTCAGAACTGACATTTTGAGCTTGAAATAGGACCATTTCAAGCTCAGAACATTTCAGAATGGCTAGGACAGCATCAGAACACTTTAAGTGAGGTTGGCATTGCTATTTCAGCTTAGAAGAACATTTCAAACTTGAAATAGAGATCTTCAGGCTTGAAATGTTTTGAATTTGAAATATTTTATATACCACTATTAAGGCTTAAACAGGGGTGAGCAGCTGTGGTTTTGTAAATCGCTTAGAGTTGGTTAGATTGAAGGGGCACATAATTTACAGTAGTAACTAACTAAATGGGCTTAAAGTAGTTAAAAAATGAAAAAGAAAAAGAAAAAAAGAAAACACTCTAGTAAAAAAATAGCCCAGCTATTTCTGATGTGGCCTACTCTACCTACTTTATGTCACTACTTAGCCTCTCAAAAACAAATGTAAGCATGACCCTTATCAAAAAACTTTGTCTATTACCTTTTGCTCTATAGTTGGTCCTACCTGTATCATTCTCCATTAAAAAAGACCATAAAGTGAGATACTGACAGAGGTTATAAATCTTAAACCTCTGAATGACATTTGTGTTTTGGGGAGTACTTACATCAGTTTAAACTGAGCTGGTGTGGAACTGTAACCAAAACTATTCCTGCTAATTTATAAACTAAATGTCCTTCAGAACTTGCCTCTCAAAGTGTTAAAAACAAATGACTTCACTTTGGCAACAGTCACAAAGGAAATATCTTTTAAACATATATGCTCAGATAGCATGGCAAACCTTTGAGAGAATGCAGTGCCTCTAATGCTTGGCAGAGTTTTATGCAGGTAGTCCTTGGATTATGTCCATTTGTTCAGTAACTGTTTAAAGCTACGGTGGGATTGAAAAAATGGACTTATGACTGGTCCTCGAAGTTCTGACTGTTGCAATATCCCTGCAGTGACATGATCGTGATTTGGGTGCTTGGGTGCTGGCTCACAATTACGACATCGTAGTGAGCCACATCATGTGAAAACCATTTGTGACCTTCCCTGCCAGCTTCCCACAAGCAAAATCAATGGGGAAGCCACCAGGGAAAGTCCCAAGTCACCCCAGGGATCTCATATTCCATAGCACCCCCTGCCTGTTCGCACTCCATAACACGGACCTCAACCCTCTGCCAGCCCTCCGGTGGCCTCCACCAACCCACCCTAGGCCTCCAGTGGCCCTCCCACAGCCCTCGCTGACCCACCTTCACATCCTAGTGCCCACCCATGGTACCCCTCCACCCCCCCACAGCACCTGCGTAACCCCACCCACATTCCTTACTTGGGACTCCTGCCTCTTCCTGTTTAATGACCTGCATGTCCTGGTTACAATGGCAACCAGGACTGACATCATGCTTTAATACTACATCACTTAGTGATGGCAATCCTGGTCCTGATTGTTGTCATAACCTGAGGACTACCTGTAGTCTAACACTCTTGCCATGCCACATCTGAAACCTCCCTGTAAAATTTCTTCTTCAAATGAGGAATGAAGACCAAAGAATCCTCTCAGCCTTTCAACTCTGTAAAATATGATCCAAACATGCATTTGCCCCCTCCCTGAGTATTCCTATACTCCTTTTAAAATAAATCTGATCAAGAAATTAACAAAGTTCAATATAGGAAAAAATATCAGATCCATTTTACAAACAAACAAACAAAAAAGCATTATAAAATGACAGAAACATAGACTATAAGGTTTAGAAGGGATCATCTAGTTCAGCTCCTTGCCTAGTACATAAATTATTATTACAGCATCCCTGTTAGATGGCCATCTGTAAAGTCTACCACCTCTTAAGGCAATCTGTTCTCTTGTTGAACAGCTCTTACCATTTGGATTTTTTTCCCCCTGATGTCCACCCAAATTGGTTTCCTTGTAATTTAAACCAATTATTTCTTGTTCTTTCTTCTGGAACAACTCTGAGCAATTCTGACGTCTCTTCTACGTGATGGCCTTTCAGATATTTGAAGATAGTCCTCATGTCTCCCCGCAGTGTTTTCTTTTCCAGGGTAAACAAGCCCAGCATCTCCAACTGTTTCTCATATGTTTTTCCTTCCAGATCCCTTATCATTTTTGATGCTGACTTCTGGGTACACTCTAGTTTGTCAGTGTCTTTCCTACAATGCTATACTCCAAAATGGACTTAAAATAGAGTGGGACTCAATTTGATCTTGACCTATACTTCTGTTGATTTGCCTTTTTTGGCACTTGCATCACAATATTGACCCTCATTTAACTTTGTGATCCACCAAGACATCCAGATCCTTTTCACTTGTACTCCTGCACAGTACAGTTCCCTCAAACATTCTGTACTCATCCCTTTGATTTTTCTCCCCCAAATGTAGGGGACTATATTAATCATTGCTGAAATTCATCTGGATGTTGTTTCAGCTTGTCAGGATCTTCCTGAATCTTGATGCTGTCCTCTAAGATGTCTGCTATTTCCCCTATCTTTGTGTCATTTGCAGATTTGATAATCATAATTTCTAATCCCACATCCAAGTCATTTTTTAATATGTTGAACTGCACAGGGTCTAGAACAGAGCCCTGCAGTACACCACTCAAGAATTCCTTACAGCTTGATATGGAACCATATACAGATTTGGTAAAACTGGCATATACTCATTGGGTAAAATTGTGGCACCAGCTTTGTAGCCATCTACTGATAGTATACTTGAGCTCAAATGTTGCTATCTTCTCTACTAGTATCTCATGAAAAGACTTTGTTGAATGCTTTGCTAAAATTAAGGTACTTATTTGTACTGCATTCCTGTGGCCACCTAAATTGTTCACTCTAACAGAAAAGAACAAGTTGACTAGGAATGATTTATTCTTGATAAACTCTGGTGGGTCCTGATGAGCAATGCATTCTTTTCAGAATGATCACAAACTGACTGCTTAATTATTTGTTCCAGAGTTTTGCCTGGCATTGACTTCAATCTGATCAGCGTGTGGTAACCAACTCCCGTTTTTGAAGGTAGGAGTAAATGAACAACATTTACCATCTCCAGTTGTCTAGCACTATGACCTCCACATAATGTCTCAAAGTTCACAGAAAGGGGTTCTGAGATGACATCCACAAACCCCTTCAAGACTCCTGGATATAATTAAACTATAGTCTAGTCCTGGAAACTTAAACTATTAATCATAGCTGGATAGTGTCTTACCATCTCTTTAACTACCTTGGGTTGCCACTCCCTCCTTTTGTCAATCGTTCTGCTTATGTCTGTTTGAACATGGTCCTCTTAGGAGAGAAGATTGAAGCAAAGTAGGATTAGAAGAGCCCTGATCTCTCATTGCCATCTATTACTTATTCTACCATTTTCTCTTGGCATGAGCCAGGAGCAGACCCATCCCTTCCTTTTTCTTCCTTTGACTACTGACATAGTCCCAAAACTTCTTTTTGTTGCTTTTAGCTTCTCTTGCAAGCCTATGTTTCTTTTCCAGTTTCTTTGGCCTTTCTAGTTTTCTTTCTCTGATAGTTGTTACCTGTTGGTACACTTCCTTTGTGACTACACCCATATTCCATATTTTATCCATATATCTTTTAACTGGTAGCATAGTCAAAAGCTTCCTGTGCCTCTACAACTATTTTCTAAGCTGCTTCCCTCCATTTTTTTCTTAACTGGAATGGTGGGGTTTTACTTCTAAATATCTGACTTTTAAAAAGGTTCCAGTCTTGCTATGATCCCTTTGTTCTGACAAGAGCAGTCTCCTCCAGAGGTGTCAAAAAAGACACAGTAATAGAGTTGGCATTGCAATGCAAACCCCATCCCTTTTGTACATACGTTGAAGTTACATATACATACAAAGGGGTGGCAGTGGGGGCTTGCATTGAGATGATACTTCTGCCATCTTGCCTTTGATGAATCCCCTCAGTGGATGTTGCTGCTTGAGGACTTTTGTCCATTTGATCCTGCTTAGTTCTTCTCTAAACTTGTTGAAATTGGCTCTCCTGAGATCTAGTGTGTACGGATGACCACAATCCAATTTCTCTTTCAGTAGCACCTTGAACCCCAAGGTAATGTGGTCCCTTCCTCTCAATGTTCCCACTATGTTATCTTTGCTAGCAATTCTGTATTGTTTAAGATCAGATCTAGGACAGCCAATCATGTTATCTCTTCTTCAACCTTCTGGAAAATAAAATGGTTAGCAAGACTACTAAGAGATGGGGGAAAGGGGTGCAGTCTTGGCTGAGTTAGTTGTCCAACATATGTCCGGGTAGTTGAAGTCTCTTGTTATTACCATAATAAAATAATAAGCTATATTATAATCACTCCTGAATCCTGAGTTCCCTTTATCATAAAGGGAACATGAAAAAAAACCCTATTGCTAAAAACAATAGAACTGTTCTTAAAATTAAACACTATCAAAACAAACAAATACCACCCCAAACCTTGAAATGCTGTAAAATTTTCTCTTCAAGTATATATGTGGGTATATATATATACAGAAAAGTGCACTGATCAACAGTTTTTAAGATTTTTCAGAAATAGTTCTGTCTGCTCCTTATCCAGTAATTTAAATCAAGCATGCACATTCCAAAGCATTGTTTAACACTCATCATTTTCAGAATGGCCATTAACAAAAACAATGGCATTTCTATAATGTATTGGTTCTGCCAAATGTTTGAAAATTCTTGAGTGCATTCTTTAATCTGTTAGGGTTTCCAGAAGCAATTGACATGCTGTTATGCAACATTAGGTACTTTATTTAGGTGGCTCAAAGAAAGAGAGGTTTGAATACTGGATTAATTTTTTTTATATATGCAAGCTTCCTGCACTCTGCATCCCCTTCTAAAATCAGAGTAATAGCTTTTTATTCATGAATTAACAATCAGACTTGGACAAAAATTATTTCTAGAAAAGAGTGATTGCATTCTTATGCCAACTTTGAAGGTTTCTTTGTTGAAGCTCTTTATTTGAGGAGGCAAAGAAAGCTGTTAGAACAATGAACCCATTTCTGAGTTCAGAGGAAAAAAATCTAATATAACACTCAGTGTGTGCTAAGTGCTACAATTGCAGTCCAGTTAACAAATCCATCTCCATAAGGTAACAAATTTGAGCCTAGCCAATTTTGACTTGCTAATTACTGTAACACCAGAAAAGGGCTCACTACTCTCATACTGAGATGTTACCATTCCCATTTTCTGCATAATATCCAAGATCAGATGCAGTTTATGAGAATTCTCTGGGTCTCAACTTTTTCATACTGAAATAAGAAGGAAGTGAGCATTAACATCTCTAAGCCAATGGACAAGCATATCTTGAAATGAAAATTACCACTTAAGTTTTGGTCCTCTGATTTTGGTCCTCTGAGTTCACTATTGTGTTATATCAATATTTAAGGTATTTTTCAAAGTCAAATCACATCTGTCTTACACCCCATCATACATACAGTTCTTTTTATTCCAAAGTTGAACAACATCTCCAATGGCAAATTATAGAAAGGGAAGCCATAGAAGAGCATTTCAAGGGAAGAAGTATTAAGAATGAAGAAGAGTACCAGATGGGATGTTTTGTAGGGACATTAGTAAGAGACAGTCTAATTTATATTCTTGTTCAAACATGTGAGTTCTCCTTTATATATAAGGAGAATACAAGGATTTCCATGAATGTACATGGTTTTGCAGAGCAACTCTATGTTATAGACAATGCAAGTAAGAATTTTCCAATCTGACATCCAATAATAGTAGCACAACTTGTCATGTTCCAAACTTCTTGCATCTAAGGATGCCCACTTTTGAACTGAACTTATAGCTTTAGCAACAGCCTGATAAACAGAGAGTGTTGCTTTTGCTGACATTATTCATCATTATCACCCCTGTTACTATTATTTATATACAGGGCATTGAATATTGTATCCAGAACTGCTTGCAGCATAACAATAAATGCATAGTGCAGAAATAAAGGTTTGAGTGGGGATAGTCTGCATCATTTCAGGTTATCTCTGGAGGAGCAGAAAGAAAAAGGTGATCAATTTCTTACCAAGCAAGTTCACATGTGGCACTATAAAAGGGTTTGCTTGTTTGTGATTTAGCTGACCTAGTAATTGTGGCTTGTAAGCCCTGTTAACCTAATGAAACATATGTGCTTGCCAACTGGGGCATCTTAACCGAGCCATGTGTTAGTGAACCTAGATGTGTGAGCCTAGCTACTTGCTCCTCTGTACAATTTTATCTTTTAATCTGTGCAGGCCCACATGGCCACAATTTTAAACATTAACATCAACTGAACTTCTTCCACATACACAACTTGTTGAATGTGTCCCCAGAACAGTAGATGTTCTAAGGATCACAGTATTTTATCTTAATTTGATTTTCACCATTAATCTGTCTGTCCTGTTTTCAGCAACAATCAACACTGCACACATAACATATCTGAAGGAAATTTGAGCAGTACTGACTCTCAGTGACCCCCTTGAATGTTTAGAAAGTAATGGAGGAACACTACGTTGAGTGGCTGTGATTCCTGTTCCTCTTTTTCTAATAGTGCAACCCCGTGTATGGTTATTTAGAGGTTCTTTTTTCTGATTTCAAGTAGCATAGCAAAAGCACTTCCAGCATAAAAACAGAGCTTAAGTCCTTGGAAAATCTCTGCATCCACATTGATTGCCAGCATGAGTGCATCTTCAGAAGAATTCAAGCTGGGATTTTTATACTTGACGTAGGCAGAATTATCAGAGGCCCATCTGAAGGCACTGTTGAATGTGGATTTTAGGCCTTCAAATTCAAAGGCAAAAAAGTGCTTTGGAGCACCCGAGGGTGCTCTCAGTGCACCTGTGTGAAGCATCTTAATGCGGCTGTGCTTTTTTCTAGGCTTGTATGACTGCCCCCCCCCAGCTGTAATAACAAACAATTGTAGCTGTCAAAGATAGTTTCCACTATCAGAATGGCAGAATACAAGTAGTTTCATTTTCTGCATATGTTTGCATAACACATTAAGGTAAAAATATCTGTTTGATAGGACTCCAGCTTTACTTCTCTCCCTAGGTAAATTGCCGTTTAACCAAATTTGGTGGTTTAGGTAACGCTAATCAAGTCCTGCTCCTGTAGCTTCTACCATTGTCAGTTTGTAGGGACTGGGATTAACAAGCAATGCTAGTCATTGTTTCAAATTCTACTTCTCACAAACTGACCCAGGTATTCATTTCAGGTTCATGGAACATGCTTAGCTTTAGGTGAGCTTCCAAACTTGGTTAAAGGGAGGTGGTAATACGATGGCCATCTGCGGGGCCAGGATTTTTGACTTGATGTGTCTTGCAAACTTTGCCTCAGCTTGCCATCAAAAACTCTAAGTGCTGGTCCTCTCAATTGGACTACAAGATTTGGTGCTTCTGAAAATAGCTCATGCCAAATCAGTGTCTGCCTGGTTCCTTTGGATACATGACCCCCAAAGCAAAAGTTGTGCCTTTTACTGGTGGATATCAATAAAATGTAACTTTTCTTTCATTCTTCCTTGGGTTCTTTTTTTTCACAAGTCAGAGGAAACATGCAGTTAACAATAGAAACACAGAAGATGATGTCCAATCTGAGATAAAAATATGCATGAGAATAGGTTCCTTATTTTGTTTTTTAAAACCAAGTGCCTGTAACTTTATTATTTTTGACATAATTAGAAGATATTTAAAGGCACAGTTCTTTCTATGTCCAATTTCAGAGACATAGTATATGTGTGATAGAATGAAGCAGTTAACATTGTCATATGATCTCCCAGGTATATAAACTGCCTGGAAATGACAAACTCTATCTGGGAAAATAACTGGGGAAAAAACGGACAAGAAACAAGAAACACACAGAGTTTCTCATGAAGCAGGGGAAGAAGTTGAAATCTGTTAAGGAGCTGGCAGGAAAGAGAAGAGAAGATGGCTAGTGAGCAAAGTTGGATTTAGGAGATTCAGACTGCTCATGGTAACCAGGTTCTAGGATGGGATGAAGACCACTGAAGAGGGTTTCTGGCTGAATAAAAATGACCAGAGATGGAAGCAGACCGCGCTTTGAGGGATCAGTCTATCCTGTATACATTTCCTGAGGGAGAAGAGGACCCAAGGAATCAAGGTTCTACTAGCCACAAGAAATTGCCAGCTAGGTTTTATCCGAAGCCCATGATTAACACTAAGGGGAATTTAGTTATAGCTGCACACATAGCTACATTTCAGAATAGACACATACTGTAATAGTAACAGAAGCTTTACTATTGCAAGCAAGGAGATAGCTGAGCTCAGAATGGTAGAGAAATTAGGTAATAAATCAATTTACTGCATACCAACTTTCTTTGCTGGCAGGCAAACAAGGGAGGGGGGACTCCGAAGATCAGTTTATTTGCTTTAGCTGCAAGTCACAGAACTATCTAGCTGTAAAAGTCAAACTCAGAGAAACCAACGTTTTTCTATCTTCAAAATGTCACAAATAAAGAAAAAAATTGAACTGCTTCACAAGATCCTTACATGCTGTGTTTTGTCTGTTTGATCCTGAGAACTTCCACACACCTGCTGACAGTGGAGTTTTGTGAAAAAGGAAACTTTTCAGATTTCATGGGGTAAAATGATTAATTAAATTTACCTAATGTTTGGTAGGCAATGTTATGAAAACTGTAGAAAGGACCTTTGGCAACAAACACAGTTTCAGAGAATTAGGTGTAGGAGGTTTGAAGCTAAATGTCTTCTTTGCTTCTTTTCACGACTCTAATCTTGTTGGTTTGGGATAAAATTAAATACTATGCATGGGGATAAATTTTTCAGATTTCAGAGAGAGATGCCAGTGGGAACACGAGCAGTTACCTTGATTCACAGGAGCTTATTACTGTTCAGCCACAACTGGTATTTTGATTGGGAAATGGTCCCTATAATTGTCCATAGAATAGTTGTTAATCACTTAATTTTCTCTCTCTCTCTTCTCCCCATTTTAGTGTTTTACAAACAAGAAGTAAATGAATCTTTCCTTCCTTTCTTGACACTCCATCTGCTCAATTGCCCCCAGTTCAATTCAGATAACTTTTCAGGAATTTGGCTTGGTTGTGTGGACTCACAAAGTAAGTATGAAGACACCCTCTTTGAACTAGTGCTCAGCTGAATTCAGTTCATCTCCCTGCTTCTAAGCTGGGTCTCTTTTCTGGGCAGGGACCCATCCTCCTGTTCTTTGTAGAGTGCTATATGTGTCAATGGCACAGAAGAAATATGTAACATAGACTTTCAGCTGCCAGCTTTTTGCTTGGCAGTATTCTGCTAGTCAGTAGAGCAATCCAACAATAATGCAAAGTTTATGCAATCAGTAAAAAAAAAAATGCTTTCTTTATAATATGGTATGTAGTCTCTGAGTACAGATAGGAAACCAAGTAAAATGTTAATGAAAAGTAATAAATGAAAGTCACCCTCTTTTTTTTTTTTTTTTTTTAACTTGGTAGCATTGCAACATGGCCTATGATATGACCACTTTAAAGAGTAGTTGGAAAATTCTAATGAGAATACATTCAGGTATGGGATGTCCTATAGATATTTGGAAGTATTAAGCTATTTTTAAAGCATATCACCAGCTGCAATTAAAGATGGTAAGTTCCTTAGGGCTTCGTGTGTTAGGCAGAGCCTCCTTCCAGGGTAAGAGAAAGAGAGAAAAAAAAATCATATGGTATCATCTTTTTATGTTCTCTCCAAGTTCCCACTCAACATATGACTTAACTAAACCATTAATAGATAGACAGATCTGGATGTTATTTTTGACTTATTCTCTCTTAAAGTTTAAATACTCAGAAACATATGAACTGGAAAAATGTAAAATATATAAATTTAATTCATATATACTCATGCTCAACTAATACCAATAATCCAGTGAAGTCCAGCATCATGTTTCTCAACCTTACCAACCAGATGTTTCTTAGAAGTCATACACTGAAAATATCAATTGTTTAATCTCGGGGAATCCTTAATTGCTGTAGTTGTACAACATGTTGCATTGTAAACAGACAGGCTAAAATGTGGCTGACTAGTGTGTTTTGCAATCTGCTATTAGTGTAATTAAAGAATACTTAAGCATCTCTCACAAAATCATTGGATTCTACAAATTATTTTGGGGTTCCAGTTACCCGTAGAATTTCATCCAGACCTGCTGAGTCTAACATTTAGTACTTTTATTTGCTGTCTTTTTATAGAGAAATCCATCACATACACGCTTATTCAGAACTCCCATTGATTTCAATGGAGCACTGCTTTGCAATGACCTAAATGAAATGCTTTCTATCCAGCAGGTTATCCATACCATATGTGGTACATAAATTGTATATATAAATTGCATAAATAAACAATAAATGTTGGTGGCTTATATTTTAAAATGATCCCTCAACACATTCTTAAAGTGAGGTTTCAGGCAAAACCCAGCCAGAAGCCATTTTGAGTCCTTTTAATTCAAATATTATTTTAGGTTTCCAGTAGTTACAGTATTTGAGTTAAAGATCCAAGATGGCAGCTATCCATCTGATATCTGGGCCCAGACTTTTTAACTAAGAACAACATTTAGTGAAAAATGGTGCTGCATGCGATAACTGAAATTGGCAGCTAAGCATTTAGTGTGAATACTGCTACTGAAAAATCCTCCAAGCCCAGATTTCTTAGGATTGCCACAGAAGAACCGGAACTAGGCATTCTTTGGGTCTTCACTAGCTACTCAAACAACAAATATATATCAAGGAAGCCACATCAAGGCAAGGCTGCCCTCATTATCTCCTCTAGGAGTCTAGCTAGAGGAGGTGCAGCTAGATTGCTAGAGGTAAGTTTAGAATTAAATGCAGAAAAAAAATGGAATCAAAGCAATTTAAAAGAAGAACCAATGCAGTAGCTTTTACACTGATTGCTCAGATTGCTGTGTCTTGATTATATGCTCAACTGTTCTAAAACCCAGGAACCAGGGATGTATTGGGATCGGGAATTCTTGAGCTAAACCAACATAATTTGGCATCTTCTTGGCTCTGTCATATAAAGAATTAGTGTTTCTTAAACCACAGCTGCTTGCATGTTCCAGATATATTGGGGTTACTTTTCAGTCATTCCATTCAAGTAACATCTTTTTGGACCACATTCAAGTTTCTCTACACAGCAAAGACCTTTGTAAAATGTTATTCATCTCCACTACAAAGAAAAGATTCTGTAGTACATGCCAATTTCCCTTCCCTTCATTCCCAAAATCTTACACAAACATATAGAACAGTCAATATCTTCTTAAATGACAGTATTGATAATCCAGATGTAAACATTTAGTATTCTTTTATTTGCTGTCTTTTTATAGAGAAATCCATCATATACACATTTATTCAGAAGTCCCATTGACTTCAATGGAGCAGTTTAGCTGGTAAGTATATTCAGAATTACAACTTTAATGTCATGTTCTTATTTTTTTTAGAGCAGCTCATAGATGGAAATTCAAAACATGAGTTTTAAATGTTTTAAAATGGTAAATTATTTCAAAGGGTTAATAGCTTTAAATTGTTTTGATGACTTGCATTCCAACTTCTAGACTGCCCTACAATGAAAGTCAAGATAGAAATGTTATAAATAAGATTTAAAATGAAGAAAGTCACAAACTAAATAGGTTTCCTTGCAGATACGACCAGATACGGCCCCAAAAATTTACCTCTACTTACGAACTTGCCTCTACTTACGAACCAGATCCGCGGCCATTTTCCCTGCTGCCACGCGGTCGCGGCTTCCTGTGGGCGAGATCGCGGTAGCAAGGAGACGTTCGGTGAGGCTTGTGGTGTGTTTTGTGGCGTTTGGAAGATTTTTGAGGTTTAAAAATAAAATGCATATGTTTCAGAACTGTTTAGCCATATTTACATTGAACCTTATGGGGGAAATTTACCTCGGGGTGCGACCAAATTTGGAGGGCGGATTAGCCATATTTACATTGAACCTTATGGGGAAATTTGCCTCGTGGTGAGACCAAATTCGGAGGCCGGAACGGATTAACCGTATTTACATTGAACCTTATGGGAAAATTTACTTTGACTTGAGACCAACTCGAGTTGCAACCAGAGTCACGGAACGGATTAAGTTCGTAACTAGAGGTACCACTGTATTTGGCTTTGTTGAATAAGCCAAAAGCAGCCTAATTCATACATAATGTTAAACTGTGATGGATAGATTCACATCACCTTTGGTCAAATCGAACCACATGCTGGCTTAGCCTTGCAGGTGAACTGGGCATATATGGCTAGAAGAATAACCTCAGATAACAATAGATTTGCTCTACTTTAGACCCTTCCAGAAGACCATAGACATTGCTTTATCCTTCTTTCCACCTCAAGGGCTAGGGTTGGTTCTAGGGCATGATACCTCTGAAGCCAGGAAATTCTACCCCATAAGGCTGGCAGATGTATGGAGTCCTAGATTATGACTAAGGATAAATGCAACCTGCAAATGGATGAAAACAAAACAAAATTGAGGGTAACTTCAAATTGCTTACATTTTTCTTTTCCCTTTGCCAACATTCAGTCTGTGGTTGTTTATGCAACCCCGAAGGCACAAAGGAAACTTCATTTTCCTAGCAAATCAACATTGTGGTTTCAGTGCAATGAAACACGCATTTTTATCTACACTGATTGCAAAATATTGGCCGGGTCTTCCAGGACATGTGGCTAATAACA
Source organism: Python bivittatus (assembly GCF_059951505.1). Taxonomy (NCBI): domain Eukaryota; kingdom Metazoa; phylum Chordata; class Lepidosauria; order Squamata; family Pythonidae; genus Python; species Python bivittatus. Next base: position 67,703,156 of record NW_028277030.1, on the reverse strand, counting down.
GACCATTTTCTGAATACAATCAACAGTGTGGAAAAGTCCTTAAAAGTGGCAATGTGAGCTGTTACAAATAACTATGATGAAATAGTTACATCCATATCTGCTAGCTCAGGAGGTCAATAAAATTCAACAATAAATTATCTCTTATAAAGTAGATACTCTGTTGTGACAGGAACACTTTTCTTGCAGTGCAGTAGTAAAGCAACACTTAAGTACAACTAACAATTTTTTTTTTAGCAATATGGATACATACTGTCAAGAGAGGGTTGGTTTTTTTTTTAAAAAAAGGTTTTCGTGCACTGATCAATAAAAGACAGTATCCCACTGATGCTTAGATTATTCTGTGTGGTGCAAAAGCAGTGCCTCTCTCAGAATCAGTGGGCTGCATTGCACTGATTCATTGGTGTGAGAAAAGCGATTTGAGGAATCCTAGCCAGATATCTGGGGACTGAGATGCATTTTGCCAAGCCAGACAATTAGTTTATTTAGGATAGCATTGCCAATGCTGACTAGTTGTAGCTCTCCAAAGTTTCAGAAAGGTTTTTTTCCCAGATCCATCTGGAGATGCCAAAAAATAAAACTAATAGCTTTTAAACATAGCTGCTGCCATCTTTCCTCTCCTAGGTGCTTTCTCACATTTTTAGCCCTGACCAGTGATAGATCAATGTACATGAAATGAACAATAATGCAGTCCCAAGAACCCAGTTTCTGAGCAGTGTCAAATTTCAGAGGCACAGCGCTTTTCCAGTTCTGGTTTATTTTGGCATGTCATTGGATGCTCAGTTGCATTGGGTAATATGTGTATTTATTCACAAATAGGTAGGCAGAGCCCAGATGGAGGTAAAGCAGTGAACACTTCCATAGGTGCTCCAAAGTTCCCTGCTCTACCATCAGATTTATAATAGCCCACTAGTATCTGAAGACTCTTACAGGATCTGTTACTTTGTCTTTTGCTCAGTTCTAACATGTTTTTCTTTGAAAAGCAGTATGGCACATCATTTCCTATAAAGGAAATGGGGAGGAGATGGAAGAAGAAAGAATTCAAGAATGTAGTAATTAGTCATTTCCTTAGCCAGCTACTGAAAGTCAATACAGTTGTTAATTTGTAAGATCAACCCAAGAATATTTTTGTTTTATTTTTTCTTAACAAAAAGAGGCACTACTGAGTATTTTGCTAGTTCTATTTACAGGTCCAAAACTCTAGCCTGATAGGCCTCAGGCAACTACCACTGCAAGGAGACTCATTTCTAAGGTTATAGGATCTTATACCAACTGCAGTCCAGCCAATTTACCAATCCTGCAATAGGCATTCAGCTGAACTACAGCTTGCAGTCCCCCTGGGCTTTAGAGTGATCCCATGGAAATCCAGATAGGAGCTTTAAAAGTAAATCTTCTCATCTGTATGTAAGATAAACTGCACCTCCTGAAATTTCTCCTGCTAACCAACAGTTAAACTTTAATAGTTAAAATCACAGGATATATTCCTCTCATTTACAGAGGTGGGAAGGAAGAATCAACATATTTCATCAAAATTTAATGAGAAAAAGAAAAATATAGATTTAAAAACCAGAAAAGGCAAAAAAAAACAAAAAACAAAAAACAAACAAAAATCTGGCACTAATAGCAAGAATTAGGGCAAAGAAATTCCAGCTAGTAATGTTCTCTTGGGAAGAGAATTTTTTTAATGTTTAAATGAAACACCAATTTCTGTCATTTTAATTAATGAAGCAATTTAAGAAGTATTTATAAACTAATTAAAGTGACTAGGAACCTATTGAATATGTTCATTCGCAAATCAGCCTTTATGGTATACTAGTAGCCAAATTACTGTAGTGGAAAACAATTGAATGCCTACTAGGTGACTTCTAAAGTAATGGGACTTTCAAGGAGTAAAAAACACTAATAAAAAAAAAATCTGTCACTTGGCAGTGCTTTTATCAGGATCAAGACATATATTTTAAAATAAGTGAACAAACTTCCTAGATTTCTAAACCCCTTTATCTGTCCAGGTGCTATACAAAAGAGGAAATAGAAAAAAATATATAAAGAACAAAAATTGGCTTGCTCCTATAGCAGTAAGTCTTGAACCTAAAGATTGGGTCTAGGTTTACACACTGGGCTAACCCATGATTTTTGGTTTAGCTATGGTTTGTTATATAAACTTGCACTAAGCCATAAAACGTGGATTACAAGCCACAGAGGGAGAATTCACCCAATATAATTAGCCAAAATCAAACAAAACATATTATGGCTTTATACAATTTGGGAACATATGCATCTAGATCAGCATCTAGATGGCTGGCTGGGGAATTCTGGGAGTTGAAGTCCACTCATCATAAAGTGGCCAAGTTTGGACAACACTGATCTAGAGCAAACCATATTGGCATCAAGTGTACCTCAATGTCACCATGCAAACAGTACAAACTGTGTAATTTGCATCAGTCCAAACACTGAGTTGCATGATGCTGAAACAAATTATATAGCAATTTGTATGATGGTGTCATGGCACGTATGTTGTCATTTGTCCCCCCCTTGCAGATGACCATGTTTGTGAACCCAGTTGGTTTGAGAACCATTTCTCTATCAGATTCAAGTTGTTTTTTTTAAACAGTTCTGGGATAAAGACAAAATGGTCAATCCCCCCATTGAAAACATTCCGCATTTACTAAGATTCACTTTCAGTCTTCTGAGAAAACACCAATCTCTTGCTGAGCAAAGGCCAGAAAAGAAATTTGGCCATCTTGTAGGAGCTACTAGTTGGGGTTGTTCAGTCAGAAATGGAATGCAGTGCAGTGTGACCAGATATATTCAGATTTAATTCTTACACCACAGTAGATGCATATAGGATCATAGTCTTAAGGTGAAATCTAAACATGTTTACTCAAAAATTGAGAATATTTCCTTGAAATCTGTATACGGTAGGCTTGTAACCTCCTATTCTGCTATCTCAAAAACAGATTTTGTCAGATTTAGTGGACCTGCCACATGCATCAAAACCTTTTTCCTTGTTTAAAGAAATATACATTCAAAACTGTCTAATAAGGCCAGTTCCATTTATATCTAAGTTGTACCTCAGTTACAGTATTTATCACAGCTATAACACTTTAAGTATACAACATGCAGGCCATTCATTTCATTTATTTTACACCAGCAAATCTAGTTAAACAAGAGAACAATTTCCTCAAGGTTGCCCATAGAGGAATATGCCTGGGGTGAAGGGGATTTTTTATCTTAATTCCTCATCTTCTTCCAACTGAGTGCCTATTTTCTAACCCTTGTCAGTTAAGTACTCTTTAAGCATGGTGATAGCTTCAAGGTAGGCACACAATAGGCTTTGCTTTCTCAGATGCCCTATTTCAAACTGGAACTTCCGCACTATAAAAGCACTCCGGGCTCCTTTCGTTTAGCCCCCCTCCCGCCCACTCCCCCTCTGCACCATTTTAAAGCCTTGTCCAATTGTACTGTATTCTGAAAGCCATTCGAAATGGGAGCCGTCTTTTAATCGGAACTGAACGCGCTGCCGCTGTCTGCAAGGAGGAGAACCCGCTCGAGTGCACTCGGAGATCGACTAGACTTCCCTGCCCGGAGCTTAGCGCCTGGTGCGGTTGGCTCTTAGGGCAGTTGCCCTTAACAGGTGGTCAAGGCAGGAGCGATTCAACAGGTGCAGCTTCACTCAGGTTCGGAAGTCATGGGCCAAACTGCACCTGTGGCATTATCAAGCCGAGGCTGAAGCAGCGGGGACTGGGTGGATGAAGGCAACCACGCAGCCATTTAGCAAAGCTAAAGCGTTGCTTTAGGTGTTATTCAACTCGCCTCGAGGGCTAGCAAGCGTATGAGTTCACACTTTGAAGCCGGTTACAGCTGAGAAAGCGGGACTTAACACTTGAGCGACAACGCCTAGGCGACCCGCGACCTCTCACTTGGGGGACCACATGCTTGTAAACCGGCTAAGCGCTGGGTAGACTTAAAGGAAGCCAACCCCACGGAACACCGAGGCGGATCCGGCACCTGGCTTTGTTTAAATGTCTGGCTGCCTCCAGGAAAAGTGTGCCTGGGCTTCCCTTCCTCGTGTCGCTGAGAAAAATAGGAAGCATACGCCACTCGCACATCCTCCGCTTTTGAAGAAGCTCCCTCTTCCCTCTCTCCTCCCCAGTACACGCGCATCCTTCCGTCCGACCCAAGCAAAGCGCAGCCACGGCAGGGGCCGGGGCTTGAATCGTAACGCTCCCGCGCAGCCGGAGCTGCCTGGAGGGAGCTCTGCCGGACTGCCTTCCCGTGAGCGGGCGGCAGGAGGCGCTGGCGGGTCCGCTCTAACGGGCTATGGGCTCCCGGCCGAAATGAGTCCCTCATTCCCGTGGCCGAGGCGCTAAGAAACGGAGGGACGGACGCGCGCTGGCGCTCAGCTCCTCCTTTCGCCGCTGAGCAAAGTAACTCCGATGGAGTAAGAGCAGCCGCGATCGCATAATACGGAGCGCCGGGCTTGAGCTTGCGCCCGGAGGGGGCAGGGAAGAGCACCGCCGCACAGCCAGCGAAGAAGGAAAAACTGTTGCCTCCCCACTTCTTTCTCTCCTTTCCATCCAGGCAACAGGAGGCTCCGGGGAGGCGACAGGTTTCCTCGCGGCGTTGGGCAGAGAGCGCCTGAGCAAAGACTCCTGGTAAAGTTATCCAAACTCGCTATGGCCCCGGAGGCTGGAGCCGTCGGCTTACTGGCGGCGATCGTCTCCTTCGTCGCGCCCTCGGCTGCCTTTCTGGGAGCAGCTCGCGGCCAGTTCTCGGCAGGTAAGGACTTGCTCCATGGCAAGGCGTCCCGTTTCTAGGGGGAAAGGGGACCACCTCCTTCCTCCTCCGCCTCTCTCGGCTTCTCCCGCTCCGGCTTGATGGGTACCCGGGGGACCTTTGGGGTTCGAAGAGCTCCCTCCAGTCGGAGCGGGGGGGGGGAGGCGGTGGAGGTTGTACTGAGGAAGGGTCCCATGGAGAAGTAGGCTTCTTTCCCGGGTGATTCCGCCACATTCCCGAGATTCTGAAAGGAGGGTGCCCAGCAGCCTCCTGATTGCGGTGCTGAGACCCCTTTCCCCAAAGAAGGCTAGCCGTTCGTTCGAGTTTCTCGCTCTCAATTGCTCCGGAGGTTGGAGGAAGCGGAACGCGGCGGTGCCTTCCTTTCAGAATCCCACCTTCGGAACCTTGACGCGTTCGGGAACGAGAAGGGGACCGCTCGAAAGCGTTGTCCTTTCGCTCGCCCTTTCCTCGAAGCCGGGAAATCGCCCTCCCCCCGGCTGGCAGTGGCGACCGCGGGTAGGGGCTCTTTGTGTAAAATCACTTGAGTTTTGCATCTTGGAACGTGGGGGGGGGGGGGGGAGGGGGGAACCATAGAGTTTGAAGGGGCCCTTTAGACCATCGAGTCGAACCCGCTGCTTGGTGCAGGAATCCGCCAGACTTCCAGAGCTGCACATTTTCAGCTTCTCACGCCAATCCTCGACCTCTCGCCTGGTCAGTTGCCCAGATCCTGTTTACATAGCCTTGGCTCGTTACATTGTGGAATGTCTCCTTTGCTTTGTTAGTAGAGACGGGGGTGCATTTGGGGGCCGGGCTGATCTCTGCATGATCGCGGCAGAAAGCGAGGCACCTTAAAAGGGATCTTAAGTTTCCCCGGAAGCTTTCGCTAACTTCTTTGTATCTAAGCTGGAAAGAAGCCGAGGAGGAAAAATTCTGTTGCGCTCCGTTTGGCTTCACTTCGTATAACCGGAGCTTTGAAGGGAGGATAGCGCCGCAGGTCACCGTCTCGGGTTTACCTTTCCCTCCCCCGGTCATTTCAGCAGCCTCTTTCCCTTTCAGGGGAGTCGAGAGCAGCCGTGAAATAGTTAATACTTCGACGCGGTTATCAGGCTTTTCTAAAGCAAACAGGCTGCACCCAACAGCGACGGGCCGATTCCTCTTTTCTTCTGTTGACTTTACTGCTGGGCTAACTTTTGGCCCAAGGGGCTGATCTCGGCGCCAGCGACTTCACGCGGGTGGAATGGCTTTGGACGCGCGGGCTCCCCTGCGCAGACGTTAGGAACTTGGCATGTGTTCTGGTGAGCGAGCGCCTTTCAGCCTCGCCTTTGTTTCTGGAGAAGCCGTGATCGAGCGCCAGGGAGAAAGTCATCTGAAGGTTTTGGGGTGGGGGAGAGGAATGCAAGTTGACAGCTACAGAGCGAAATGCTGAAAGTCCCAACAAACCTGCTTGCCCAGTTCAAGGGACGCGGGTATACATCCCAGATGTAACCATTTCCTTTTGTTTGCAAGGAAAAGCAGCCATTCAGTTGGCAGCAGCCTGCAAACTCACGAAATGACACTTTCGCAGGCTTCCTTCCCAATTTAGATTAATTTTAGAACCTAGTGAGAGTTTTGGATCGCTGGCCCTGCTTATTGTGTTTTGTATATAAGGTCAGAGGAACAGGCTCTCTTAATCCAGGTAAACTGTGTGCAGTCTTTTCTGTAGTGGGATAGAAACTTTGAGATGGCAGGATTCTTACTGCCACTGAAGTCCAGTTGAGTGTATATAATTATGTTGTAAAGAAGCCCTTTCATCCAATAAACATAAGCAACGTTGATAAATTAAATTCTGAAATAAACTTTCTCCCTCCCTTCCAAATTTGGCAAGACTTACACATTGATACAAAGTTTGAAAACTGATAGGTATAGAATTGCCCCAATTGCTGAGACTGAAAAATATTATAAGCTATTATATTTATAACAAACATAAACATTCATGTTTTGTCTATATTCTCAGAACATTCTGATTTTTTTTTAAAAAAGCAAAACTTTTCTTTTTTTAGTGCCAGTAGTTGTGTGCATTTGCCTGTAAGTTACATGGTTTGTGTACAGTACTGGCTATGCTAAATCATCTTGGGTTTTTAATCTATCATTTCAATCAGGCGATCTAAATTTTATTTTTTAGTTATATCCATTTTAATGCTGAAGCGGTTAAATCTGTGGTCTGTCTTTGTAGCTTTTATTTTCAGATTCTGGTGCTGCTCTTCATCTTTCAGGTCTTGTTTCTCACCTACTCTTTCCCCAAGGAAAGTTATGACAACTGCTTATTCTACAAGTACTCTATTCTTTGTAGCTTAGAAGGTAGAATAAATGACCAAAGGTTACATCAGTATCCTGGAATTTTATTAGGTGTGGTGACATGAGGAAAACAGACACACACAGATGAAGGGATTCTTAGAGGGTGATTCACAGACCACCTGCAATAGTACAGGAATCGAATGAACTCCAGCAGTCTCTGAATTGTCCTATTCTTTTTAGAATAGATTACTGGAATAAATTGGAAGGGTTTTCTGGTGTGCTTGACTCTCAGTATTAAACACAGTCTGCCCTTGACTTCAGATATCTGGCAATCAAATTGAAATGCTGTCAGTTGGACATTTATTAATACAGACTTTTAAGTTTGAAGAAAAAGAGTACAATTTTGAGAGTTGCCACAAATTGTAGCAGCATAAGATTAGTTTGTTCTTGAGTTTAGAATATCTGCATAATGTGGCCTGCAGCAACTGTCTGTAATTTTGTACAGTGAATTCTCTTCAACTTTGTTCTACGTGTTATTAAAAAAAGGTTCTAATGTGTGCAACAAAGACACACATTAGAGTGCTGCAAATTAATTCAGGGAAGCACTTCTTTCTGTAATAAATATGGGACAAAAGACAATAAGATAGCTTAACATTTTTTTATTCCAACTTTGTTATTTTATCAATAGTTACCTTGAATACTGTTTTGGATGGAACAGCAATGTATAAATTTACCAGTGTTGTATATGTTTATGCAAATGCGAGTATCATACATTTGTCATAAAGCTTTTACATCATGACTGGGGTCTGTATCTCCCTTCATCTGATTATATGAAGTTCATTGTAATTCTTGTCTAGAACTCTGTGTTTAAAATTATCAGATTCAGTGTAAATGTTGACTGTCTTGATCATCATTTAATTAACATTTTAAATAATGTCAGCAATGACTTCAGTAGCTCAATGATGTGAGCACATTAATTGAAATTGTATTATAGTCTTTAGTTTAATTCTTGAATCATTTGTTGGCATAGAAGCAGCATTCAGAAGTAGCATAAAAACATGGTGCTGCTTTTTAAATTAGACTGTGTAGGATTCTGTATTGGTTCCAGCCCTAAATATAGTTCACAAGGTTCTGTGAAACTGGCCCTTTTCCAAGTGCTTTTCTCCTGTCTTCAGTTTCTCTCTAGTGATGATGTTTAGGGTGAGTTTACAGAAGAAATTAGAAATAGGGCAAGATGAAATGGTACTAGGTAAGGGGAATAGCCCAGAACAGGGACGCTTCTAAGAGGAGAGAGGAAAACTGCAAAAAGGGAAAACACCGGAACATGACTTTTTCATATACATTATTCACCCAACCTTCCATGTACAGCAAAAAGATAGTTAGGATCGATTAATAGGTAGGAATTCCATGTCAGAGTGCTCTTCAAAATTCCAGCTGTTCATTATCCTGCGTTATCCTTTTGTTAACTATAATTTAACATCCAATGACCATTTTGGGAAGGTTGTCTCCATAATCTTTTTGTCTTGGGAGTTATTTTGGGTACACAAAATACTCTATTTTACCTTTTGGTATATAATATTCTGTCTTGAGGATAATATAGGTAAAATGAGTTGTTTTATGAGTTATTCATGGTTTGGGAAAAATAGGGTTCTCACTTTATGCTATTGTTTTCTCTTTCTCTCTCTCCCTCCCTCCCTCTTTTTGTTTCATTGTTAATGGTGTGTCCTAGTTCTAGAATACATTGTATGGGTGGATTTTACATTCATGATTGTATGTTAGATCTATCCTATATGATCTATATATGTATGATCCAAAGCACTATGGGAATTGGAGAAGGCATGAGTTGCTCTTTTTTCAGTGGGTGAAAATAAATGATAATTGCTGCTCTTTCAGGACAAGTATCTCACTTTTATTACATTTTGTCAAACCATTTCACAGAGAAATAGTCTCCCCAGAGTGGGTTCTTAGAATATTTCAAAGTGGAGACAGTGGAGGGAATAATTATACAAAGTCTTTAAATGTCCAGATCATAGCTTTGTCAAAATTAAGAAAATCCGTCTATACTTTTTATTGGAAAGGCACAATTTAATACTACATTTTAATGAAATTGATCAAGATAGCAGAAAACCTGTAAAATAGTTCCCTTAAAAATCTTACTTCTTATCACTTGTGAAAGAACTTACTCCAATGCCAATCTCTTAACAGTGATGTAGGTTTTATTTAATTAATTTGAAACTCAGCCAGACACAAATAGGAATAGTAGACTTAACAAATGAATGTGAAACAAATATAATTTTCTTGGGGAAAGTGAGTTTAAGTAGAAACAATATGATCTAGTTTGGCAAGTTCTGGTACAAGATTTTCTAAACAAATAAAATTTTAAAAATTGAAATATGATTGCTCTTCTTAAAAAAAGGTAAGTTTCTGCCAACTGATTTAGGCACTGGTCAGTCTAACTAGTCTACTCAAATGGTGCTTCTTTAAATGATGAAAGATTCTAACACTTGATAGTGGTAGCACAGGTGATGAACTTGATCTTATCGCTGCGTCATCACCCTTTTAATTCTCTTTTTTTCAGCCTTGTATCTGATATCAGGTCCATTTCATGCAATTGGCAATATGATAACTGCAGATATGCTCATTAACTATCTCAGTTGATTACAAACCCACTTGTGTTCTTTATGAACACAACAGCTTGGCTCCTGAGTAATATAATAGAAGGAAGCTTATGGAATAAGACATGATCCTTTGGGGAGTAAAGGAGAAACTAGGCAAGTCATGTGACCCATAGGATTTATCTAAACCAATCAAAATGGACCATATGAATTGGTTGCAGATAAATGATGGACTATAGTGCACATGCTCTCTCTTTATATATAATTTGATTCACACTTCATGTTAAACCATGGTTTGCATTGAATAAGCTACAGTACATGTGTTATAAACCATAGACAACTGTTTACAAAACATAGTGATTGGGTTCACATAACATGCTAAAGGTAGTCCTCATTTAGCCACTGCAGTTGATTCCAATGAAATGGTCATTAAGTGACATGGTCGCTAAGCGAATCATGTGACTGAGGGAAAGACATGAAGATAGCTGGTTGCTGCCATCTCATTTAGATAAAGTTCTCTTGTGCAGTTATACCAGCGTTACTCTCACTCCGGCATGTGTTGTTGCCAGGCTCAGGAATTTGGGTGTAAGTGTGCACATTGGTCAGAAGATTATTTTTTACAACCTTTATTACTGTCAGTCTTTGGAAAAGACCCTGATGCTGGGAAAGATTGAAGGCAAAAGGAGAAGAGGACGGCAGAGGATGAGATGGTTAGATAGCATCACTGAAGCAATGACCATGAAACTGAGCAAACTCAGGGAGGCAGTGAAGGACAGGAAGGCCTGGCGCAATATGGTTCATGGGGTCACGAAGAGTCGGACACGACTTAACGACTGAACAACAACAACTATCCAAGGCAGTTACCAAACAAGGACTACCTGATGGTAATTGGGACCAGGAACTCTGTCGCTAAGCGACACATCGTATGACCATGCTGACTTATGGCAGTAGTTCCACAAGTCACAGTTGCTGTCATTAGGTGAATCCCACATGGTCGCAGCATCCTACATTCACGTGATTGTCATTTGTGACCCCCTGCTGGCTTCTCCGCTGACTTTGCTTGTTGGAAGCCAGCAGTGAAGGTCACAAATGGTGATCACGTGACTGTGGATATTGCAATGTTGTAATTGTAATTGCAAGCTGGTTGCCAAGTGCCTGAATCACAATCACGTGACCATGGGGACACAGATGGCCGCAACTACAAGGACCAGTTGTAAGTCCCTCTTATTTAGTGCCACATTACTTTTGATGGTTGCTGAATGAGTGGTTGTTGAATGAGGACTACCTGTACTTCAAAAGCAAGCAAACTACATAGTCTCACTGAAGGAGTTAACCTGTCAAGCATTTAATAGCAGCCAAATAAAATAGAATGCCATTTTATATTTTTTGCTTACTGAAAGAAGTGCTTGGCCTCCTGTGCTTAACTAGTTAAAGTTGTGTTACTTGAAGAATCATTAGTATGGTGCCACTGAGTCATACTTTGACATCTGATGACCCTATAGACAAATGCCCTCCAACTTGACCTCTTTCCAGTAATAATCTGTACCTCTTCCAAGAACATTCCACTAATCTTTTTGATCCCCTACATCCAATGTAGTCTTTCCCTTTCTGCTTCTCCAACCTTGTCAAGCCAGAAAGCTTAAGATCTTTGCTCATAAACAGTAAATATAGTTTCTATATTTGATTTTATTGACATTTTTGTTTTATTTTGTGTACTGTGTTATTTTTTCTATTATTTCTTTGAGTTTATTTGAACAGTGGAGTAGAAATTACTAAAATAATATGAATGAAAACTGAGCAGATGCCAAAAAAATAATATTCAAAGAAGGTAACTAGGTGTCTTTGAGTTGAATGCAACTCCTTTTGATTATATGTGCAAATATTCAGCATCTTGATCTGTCTTTGGTAACTTACAGGTCTTCCTTGCATATTCCGGTAATCTTTCCTTCCTTCCTTCCTTCCTTCCTTCCTTCCTTCCTTCCTTCCTTCCTTCCTTCCTTCCTTCCTTCCTTCCTTCCTTCCCTCCCTCCCTCCCTCCCTCCCCTCCCCTCCCCTCCCCTCCCCTCCCCTCCCCTCCCCTCCCCTCCCCTCCCCTCAAGTCAGTCTTGATTCCTGGTGACTGTCTGAATCAGTCCCTACAGTTTTCTTGGCAAGATTTTCAGAAGTGATTTGCCATTGTCTTCTTCTTAGGGCTGAGAGAGAATGACTGGCCCAAAGTTACCTAGGTGGCTTCATGTCTAAGATGGGACTAGAACTCAAAATCTCCCAGTTTCTAGCCTGGTGCCTTACTTACTACACCAAACTGGCTTTACTTTGTTCCTATCCATCTACATAATCTATTGTCTTTCCCTACTTCTGCTTCCCTCAGCCTTGCCAATAAAGTCCATCACATGTCCGAAGTGTGAGTTTCTGCTTGGTGTTCAGTGCTTCAGAGGGATAGCTGTTTTTTTTTTTTTTTAATTCAGTCCAGGATGGACTGATTACCTCTTCTTGCAGTTCAAGGGACTCTTAATAACTGTCTACAAATCCATAATTCAGAAGCATCTTATCTTATTTCTCCTGCTTTTTCTCAGTGTCCACCTTTCAAAGCTATAAATTATTACTGGAAAAAAAACATTGCATTAACTATTCTTATCTTTGTTGTCATAGAAATATCATTTATGATTTTGTCTAAATTTGTCACTGCCTTCCTCCCTAGAATTAATCACTTTATGTCTCCAGTACATTGCCTATCTTTATTCTTGACCTGAAGAAAAGAAAATTATCTGCTACCTTCACTTCTTTGCCATCAACTGTAAGTTCACTAAGCTTGCTGTTTGACATTATCTTTGTTTCCTTAATATTTCTCAATTAGCCAGATCTTTCCTTTTCCCTTGTTACTTTCATAATTAGTTCTTCCAAGACTCATTTGTTTTCACCTAACAAAGTGGTGTTATCTACATATCTCAGACTGTTTGTATTTTGACTTCCAATTTTGATTCTAGGTTATGGGGACAATATTCATCCTTGATTTACTCCATTCTTATTTTGAACCTCTTTGTACCTTCAGATGCCATTTTTATATTATTTCTTTGTTTCATTATAAAGATTTCTTCGAAGGCTAATCAAAAATGTAGGTATACATTACTATGTTTCATATTCTGATATCATATATAAAATCATATAGCTTGCTACAAATGGTAGAACAGAGTTAATCATCTTTACATTCTTTTGTAAGGCTGTGCAAACCCTTTAAAAGAAGGGTGCTTTGGAATGTATGTATAGAGTATTTCTTTTTTGAATAATTAAAGCAGCCATGACTTTTTCCAGGTTTATGCACTTATAGTCCAGTACCTTAGCCACTACATCACAATGACTCTCCCTTCAGCCCAATGTTACATGAAAATATGTGTAAGTGGGAGGGCTGCAACAGGGATTCTTAACCTGGGGTTAAGATTTCAGGGGGTTTGTGAACTTGGATAGAAAAAAATATATACTGTTTTTTCCACTACTTTATTTTATGCATTTAAATACATTTTTCTGAGAAGGGGTTTGTAAGTTTCACCAGACTCTCAAAGAGGTCCATGGCACAAAAAGGTTGAGATTCCCTGGGTTGCAGATATATTAATACATTTTACCTATGTCATCTTAAATATTCTTAGCATAACTCTTTAATTTCACAGGAACTGCTTTACGTTCAATGTCACCAATATCATAATTAAACTAGCTATCAAATACAATCATTTGGAATTTTAAAGTTGGTACCCCAAATAGTCTGGATCTGACATGAAGCAAAACTAGTCATATGCCCACCTGTTGAATACTATAATGCCCTACAGAGACATCTGTTGTAGTGACAAGCATATAGCAAGGTTATACCTGGTTGGAACTTGAATTGGAGACTATGAGGAAATCTCAGGGCTATAGACTATGCTGACTGGGAAGCTGTTGCCAAGAAAATTACATGTAGTTACCAAGGATTCAAGCTCAACACTAGGGAGTTTTTACCTTTATTAAATAGGAAGCTGATAGGACTGGAAGTGGTTTGATTCCAGAAATTTGCTTTGGGGTATGGATGTAGCATTTATTGGCAACTCATTAAAACAGCTGCATCTGTTTCCAGGAGTGTGCAGCTACAGTAGAAAGCTCTTCTAAACAGTTGCTGTGCTATTCTAGAATAAGCTGCAGCTTTCTTAATGAGTCACTGACAGCTGCTGCACTGTGATGTACCTTTTTGAAACTGGATCTGAAGCATCACACAGCCCTTGAAATTGGTACACTACAGGGAAAGAGGAATCAGCCTCCAGCATGATTTTTATTTCTAATAATATCTCTGGGCTCCAAAGACATTTTTAGAGAATTAAAAAAACGTTGAAAAGCTGCCAACCTGCTTAGAAAAAAAGGCAGCAGTAAGTGGGGATGGTATAGAGAGGTTCATTTCATGTTAGTCTTCTAATAAATGAATGTTCTGTGTTACCCTTTTATGAGTAGATAAGCCTCTATCCATGACAGCCATTAGAATATCCATGATACTTTCTTAACCTTTTTGTTGCATTTACCAGTCCAAAATGATGGCTTACTCTTCTCACAGATTCTTACCGGAATTGTAAAACTATTTCTCAGGAGACTTTGTGTGCAAACCGTTAATATCTTCTCAATGTTGAATTACTTAGTTTGCATTGGATAAGCATTTACTAAAACTATTTGCTACACCATTGGTATATTTTATCTGAATGGGTATGCTTGCCATTAAATATTGCTTATTGTCTTATGCTGTGCTTTTTCATTGAGGCAATGGTGGTTACCATGTTAGCCTAATTTTTTTGTATTGGTTTTTTTGCTTCCATTTTTATTATTGTTAGCCTCCCAGAGTTGTGTGCCACAAGATGGACAGCCATATAAATCTAATAAATGAATAAATATGATTAGAGTCTAAATTGAAGATCAAAGGCAGGATTGTGTATGAAACAGAAAATGCATTTTGTTTCCCAAGCAAAACAAAAAAATTGCAACTTGGGAGTTTTGCGGAACTCTTCCAGGCAGACTGCTGCTCAGCACAGCTGAAGCCTGGACTCTTGGTGGTTCTTGGTTTTGGCCAAGACGCAACCTAGAGGGGTCTTACAAGGCTAATAGGGAAAGGTTGGTGCACCTTGCCCTTTCCCCCCTCTTCCTCTGCAGGACCTGTTTGGCAACCTGTTCATTGGTCTTTCCGGCAGCTCGCTTTCCTGACCTCCTCTAATGCTGCACTTAAATCCACAGACATAGGGAGTGGTGGCTACTAAGGGGAAGAAACTAAGAGAAAGGAGGCCTGGCACACTGAAGGAGGAGGGAGTTTTGTAGTCCACATTTGAAGCTAAGGTCATAGTTGGTGGTAGTTGTACAACTGGTCTACCCACCCCCAAACTTCCCAGGGCTTTCCTTTCTCTACTATCTGTTTGCTGCCACTGCTGTCTTTAGTTTTTTCCTATCCCCCTCCCTCCCCTCAAATACTTCTGTCCTGGAGACTTCATCTGCATGCTTTGGTCCAGGTACAGATCACCGGAAACTAGCTTTTCCACTACCTGAATACCTCCCTCGACAAAGGTTGGTATACATCTGGTTTGATAAATCAAGGGTTGGCCTTACGTGCCTGATACACGTCTTTTGGCCCATGTCAAACCATGTACATAGCTTGAGTTGCACTTCATTTGTGTTTGTTATTGTGAAATAAGCATTTTTGCAGCAATAAACAAACTGTTAGAGCTAAGACAAAGTTGTGACTCAGCCATAAATTTTGCTATGGAAACAGCCACTGAAGTATATTTGTTCAGCAATGTGACTTTTTTCTTAAATGAGATATAGCTAGCCTTGTTAAGAAACATGCACCTTGAAGTGTGCTTGCAGATTTTTGAGGAAAAAAAATTATTAGAGTATGCCAGTGGTAGAAGAAAGAGGTAGTATGGGGCATTTTTACGTTCCTTCATAGGAATGTGGGGAAACAAAACAGGAAAAATAATTGGGAAGGGAAGAACCATCATGTATATTGTCTTGACTTCCTTAGAGAAAAAAGCAGAATGTAAACCTTTAAAAAAAAACATTACATGCAAGAGTAAATAAATACATTAAACAAACCATTACTTGTGATAATGTTAGGAATAACAAAATCAGGACCCCTTCATATATTGCATTTTTATATGATCATTGCAGATTTTTTTTTTAAGTGTACACCTAAAACACACTGGCTGACTAGTAGAAATGTCTGATATTATGCGTATTTGATATTATACATAAGGATGTAATAGCATATGTAATATTGGATGCCGCCCCCTTTTTTTTGAGTATGTCTTCAGGGTGAAAATTGTTGCTTGCTACGTATGGCATGAATATTTTCTCCATTTCCTTTGAAGGAAGCAACTTTGGATAAGGAATGTGATCAGCCCTCCTTTACCTATTTTCAGAGATTTCAAACAGGGTTTGGTCACAGAACAGTTATACTGTGGCACATTCATCCTTCAGCCAGATACATGATACCTGGTTTTCCAGTTCCCACAAGAGCACACAAGTCTTCTTTCAGAAGGAATTGTCACTGCTCGTTTTACTTCAGGAGTCTCAGCGCAGGGTCAGTTTCCCACTTCTTCTCAAGGTATCTTGAGTTAAACCCTGAATGAGGTGGCCAGTTTGTTGCCTGATTCTGACAACTATGGATTAAGAAGTTGAGC
The DNA here is from genome assembly GCF_059951505.1 of Python bivittatus. Lineage (NCBI taxonomy): Eukaryota > Metazoa > Chordata > Lepidosauria > Squamata > Pythonidae > Python > Python bivittatus. Next base: position 67,686,817 of record NW_028277030.1, on the reverse strand, counting down.
TTGAGTGATCTAAGTTTAGTTTGGCCAAGATCATCATGACAATGAAAGAACACAGATGTTCTTTGGACATATTTGGGTTGGGAAGGAGAGGTTAGTCCTGATTCTTAAATTGACAGTGTACTTAAAACACTCTGCCTGAGGTTTAAAGGCTATCTGTAAGAGTTGGAGAAATTCCATATATAATTATAAAGACCTTGGCTATACTATAAGGTAAAAGGATAGTTGTTCTCTACAAGTTAATAGTGTCCAGATGCTAACCATAAACATCTCCTTGACTGTTGGATCAGGGAAGCAGCCATCAAATGTGTTAGCTTCATGTTCTAAAAAGATTGTTTCATGGAGTGCACTCAGCAATACCGTAATTGTTTATCTGAGACCGAAAGAGCTCTTGAAAATAAATTGAAGCTAATGTGTGTACCGTATGTAAAATAAATTAATGGGCTCTATGAAGTTTGTGAAGTAGTCTTAAGTGTGAAGGATGTTGGCTTCAGCCCTCGAGGCAGCAGAGCCTGGAAGCAATCAAGAATTCAAGAAAGTACTACAGAACTGCTTGTGTTTAATTAGCTTATGCACTAGAGAGTCCCTGGAGGATACACTAATGCAAGGAAGAAGTTGGTAAATGTTTAGTCATTTCTTCCAGAAGAATGTATTCTGCTTTGCTTTTGAAACTTTATCAGAGGGCTGGTGTGGATTTCATAATTGGCCTCTAATTCATGGGTTTGCCTCATCAATAGCCTCTCTGTGATAAATTAGTACGATAAAGTTTGACAAAATAATACCTGGATCTGCTTTTTTTACCATAAAATCTTTGCAAAATGTTTTGAGATCTTATCAGGCACTTACTGTTTTATTGGTTGAAAATTCAGGTGAGAAGATGGAATGCAGTCCTTTCCATTTCATGGATTTTTCATATGTGTATCACATCCATGGGATTCTGAATATCGCCTGGATTAATAAATCCACATAAAAAGATAAATAAACAAGGAAGCCTCAATTTAACAAAGCTTCTTGTTGTATATGAATCTTAGGTTGAAGGATAATTGTTCCTAAATAATGCACAATTGGAAGCAGGCCTTAAATCAAGCAAGCTTATGTATTCTAGCTTATTGGGAACAATTCAGATGTAATGTAAAACTATGTTCAAATATAGCTTCAGGGATTGTTTTTTGCTCACATATAAGGAGAAGTTGAGCAAACAGGCTGTGAACATAAACACACTGCTTTAAAAGTCTAGATTTATAGTTTGCTATTGCAGTATAGCCACTATTAGTTAACATCTAGAGACTATTTTCCAAAACATTCTCCTGAAGGAGGCTTCAATTAAGGATTTGGAATTAATCTAATACTGTCATGTAGCAGCCCTACATACATCTCCCAGGGAACATTAGTATTGGGTGGGGCTGAGATGGCTGTTCTTCTTTTAGAATAGGCCACAATTTCTTGAGAAGCAAACTTCCTTTCAGTCTTGTAGGGTCATTTGATGCAGTTCTTGATCCACCAGAAGATTATGGTTGGTGAAGCTTTGTAGCCCAGATGGTGGTGGTGTAGGGAAGCTAAGAGGCTGTCTTGTGGCTCTGAATTCCTCTATTCTGTTCAGATAGATTTGGGTCTTGAGACTGAGGTCAGAGAAGGAGAGGATTACTTCCTGGCCCTCATGAAAAACCAAATTCAGTTTAATAGCAGCAACAGCAGCAGCAGCAGCTCAGCTGAAGGTGCAGAGGGATAGTCTGGCTGATAATACATAACTCTTTCTTGGCAGAGACATCTGTTGCTGATACCCATGTGGCCAAAGTTATAACTATCAGTAGTGATACTTTTTATGTCAAGACTAAGGCTAACTCACACAAGGGTTCAAATGGGGCTCTGATTAGGCTTGTAGGGCCCTATGATGAGTACCAGTAGATCGTAAGTGGTTGTAGTATGGAAGTTTCTTTGATGTGATGATAAGCCAAGAGAGATACCACAATCTTCTTGCCTGGCCCCTGGAGCAAATGGGAGGTATAGTTATCATTAAGAAACCTCAACAAGAAAAGATTTGGACTGCCTATGGATACTAAGAAAAGAAGCCTTCAAGTTAGATTAGCACAGTAAACCAAACTTGATCTAATTAATCAAATATAAGGGGTTGTTTTTAATTTATTGGTAACTTGAATGGCTAAATCAATAATTTAACTAGAGTTGTGGGAAACACTTTGTGGTTGAAACATTGAGATATGTTGATAGAACATCTGGTTCTGAGTATTCTGGAAGCAGTCCAATCTTGGAATTGGCCATTCTAAGAACAGACCATAATCAGCACACTTCTGTTCTGAGGCCAGACCAGCTATTATAAAGTTGGAATAGGATATTATGAGGCTGGAATGTTTTGACCTCAAAATCTTTGTACACCTCTAAATTTAGCTACAGCAAAATTAGCACTGGGCCGGAAACAGTACAACAGAATCAGTTCTGAGCCAGAGGCAATTAGTCAGGTTCATACTGGGACATGCTTCGATTAGGAGCTGGTATTGATGGACATTCCACACGTCGATCTAATTTTTGAGTTAGTTCAAAAGCAACATGGAGTGGGAGAACTAAAGTGATCTGGTAGGGGAGATACATTGGCAGGTTTAAAGCCAATTGCAGGAAGGCAATAAGCTAGCCCTATCTTTCCCAATCTGGTACCATTTAGGTATGCTAGGCTTATATCTCCCAGAATTACCAGCTATCATGATTTAGAATTATGGGGCAGTTATAATCCAAGTTATAATCTGGAGAGCTTCAGGATGATGAAAGTAGGACTAAAGTTCATATTGGCAAGGCCTAATCTGAAAGCATTTGTAATTACAGGTAATCTTCATTTAGTAACCTCAATCGGTACCAGCAACTTGGTTGTTAAGTGAAGTGGACACTAAGTGAAAAATTACATCAGTGTGACTGTGTTTACGATTTTACTCCAGCTTTCCTTTGCTTTACAGCATCAGAAGGATAGACTCCAAACAGCCAGGTGGGCCCAAACAGTGGGGAAGGTTTCTGGAATTCAACTCATGAGGAAGCTGGGTAAAAGGGCAAATCTTATGGCCCTTTTTCCCCACTCCCCCACCCTTTGGAATGCTCACCACAGCTGTGGGATAATTAGCAAGAAGACAATTGATTGTATTTACATTCATTGGAGAGGAAGGGATTACAAGAGAGTAAGCAGGCACACAACTGAGAACACACATCAAAGGGATGCACCAGTCCCTGCTGTTTGCCTAGTGAGCTGCTTAGGAGGCAAAGAAAAGCCTTTAGGGTGAAACTGATTAGGGTCTTGTCAATTTCAGCTGCCAGCAGCTGGAGGGTTCTAATCAATTGTCCTAGAGCTGGGAAGAGCTGCACTGCAGAGAAAAACAGCTCAGGAAGAGATAGCTTGTTTAGGCAATCTATCCACCCTATAAGGGGCCGGGGGGAGGGGGGGGGAGAATGGTTCAGGCACAGGACATGTACTAACTGACTGTTAATGGTAAACATGTTACAGAGACTGCAAAGGTCGTAAATGTGGGCATTGGTCACAAAGTTACTTTTTGATCACCATTATAATTGCAAATGGTCACTGTCTGAGATAGTCACTAAATGAGGACTACCTGCAAGCTGAATCAAAGAGAATGGCTGATTGGTTTCCTTCAAGTGGCACCAGAACTCGGAGCATAATTCTCCTGTTTCAAGTTCTGACTAACTTTGACAATGAATCACCCAAGGAAAACATTTGTCTCTTGTGTTTCATACCATGCTATAATCTGGCTACGTAGTATATATTCCTGTCAGATAATGATAAAAGGCCCAGTGAGCATTCCTTTGGTCATTGCACTTGCCTGGAAATGACCATGTGGTAAATGACAGTGCATGGTATATGTTCATTATTTTTAAAAAAATGCATTTTGGCCACCATCTGGAATTTACAGCCAAGAAGGTACATCTTATTCTTTTCCTTTCAGGACTTTTTCCCCAGCACCAACTTTGTTGTAAATGACTGAACTAGAAGATAATTCACAGTAGAAGAAAGTATGTGATAGGAATTTGCTATATTCTTATTTTGTACTCCAGGGCTTATGTTGGTAGTTACTGTGTATTTAAATGTATTTATTATTGTAGTGGGGTTTTTCCCCCCCAGAGGTCTGACCTGTTCTGAATCTTGGAACTTCATTAGACTGTCATTTTTTAATAAAATGGAATATTCAAATAACACGAATCTGTATTAGTAAGTCTCCCACTGAACTGTCTTGGTTGTATTTTCAGTGAAATATTTGCCACTTCTACCTGAGTTTTTACGCCCATCTGTTTCATTTGTCTTCAGTTTCTGACTCAAGCCCTTGTTCATTCCTTCATTCCAAGCACTATTCAGAATCTTGGCTAAAGTTGCAAGAGACGTTCCTAGTTTCTGAATTCTAGAAGATGTTTATATGATTTTTTCTCCTCTTCAGTAATTATTAATCTGGAGGCACAACTAAGAAGAACATAGCTGCTGTATCACTGTGGTTAGCCCACTATAATTTGACAGGAGTCCAAGACTATCATGATATTTTTGTAATTCTAAGTCTTTCCAGAGAAGGTGGCCTAATTATGAATGCTAAAGACCTTGACCCTCCTTAGGTTTTTCTAGATCACCTTAAAAAAACTGGTACTCTATAGGGTAAATGATGCACAACAATAATTGGATTTCCTAGACTGTATCAGATATTAGCATTAGAAACAAGGATCTGTTGATATTGTATCTTATTGGAGAGATTGATTTCTTTTTTATGAGAGAAGATCAACATCACTCCCACCCCTTAAACTATGTTGGTGCTGAACCTAATCATCTTATAGACACATCTGGGAGAGGTTCACAGTTCTTCGTCCAACTGAATTTCAATAAGTCAGTATATAGTATGCTTAAAAAGCTGATATATTTTTTCAAAATGATCAGCCTGGCTTTCATTAGCAGCACCAGCAGGGCAGTCATGGAGATAATCAGGAAAGTAGAAGTGATCACTGCATATGATTGTACATGATGCACTAAAGCCAAAGCCAGGTGCAAACAGCCACAGGCCACCAGTGCAATGCATGCTCGTTACCTGTTCTCATTCTAAGAAAGGGGGGGGCTTCCTGTATTTTGAAATTCTGAATTGCCATCACCAATTGTGTGTTGTCCAATTGTGCTAAACTCATTTTTGTAATATAGGTGAATGAAATGGGGAGCAAAGCATAGGAAGAAGAATGTACAAACTGGGTTTGGGTTTGTTGTGGTTTTGTTAAAAGCAGATGAAAATGTTTGAAGGAAATGAGATGACTTTGCAAAGATACATAGTAGATGTCAGAAAGATGAATTGAAATGTAAATTCAGCATGTCCTCTGGGAATAATGTGAGGAGCAATAGGTTTGAATTATGAAATTGTACATTTGAGTTGAACAAATTAAAAAAATCCAAGATCCAAAATTAAACCAAGAATCTACAAAGAACTGTGGATTTTCCTTTTTTAAAGTTTTTCAAGAGAAGAATGAACCATCATTTTTTGAATACTTTGTCTACTCTTCTTGGGTTAAGAATAGGAATTGGTAGCTAGTTGCATTTATTTAGTAGGAGAAGAAAAGAGATTTCTTTTTTTTTTTTTATATGTATCAGTTCATGTCCCAGGTCAGCTTTTTAGATTGCTGGAGGGTGTACAGCTTTCACAGACAGGTGAAACAATACTTTTCAGTTGATTTTGATTTATTGTCCTTGTTTTATGAATCCTTCTTTGTATTGGGGCAAAACTAGAACAGCAGTTAATCCTATGACATTGAGCTTTGGACTTCTCTTTCCCCTGAATAAGAGAAGAAATTTGAGATTCCTGCTGTGGTAGAGGGCTAAGGCACATGTTAGGTCATTTGATACTCAGTGGAGAGTTGTAAATAATGGAAAAGTCCAATGAGTAAGGACTTGAAGACTGGCTGAACATCTGTAAGAAACTTGGTTGATAAACATTCAACATAATCAAAATGTATGCTAATAATGTGACTGCATTGAATTAATGCTCATGTATAGAGAAGGTAATCAGAACAAGTTATCAGGATAATAGAGAATTTTTCTGCAGGACAAATGCTGTCTGTAATAGTATTTTTTTTTCCTTTTAAAGGTATATAATTGCCATTTTCATCATGATTTGGGAGTCTGATCTTATAGAGGGTTGGTGGGCTTACTGAATAAAATCTTTAATTTAGAACCTGCTGTTTTAGTTGATGTTATAAAACTTGTTGGAAATTTTTAACATTGGCAGGCTTGGACTGGATCTGGACACCCCCCCAGATTCTTAGCTCTGATGCTCCTAAACTTGATTTAGTTAGTTAAAACTATAATGTAGCTGTACATAAACAATTATCTAATGTTTTGGAGCCTATGTCTTCTACCTTCCCTGATTTAGGTATAAAACGTGCTAAGTATTTGAAAATTGCCAGATAAGTACTCAGCAATGTACCCATTAATTACTTGGTGATAAAACCATTTCATTTATCAAGAGTAAAGGAACAGGCAGTGAAGAAATATTCTGTAGGCTAGCACTTAGTAGATTAGCCTTGAAGGCCTTGGAAAATATATTCAGATGCCATGATGTATCTATACCTATAAAGATCATAATAGTGCAAGCAATGGTGTTTCCTTTGGTATTCTATGGAAGTGAAAGTTGAACTTTGAAGAAGCAGGATAGAAAGAGTATTGACACTTGTGGACATTGTTGTTGGAGAAGACTCCTGAGAATACTATGGATGGCCAAATAAACCAACCAATGGATCATTGAACAAATCAACTCAGAGGTCTCATCTGAGGCACAAATGAACAGGCTCAAATGATCATACTTCAGACAAATTATGCAAAGACCTAACACTCTGGGGAAGGCTTTAATGCTGGGAAAGGTGGAAGGAAAGGAAGAAAAGGGCAACCAGCAGCAAGGGAGACTCAATTACAGGGATGATGGGTACACCATTTGAAGGTCTGCAAGACCAGGTTAGGGACAGATATTCTTGGAGAAGATCTATCTATGTGGTTGCTAAGAGTCAACACCAACTTGATGGCACATAACCAATCAACTCCATGTAATTTTAAAACCTAGTGAATTCTGAGTAGATGAACTGGTGTGGATAGTGCCACATCAGAACAGCTGGGGGAAGGGTTCACAAGATGACATGGACTGTATTTCAACATTGAGCCTCTAGGTTTCTGTCACAACACTATACATATAGGAATCCTGTGAGAGCAGGGTTTGCATCCTGGTGCATTTAGATGTTTTAAATAACTTCCCTCAGCCTCAGTCAGTACTACCAAGGAATTATGACGTTTATGCTCCACGTCATAAGACTCCTCTCCCCTGCCTTTCACCCATCACTGTGTCTATCACACTAGTCATTTCAGACTTTTGGCTGATTTGGTACAGCCCAGACATTGTTACTGTGAACTATGCTGTAACAGTGCAGGAAGGAAACTGGAAAACAAGTTAATGCTCTGTCAGGAGTGAAATGCAGCTAATATGGGGGGAAAAAAAAGAAAATTAATTAATTAGATTATTGGCTTCAGCAAATTGTCAACATTGATCTGAAAGAAAAGGTGGACAAACTATAACATCTACAGAAACGTCAACCTCCATGGAGATTTAATTTCACAGAATTTTTCATTGGGAAAGGAGATTAAAAGAAGAATTGACCAGAAAAAAGGATGAGCTGTTGCAGCTTCCCAGAAGTGTCCACCTCCAGGGAGATTAATAACCTGCAGAATAGGAAAAACCTGACTTAGAAAGGATATAAGTTGGCAGCAAGGAGACAAATGTATAGCAACTGCACAGTGAGCAAATTTGTAAAATGCTAGAATCCTAGAAGGGCATTTGACCGCGTCTGCTTGTTTCTTCCTTAAACATATCATGTCAAACCCTAACATATTTGCAGTTAAAAAGTTACAGGTCTTTCAGAAGATACTCGTTCTTGATAGTGTTGGTTGTTAGTTTAGTTTAGTTTACTTTGGCTTTATCTGGTCTTTTTTTTTTTTCCCCCCTTGAAGGTCAATCAAACTTTATTGAACAAGCAGTCTCAGTGCACGGTGAGGCAAACGGGTTGCACTGTTTCTCCTCATCTCTCATACCTGTTCCATAATGTATCAGTAATTACTGACTTAATATTTGCAGTCTTTTTACCATTTTTTTATTGCTATGGATACTTGTGCCTCTCTGACATATGTATTTGTGCTTGATTGACATGCTTTTTGCAACAGAACCTTCCACGAAGCATAGAAGGTGACCACTGCCAATACATTTTAAAGTTCACAATATTGTGAAGTTATTTCACATTTTTTGCACTGAAAGATGATTTCTGTGAAAATAAGACAAATTCTTGAACTTTATTATATTGTATTGTGCAATATTATTATGCTGTGTAGCTTAGATGTTCCTGGGCAATACATTTATATTCTGTTATATTCTATATCTGCCCACTCCGAAAGAGATAATAGTAGATATAGGAAGAGTTCATATATCATAGTATTCCAGAATTTCCAAAACTCCATGAATGCATGGTGTACTGAAGCACATGTACCTCAATGAATCCTACTGGGAGTGAATCAGCCAACTACAGAAGTTTCTGCCATGTAGCAGAAGTCAAGAACAAGACACAGTTTCCATCAGACTTGTCAGAAAGGGAACCAGCCAGGGATCCCAGTTCAGATATGATAAAACATGAAAACATCTAATTTACTAAAATTAACCAGAGTGTTAGAAACTTTGGCTTCTTATGTCAGACTAATGAGGCCACAGATTGTTTAGGGCATGAGGGTGGAGAAGCCTGGCTGATTTTGTAAGCTTCAGTGACCAGGGAATTTGGCTTTCGGTTTCACCAAAGATCTGGACAATCACTATGATCCAGTTAGCTTTTGCCATCAGACATTGATTTCGGGATAAAACTGAAATGGATTGACCACAGGGGACTGTAGCTAAGGAGGTATAGCTTGTAAACATAATTAATTCCTGGTAGTAGAAAAACGAAGTAGGGATTTTCTGGTTCCCAATTCTGTTTATTTTCAAGTGAGATATGTGCATATTCTGCAAAAATAAAACTTCATTTTTTAAAAATGAATCATATGTGGAAAAAAAAAGTATGACTGTTATGTAAGTTAAAATCTGGGTCTGTTGCAAACTGAGTCATTATCTAACAATTGGAAAAGTCATCCTGCTATGTATTTGGGAAACAGCCACTGTTCTGTATGTGAGCCATTTTGGTTCCTTGCCCACAGTTCACCCCATAGTGTCCTAAGGAAGTCTTTTGGTAAAGCTTAGTTGTGTCATACAAAGTGTGCTGAAGCACTTCACTGGATGGATGGATGCCAGCATTTGTGCACTCGCACAAGGATCTAATTGGTCCCACTGCAGTGTTTCTGGGACTCCTGCATTGAGGAGGTTGGGCCACTGTCTCTGTGCATTGGCTTGTAGTGTTGGAGGCTGTTAGAGGCAGATGTATCTGTAGGAAATTGGCATGCATTTTGGAATTATGAGCCCCCTCTCCCACATTTCTTTTGCCTTTGGGAAGTACTTTTATGCATATTCATTATTTTGTTTTGAATGCCATTAACAAGAAGTATTGAAGTATTTCTGTGTTTCATCTGACAAAATATTGGATCATCGTAGTTGATTTTGCTTAGAAGAAAATTATTCATAATTGATTTTAGATCATTTAGATGATTAATATTGCTGTATGTAAGGAGGGTGGAGTGCTCAAGGTCTTTTTTAAATTGACTCTGTGGTTCAAGTATGATCTTAACAAGAAAAATATTGCTTTGTATACATTGTTAAAGCTGTGGCCTACTAAATCATGTGGCTGTTGTTTAGCTTGGGGCTTTTCAAACTGTGTTCCATGGAACCCTAGGGCTTCACAAAAACCTGATGGAGTTCCATAAGAGACTAAGGGGGGGGGGGAGAACCCCAAAACAAAAAAGTTCACTCAAAAACAGCATATTTTCTATCACTAGAGGTTTGCTTCTGGGAATTTTTTTTTAAACTGACAGGTTCGGTAGTCTGGAAAAGTTTGAAAACCTTGGCTATTTTCTAGATTAAGATTCATCTTCATGGGAGAGAATAATTATTTGTAGGCTGGTGAAGCCACAGTGTGCTCTCCTTGGTTTTGAGTTAGCATATTGTGTGAGTCCAACAATTGTAGTTTGTAAATCATAGTTTAATGCAATGTAAAAACCTAGAATAGAATAGCGTAGCGTAGCGTAGCATAGCATAGCATAGCATAGCATAGCATAGCATAGCATAGCATAGCATAGCATAGCATAGCATAGCATAGCATAGCATTAATAGGGCACTAATTCTATAATGAAAGATGCACATCCATCATTATGATATCCACCAGTTCTCCAGATATGATTGAATTACCACTTCCGGAATTCCCAGCTTGCCCATTCTGAAGCCTAATGGGGCATGGAATTAATTCTATTTTCTCCAAAGGCTGAAAAATCAATGGAATGTTTGAATGTTAAGTTATGCCAGGCTAAACTTTAGCATATGATGAAGATGCATAACTTGACTAGAAGTCACATGCTTTTTTGAGTGGTGTATTGGTGACTGAACTCCCCAAAAAGCAGTCGGGAAAAAAAAATCATATTAATTAAAGTAATGGGAATGGATTCAATTAAAATCTCTGATGACATGTAGAAGCAATGACATAGGGCCTCTGGGGCCATACCAGGGCCTTGGGAACAGCCACATGGTACCTGGGGTGTAGAAGCTATATACCTTGGATATCACTCCTTAGACTTTGAGGTTAGATTAATTGTAGTATATCTATATCTATATATCTATATATCTATATCTCTATATCTATCTATTAGTATGACAACATGGAGTGAATCTAATACCCAGGCAAGAAATGAGTCACATCTTTATGCACGGTACCCTTTTTTCTCCTTTGGAAGTTGTGTTCATAACAGTGGCTTTAAGAAAAAAAGGAAAAGAAATGAGCATGGTCCTTTGAGGTCTTTTCTTAAGTGTTTGTAAGGAATTGGGTTTTCAGCTAACATGGAGGAAAAATTGCTTCAGTTCTTGTCCTTATAATTCTGCAAGTGACAAATGCTGGTTTGGTCGTTGGTCTTTGTCTCCTAACTTTCTCTACTGACATTTCCTTTCAGATTTGCTATTAGTGGCAAAGCTAGCATTGTAACCATTCTGTCATCTTATTTTACTTAGAGTACCTTTAGTCCTCAAGGGAGTGATAAAAAGTCTCAAAAATGTTACAAACATATTAAAGGACCTGAAATAAAACAAATAGATATGCATCCTTATAAATCCTCCCCCCTCCCAATTTGCATGACTTCATATCAGGGCATTTGGAAGAGCTGTTTTCAGTTCACAGCTTCTAACAGAACTCCCACCAGATCCTTCACCCTTTAATTTAAACAGTAAATGTTTGCTTTAAACTAGAATATTGTGTTCTAAAGCCAAAGGCACTTAAGAATCTACTTGTGATAGTATGTTCTTGGATAAGACAAAAACATTTGAAGGACCTCTCTCGGCAAGGTGCAGGTGAGGCTGTGGGATTGCTTTAATTGGGCTTGAGTCAACTCTACTCTTGCTCTATGGCCAAGCCAGGATTCTGGGAATGTAATTTGCTTCAACTAGTGAGAGCAGTTTTACTCCATGCACTCACACAAATACTTTTCACAAAGATCTGTAGGTCCATGAGGCATAGCCTTTTGTCAGCAGCAGCACTGATGTCCAAGGCCAGTTGTTGAATTTGTGGCTGCTGCCTGTTAATTAAATCATATGCTCTGCCAATCCAAGCTGTAATGTAGGCTTCCTCTAGTGTGTCTGTCTGCATTTCAGAATGGAATGGGGAAAGTTGTGGAAATCTAACATGAATTTGTGGATCTCTGATTAAATTTATTCTAAGATTAAATTGTTACAAAACATTGTTGCTGTCACAATATAATTATCTGATGGAGTTTACTAGTTTGTATTGTTGCTGGGTTCACAGATTACCATAAATCATAACATAGTTTGTTTAGGTTAGGTTAGGTTAGGGCAAGCAATATGTGAGTAATTGTAGTTTATGTAGCCATCCATGTGAATGAAATGATGGCTTGGTGGTGATATGTGAATCTAGGCAATAACTCATTTAGCTGCCTTCATACTGGATTAGAATATTTTTCTTTCTACAGAAGAGCAAGAAGCAAACCAGGATGAAGTGTTTCCAGGGAATCCATTTAGCCTCTGGTATGCAAATGTTCAGTTGCAAACACAATATCTGCTAATTCTAATGATTACTAAATGAGAAATATATTATTTTCCACCTTCTCTGCTCTTCAGATGTTTGAAGAAAATGTGTTGGCTTGTCTTTTAGTGGACAGGGCAAAGTTCCTTGTTAAAACTTCAGGTCTTATTCCACAGTAAATCTTGTTCATTCTTGGCAGATAAAATGTATATAAAGGCCTTTGTATAAAGGCTCTGAATGTTTTATGCCTGTTTGGAACTTGATTTTTTTTTAAAAAAAGAATTGTTGGTAAGCTTGTATTCCTTAGTAATGACATTTCCCCAACCACTATAGTCAGTTTGGTCTAGTGGTTAAGACCCCAGGTTAGAAACCAGGAGACTGTGAGTTCTAGTCTCCCACCTTAGGCATGAAAGTCAGCTGGGTGACTTTGGGCCAGTCACTCTCTCTCAGCCCAACTCACCTCACAGGGGGGTGGTTGTGGGAAAAATAGGAGGAAGAAGGAATATTAAGTATGTTCGCTGCCTTGAGTTATTTATAAAATAATAAAGGCAGGATAAACAATCTAAAAAAACAAACAAACCCAAATCTTGCTTGAATCTGCATCATTTCCAGTTCTGCCTTTCCCCCCTCCCTCCTTCCTTTCCAAAATTGCTTGAATGAGTTAAATAAGGCTTTTGGCAGAATAAGATGGTAATGGGAGAGGGAGGAGGGGTCCCTGGGGAGCAAATTTACATTTTTAAGTGCATAGGGACTTGCAATATCATATCAATCTTAAACTTCCTAGAGCTAAACAAATGTAATCCATTTTAGTCTTGCAAACCAAGGCCATAGGGGGTTTTCTCATTGTCAAGTTGTAGATTAAATTCACAGTTCTCTGTTTAGTGTTATGTGTATTACATACTGTTAGCAGAACATGAAGAGAAGAATTAGAAAGTGTGAAGATGTTTTGTTTCAGGCAATGTTGTCTTTAAACAGCTGTTAATGTACAGAAAGTGGCACTTTTTACAGAAGAGAGCTGAATAAAGAAGCATATCATTTAGTCATCTTAGTGTGAACTTTAATTTTTTTTTAATACAGAATAAATAAAAGCACAATTCTTTAGATGTCTACTCAGCAGTAAATCTCATTAATTCAGTAGTGCTTAGGCCTAGGTAAATGAGCATAAGATTGCAGGTTAAAACAATTGATTTTTCTGTACTTACTTGAATCTATAATTTAAGTAACTATAATGGTGAAATGACTGCTAGCAGGATAAGTTGGAGAAATAACTAAAAGCTTCAAATCCTATAGGAATAAGCAGCATGCATTACATTTCTATATTCTGCATCATAGGTACGTGCACTCACATTCTATTTTATATAATATTTATGTAGCAAAGTAAAACATACCAAACAGACAAATATGAAATAGAAAAGGGGAAAATGAGAAAAATTAGAGAAGGTAATAATCATACAGAATTCTAACACAAACTCTGTTAAACTCAGCTGGTTTCATTCTACTTACTTGCAAAAATTCTTGGATTTATTTTCAGTATGTTGCAAAAAAAACCCAAACAGAATCTAGAGAGTGCATATGGTTTCTGATGAGATGTTGCTAAGCTTGAGGGCAAAATCTCTTATTTATGGGAATCCAAAATAAGTGAAAGCCACTTAGTAGAGACTGGCTGTATGTGTTTCCCCCCACCCCTCCAAATATTTTGATATTCTCCATTTCTAATGTCTTTGGCTCAGCCAGCAAATCAGAACATTACTGAGAGGCTGAACCAACTTCTCACTCACTCCTAAACTTACATTTCAAAAAGGCCAGATGATTCCAAGTAGATAAAATATTATAAAATAGCTTAGTGTACAAATGACTTCTGGAAAATAAATGATCAATTTTATTAATCTTTTTCTAGTATGATTAAGATATAGGTTTAGGTCCATCAAAAGTGATGTCTTTGTCATTCATACCAGGAAGATGCAAAAAAGATCTCCACTTTGAAAATGAAAGCTTGGGATTTTCTTTCTTGTGAACAGTACTAATTAAATATAGGAATGAGCTAGTTCACTGTTCTCACATTTTTCTAGGAGCAAACAGGGTAGAAGTGTATGATAAGGCCCTCATAAAGTTTTGATTGCTTCTTTGTTTATATATGTTGGTTGCTTTAAGACCTTTGGATTAAAGACTCGAATATAAATTGAAGTCTTTCCCATAGTTTCTAACTAGCAGAGCTTGGAACAGCTAGCTTTGAGTGCATTGTATGTAGACCAAAACACACATATGAGAAGCATATCTCTTTTGCTGCGAAGCAGGAAAAAGCCAGGCTTATCGGTGGCGCTAACAGCCGCGAAGGGGTGTTAGGGAAAGGAAAGCACTGGAAAGATCTGGGGAGGATGGGGCAGGCCAGCACACAGGCTATGCTGAAGAGTGTTGTATTTATGTGGAGTATGAACAAAATCACATTTTCATTTTGTCTGCACCCCTATAAATTAGTAGAGCCATAATTTAGTGGAAAACCATAGGGCCAGTCTTTATAACAAGGCTAAGCAACCTGGGAACTTGATGTGGCCCCAGAAGCTTTGTGTAGCTTCCAAAGTTGCCACCAGTATTTGTGATCGTATCTGTCACGTGGCATCATCTATTAGTTTTTAGCACATCATATCTGCCTCTTTTTATCCATAACTGTATTCTCTAATTCCTTTCCTGATATTCAGTATATGTATGAAAGAGAGAAAGAGAGATGGTCTGCCATTTGCCCAAATTCTAAAGCTTTGTTGCTAAAAGACAAGCAATAACTGGTATTCCATTTCTTGCTAGCTGCTTATTTGTGGTTTTCTGCCAATTTCTTCAAGACTGCTATCAACATGACTTCTCTGTTAAACTTCCAATTAAAGTGTGTGTTCCTAGGCATAGAAACTGTGCATTTGATGAAGTCAGCTGTAGCTCACAATGGCACATGCCTTTTAATAAATTTGTTAGTCGGAAAAGGTGCTACCTGACCCCTCTGGTTTTTGGCCACCATAGATGAACACAGCTCTCTTCCTTCAATGTCTGTGTTCCTCGTACCCCTGTCCCCTTTTAAAAACTCCATATTTACTTGTCTGGACTTGCTGAGGAATATTGAGTCTGCCTATTCCGACTCAGCTATTCATTTCCTCTTTAATCCTTCCTCTGCTTGGTCTCTCATGTGGAGATGCTCCAACAATTGTACTTCAAGGATAACAAAAGATACAGAAAGTACTTTTTTAAAAGTATCATTACTCTATGAATGGGAAATTGAAATTAACAATACATAAATAATTGAGTGTTAATCATACTAGTAAAAATGACAAATGGCATGGGAAATTCAACATTGATGATGATGATGTTAACCCACTGTATCTGAAACTCAGTGTTTAACAATAACAACAACAACAACAACAATAATAGACAAAGCTAATGATCAGTAAAGAGGACTTTCAGTGATGTGTCGTATGTGGCTTACTGCTGCTGAATTACAGTTAGCACCCTGAAGCTGTTCATTTTGCCCTATTTTTCTACTTAAACTCTACCTATTTTCCCCCAGGATCCACCCATATTTTGCAGTACTGTAGAGTTCTTAAGATGATTCATTCCTTAGAATGAGGCCTCCAATTCAGAAAAGATTGTCCACTTCAATTCATAAAATTACCCAATTAGATCCCTTGCAGTGAACTCTGTATGTGAAAGGACAAGGTAAAGTCTCTTCAAGTTGTTTCACTTTTGGTAATTTCATGTTTTCTTGGGAATAGAAGGGAAGTGGTTTTCCACTGTTTCCTTCAAGGATACTTTCCATCCTTGAAATTTCCTGAAGTACTAACAGATCTGAGCCTACCTAGTTGTCTGAGTTTCTTTAAGGCCAGCTGGCCCTTTAAAGCACATTGGTCTTTTCTACCTTTGTTCTGTATTTATGATTCAGAATCCTTCCCCAAGTTTGGATATAAAGTTTGGGAACTGAGCTTTCTAAAAAGAACAGGGTCTAGCACCATGTGATGATACACAGACAGATTTTTAAAGGTGCTTTTTGGTGCTTATTCATGTAAAACCTTGTTGAGGGGGGTATTTGATTAAGAAATCTATAGATCCATTCTCAGACAGAGTGACCCTTGTGATATATTGTACCAGTGGAAGCTTTTGAATGAGTGGGAAGACTGTAGGAAATGAAGAGAGATATTAAAATACGTTTGTTGTGACTGTACAAATATCCCATTGCCACCTAGCATCTGGTACTGTTAGGCAGTTCTCTCTTGCAGTCAACTGATTTTTCCCTTTAAGTCCCATTCTCACGTGATCCTACTTTCATCCTATTCTGATTGAAAAGCAAAAAAAAAGAAAAAAAAGAAAAAAGTTATGGATACTTTAATAAGCCAGTTTATAAAAGGAATATAGTTTGATTTCTGTGGTGTCCAGCAAGGTACATTCCCTTATAATGTTCTAACATTCCTGTGGGGAGAAAACCTTTAGGCACAGTTTTTCTCATACTAGATGATGAAAACACTGAAGTCCAGTTTAAAACTGGTAAATGAGACAGGACAAACTGCTCTTTAGACTACTGTTTCTTATGCTAGCTGGGAATTCTGAGAGTTGAAGACCACACATCTTAAAGCTGCCAAGGTTGAGAAACACTGCCATAGACCAAAACAAAGCCACCAGACTCATTTCTGAGATGCAGATCTAGCCTTTACTTTCTGAGTAGCAAAGAAGGTTGGGTTAATGTTGCATAGCCCTAATATATATAGCTGATAAATCTAAGAAATTGGGGGGGGGGGAGGGTGTGTTTATTTTGGCATAAACTTGTTTATTTTCTGGTGAAAGCCATCACATTTTTTTAACTAGCTTAAATTAATATCCACTCTGTTTTTAATGAAAGTGCTAGGTTTATTTTTAAAATGGTGTATCTATATATAAACATTTTATTTTCATACTGTTTCCCCAAAGCTATGTAACATACATCATTCTTGTTTTGTTTTGACATAGCATAAATTTATATTGTGTATGTGTGTGTGCAGCTTTGCAAGTTGATCTCATGGCTGCAAAATAACACCGCATGGTTTTTAAGTGGCAGTTTTGAACATTAGGCACTATAGAATTTTCCCCCCAAAAATGGTTTCTTAACTGACTCAGAGTTTTAGGCTGTGATACCTCAGCATGACTATTCAAAGAAAACCATGCCATTTAAACTAAGATACAATTATTTACTGTATCTGTTTTGTTTTTCAGAAAAACTCAGTCTGTGCTCATAGCCACGTGTCAGAACAAAACCTTAATAATGATTGATTGATCTAAACCTGGGGTATTCAAACTGTGTTCCCTGTTCACCCTCATCCAAGGGTTCAACATGACAGTGTGTTCTTATGATTACAGTGAAATTGTAAGATCTTCATTCCGTTGTTTCATTTAAAAGAGAGAAGTCTGTGACAAGGTATTACAGGAAACATATTTATTAATGGGTTCTGCACTAATTTTTCACATTGAGAAAGGCTCCTCAGGTATCTCGAGTTTCAAGACCACTGATCTAGACTGAGGGAAGGAATAATTAAAATAATCTTCTGATTCACAGAAAACTGGATTTTTACTTCAGGTTTTGACTCCACTTTCTCATACAAATCTTCACAAGTTGAATGTAAACTGAGTTGTTGATGATTTTTTTAAAAAACACAACCACCATACAGGAATAACATTTTGTAGGGAAAAAAAGAAATCTCATTAACTTTGTATATTACCTATCTAGCACCTCAGTTTCTTTCTGAGATAAAACACATTTTTTACAATGCAGAAAAAACCTCACAAAAATTACTAAGAAGCTGTGTCCTTTACTCCCAGTTCTATCTGTTAAAATTGGCCTTTACTAATTAATGTGTTGGTTGGAACCAATTCAATTTACCAACTCTACAGATAAATACAAAAAGCCCAAGATCCACAGTAAGATATGTGTACATAAAGATGTTTGTTGTCTCCATTGTTTGACTTCAAGCAAAATGTTCAGGTGTATCAGTCAAAGCAAGCATATTTTTATAGGATTTGTATGTGTTTGTCTCTAACTATAGTAAAATAAGCTAAAATGAGATGCTGTGTCTTAGATCTAGTGTGATATGAAAGGTGATAGGTAATGCAATGTGGGACTAATTACTCTGGATCTGTTGGTGCTATCCAACAAGATACTATTTTTTAATGAACAATATAACACATTGTACTATATGTTTTCTGGATCTGTCTTAAATTGTTTAGCATCTGCTAAGTTGAGTGGTGTACAACTTCTTTGTGCCCAGGGCATCTCCTCCTCCACTCAGTTGACCACTGAAGACCATCAGGGCCTGGCTGGCAATGAGTAGCATAACATATTTTTGGCTTTTTGAAAGGGTTGAGGCCTTCTGAAGGTTAGTGGGTTTAAAACAGCAAAATGAATGCTTTAAAGCTACATTTGCCCATGCACACATTCTTGCTCAAATGTTTTTCAGAGTCTGTGTACCTTAAATAATGTCTGGATTATTGGTATCTGGGTGGTTCTCAGGATACAATAAGGGCATTGTGTTCATAGATGAGATTTATTCTTGTTGAGGTCCAGCACAGCATTACCAGAATCCCAAGACAAATTATTGTAGCCTATTTAGGGAAGGTGGGACCTGGGCTAGGCTTTAATGGTTTCTCAACAAACTCCCTTTCACAGAGGTTATTTTATCTTCTAACGGGTAGGTAGGGGACATAGTCCAAGTTTGGTTCTATTATTCAGTCTGCTATAGATGCTCCAGGTAATTATTTCCTTCTCCTTTCAGCTGTAGGAGATTAAGCTGATTATTCAGATCATTATTTGATGTTTCACTGTCACTATTTCTTGAGTCTTGAAGCCTTTAGAAGATTTTGAGGTCCACATATACACAGTCCTAGAATGATCATATAGGAATACAATTATTATTGGATTTGCAAGGTTTGTTTTACAGGTTTACGGCATGCGGGGCTGTCTGTAGCCAATTCTTTTTAATCTTGCTGATTCTCCAGTTCATTTCCAGTCCCAATTTAAGTGGCTGGTTTTACCTTAAAAACACTCCATAGCTTTGAACCACAGTATCTGAAAGGATACCTCTTCTGTATATTCCTACCTGTACCCTAAAGGCATTTTTCAAAGGCCTGCTCTAGATGCCTTCCCCTGTTGAGGTATAGCAGGGAGCTTTCCAGAAGTGGGGCTGTTCAGTGATAGCCCCTAGTGAAAATCCTTGGCACTGTGTTGATTACCTTTTCAGCAGCTGGTGAAACACTTTTTTTAATCCCAAAAGCATTTTTGTTATGTTTTATTTTAATTATATCTTACTGTAAGCTTTTGTAATCAGTTTTTTTATTTTTTAATTTCTGCTTTTGCTTTGTTATTTATTGCCGCTTGTATTTCTTGTTTTATTTCATATATTTTATACTGTGCTAATATATGTTTTTATCAGTTGTTTTAATTTACTCTTTTAATTTTTTGGATTTATAAAGTGGGATTTTTTAAAGTGAAGGTGATACATATATAAATATTGAAAGAAAAAATAGTTCTAACAATAAGCAGAGGTCTTTCCATATTCTTGCCTAATAAAGATAAGTAGAGCCTCAAAAATCTAATAATTGATTTAACATTTTTTTGTTTGGAATAACATGATTTGTTTTGCAATTAAAAGAAAAGCAACAGGGCTGAGAAGAGCACCTCTTAAAGTTGCTAGGGTTTTAATGAATGGGAAGTTGTGGTAAGTTTACTAACAGGTGGTTTGGACATTTTAAAAGTAAGGGAATAGCACAATCTGAATCTACGATCAATTCCAAAAAATATAAATGATAATAGAGTTCTGTTTTCTGGGTCTGTAAGTTTTTCATGTTTTTACATTATCTAAACCTTTGATAAAGAGATCACATCACAATTCCTGGGCCAAACTATTTGATAAATTCTGAAAAGCCACACCCTTTTCTTCTCGAGCTGCTGCAGCTGTTTCTTGAGCATGTTACTAAACTTTCTGTGAAGTCAATTTCACTCTGAATTTTGACATGGCACTTTCATTGCAGCATACAATACACTCCTTTTTCTGGCATTTGCTCCACATTTATTTTGGATCATGGTTCAGTAGTCAATAGATTTTAAAAGATTCAGTATTTTACAACCTCTAACTGTGACCAGCAGATGGCAATAGCAATCACATTTAATTGCATTTTTCTTTGCTGTAATATTTCATATTGACTATATTATAATTGGGTCCAGTTAGAGGAAATAGAGAGGCAAGTTCTCTTTGTCAGTGTCCTCATTTAACACAATAAATGTAGCACATACTTCATCAGGCATATTAGAAGGTTTTGGTTTAGCAGCTAAATGGGGTAGATGCTGAAAAAGTTTAAATGATAATTTTAAAAAATGTGCATTCCAATGTGATTTTATTGCTCTGATATGCATATGGTTTTAGTATTTTAGTTCAACTGCTATTTTATTAACATTTTACATTTCTTAATCATTTTATATGTGATCTCATTCTGTAAGTGGTTATGTGAAGAATTCACTCTAAAAAAAATAGTCTAAGTGGATATTTTATTAATGGAAACTTTTGCTAAGTAGCCAGATTTAGCTTATTGTAGCATCTTAACCAGATTACATTGTTTAAAAGCAACAGCAACAATGATTTTTTTCTCATACTATACAGACTACTGTTGCCTCTCTGAATGCTTTCCCTTAGTTTTAAATTATGTTTTTCAAATAGTTCATCCCATCCCCTTTTTTTTATTATAGTCTACCTCATACCATTAGTCCATATTATATCATATCATTTCAATCATATGGACTAATACTATGATTTGAATACTTGGGTCTGTAAGGTTGTTCAAATTAATACATAATATAGTATTCTTTGGTCACAGCAAGTGGCAGCATTGAGCAAACTTTAGCTAATTTCAGAAAAGCTAAGCAGGGTTGCATCTAGTTAATACTTGGATGGGAGAATACCTGAAAATCCCAGGGCTGAAGGCTACACTGCGAAATTGAAGAAGGCAATGAGAAATTCCTTCTGCACTGTTGCCAAGAAAAGAAATATGACTCTGTTGGTTAATCATCAGGAGTAGACTTCAATTCATGGGAGTTTTGACTTTTATAGTATTCTCTGCCCAAACCAATAAAAATCATTAAATTCCTGTGTCACAGCTTGATATGAGCTGAACATTATCCCTTTCACAAAGATAGCTTACTGGAATACTATGTTTTTAAATTACATGGGAAACATATCATGTTTTATTATGTCTTGTTTTGACATCCTGTCTGAGAATTCCTATAATTGTCCCAATTCTTCTGGAGGCCACCCAGATAGAGAAGGCTACCTTGAACATCCCTTGATAGTTGGAAGCGGAACACTAGTTGAACAGGTTCAAGTCAACTCTGCTCCCATTCAGGGGATGGGAGGGGCAAGATTTACTGGTGGGGCAAGATTCTCAGTATAATTTGAAGGCTAGTTCTTTGGAATTAAATTGTCACATTTTATTGTAGAGACAATTCTGGTTCTTTGTTTTATTATTCTTAAAAAACCTGTGCGCAGAAGATATAATGTATGATCTGAAATGCACAGGATGAAGGCTTCCCATTGCCCTCCATATAAATGTGTGTTTCTGGGATCCAGCTAAAATGGTACATTCCAAAGTTTCTACAAATAGATTAAAAATAGTTTTATACATTTAGATTTAAGCTTGTGTTTGTCTTCTTAGTGTGCCATGGTATGTAGAAAAATGTACAAGTATATAAGACTGAATGTCTCTTATTCTAGGTAGTATTCATTTCTGGATAACTTTCCAAAGAAAAAAGCAGCGTAATTGTTTACTTTTTTCCAATCTTCTGCTTTTTTGGCCCTAAATATGCTTTCTGAAACAGTTATTATTTAAAGCAAATATTTTTCCCAGAAAGACAAATGGTTAATGCTTCAATGATTTTCTACATTGTGCTGTATGATGCTAGCTAAAGTTGGAACTTCACTCAGCACTATCAACTAAGAATTAATTATGAAATACGGTGTAATGGATATATAGCTAAATTAACATTCCTAAATGCAACAGTATTATTTTCTTGTTTTTATATGTTCTTTTTCAGTGTTTCAAATTCTGTTTAAGACTAGACTAAATTTACATCAAGTCCAAGATGAAACATTGAAAAGCAAACAGTAGAATTGCAGAGCATTCAGTTAAATCTCATTTAGCTTTTTTCTGTTTCCCTTGGAATTTGAAAGCAGAGTAAACTACCTCTCTAATGCCCTGTTACAGCACTGTATATTAGGTTTCGTCCGTTATGTTATTGTGTTTTATTGCTTGTACAGTGACATTTTATATTGTACTGATGGATGTTGTAAAGTGCTGAGACTGTCATTGATTGTGGCAGGGGAAAAGCCAGTAAATAAATAAATAAAGTTTAATTAGTATTACAATCGCATTTCAAGTGCAATAGCAAAGCAGAGTTTCTCATAACAAAGAAGGTTAAAGCTTACGTAGTCTGCAGAAACTATGTATCTTTGGGCAACTCTCACACATGACCACGAATGCGCTTAATCTTCATACTTCAAATGTGATAGGTGATTTTAAAATATCACTGAACCCCACGTTTGGACAAAAGTCATCTTGTACTGCTGAAAAGATGAGCTTGTTAAGCTCTAATTAATATTAAAAGGTTTTTTTTAAATATAATTGAGCTGAAGTTCTAAAGCTATACTTAATTTGTCTAAGGTTTGTAAATAGAAAATTAAGTCAACTCATCTGCTTGGAAAAGTTCTGGATGGAGCTGTGCATTACTGTAATTGAGTGGTTATTAACATCCTTCTTCCAATCAATGGCATTAGCTCTAGATCTTTCAAATTCTTTGGGAAAAGGAAGAACCATGGTTTCTTTTTGCGGGAGGTTAAAAGCAATCAACATGCTGTTCAATAAGTATATATTAATTACACAAAGACCTTTGAGGTTATGCGATTCTGTTTTTAGCAGACAGTGCTTCCGGAACATTCGGCAATATGGTACTTTCCAAACAACATACTGTTTGATTATTTGCTCTGCTTTCTTTTTTCTGTTGTTAAAATAGGCCTTTATAATTTTATGATTTTTTTCAATAAGACTTTTGTGGTTATGCAGAATGATTAGTTGCAGCTTTGAGGACAGCTTTCCCTAAATGTCATCCTAAGACAAGTTATTCAGAACTCCTTCTGCCCCCCACCCCAACCAGGAGGAAGAGAAACAGTCTTTCTTATCAATCTAAATAACACTGAAACTTGCTTGGGTATATGCTTTCTTTATCAAGATGAACATGATAATGTTGTATATTGTAGGAGAGGCTATCGGTAAGCATAATCTTCAGTGGTAAAGAGAATTAGTGGGATTTTCCTGGCGAAGTACTGTTGCTCAGATTGTATACATTTTGGTACATATATCAATTATCATAAATGCAGCTTTATTTCATTGCCGTAAGAACATTTTATACTTTGGATCTCAAGCTGTCATAAACAATAGGAGCAACTGCTTTGGGGCTTTTTGAATTTTCTATATTCTTATTTGGGAAATAGTATTGGGGTTTTTGGATATTAGCCAATTTGTGTTTCTTTCACTAAAAGCAAAGGCATAGCTTAACTCTGTGGAGATTTGATAAATAATAGTTAAGTTCATGCGTGTTTGTATATATAAACACATACACACACACATACTGTTTGTTCATTGGTTAGGATTTGGCTTTTTCTGTTCTCAAATGTTAATTATATTTCTCTAAGTTTTAGGTTCTTGTTAAAGTGGAAGGAAAAACAGAAGGAACTCATCACATACTTTTTGCAAAGGAAAAAAAAAGCTTGCTTTCCCACACAAATTAGAGGCAGATATGCAAAGTAACTGGAAAATAGTTCATTTCTGCCCAATTACTGTAGTCCTATCCATTGCAGCTTGTTCAGTGCTGGGGTGCAAACAGTGTATGGCTCTCATTCTGGAACTGGCTATGATAAATTGCAGACCCCCACCCCCACTTGATGGCCCTGAACAACAGTTTCCTTCTGAGCTTTGTCGCCTATTTGCTTTGCTAGACTCTGATGTTTAAAATAGTGGGTAAAGGCCATTTATTGTTTTTGAGCCATTCTCTTTCCCAGCTAAAAAAATTTGTTCAATAGATTCAAGCTATCAAAGAATACCAGTGTGGAGAAAATTTTCAGAAGAGAAAGCCAGCCCAGGAGAGAGAACTAACAAAATGGATTTAATCTTTTCAATTTGTGGCCTGTGTAACCTGTGTTCTTTCCTCCTCTCTTGGTACAACTGAAATCATTTACAGAACCTATGCTAAGAATTTGTGCCGTTTTTCTACTGTAACATCCACTTATCCCTCTGTTAGGAGGCACAAATGAAAGCAAAATTGAAGGTGGCTGTAGGTGAACTATCTTTGAATTCCATTGAAGGCATAAGAGGTTTGAGGGAGAGTCCATGTCAACTCTGTGTTACAGATCAGTCCCTGCTTATTTTAAAGCAGGTTCCCGAAAATGGTAAACAACTAAAAATATTGGATAGATATTGAGTTGAAACTTCAATCATTGTAAAAATAATATGGTTCCTGAATTAGAATTTGGTTTCTTAGCTGCTCCTCTCCCCCCCTCCCCCTTGCATTCTATGATGCTAGCCCATTTTGTAAAGGAGAATGCTGGAATTTTTCATTGTTTTTTTCTGTTTGAGGGAAGCTTTGCCAGGTCTTTTCCCTTGCATAGACATTCAGGCACATGTGCTCATATGTACCACTTATCCTCGATGACTCTAAGTGATTGTATAAATATATCCTACTGTAAAAAAAGCATTGTGAGAAGAGCTGAATGTTCTGCCTGTGGTAATGGTCATAGGATCAGTGAGGTCTGCATCAAAATGTTGCTGTCCCCTCCTCCCCCAGTTCCTAATTCAGGGCTGCAGATAGCCAATAGCAGAAATCTTCGGGCCTCTTCGAGCAAGGGGATTTTTGAAGCAGCAAAGAAATGTGTGGAATTTGCACACGTTGAGTTGGAGTGGAGAAAGGATTCTGGACAGGTAAAAAGGATAATGATTTTTTGGTTGGACAGCATGCATTCTGGCATTTCCTGTGCATTGGTGGTTGAGGTATAATATTATGAATGCTAGAATGTTAGCTGTCAGGTTATGAACATTCTGATGCAATTTTGAATATGGGACACACAGTAAGTTGTTTAGAAAGGCTCTGGGTATGAACTATTCTGGGACACAGACTTTCACAAGTCAATCTTCACTTTATCACCATGAAGTATGGCCATGCTTCTTATTCTCAACTACATCTTTAATACTGTATTGCAGTCTAAAAAAGCGTTGAAGTGTCATTATAGTCAGTTCTGTAACAAACACATCACAGAAACTACTGTTTCTACTTATGAAGATTTCTCTGTAACACAACCCTTAAGTTAGTAATTGTAATATTTTTTTTGGGGGGGGGAATTGCATTAATTGGAACCACTGGTTTATATACTGTTTAATGGGAGGGGATTTTTCCCACTCTTTTAAAAGGTTTTTACCTGAGGTGCAACCATGAAGCCTTGCAATTATCTTTTGAAGTTATTATTATTATTTGCCAAGTTGATTACATAATAACAAATAAACATTCTGCATTCCTTTCATACCTGAATAATCTTATAGTAGATCTTGGCACATATTCAAGCATGTTTTTAGTGGTTTGGCTTGATTAGTGATCTGTCTAGAAATCCTGTTCTGCTATAGATACTTACAATACACCTGTCATTTAAAAATATTGCTCATTGCTGACAAGTTGAAATACATGTTTTTGAGAAAAAAATGTGGAATTGAAGTGTCTCATTGTTATTTTATCCCTTACTTTCCATTAATGTCCCATTGAATCCCACTGAATTTTTTTTTTTAAATCATCTAGTTGCACATTTTAAAAAAGCTATTTATTATTGATTGTGAGAGACTCTGAGAAATCCCAGGAGCAAAATTGGGAGATAGTAAATCTTGGATGGTAAATGAAAGAAATAGATTTTAGGGAACCTAAAAAAATAATGGAAAGTGGAAATATACTTTTTGTGAAGGATAAATAGGGTTTTTTCTGTTCTCTTTCATGGATTTTACTCTGTTCATGCACTTTCATATTTTGAGATTTTATTGTGAAATACTTCTAGCATTAATGTTGTAATTAGTGTGTGTAGTTTGTTACAACTCTCTTTAATTTCTGATTCTTTTTATTTTATTTTTCTGAATCTGATGGTGTACATTAAAGTGCTAATGTACATAGCTAATAAAGCGACAGTGAAAATGGAAAATGAATGTAGCTTTGGTTCCTTTTTCATTGTTTTTGTTTGTGTGTATAACTGCTTGGGTGATATACTGGTTATCTAGATTCAGGGAGGTTGTAGGGATCATAAATGAACAGTGTCAGTGAGAAATTGCAGCACCTCACATATGCACAGCAGTTTAAATCCCCAAAATGAATGTTTTAAAATAAAAAATAATGGATTGCTCATATGTTGCTGCATATGCAATATCCAGGAGAAAATTAAGACAGGAATACATTTAGCTCCATGTTCATATCATGCTAAGTCATAGTTTGTCAAATAAGCCACAAAGCTGGGTTCACACAGCATACTTAGTTAGGAAGCACAGTGGAATCAAACAATATGCTAAGCCAAAAGCCAACCAACCATGATATGGCTTAGTATGATGTAGGAATACAGTCTTCATGAGCATTTCTATTTTTAAAATTATTATTTTAAGAAGCAAAAACAATTATGGCCAGTCCATTGAGGTGGCTGGAAGCAAACCCTGTTTGCCCAGCAATTCCTATCCTCTGCTTGTAGTGGAATTAGTTTGCGTTTTGGGAGCATTTCTTTTAAGCAACCTGGGAAACTTAGCTATATTTCATGCAGTGTGGGCAAAACTACAGTCTTGTGGCTTGCTAAAACTAAGGCATTGGCAGAGACCATGTAATGAAGCAGTTCAGGCTACCTTGTTTTGCTGGATTCTCACCACTGGTTGACTTGCAAAAGTTTTTTTCCACATCAAGGAAATGGTCACTGTAGTTCAACTTTTGATCTTATCTAGAAAAAGCAATGTTTTTGGCTGGCTTGGTATTTTTCCATCAACTGATACAGTAAATGGAATACTAGGCTAATCTCGTGGCCAAATAATTCAGTTTTTGCTTTGCTTTTGTGCTTCCTTTTGTTTACTAAACTCGTTGTACCCCCTGTAGTATTCATACTACTATTATTCATTGGGAAACCCTAATCTTGAGGCTATGCCAACCCATATCTGAGTTTATTTTTGAAATATATTGTGTATATCTCTACACACCATACAAACGAGCACTGAGCTTGTGTACAGCACTGTGAATAGCTAGGCTTTTTCTGGGTAGCTCATGTATAGTGGATTAATTCATTTAGGAATTTTCCATTGGTTGTAAAATCCAACCAAATTATGCTAGAGTCCCCATTTCAGTGAATTCTGCCCCCTGGCTTTTTAAAAATTGGTTTCATTAGTGGATGAAAATATTGGAGCAAAGACAGAGACTGTAACTGGAAGACATGAATACAAGCTATGCAATGAAAATAGGGTCTATTTCTGGCATTATGCAAATAAGTTATTTCCCTTGCCTAGATATACAGTTGTAATGTTAGGTTAAAAAGCTACAAATTTATTTATAGATAATTGCAAAAATGGTTTTTCTAAAAAGTAGATTTTAGAAATATGTTTCATAGACTTTTTTAGCACAAATGCACGCCGCTTGCATTAGTTTCTGTAATTTGGTGATGAGTTTTTCTGATAAGAATAACACAATCAAATTTAACTAAACATTCCCTTCTTTACTCAGCTCCTTGCATCTTTCCTATTGAATGTTATTTTCAGTGCAGCTGCAACCCAAAAATCTTACACAGAAATAAAATTAATCTTCTCCTCCAATCATGTGTGTCTTTTTCAAAATTTTAAGAGAAGAAAGCAGGCAAAGAGGATAGTTTCTTATACTTAATTTCCCGCAAGAAAGTGTTCTTTTAAATGTTGGCTTCTTTTGGTTCCTTGAAATACTTCAGTGTCCAATGTCCACTTATGATTCCCATTAATAAGGGGAGTATCTGTTAGGGTTGTACTGATTATTCTTCACTTGATTTTCATAACTCATACTTTTTGTAGGTGGAAAGGCCAAATTAGACTAATCTTTGTTAGCTGTATTTTATACAATTAATTTACTCGACTGCTGCTATCTTGGTTTCCCTTTTTTCCCCAAAGGCTGTTTCCTTAATTTCTTAGATCATCCTGCTCAGTCAGGATCTTTTAATGAATGGGGTAACCTCATGATCCTGCAAAGCCAATTGTAAAATGATTTAATCAATTCATTGATACTGTATCTCATAGTGAATTAGTCTTCCTGACATGTGGTCTTCCATATCTTTAGGACTAAAATTCTAATGTTCTTGAATACTGGCCATCCTGGCTGGGGTTATTTGTGATATTCAGTAGTCCTCAAGGTTCAATGGTTATTGGGACCGGAATTTCCATCGCTAAGCAATGCAGTTGTTAGGTGAAACGTCATTTAACCGCATCATTTAGCGACAGCAATCCCAGCACTCCCTGTTGCTGTTGTTAACTGAATGTCACTGGTTGTTAAGTGAGGACTCACCCTGGTTCAAGCCATTCCCAGCTTGGAAAAAGACTGCCTCCTCTTGAACTCCCCCCACCCACCTGTCTCCCCCCCCCCCCCCATCTCTGCCCTTTTGGCCACGCTGCACAGCACCATTCCTTAGTGGTGGCACTGGGGCTGAAGTAGAGGCCTGGGGACATCAGCAGTCTCAGTCAGCTGCTGCTACTGCAGAGTGCTGCCTCAGGTTTTGTGCTGTGGCAAGCCCCAACAGGTCCACAGTGCAAAGCTCTTGCCCCACTGCCCTGCCACACCCAACTGACTTTAGCCATCTTCCTCCTGATGCTGATGAGGCACGCCTGGCCTGGCCCTATGCACGGCAGTTTCTGGCCACAACAGGCCTTCTTCCCGAGGCCACTTGCGCTGTTCAAATAGTGCACCCTGTTCTCATGATGCTTCAGAAAGCCTTCAGAAAGACTTGAGGCAGCACTCCTCAGCTGTGGTGCTGGGGCTGAAGTAAAGGCCTAGGGGCAATAGCAGCGTGCTGAGATTGCTGAACGCCCCGGGCCTCTTCAGCCCTAGTGCCACTGCTGAGGAGTGCCACTGTGCAAGGTGGCCAAAAGGGCAGAGGTGGGGGAGGTAGGCAGGTGGGGGAGTTGAAGTGCTCCTGTGGTTATAAGTACAGGCGGCTGCTAAGCGCTTGAATTTTGATCATGTGACTGCAAGGGTGCTGGAACAGCCATAATTTTGGGGACCAGGCATAAGTACCATTTGTTCAGCACTGCCTTAACTTTGAACGGTCGCTGAACAAATGGTTGTAACTCGACTACCTGTAGTTTAAAATATATGGAGGGCACCAGACTGGGGAAGATGGTTATAAATGAAAGACAGGATATTTATGCTAGAAGTGCATATACCCACACAAAATAAAATATGGGAGGTATTCTGCAGAATAGTTGCTCATGTTAAAAGGTAAGTGTATATAATGCAAGCATTTCTATAAAACTACAAATATACTGGCTAATAAATAGTCAAGTACCTTTTGAAAATAACTTAAGAAATGGGAAACTGTCGCATTTGTGGATGCTAAACTTTAGGCCTGTGCAAAGTGACTCTATTTTAGTTTGATAAGTTGACTTGCAGTAATCCAATTTAAGACAGAGCCTTGTTTTGGAAAATTTTGAATCAAAATTCAAGAGTCACCCTTGAATTGAACCATTGAAGTAAACTGATTAAATTCAGCTGGCCGCTTCAATCCAGTGTCAAGGGGCCTCGTTCTGTGCACAAAAACTTTTTTGATGTCCAGATTGAAGCGCGGACAGCTGGTCCAATCCAGCTGAAGAGAAATGGTGCTTTGATTTGTCACTTCACTTTGAAAGTGCACCTCAGTCAAAACTTTGTTAAACAGAGGAGTCTCTTAAGAGATCTGCCAAGCCTTTTAAAACATGATTATCATGAGAAGTAGCAGAAGTTCCATCTTCTCTTGCTGATCTGAGATTTCTCACTGTGCATGTTCTCTGTGAAAAACCTTTTCAGTAGCAAGTCAATAATTGTGTTCTTATTTGCAAAAAAAGAGAGAGAGAGAGAGAGTAAGAGGAAATGGGGAGGACACATGGAGGGGGATTGAGAGGTCAAGCAGCTTGAGAAGAAAGTAATACAAGTCTCAGTAAGGCATGGCTGATCCAGAAGACCTAATAAAGGTAATATTTTAAAAGTCCAAAAACATTGTAAGGAGGTCTGTAGAAATATAATTATACGTAAGGGTGCTTGAGAATGAGACAGTTAAAAGGAGAGCCATTTTATCAGTATGCTTCTAAACCGAAACCTATTGGGCATTGATCTTTCAGATTTCACATGGAATTTAAATAATTTCTGTACTCTGCATGCTTTGGTTGAAACAGGTTTGCCTGTTTCCTTTGACAAACGGTACTGCCTTTCAAAGGTTTCCTCCCTCCTTTTGCAGGGTAAGTGTGCATATGCCTTTGTGTGTAAGAGAAGGAGATTGATGTTTTTTATTGCCAATCCTGACAACTGGCAACTACAGCAGTGAGGTGAGGTGGAGGGAATCTGTCAGGTTGTTGAAATCCCTCTGGAGAATTAACACTGTAGCTGTATTGGAGGGCAAAAAGAATACAAATAACAGGGAAGTTTTGAGTTACCTTGCTTTCTGTCTTGATGCTATCGCTGACAGCCTGAAGCAGTATAAGGGCAACTCAAGCCAGGTTCATTTGGGAATGTTAAGAAGTTAATGTTTTAGTATTGCGGCATGGCAACTAAACAGATGGTGTAATTAGCTTGCTGCAGTGGAGAACTATTTTTCTGCCAGGGTAAGAGGAAATAACTGTGGGTGGTGAACAAGACCTTCTAAATTGATCCTGAACCTGCTTATAAAAGTATGCTAAGCACATATAGTGTAAGGGCCTCTTTCCAACTCCATCACTACTTTCAGTTTTATTTTTGATGCAAAAATCCAAAAATATCCATGGCTAATTTGGACAAAGTCATTGGCATATTTTAAGAGGAACATAAGTCAATGAGAGAATGAGTGGAGGACGAAAGAGTTTTGAAAGCAAAATGTCCCTTCTTTTCCTGTGTAATAGCAACCTGGAGAATACCTAGGTGAATAGAAGTCCCACTATAATCACCTTCTTTTTTTCATTGGTCCACTGCAGGAATAATTCTCAATTCTTATCCAAAACTAGGTGATCTGGAACAGGACTAAGTATTGCAGGATGCTTTCCAGCATCCTTCCTTTTCCCTGTTCGGTAACAAAGTCCTCTTCCTTTTCATTACTGGAATTAGCAGTTCCTTGCCATTACATACAGACAATGGTTAAGATTAATATATTTCTTACAAAATGGTTGTAAACTTAAAACCAAACAGTTGTAGATTTTGGTTAGCCATACTTAGTCATGGTAATTTAATGCTGAACCATTGGAAAGACTGACAAATGAGGACTTTGTATAAATACGTAATGCACAGAATTCTCTGGATGGCTAATAAATATGTGGCATTATCTTTTAAATAGAACTCTGAAAAAAAAAACTAGATCTTTATCTGTAATACTTCTTATAAAACATCTGAGGTAGAAAGTACATTTTCAGATTTAGGCTAGATATGCCCACTGTTAAGTTTAATTACTATTTAGTTCACAAAAGTTCTTGGTTGTAGTCTGGTTAAGAATTGTAAAGTATGTGGAATCTTGAAAATTATGTATGGCTGTATGCCATAATCATCACAATTATACCAAAGTAAGGCTTGACATATCTCGCTTTGCATGTAATGCGTCTATCTCATATATTGGTTTCACCTTTTGAGTTGCCATACTGACATAAATGAACATTTGCACGATATTCTAATTTTTCGAGTTTCACCTGTATTTTTCAGAACAGGCTGATTTTTGTTCTTGCATTATGCCTGAACATGAAAATAAATAACCATGGCTAGAAAGTAGAGTTGGAATAAATAATTCCATGAGGGGATCCAGATTAATCTGTCCTTAAAGGCAGGCTATTCAAAGAGAGCATCCTAAAGTTTACATGAATGGAAATTAGGTACAGGGCCTTTAGGTGAATAGCAAAATAAAATGTACACAATGAAACCTATCTCAGTTGTGTCAATTGTCCTATCTTTTTAGATATCATTACATTTGGTATTTTGTATAAGTTATAGGGTTTCTCTTAAATGCTTTTACTATTAAGCTCTCTATACGAACATTTTTTAAAGGAAGAATATATTTTTAGTTGGGCAGTGTTGGGTCATTGCTGGCATCTTGTGGTAGCAAACCACTTTGCCTCTGAAGACGTCAGCCACAGTTGCCAGCAAAATGTCCGGAAATCTGTTCTCTAGACCCCAGTCACAAAACCCTGAAGTCCAGCACTGCCCAACAGATCCTGGCTGTGAAACCTGCACTAGGGATATATTTTTACCTTATCTAGCATTTCTCTTTATGACTGATACTAAATCACAAAAGCTAGAGTAACTCTATTTCACATTTTGCTACTGTTCTGAAAACTGGGAGCTGGAAGTTGGCTCAATTATTGGTATGCTGACTTATCTGCTCCTCTGCTGAGATTTTTGGTGTGTCAGTATCTATTTAGGCAAGATGGTCAATTAAATTGTAAGATGGTATTTATAAGATCTCCTGAGGATGTGAAATGCTGCTGTATTATATATGCATTATACCCTTCATCTTTCAGCCTCAGCAGTTTTTAATCCAAGGAGTTAGCGTAATAGCTTTTCTCACATAAATTTGTTATCGCTGGTATGAGGTAGGGCTGAGATATGGTGAATCATGCAAGATTACGGTAAATATCCCAAGAAATACTATTCTGGTGAGTGTAGGTAAATGAGTGGAATTTGAACCTATGTCCCATAATCTTAAATTTAGTACACTAACCACTGCATAGTTACAAGATTTCCATATATTTTTAATTAATAGGTTATTTCAGTTTATCTTTAAAAAAATTAAGCAGTGTTGGACCTGGGAGGAAAAGTATGAGGGAATCCCAAAGCTTTAGGCTGCACTAGGAATAAAAATGTTTTGTACAAGATCACATGGACATATCCAGGTAGTCATTTTGAGGGATGTCTAAACTTTTTTTAAATGGAGGAAATACAAAAGTCAGCTGAGCTAAGCTGTAGGGAAAGAGAAATATTGAGGTGGATCGAATGACATTGGTGAATGACAAGATAATAGCATTCATTAGTAATGGTAGGGCAAAAAGGGGAATTGGACTATCTAGAAAGGGGGGGGGGATTTAGGGAGACATGCTGTGGTAATAATCACAAAGCTCTTTTGATGTTTAATTTGCAACAGTATCTGCATTACAAGTCAAGAATATTCAGGGAAGGTTTTGTTCTTTCATTTTCTTGCTACCATCTGTTAATCAGATAAAAAATGCAGAGCTTCCCTTTGTTCATATGACATTCTTTTGGAAAAGAAAAGAATGAGATCAGAGAAAGGACTGTTGCTATGCCAATTGTATTGCCTTGTTGGAAGATCCCTGGAATTGTTGTGTTGTAAGGAGCCAAAAATTCTGTCAGAATCTCTTGTCCTTTCAGCTTTGCTCTATTGTCTTAAAGAATCTAAGCATATGATGTACCCATATTGATTGTAGGCATTTTCTCTCC
Source organism: Python bivittatus (assembly GCF_059951505.1). Classification (NCBI taxonomy): domain Eukaryota; kingdom Metazoa; phylum Chordata; class Lepidosauria; order Squamata; family Pythonidae; genus Python; species Python bivittatus. The sequence continues at coordinate 67,652,886 of NW_028277030.1, read as the reverse complement.
CCTCTCATCATTCCAAATGTGATCCCTTGCCTACAGCAGAATTAAGAAATGAAGAAAACAGTATATGTTTCTCAAGGGTGCAGATGTCCCTAGATTGGACTTGGATAGGCAAAGAGAATAAGCAGCATGTTGGAATTATAAGATGGACAAAACTGTTTACATTTTGGCTTCCTGTTACTGGGGGGAGGGGGGGGACAGCTGAATAAAACTTTAGCCTTCCAACTGAACTATTGGGAGAAGTTGCAGGACTGAAAAATGCTTTCCACTAGGAAGCTCACCCAGGATGGGTACAGTTGCACAAGACTCCAGGTATATTAATGTAACAAGGGCATTATATCAACACATACTAAATTGCTAATTTAAATTTAAAAAGCTTCATGTATTTCCCTACCTCCTCTTAACTTCAATATAATTTGCTTATACTCTTGCAAAATCAAACATTATTTTCTCCTGTTCACAGTTTCTATCCTGTAGCATTTGAATGATGGAGGTGTTTCTATTTCCTGTTCAATCTGTTAATCTGTTGTATTGAAAGAAATAAAAGCAGCAAGGAAGGTGGAAAAAACGATTAACCCCAGCTGGAGTCCAATTAAACTTTACAAATCATCCACAGTGTATCCATAGAAAGTGAACACGTCCCATGGCACAGCTGCTTCGTTCCCAATTTTGAGGTCTGAATAATAGAACCAAGTTTTTTTAGATGGTTTTCTTTTCCTTCAAACAACTGCTAAATGTATGTGGCAGCTAAGCCATGTTCAATCTAGTGATCTTTAGAGGTGTTGTGATTATAGTTCCCAGAATTCCTAGCATTCTGGCCAACAGCTGAGATTTCCAGGAATGCTAGTTCCAGCACATCTGGATGGCACCTGCTAGTTAAGATACGTTCTCTAGATCCATCAGAATTAAATACCTGTCTCTGAACAGTAGATTTGTGCTGAATTCTTATATCCTCTATAGGCTATTCAGTTCAGGTCAGTTATTTCTTCATTTCCATCAAGAAGCGTCTGAAGATCCAATTTCAACTGAATTATAATTCAAATTAAATTCCACATTACACTGAGAGGTTAAGTCTGAATATGATAATGAGGCTGCCCTGGAAGCAGTCTGAAATGGGCATGGATCTGTTTAGCAGATATCTAGATAAAAGGAATTCCATAACATGTGGAGAAAAGCCAAAGAATTGCTTCACTATTGACTTTTGATATATAGATAGTATGGTCAGATATATTAGTACTGGTGAATATTGGGACTGTGTTGGTTGAAAGTAAGTTTTCCAGGTGTTTACCCTCCAAGTATATCAGACTTCACAGCTCCCATAGAGTTAAACACATTCAGATGGCAGAAGGTTGAGGAAAGTGACCCAGCACGTGCAGGGTAAAAACAACAAGCTCAATTGGAACAGTGACATAATTGGCTTCTTCTTACCAGTATTTCCACTAGACTAGTGGAAATTTTGCTAGCAGCCTCAACAGAATTAAATGGTATCATTTCTCTGAACTCTTGCACTTAGCCTTGGGGACCTTTGCAGAAAGGCAATTTATAAATGTAATAATGAAACAAATCCAGAATATAGGTAGATTATTTATATCTCCCTTCGAAAGCCTGCACAGAGGAAAGCTAATGTATAATTCAGAAAGTTTTTAAGTTAGCATTCTCCCTAAAATACTAGTTTTCTAGAAGCAAGATGAGCTTTTGGTTATGTGGAACATTTTGGAATGCTCAGAACATAAGCCCGTCTCTGCTATAATAGGAATAGTAGCCTTGAGCTTCTGAAGTGTTGCTAATTGAAATCTTGTAATTTTAATTTAATGTAATTAAGTTAGATGGATAGAATGTCACTTTATCCAGGCCTCAGATGCCACTTTCCTTCTTAAGCTTAAACACTGTGGTAGATACAAATTGGATGGATGGAATGTCACTTTAACCCAGTCCTCAGATGCCAGTTTCCTTCTTATGTTTAAACAGTGTTGTAGATACTTTTTCAGCTTGCTTGTTCAGAGAGTGCCTAGATGCTAAGAGCAGAGCCTTCTGCCAATGCATGAAATGCCACTGATTCACAGATAGTCTCCCGTTGGGAGCCACCCAGAGTCACCCGTTGGGGGAGATGGGCGGCATACAAATTTAATAAACAAACAAACACTTTAACTACTCCACCACATCAGCTTTTCTGTGCCACAAAGAATTTATTTAACAATGTAATTCAGTATTTGGATTTGTTTCAGCAAAGTGAGGGAAAGGATATAGAACATTCATCTTGTACAGTATATTCCCTCCTTCATACTATATGAAAGGATAGCAATACTTCCCAGAAAGGATTTGCCTGTTTTAGGTTTATTTCATCTGACTGCTTAGAAGGTCAGAATCTGAATCCAGGAAACTTCACATACTTCCCAGAAGACTTTTGTGTATCCTTCTATAGTCACTTCTCTGTTGTATTGGTATATAGTAAGTATATTAAAATTCAGTTTAGCAGTTTTAAGATGGGCTTAAAGAAGTTGTGGGGATAAATTTACTGATGAAGCTTTAAAAAATATATTCTTTTTACACAATCACATTCTTCTTTGATGATACTCCACCTTTCTTGCCCCATTCCATCCTATTTCATAACACCTCATGCCCTCATTTATTTTTGACTCGTGATTATTTGACTCATGATTAGTGACAAGAAAAATATGTTAAATTTAGCAACACGTTAAATGATGAAGGATAATATCTGGTAGCTTAAAAATATGGCAGGAAGAATGTGAGTGAATGGGAAGAATATCGGTGAACAGTAGAGGTGTTCCCCTCCCACCTATTAATTAAAAAATATATGGAAAGATTTATTCTTATTTTCTCCTTCAGGTAATGTGAATGATTTATGTTTTGATCAGTTACAGGTTAAATCAGTTGATATAACCTATTGAATAAAATACATATGAATAGTGGGATGTCTGTCTGTCTGTCTGTCTGTCTGTCTGTCTATCTATCTATCTTTATAAAAAAGGAACAATAAAAGCTGTCTTGATATATCTGATGTACCTTGAAAGAAAAAGTTGCTACTCTTTAAAAAGTGCCAATGATAGCAGGGGCTGTACAGGTGAAGATGCCTCTTTGCCTTCCTTGATGTACACGTCTTCTCCCTGTCCCTTCAGTGATTTTGTTTTTATTGATGCAAATTTGCTGAATATATGGATGAATCTTATGGTGCTTAATTCAGAAAGCTCTTTGCTAACAATTCTCTCATTTTTATGCTTGATCTTTTCTTTCTTACTATATTGAGATTTTTTGGGATAGATAATGCACCTGATCCCATTTTTCTGTAACACAGAAGAATTATTCTTAGTTTTTAAACATGAAATTAAAAATCACATCTGAGCCTCTCTTTCTGTTTGTGCTATAGGTGATTGATGTTAATATGAGATAAAATAAAGAGGAGAAAAATCTATATACATTGCAAACCACATAGTTTTATGTTTGCCAATTAAACTGATTTAATGACATTGCTTTACTGTTTGTAGGGCAAGGATTTAATAAATAATGTAACTGCCATGTTAAAAGAAGTCAGAGGTTTAAAACATCAGAGGACAGCAGATGTTTTGTGAGATACTAGTTCTCTGCCTTAAGGAATGGAAACTTACTGGACAAATTTCATTCTGTTGCACAATGTATGCTATTCCAGTAGTTACAGGTCTCCTACTAATTCAAGAAATCATGTATAGGATTCTTAAAAACTTGATAAAATGTGAGAATCAATAGAAGGCTATTTTGGTTTTAACTATACTTCTTACTAGGACTATGCTTTTCCATGCAGCTCTTCTCAAGATAGTCCAACTACCATTTTTATTTGTACATTTTAAAAAAATAAACAGCAATAGATGAGGTTTTTTTAAAAAAAAATCATCACTAACCTATGCTTTCTGTAAGGTTTTATTTTATATATTTTCTACAATAAATCTTTTTCTTCAGATTAACCATTAAGATTACTGATTGTCATTTAATGGATGTTGTAATAATGGACCTCTTTCCCTAATTACTAAAATTAGTGCCTTACAAATGAATTCGTCAATGACTGAATTAAAGTGTTGCATCCTGCCCTTCTCCAGCTCCAGTTTTACTTCCTTCCCCTCATGGATCAGCCTCCACAGTTTTAATATGTTGATAAGCAGCTAAGTTCCATATTTTCTTAAGTAGTTGATTTATAACTCTAGTGGGGCTTGAATTCATTATACATTCTTACAGTGTACAAATACAGTCACACTTAATTTTAAGACACACCATTCGTAGAAATACCAATGGCAGTGCTATATTTTTCATTGTTTAAGTAGATTTTATTTGATGGAATGAAGGAATACATTTCTGACTAGACTCCCTGAACTTGTAAAAGAATCTTCTCCAACTTAACACATTCAAAATGTGCAGCTGTAGGATCCTTTGGGACCATGCAGGTGAAGTTCTTTGAGGTCCAATCTGATTTGGTCTGAGGCAACATCCTGTTGGCCCAACTTCCATAAGCGTAATGCCTGAATTGGTCCTGAAGCTTCATCCTCAATTTTTTTCTGCTGTACTTATCTTTGTTTAAGCATAAGTAACTTATAAAAGAGACTGATGGATCTTAACATTAAAGAATTAAACATTAAAACATTTCAATAGACATTATTCCACAGACATTATCACACAGTAAGACATTATAACCACAGTATTCGTGGTTGCCCTTTTGGTTTTAAATTGGGATCCTGATTGTTTGCTTATGCATTGTATTACTGTTGAAGCAAAACAAAAGGAACAGATCAAAGAATATATTAAATATCTATAATATATTCATTTATTGTGAGAGGCTGAAACATATATTGTATCCATAAACAAACTAGACAGTTATAGAACAGGAATGCTATGCTATCTTACTGCTATAGAAGGTGTCTTAGAATAGAAGAAGAAGTATGTCCCCTAAATCAATGTTCCTCAACCTTAGCATCTTTAAGATATGTGGACTTCAACTCCCAGAATTCTTAATATCTTAAAGTTGCTAAGGTTGAGGAACACCACCCTAAATGATCCAAACTGTGTCTGATTGTTATTTGATGACGTATGAAATCAGTGCTGTTTTCATGGACAGAAGATTGGCTGTAGTACCATTTACTTCTTTCCCCCTTTTTGCTGTCTGTATTTTGAATACTGAAAATTCCTGCTGGACTACATTCCAAAAGATTCGTGATTGAATTGGTGACTTAGATAAATAAATGTCAGTGTAACTGGATCATTTATTTTTCACTAAGATAATATTACTTCCCAAAATATCTCAATAAACCTATTATTATCACCCTCATCACCATCATTAATTAGGCACAATATTTATTTAAAATATATTTTTTTGATACATTTCTGTACTGTTAGTGTTAGCAATATGTTGTCTAAATGCTTACAGCTTTGTGGAATTGAGCAGACTGGCAGATACTGTATATTCATGACACGTATTTGCAAATTGAGAAGCCCTTTTTCAAAGGCTCTCTCTAGATCACCATCACATATACAGCGAGTTAGGCAATGGCTTGCTGAAATAAATTGGTTAGTTTTAAAGACAGGGATGGGTAACAATTCAATGGCTAGGTGCCGACCTAATGCTTTTGGAGGGTCTGAGGACCCCAGTAGTTGGAATTATGACAGAAAATGTATGGGTCTTTGATTTTCTTTGGCTGTGCTAAGGTTGTTTTAGGATCTGCACTACAGTTCTCTTTATTTTTGCATCAAAATATGTTCCAGAGAGTACAACAAAAAATTTCATTGGGCTCTGGTTGCCTATTCCTGCTTTATGATAGCATAAAACGTTACAAAGTTCTAATCTGATTATTCCTTTTGGAATTGCAAATTTCTGTGTATATATATTGAAAAAGAAAATACAGATCTGTTTTTTAGTGGTGATAATTTACACACATGCATTCTTGTTGTAAATTTTTGGATTGGTATATCAGATGGCATTAAGTATTACTGGAACTTCTAGCTGACATGAAAACAAGATGTACATGGCTCTTTGCAAATGTATATGCATGGAAAAAAAATCTTTGGATTACATAGCATATCTCAGAATTTTCTTTAAGAAAGGATTTATTACAGATGTATAGGAATGAATGTAAACTCTAAAGAATATAGTCATTTGGGGGTTTCTTTTAGTATGTTTTATAGCTGCTTTGCTCTCTTGTTTTCTTTGGATATTGTGTAAATCAGCATTTTTGCATTGACTATCCATCTGTAAATAAAACTTTATGTAACAAAATAGCCTTGTTGAGGCCTTTGCTATACAGGCCACTCTGGATAATCTCTCATGTCTGCCTACCCAGCTGATGCTCTTTGAATGATATTGGCTGCTATACTTACTGGGATGATGAGTGTGAATATCTACAATAGAGAAGCCTTTGCATGTATGAGTGTACTAGAAGCCAACTCAGCTTTGCCATTGTAAACATTTGTGTTAAGCAAATACAGGTACTCCTTGTTTAACATCCACTCATTCAGCAACTGTTCAAAGTTACAATGGGTATTTATGGTCGGTCCTTGTACAGTAGTTGCAGCAGTTGCAGCAACCTTGTAGTCAAGTGATTAGGAAAGTCAATGGGGAAGCTGGCAGGAGGCTAAAAATGGCGATCACATGACCATGGGATGCTGCAACCATGTGGGATTCACCTAACGACGGCAACTTGGACTGCTGGAACTGCTGTTGTAAATTGGTGTGGTCACATGATGTGATGCCTTATGACCACACTGCTTAGGTCCCAATTACCGTCGGTAAGTGAGGAAAACTTGTAGTGGGGTGTGGTAATGTGGCTATCAACACAGATGGTTTTTAAAAAGGACTTAATCCATGAAGGTGGCTAGTATTGACAGTTGCACACTAGAGGTTAAAAATGGTCATGCCTGATGGTCATGCCTGTTCTTGTGTTTACAGTCAAGAATTGCATTCAGTCAGTTATGCAAAAGGAATAGATAGAGATTATACCCAATCAGTAGCAACAAAAATAATAGCAATGATGGGGATGAGAGCTGGATGTTCACTGAAATGTTGAGGTCATGCTGCCTGAATCTGGAAGGTTTGTACAGTGTAAATTACTTCCAGAGTCAAAGGCAGTTTGTACTAAATGCCGTTTGCTAGGCAGCAGTAGGACTATTGTGTCTGAACTTCCTGACTGCATCTGGCTGAACATTGTTCAGTATTAGAGTGCTGTACCAGTTAGGCCTTTGGCCTGATCTGGTGTGGGTGACTCTTTGTCTATATGTCTGTGTCAGTGCGTATGTATGTATATAGACATGCACACAGTAATTTTAAAAGTAAAATTTTTGAACTTAACTTTTCAGCTATTTTCATACCTTAGGCTCAATATCATTGATTCCAAAGAGGACCAAGGGTTGGTTTAACAATAGGCAGATTAAAACTCAGGGGCAAAATTGCACAGCATCCTTTCTAAGAATACATATAATAACCACTTTTAAATGATGAAGCTCTAGACACAATATTTAAGTAAATGCAGCAGAAGGAGATTTTAAGCCCCCAAATTATATACTTAACGTTCCTTCCTTTACTCCATTCCATCCAGCAAAGTATCATTAATCTTCTATTTGAATTCACTTTTTGAAAGAACTGTCATTTGCTTTTTAAAGAAAGTTTTAATGATCATGAAGGTTTCCATGGATAAGAGTGTTGTTTTTTTTAAAGTTTTCTGTATCCAGGTACTCCTATGGGTTCTTAGTCACTCTTGTGGTACCCACCTAGCTTACAATAATGTAAATAAATAAATAGCATGTTGGCATTCTTCAGCTCATAAATGTCTGGCGTTATCTTTAGTTACAAAAATGTCTTTAGACTCAAGGGTCTCTTAGTAAAAATTGTGGGTAACTACAACCCAAAGTTTGTTTTGATGTTTGATTATCTGGTTAAAAAGAGGACACTGGAAGTTGGTGTAGTTGAAAGTAGCATGGAGAGCTAGAGGCAATTCACCATCCTGTAAATAAATATTTTATTGACCATACCCATTTTGTCAGCCATTTTCTGAAAAGGCATGTCTTGCCCCTGGGAACCATTATCTAATTGTGGTTCCAATAACTCTTTGCCTTCAACATTACAAATGTGCTCAACAGCCCCAAAACATTGCCAACCTTTGCACTAAACCATTAATAATGAAGTAATTCAGCTTGTCACTTCCTTCAAATGCAGGGCACAAATTCCTTTGTATCTGTAGATTAGCATAGATAATTATAACAATCATTTTGTTCCAGAAACTCTTAAGAAGGCTGAAAGGCATTCCTTGCTGCCTGGCGCAGGAAGTGCTAACTTTCCATCCCATATACATGCCTGCATTCAGTGGTGACCATTCTGATACTCACAACAGAGAACTTTCTGAGTTTTCTCAAAGTTAAACTTGCCTCATGAATTGTCACTAGGCATTGAACATTCGTTCTGATGATTCCATGTACATCTTTCACTACCACTGCCACATTTTAGAACAGTATATCTGAGATACTAGTAAAGAACTTACGGGCAAGATCTCTGTATAGTACTGTGACCACACTATTCATGTGGCAGTGGTGTGCTTGGCTGCCTTCAGAACAAGAATCTCATAATAGTGAAGTTAGTATTTGATTACCACCATTTTAAACTCCCAGGAAAACAGTTTCTCTTGGCCAGTAGGATTCATGTGTGCATTTAAAAAGATTAAATGCTCTGTACCACATCAGAAATGGGCTTCTCTGAATAGTTTCTTCGGTTCTTTATTCGAACTGAAAGTGACAGTGCTGTAAGATTAAAACCTTCATTTACTTCTAATGTCTCTAGTAAATGTTCTACTTTCAAACTTGAAAGTGCAAATTTGGCTATAAAACAGCCCCATTCGTTTTTCACTCACAAGCTCAGTGATTTAAGGTAGAAAGCTCTTAAGCATTGCTAAGCAACTTACATGTCTATTGTTTGCACAGAGCTATCAGTGTGAATTATGAACTATTAACTTATATGGGCAGGATATTTTTACAAGCCTGTCAGAGGAGTAATTGCATCCAGGATGCTTAATATTCTGTACAGAAAAATGGTATGTTGTATAAATGCAGGCCTGGGTTAGTTTTATTTCTTTGTCACGTTCCAAGTATTGACCATTGTGAATATCTTTCTTCCAGCTTTAGTTGTACTTTTGTGCATTCTATAACTCATTTTTCCCCCCCGATCACAGCTAAGAGAGTACTCCTGCAAATCAACTTCATGGCTAAAAATCTGAAGCTGAGTAGACTGTTACAAGTTTGTATATTGAAGGTGTATTGACATTGCAAACCAGCATGACTGGATATATACAACATATTAAACTCAAACCAAACTACCTATAAACCTAGTGGTTTGTGAACCAAGGCCAAATGAGAAGAGTTACTGAATCTTGGATGTCAGCTGAGAGATATTACTATGTCATTTTAATCTATTTTACACTTTCATTGTATGAAAAGTATTTTGATGCCTCCTGACTGGGGTCCTTGGTATAACAGGTGGCATATAAATAATTAAAACAAATAATTAATTAAATAATAAGCCAAGATATGACTACTGTACTTGGCCATTCTCACAGCCGCCAAAAATCCTTTCAGTCACCTGGTTTTCTGCTTCAGAACTAGGAAACTTAGCTACTGATTTCAGAATATTTGAATATCCTGACATTCTGAAGAAGTTAGCTATAGCTCTACAGTTCAAACAAAACTAAATTCTAATTAAAAGTTTTCTGGTTTCCTCACTTCACAAAACAAATAACGAAAGTACATTAAACATGGGCAAAAAGGCTTACAGTATGACATGTTATGTTATGTTTATATACAATTGCCTGAATATTGTTATGAATGGCAGAGTGAGTCGGTATGGGCTCTTCTATAGTCTACTTCTTGCCCACAATGTTTATTGTGTATAATAGAAGGCTGGATCCATCTCAGACAGTACAGAAACTAATTTCTGAAGTGTAGTGCCAAAACGCTGCATCTTAACATGACCAGGCAGTAAAAAGTGATCCAAAGTGAGTAAACTGTGAGTGAAGGGTCTGATTCATATGCCACTTTTTCTAAGACAGGGTTAAGTCTTTACCACATAGCTCCAGTTCTTTCCTCATTTGAATATGTGATTAATAATGGCAAACTCTCTTAAAAATATGAATAGTCAGTCAGTCATTTATTTAAAGAACTTACAGGCCGCCCATCTCACACCATGATCCTAGGCAGCTGACAGCAACCAGTAAAAACATTAAAAACACAGCAAATCTGATCTTAAATGCACAGTGTAGTTGGGTTCACATAGGTATCCATCAAACTAAGCAAAATATATTGTGGCTCAGTGTGCTATGAGAATCCAACCCAGGCAATTGCAGTTTATTCAGTAAACTGTGGTTAAATTATGTCTTAGCTCCCTGTGTGAACCAAGTGTGTATGTAGAAGTTCATGCATAATTTCATACGCTCAGATAACTTGGTTTGCATTGAGTTGCTAAATGCATCTAAATTGGCTTAAGATCAGTTAACAAACTAAATCAGTGATATAGGGCTGCTTTTTGGCTTGTTTTTGCATATGTTAGAAAGAAATACAGAGAGGAAAGCAGTGCATAGCAAGGAAATCCTCTACAGCTATGACTGAATAAACTTCAGAGTGGAGCAATTATCTTCCTACATAGATGCTAATTAGCAGATGAACTATGCATTGACTATTTACAATTAGAATTCATATTGACAATTGAATTGACAGCTGATTACAGAGCTATATTCTGCTTTTGCTGTTGTTTTTTTTTCTTTTCCTGCTCTGCTGTGAAACATTCCTCTGATTGGGAAAAGTGATATCTGGTATTAAATTACACAAACATCTCTTTATTTTGTCAGGATAGCTTACTGTATAATAAAGGACAAGTAGGAAAGCCTGCCATTTTAGAAACATTGCAATTTCATTTCTTATGGAGAACAGATCCCTTTTTTACATGGATAAGGTTAACTTTAAGACTTTCCCTTGTCTTTGAAGCTTTTCATTATGCACTTTTCATGGCAATATATACAACAGTGGATTTAATATTTTTGGGGAATGGCATGCTTTTTTTTTTACAGGTTCACATATGCATGTCTGTTTGCGAGGGGAAAATGCAGCAATCAGACACTTAGAAAAATTAAATAAGGATGTGTCACTGTTCAAAGAAAGATCTTAAATGCAGACTTCATTCACTCATATATACATGTCCCCAGTTCTACTGGCTTTCCACGTATGTTTATATATTTAACAGACTACATTTGCTTAAGTTTTCTCCTGGCACTTGGCAATATAGCTGTTTATTTCAGAAGGCAAAAAGGGCTTATTTTCATGGTATTCTATTAGCTGTCCCAACTCACTTTTATCCAATCTTTAAGTAACTCTATCTCATAGCTATACAAATATCTTTTTTTTAAATCCAGTTTCCCTTTCAACTAAAAACAAATGATGAAAAAGCTCGAACTGTCCCAAGGCAGAGGTAAGAATATGAGGTTGTCTGAGCAGATCCCTTGGCTTTTTACTCATTGCATTTTTAGCTGACATTTTACATTTTAGTATTCTATACCTCAGCAGCTCCTTGATAGCTCTAACCCTGAGGCCAAGAAACGTTATTTCCAAAATTGGAATGACACTTTTTCACCCTTCTCTGCTAATCATTAGGGCTGCTGGGGAGAGATGCTTGTTTCTGTTGTTTTACAATGTAGGCCACAGAGGGACATTTCCAAACCTTACTGAAAGTAGCACCCTAAAATGAGGGCTATGGAGACTCATTTGGGGCTAAAGAGAGGCCAGTACCCTGTTTTTTATCAGGTAATAGCACTAGGACATCTTTCTAGGTACCTCACAACATTAGCTTCAGGTACTCACTGCTTATCACAATTTCCTGTGCCAAGGTTGACTCATTGTTGCCTAATCCCTTCTGTGTTTGAACTCTAGCCATTTGGAGAGATGAGCATTGAGAAGCCATTCAAACTCACCCTGTGATCAGAGAGATATCTAATTGAACTTTCAACCATCATTTTTGTTATTTTTTATACCCATGTTTCTTTTTCCATAAAAATAATTTATATGAATATGTATATGTATATATAATAATTATAATTATAATTATTATTATTATTTTACATTGGATGCCTAGAGAGAAGACTGTGATGTATCTTGAGGTATCTCATGGTTCTTAACCCCTGGTATTTCCTGGCATTTCAAGGAATTGAATTGCAACAAAGACTAATCTAAGTCACCATGCTGTCTTCAGAAGATGAACCTGCTGTAAAAGAACCTTGAGGGAGTCTTAGTGGCAACTACTTACTGAATTAGGAAGCAGTAGGATTCCTTAGTAACTTGGCCAAGGAATTCAAGGCAGAACTATGTGATGAGGCATTATTACTAAGAATCTCTTTGGATTACAACACAGTATCTCTGCTTTAAAAAAAAATAACAACATAACATAGAGCACAAACGTGGCAATTGAAAATAAAAAGTCCATTGTAACTGCTAATATAGTTAGATCTTGGTATATTCTACAGGAATAGTGTAAACTGGGATTGGGAATCTTCCTTTCTAACATTATTATTTCTTCCTGCCTTTATTTTGTATGACTAAAGGTGTTCCTACTGTTTTCCCCACAACAACCATCCTGTGAGGTGGACTGGACTGAGAGAGAGTGACCAGACCAAAGTCACCCAGCTGGCTTCCTTGCCTAAGGCAGGACTGAACCTCAGCCTTCCAGTTTCTAATTCAGCATTTTAGTGACTATACCAGACTGGCTCTTCTAGTAGTTTATCACCTCTGTACAGCCTTTGTTGATTTTTGTATTGGCCAACTGTCTTGTAGGGACAGTCATGGTTTGGGGGATTATCTTATATGGATCCATCCCAGGATATTCCATGTTGGTACTTGAGAATGAGAAAGCGGATATTCCCCAGCTGCACCGAAGCTCACCTCATTCATGCAGCTAGTGTGCACGCTAAAGTGACACTCTAGTCACATGTGAACCTTCCATGTCTGCCATCTGAAGAAAACTCTCCCTGATCAGCAGTCCAGCCACATGTGCTCTGTTCATGCCTGTGCATACAGTACTGGTGCTCATGTAGTATCATTGCAAAGCTTTGTAGTCTAGGGGGAAGTTGCTGGCTGCTCTGCCCAACATTTATGCATGTGGCAGCTCCTATAGGAGCTCTCTTGACTCAATACTCTTTGAATGAGTTCATGAGGGGGAGGTGGGGTGGGAGTGTACATATAACAGAAAGTGCCAGCCAGGAGGCACCAAAAGGCATGGTGGACTTGAGTGGTTAAGTCTTAAAATACAATCTTTTACTTTCAAAAATTACTAAAGTACTCCAGTCAAGGGACTTCCTTATCTAGAACAGTATCACCTACTGTATGCCTAAGCAAAAACTGAAGCCAAACAATTGCGAAATTTCATTGTTTCTTACATTTTGCAGACAAGAGAGGATTTATATAGCTAGCTAGATGAGAAAACATACGTGCCTTGTTGTTAAATGGGTTTGTGACTTCTCAATAGTCACAATGTGATAGGTACTACAGGTAGTTCTTACCTAACAACCATAATTGGGACCAGCAACTCCATTGCTAAGCAAGATGATCATTAAGTGAGACATCATGTGACTGTGATGGATGTAGGACCTCACTTCCATTGCAGTCATTAAGCAAATAACCTGTGGTCATTAAGCAAGACATCATGTGACAACTTATGATTTTATTGCTGGCTTCTCCATTGACTCTGCTTGTCAGAGGCCATCTCTGAAGCATGCAAATGGTGATCACATGACCGTGGAATGCTGCAATGGTTGTAAACACCCACCAGTTGTGAAGTGCCCAAATGGTGATCACATGACCCTGAGCACTTCACAACTGGCACACAATGCTGTGACAGTCGTAAATGTGAGGACCAGTTGTAAAATTACTTTTTCAGCATTATTGTAACTTTGAACGGTCACTAAACAGGGCAGTTGTTAAGCAATGTCTACCTGCATGCACTTAATATGAAGTTTAAGACAAATGCAGTAAGACAAGAGAATTTAAAATCCCACCAAGACTTGATGAGATCTTGGTCTACTATGTATAGCACGATGGAAGAAAGAGCATGGAAAGCAGAACTATTTTTGTTTTTTAAAAATATTTTTATTGCAGCACAGTGAATCATATTTCAGTAAACAGGTAGGAAGAATATTTCCAGATGGTAAAACTGGTAGGAAATTTGAATGCAAATGCATAAAAGCCAATCAGTTTATCCATTGCATTGGAAAAGAAAGCATAGATGCCATCTACAAATGATGATAACAGAAGTGCTAATGCTTTAAAAATACTTTTCACTGAATATAGAGAGTTCTGACAAAGCAACAATTTTTATTTTATTTTATTTATTTTAATTTTTACTCTTTGATACCTTGAAGGTTGTCAGCATTCAGTTAGGAATTAGTTACACCACACTAAACTGTGCAGTGGCTGAAAATGGGGCAAAAACCACTGAAGAAATATCCCTGATTCAGGAATCAGCCTGAAGAATTATATGGCTTTTGTTTCAGACAGTACCTTATTTATAATGATTGGCAAGAATAATGGAGTTTTGACACTTCTACAGGAAATAAAATGACAGAAAATTTATGACACTGACTGTACATGCCATTTAGCATGTCTAGTAGCAAAATATGGGGCCAAGATGCTTTCCTTTGATAAATGATTTTTATCATTTTATCTTCTGTCGTTTTGAAACATCATGGAACTTGCTGCAACTTGATGATTAAACTTACCAAACACAGTTGAAAAGGCCCTATATACTAGGGTGGCTCTGAGCGTAATTTCGTACCTTACTAGATTGGGAAGCTGATGAGCTTGTTTCACTGAAATGCCGCAAAACAGAAGGATAAGTACCGATAAGTTACCTGAAACAAGACAGGTTGGATTAGCAAATACTGCATAAACCATAGGTACTGTTTCTGCATGCAGTTGTGCCTTATTTCAAAAACGTCAATGTTTTGCAGATTGAATTGTACCCTGCCATGATGAAGTTGTCTATAGGTGTAATAGGATACTTTATTAAACCACTGGTCAAACTTGAGAACAAGATGATGGGAGGAAGACTTCAGTAGTCAGGCTAAGATTTTGATAGACGGATAGATCTTGAGGCCTCACAACTGAGGAAGAGCATGTGACGTCTGAAAGTGTTAAGTTCCATGCTAAAGTGAGGAGATTTTATTGGAAGAATCTGTACGTGAAGCAAACATTCTCAATCATTGATCAAATACTGAAGGCAACATTGTGATTCATCCTGCAGGAAGTGAAAATCTAAGCTGTAGCATTGACATAGATTCTTTGGAACAATTTCCCAGTGTATTACTGCACAGCATACAAAATGATTTTTGTATGGTTTTTATGCAGTTGATAGCTCTACATACCTCCTTTACATCAAGGAGGTAAAGATTGATCAGTTTTGGCATCAGCTACTCAAAATGTAAGATCCAGCTACTGGACCATCACTATTTTCAACATTAACACATTTTGTAAAATATGAGTTACTTGGTGTATGTAATCAAGAGAAATTATGGAAGGAGGGTTGAGTCCTTCTTAAGGTTGATTATGATTTATTCAGTTTTGATATATGTTTCTTCATTTGGATGAAATTGAAACTTATAATTTTTGGCCTTAAGGTTTAACTCCTATCTTCCCAACAACTTTGTGGTATGGACACTACAAATTATGAATTTAATTAATGAGTACTAAATCAGGCTTAAGGTTTTTCATAATTTGTATTTTTTAGTGTCTTTTCTTTATTAGATTCTGCGTGCTTTTCTTTCATGTGCATTCCTTTTGATAGGAGCAATTTAATAAGGCTATTGATGTAGCCCAATATTGCAGCTCCAAAATCTGAGGCAGTGTGTAGGAACTGGACATATATAGTGACAATCTGTACACATTCATTGTACTTATGGTACATTGAAGTAGTGTACTTTCCTTTTGTTTGATGAATGAAAATGGAAAAACCTCATATTTCTTTCTGCAAGAGCTATTTCTTCAGTAGTTTAGATGTAGCAAATTAACTTTCCAACAGTGGCCCTTGATATTTCCTGTAAAACTGGTTTTGATTTCAATAGAAGAGAATATATGTAGCTCAGGGTTGAACTGTGGAGTCCTTGGGATTCTCTGAGCTTGGTTGTTTTCTTGCAAACGTTGCAAGACACATTTGCAAAAAAAAAAAAAAAAAACCCTCAGAGAACCCCAAGGACTCCACTGGTTTTGATTTGTCTGTGAGGGTCTGAGATTTGGGCATAAGTGCTATCAATGAAATTTCTGAGACAGCCTCTGGAATGTGGAGTGGGATAGTGAGAGCCAGTTAACTGTCAAATTGTCAGATAAAGCAGTGTTTTATGGTTGTAAATAGAACTCTAATTTTAGTTAGGTACCTGCTCTGGACAGAATAGTGTTCTTTCTGAAGGACCGGGCTCATAAATTGTGGCCAGGGTTAATAATTTGCATATAATGGCCATTGCCAGAAATGCCCCTTTCCTTTGTTGCACCAGCTGTGCTCTCAGTGTTCCTTTTCTTGATGTAATATATTCTGAATGTGGGGATGACCACAAAGACTGTTTTGAAATGATTGGTGTCTCCACACAGAGTGACCAGTGCAGCTGATCATTAGTTTAGTTCCAAAATATCCTTCACTCAGCATTTAAATACAATTCAGATCACTGGTTTCATTGTTTGAAACCCTACAACAGTTCATGGAAGAAAAGCTCTTTCCACATTTTCCACATTGCACCAAGAACATGGTCCTTTGAAATGTTGTAGATGAATACAAAATCTAGAGTTTTCTTAAAAGTGGTAGCACTTGTGAAAATTTCTGTGCAATATTATTTTTCTCATAAACTGGTGCTTTTTCCAAGAGGGCCCAATTTTCATTTTATAATTCTTTTGTTATTTTGTTAATCTTTCTAAGGATTGTATCTGTTGAACAAACAAAACCTATCTAACATGCAAATGTTTAAAGTAATTTAATAATTTTGACAGTCTCTTGATAAAACAAAACAAAAATGTAAAACAACTTGAATTGCTGTAGAATAAATTAGGATTTTTCAAGCTTTTTCAGGCTATGGAATCTGTTAGTTAAAAAAAAAAAACTTGAACTCCTGATCAAGAGACAAAGTTCTAGTGATAGAAAATTGGCTACATTTGAATGATTTTTTTTTTTTTTTTTGGTCCTTAGTTGCTCACAGAATCTCAACAACTTCTAGTGAAACCCTAGGGTTCCATGGAGCACAATTCGAAAAATCCTGAAATAGATAATCTGACACTGTCATATTATAATGCAATGTAATTACTAGCACAAGCATTGAAATCTGAGATTGCATTCCATGTTCTTCAGTATTTTATAGGGAATATTGTTTTGTATGCATATCTATATTTTCTGAATGCATCAGTGGAATTAGTTATACAGGTAGCCAATTCCATGCACATTAATGTTGGGGAAAAGACATTCACTTTTTGCACAGAAAAGCTTTCAAGTATTCCTGTTCTAGAACCATATTTATTTGTGTTTTAAAAAGCTGCCCCAAAAGATCAGAGAGTCTTCCTCAGTAGCATTTCATGAAACATTAAGAAGTCTTCCCCAACTCTAATAGTCTTCACACATCAGTTCCCAATATTGCTCAGCCAGCCTGGTCATTATTAAGAATTCTGTAAGGTGAAGATTATTTTTTTTAGAAAAAAGAATGCTAAATATCAGTACAAGCGCAATTGGTTTCCTATAACAACAAGAACATCCTCTGCTAATCATCCTAATATAGAAACACACATGAAAAGCCTATTGTGATGAAGTTGTTACACTTTGAAAATAAAATTCTCCATCTCTACAGTGAACTGAATATCAAGGTGAATTTAGATCTTATTGAAGGATCCTGATGCTCTGTTTGCATCAGGATTGTTGAATCCTGATGCAAAAGTTTCTGATGTCAATTTTTTCTTATCCAGTCTTAGGATGTAGACAAAGGTCTCAAGAAAACTTGGGCAACCATATGCCCTTTTTTCTCTTGTCTTAACATGGCTTATTAGAGCTAACTGGGTATTGGGAGGGGAGGGATCTGGGAAAATAGATTGAGAGATTTTATAAATAATCTTTGTGCAGTGCCATTGACCTATATACTTTTAAGAACTTCTTATGTGATACACTAGAAAAAACTTCCTTGGATTCACGGACTTGAAGGTTACAAATATTCCTTTTGTGGCAAGATGTAGGATGGTCATAGCATAATGGAGAGCCCTCTTAGAGGACACTGATTATTGGGACCCACTCAGTCTAGGTTCCAATCTAGTCTCAAGAATCAACTTTGGTTGCTCTGATGTTTGACCTTCATCAGTAAAGAACAGAGGGAGTGCAATCCCATTATTCCCTTGATTTGCAGTGTTGTGTAATGTGACTAAGAATTTTTAACCTTATTCCATTAAAATTCAGACCCTGGTATACAACAGGGACGCTACTTCTAGAAGCTTCTTTCTGTTTTCAAATAATTTGAGAGTATCAGTATATTGGGTTATTAAAGAAATACAAGCTCATGTGTCCAAGAGTACCTGGGCAGCTCTGTGGAATCTGGGCATAGTGTTCAGTTTTATTTGCTGAAAGATTTGTATCTCATCCTATCATCTGTAGGTTTTTGTTCCCTACACATGTTTTGGTTTTAGATAAATTTTGTGTGTGTGTGTGTGTGTGAGTGTATGCTTGTGTGTGTAAGAGAGATTATGACATTTAGACTCCATAAACAGAATGTGGAAAGATTAATCACTAACAGAGGGGATTGTCTATAATATTTTAGGGAATTATCATATTCCATGTCAGCTTTGTCCACTTAGCCCTTAGGAGATCTCTAGGGCCTTGAACAAAGAGATTCTTGACCTACCACCTGCTACTTCCTTTATTCATTTTTAATAGTTATAAATCACCTTTTTGTGTGAAAGTGCCTCTGACTGGTGTAAGACACAACTTTAACGTAAAATAGTTTAGTAAGAATAAAGCAAGCTATCTTTAAGATAATCTGAACATGGAGTAAAAATTTAAGACATATCAATCATCAGTGTTTGAGGCCCACCTAAAGTTAGGCTACAATGGGTCTAATTGGACTTTAGGAAGAGATGCTGCCACAGAAAATTGTCCCCATTAATCTAATCTCTCTTGATAGTAAGACAAGAGAATTTTTGAAGAAGATCATGATTTTTCCATGATCTTGCCCCAACACTAGAATCCAAGTTGAGATAAATTAGGAAAGATTGCTGAAAATTGCTCACAGTGATCATCCACCTGTTTATGGATTACTAAGAATTAAACATACAATACAAGAAAAAGTAACAATTGAAATTAATATTAATATTTGGACAAAGCATGGTTTGAAGGCATTCATAATCCATAAACAGTTGTTGAGCTGTGTATTTTAGGAGGGATTGTGCATTCTAAAACTAGGAGTAGCTACTGAGAAAGCCCAAGTTTGAGTCATTCTCAAATGAGCTAAGAGAAACAAAAGTGGGTTTCTTGTAGTAATTCCTTTGGTGCAGTGCAAAAATATAAAGATATTAACTAAAAACTATTGTGATAACTATATAATACCACAAAGAACCTGTACCATATTGATTAATCATGCTGCAACAGTCTAGTAGATTATGGAATTAATTAGAATAGGATTTGTCTTCCAACTATGCTACAGGATCTGATGTCCTTTAGATTTTCTGGACTACAACCCTGGCAATCTACTACTGTTGTTTCAAATAACTAATTAACCTTCTACTGCAAAGATGACCACTCTAGGCCATTATAAGTATAAACATAGCTTTAGTTCAGAAAAATCTTTCTTTCATTGCCCTAATGTTAATAAATAAATTGATAGGTAATGATGGTTGCATTGTCTACCTTTCCATTTATGCATATAGAAACAAAGCATTCTCAAAAACAAATCCTTTAATGAACTAACTGCATAATTATGCATTAGAATAAGCGAAATTGACTATAGAATGAAAATTGCCTTTTTTACCCTTTGTAACTATATTATGTAATGTAAATATAATAAAAAGGTCATAATGCCCTTCAGCAGTATATCCAGAGCAACACTGTAGTAATAAAACCATTTGATTAGTAGGTTAAGGAAAATAATATAATCTATAATAAGAAATTTATGGTCTGAGACTAAACAAAGAGAATAATTTTAAAATAATTTCAATAAATGCATATAATATGATGATACTATTCTAGGGTATTCATATTCCTTTTTCTGTCCTCTTTATTGAAAAGTTCTGTAAACCTGAAAATGTGATTGGTAATGATATAATTTGGGCTGTCATTCTGCTTTTCAGCCAGGAAAATGTACAGCTTTCTCTAACACTTCTGTATTGAAATTGTCATGTAAGAAAGTCAGCCATTTTCTTTTTCTAAAATAGTCCAAGACAAATGGAGAAGTGATCCTCAAATTGCCTATGATGTGTTTTATCATGTGTACCAATGCATTTCTGGAAGAAGTGGAAGATGAGAGACCCCAGGTCCAAAACACATTGGGCAACACAGTAAATGGCACTTTAAAAAAGCACTTTGAAGATCCCCTTTCTATCTGTGTTATACTGTTCCTATCCTCTTAAAAATTTGACCAGTTTCTAAAATAGCAGCTAGTCAAAGAACAATGTTGCAAAATGCATGGTTCACTTTTCTCTACCTTCCCTTAGGGGGGAAAAAACTGGATATGTTTGCTTGAACTGAAAAATTAAAAGTGAAGTGTACAAAAGAAACACTAAATTGTTATGGTATAGTAGTCCTATTAAAAATATTTAACCCAGCAAGTAAGAAGAGAACAGAACTAGAGTACAGCTCTGCCTTCTTCCTATGTTGACCGGTTCATTTAGACTTTTCCTCACACCTGCATGTTCTTCACTTTTTCAAGAGAAACTCACATATGTATTTGCATTTGCAGGGGTGTCTCATGAGATGTAACCCTAGTATCCCTACTTTTCCTTGTGTCGGAGCCTCTGCATGCTATCTATCTATCTATCTATCTATCTATCTATCTATCTATCTATCTATCTATCTATCTATCTATCTATCTATCTGAAATATTCAGCACACAAGTAAAGGTCACACAAAATATGTGTAGTATCACACATTTGAGTTACTCAGCATGGCCACACTCACATCCTGGGTTAGTCATTTTTAAAAATATTTAAATAGGACTAGTAAATAATTAGCATTTGTCAAACTGAATTATCATACACCCAACATCAAAGCATTTTTAACATTTAGTTTGCAATCACAAATTAGGAACCCAATTTTGCTAGTGTAATACTGTACACCATTCTATCTTTGCCCTTTCATCTGTAATCTTAATGTTTAAAAAAAATATTTTTGTGCCTATGGTTTATAAATGCTGCTGGATATAGAAGACCGGAGTACATGTTCACAGGCAGCCATTTTCTTTGGTATTATCACAGATTATCTTTTCTTACCATGCTTTTCATTTTCATAAAGATTTTTTTGCAGCAAATCCAAGGATGTAGGCTGAGACAACAACAGCTGCTGCAAAATTTATAATATGGTTGGCAACTGTTGTCCTTGAAGGTGCATTCTTTTACACCAGGTTATTTGTACCTGGCCCTGCATTATTTCTAGTATAGCAGAAAGCAGTTTATTAAGCTCCTTATCATCGTCTTCTACATCAGTCTGCTCCTTCAAGTGCTTTGGGTAGAGATGCCCAGCAAATCTATTGGTTCAGGTGGTTAGGGATTAAAAATTGTATTTAATGCATCTGAAAGAGACCTGGTCGGGGAAAGCTGGTACATACTAGAATTTCATTCCAGAATTCACATTTTCAGTTCATTCATTTTGGCTTCTTCTTCAGTGATTCTTGAACAGTTGAAAATGAGCACTCAGTTTCAAGTGAAAACCATTGTTTGTTTGTTTGGTTGGTTTCCCCCCAAGCCAGTTCTCTTCGGGTTTTACATTTTCATGGAATTTATGTTGCCTTGGCAATGGGGACTCATAGATATTTGTACTAATGTTTACGGTGCTCTTCTTTTATGATTGTGAGAGACTTATCAAAAATATTAAATGAGGTCTCTACTAATGACAATATTAGTGTATTCCATTCTGTATTTCTCTGTGGTTTTGCTGAATGACAAGTTTAATTCAGTACTAAGAATTGGATAGACGGACGTATTTTTGATGGAATGTCATCCTTAATTTGTTCTCAGTTTACTCCATGCATCTCCATTCCATGTTCTTCTTTAAATAACTACTAAGATACATTTCACTTTGTGTTGGCTCAACTTACGATTTCTCATGGCTTCTTAGATAATTTTTTGTAGCACTGGTAAACAGATTATAAAGATTTTAGATATTTTTTAAAAAGTTGGAAATTCATATTTTTATTGTTGTTGATAGATAGTGTAAGCTACAGTAACATTCTATAAAAAACTTTCTGTAAAAGTAGAGTTGTATATATATATATTTTTGGGGGGGGGTCTGCGCTCAGTCGTTACCGACTCTGCAGTGACTGCTTGGACAAGTCCTTGCAGTTTTCAAGGCAATTGTTTTTCGGAAGTGGTTTGCCAGAGCCTCCTTCCTAGAGCAGAGCCCAGCTGGCGAGTGCAGGAGGCGGGTTTCCGTTGCTTCGCGCCCTTTTCGGGCATGCACAGTTTTTCGCGCTTACCAGCAACTGCTCCCAACTCCCTTTTTGCAAGGCGCTGCCAGCATTTTTCCTCCCACCAGAGTGAGAGTCCCCATTTATCTACAAAAGAGCATTTGTGGTCCAATCATAGCTTTTTTTTTTTTTTCCTCTACATGGATCACTACCTTGTCATGGCGAAGGGGCTTGCGTAACTCAGTGAAGCCATGAGCTATACCGTGCAGGGCCACCCAGGACGGACAGGTCATGACAGAGAGTTCTGACAAAATGTGGTCCGCTGGAGAAGGAAATGGCAACCCACTCCAGTATCCTTGCCAAGAAAACCCCATGGACAATATTAAAAGGCTAAAAGATATGACGCCGGAAGATGAGCCCCTCAGGTCGGAAAGTGTCAAATATGCTACTGGGGAAGAGCGGAGGGCAATTCCAAGTAGCTCCAGAAAGAGTGAAGCGGCTGGGCCAAAGCCGAAAGGACGTTCAGCTGTGGATGTATCTGGAAGTGAAAAGAAGGTCCGATGCTGTAAAGAACAATATTGTATAGGTACCTGGAATGTAAGATCTATGAATCAAGGCAAGCTGGATGTGGTCAAACATGAGATGACAAGATTGAACGTCGACATCTTGGGAATCAGCGAACTGAAATGGACGGGAATGGGTGAATTTAATTCAGGTGACCATTATATCTACTACTGTGGCCAAGAAACCCTTAGAAGAAATGGAGTTGCACTCATAGTCAATAAGAGAGTGGGAAAGGCAGTAATGGGGTACAACATCAAAAACGACAGAATATTCTCAGTGCGTATCCAAGGCAAACCATTCAACATCACAGTAATTCAAGTCTATGCCCCAACCACTGATGCCGAAGAAGCTGAAGTTGACCGTTCTATGAAGACCTACAACACCTTCTAGAACTAGCACCAAAAAAAGATGTCCTTTTCATCATAGGGGATTGGAATGCTAAAGTAGGAAGTCAAGGAGTAATGGGAATAACAGGCACGTTTGGCCTTGGAGTACAAAATGAAGCAGGGCAAAGGCTAATAGAGTTCTGTCAAGAGAACAAGCTAGTCATAACAAACACTCTTTTCCAACAACACAAGAGACGACTCTACACATGGACATCACCAGATGGTCAATACCGAAACCAGATTGATTACATACTTTGCAGCCAAAGATGGAGAAGCTCTATACAGACAGCAAAAAACAAGACCAGGAGCTGACTGTGGCTCAGATCATGAGCTTCTTACTGCAAAATCTAGGCTTAAATTGAAGAATGTAGGGAAAACCACTAGACCACTCAGGTATGACTTAGATCATATTCCTTGTGAGTACACAGTGAAGGTGATGAATAGATTTAGAGGATTAGATTTGGTAGACAGAGTGCCTGAAGAACTATGGACAGAGATCTGTAACATTGTACAGGAGGCAGCAACTAAAACCATCCCAAGGAAAAAGAAATGCAAGAAAGCAAAATGGCTGTCTGATGAGGCTTTACAAATAGCTGTGGAAAGAAGGAATGTGAAAAGCAAGGGTGAAAGGGAAAGATATAAGCAACTGAATGCAGATTTCCAGAGAATAGCAAGGAGAGATAAGAAGGCCTTCTTAAATGAACAATGCAAAGAAATTGAGGAAAACAATAGAATGGGGAAGGCTAGAGATCTCTTCAAGAAAATTGGAGATATCAAAGGAACGTTTAGTGCAAAGATGGGCATGATAAAGGACAAAAAAGGCAGGGACCTAACAGAAGCAGAAGAGATTAAGAAGAGGTGGCAAGAATACACAGAAGAACTATACAAGAAAGATCTTAATGTCCCTAATGTCCATGCTGGTGTGGTCACTGACCTTGAGCCAGACATCCTAGAGAGTGAAGTCAAGTGGGCCTTAGGAAGCATTGCTAACAACAAAGGTAGTGGAGATGACAGTATTCCAGCTGAGTTATTTAAAATACTAAAAGATGATGCTGTTAAAGTGCTGCACTCAATATGCCAGCAAGTTTGGAAAACGCAACAGTGGCCACGGGATTGGAAAAGGTCAGTTTACGTTCCAATTCCAAAGAAGGGCAATGCCAAAGAATGCTCAAAGTATCGCACAATTGCACTCATTTCACATGCTAGCAAGGTTATGCTCAAAATCCTACAAGCTATGCTTCAGCAGTACGTGAACCGAGAACTACCAGATGTACAAGCTGGGTTTCGAAGAGGCAGAGGAACTAGAGATCAAATTGCCAACATTCGCTGGATCATGGAGAAAGCATGAGAGTTCCAAAAAAACATCTACTTCTGCTTCATTGACTATGCAAAAGCCTTTGATTGTGTGGATCACAACAAACTGTGGCAAATTCTTAAAGAGATGGGAGTACCAGACCATCTTACCTGTCTCCTGAGAAATCTGTATGCGGGCCAAGAAGCAACAGTTAGAACCGGTCATGGAACAACCGATTGGTTCAAAATAGGGAAAGGAGTACGACAAGGCTGTATACCGTCACCCTGCTTATTTAACCTATATGCAGAGTACATCATGAGAAATGCCAGGCTGGAAGAATAACAAGCTGGAATTAAGATTGTAGGGAGAAACATCAATAACCTCAGATATGCAGACGATACCACCCTAATGGCAGAAAGTGAAGAAGAACTAAAGAACCTCTTGATGAGAGTGAAAGAGGAGAGTGCGAAAGCTGGCTTGAAACTCAACATTAAAAAAACCTAAGATCATGGCATCTGGATCCATCAATTCCTGGCAAATAGAAGGGGTAGAAATGGAAGCAGTAACAGACTTCATTTATTTGGGCTCCAAGA
The DNA here is from genome assembly GCF_059951505.1 of Python bivittatus. Lineage (NCBI taxonomy): Eukaryota > Metazoa > Chordata > Lepidosauria > Squamata > Pythonidae > Python > Python bivittatus. Next base: position 67,627,433 of record NW_028277030.1, on the reverse strand, counting down.
TCACCGCAGACGGAGACTGCAGCTTGCTCCTTGGGAGGAAAGCTATGGCAAACCTAGATAGCATATTAAAAATCAGAGACGTCACCTTGCCGACAAAGATCCGCATAGTCAAAGCTATGGTTTTTCTAGTAGTAATGTATGGCTGTGAGAGCTGGACCATAAAGAAGGCTGAGCACCGAAGAATTGATGCCTTTGAACTGTGGTGCTGGAGAAGACTCTTAAGAGTCCCCTGGACTGCTAGGAGGTCAAACCAGTCAAACCTAAAGGAAATCCACCCTGATTGCTCATTGGAAGGATTGATAATGAAGCTCAAGCTCAGATACTTTGGTCACCTAATGCGAAGAGAGGACTCTTTGGAAAAGACCCTGATGCTGGGAAAGATTGAAGGCAAAAGGAGAAGAGGACGGCAGAGGATGAGATGGTTAGATAGCATCACTGAAGCAATGAGCATGAAACTGAGCAAACTCAGGGAGGCAGTGAAGGATAGGAAGGCTTGGCGCAATATGGTTCATGGGGTCATGAAGAGTCGGACACGACTTAACGACTGAACAACAACAACATAGCTTATAGCTTTTTATTGAGATTACCACTTTCTTGTTAAACCTTAGTCTTTGGGTTTGTGTGTGTGTGTGTGTGTGTGTGTGATAAAAACTAACATAAACTAATATAAAGTGGAAAGGAATCAAAGAGGAAGCTAAAAGTGCAAGAAAGAAAAAAAGTAAAAGAAAATAGAAAAGAGAGAGAGAAAGATACAAAAAAGTAGCTGTTTATTTCTTATTATATGGTTACAACATAACTCTCTTCTTTCTATCATCTGTCTTGTCTAATCATCAAAACCATAAATCACAAATTCATTTTTTTCCTGTTTCATGCAAAAAGTGCATAAAGAGTTTCTAGTCAGCAATAAACATAGATAATGTCTTTTCTCTGATCAAAGAAGTCCATTTGACTATCTCAGCAAGTTCAATCATCTTCACCAACCATTCCTCCATTGTGGGTAATGCCGAATCTTTCCATCTTTGTGCATACAATAATCTTGCTGCAGTTATCATGTACAAAAACAAAGTTCCATGACTTTTTTCCAACTGTTTGTCCATAAATCCCAAAAGAAAAACCTCTGGTCTCAATTGTATATTTTAAAATCCTCTGAATTAGAGTATGTATTTGAATCCAGAATTTTCAAGCTTTTTTACACATCCACCAAACATGATAAAATGTTCCTTCTTGTTGTTCCCATTTCCAATATAAATCTGAAGTGCCTTTCTACATTCTAGACAATTTCTCTGGTGACATATACCAACGATACATCATTTTATAAAAGTTCTTTTTAAGATTATAACATAGTGTAAATTTCAATCGGTTCTGCCACATATTTTCCCATTGTTCCATCTGTAAACAACAATTTTTTTAGCCCAATTTATCGTACATTCTTTCACTCCTTGTTCTTCTGTTTCAAATTTCAATAAGTTTATATATTTTAGCAATGAGATGTTCATTTTTTGTACACAATTCTATTTCAAATTCTTACCGTGTTCAAAACCATAAATTCTTTTGTCTACTTTTAAACTTTCTGATAATTGTAAATAAGAGAACCACTGACACCTTTATGCCTCTGCCACCAGTTTTTCTCTTGATTTTATTTTACATTCCCCTTGACAAAATTCTAGTATCTCGCAATAAGTTAGCTATTTGTGTTTGCCTGTTATTTCTCGTCTATAAAATGCTTCTTGTGCTGAGAGCCACAAAGGTGTTTTTGGGCACTACCTGGGTTTGTATCTATTCCATATTCTCAATGTGCCACGTCTAACATAATGATTAACCTTGACTTTATCATACCACAGTGTTTTGGGTTTCTTCTAGATAGAGCAATAGCCTTATTGGCTATGCACATTGAGAGAATAGTTGGATTTGAGCAAAACCACATGACCAAGATCAGGCTGGTGGATGATGCGAGCCCCTAATCTACCTATACTAGCATATTCGGACCAGAAGTTGCTTGTAGTGTTTGCAGTGATACTACTGTTGTTGTCGCTTCACTTTTTCATGAAAGAGTTCCTCTTCTTCTTTGTGGCATTATTACACCAACATTACTGCACACAGTCTTTCTGGATAATAGCAGCCACCAGCTAGTTTCTAGAATCACTCTTTTGCTAGGACTGGAAAAAGCAATGTGTTAATGAGAGAAAGACATAGGCCACATCAAAAAATGCTGACTGCCCCAATTTGCTGACAATAAATGATGGTTGGGCAGGAAAATCCTAAAGCCTGCAGCACATGCTGCCAACATTTTTCAGCATTGTTCTGTTCAATAAAATCAGGTTTTCTCAGAGGGTCACTGAAGGAAAGTAAAGTTTGACCAAAAAGCCAAGTTTTTTAAAAGTCTGTATACTATAATCTGGTTTTTATGCATTGATTGATTGATTCCTCTTTCTTTTAGGAGGCTGCACCTTTGAAGATGGCCCGGGACCCTGTGATTATCACCAGGACCCCTATGATGATTTTGACTGGGTGCATGTTAGCGCTCAAGAGCCTCATTACCTCCCCCCTGAGATGCCTCTAGGTAAGTCTCCAGAGTGTTGGTAAACACAAATACTTTGTGGGATGTGACTGGATGTATGGGTTTTTTCCCCACCCTGATCAATCTGAGAACTGTTCCCCAGGGAACAGTGTGGTAGCACAAATGAGGTTGTGGTAAGAATTACCTTTGCACTCAAGTGAAAGAAGGAATAATATAACTCATAGGCTTCCAGATCTAACTTTCCTATAAATGTATGCTTATTGTATACCACTTTAACAGAATTCCAGTAAAAAATGACCTAGATTTGCATAAGGTAGCCCAGACCTGAGAAATCAGCACAGTTGCACTGCAGTTGCACAGCATGTTAAGCCTCAGATTTGTTCTTCAACCATACATTCCTTTATCTTATAGAAGTCACTACAATACTCGGCAGTATAAAGATTCCACTTTTACACTATAACTTCCATAGTTTCCAAGGTGTGTACTACCAGTATCATTGCTTGTATAACCAAAATGCCAAAATAGGCACCACCCATGAGCAAGACAAAGGTATGGCTGGGAAATGGGGAAGTGGAGTGTTGAATGTTCTGTGAGATGCTCTTTGGCCAGGAAGCTGGAATTGCTGGAATACTGAGCAACAGCCTTGCATCCTTTCAGATAATAATGAGTTAGTAAAGAGAGCCTCTAACAATTCAGTGCCTTCCGGATGGCATTGGAGAGCCAGCATAGTGGAGTGATTAAAGTATTAGACCAGGCCCAAACAGGCTAAAGTCCAGATTCACCCTCAGCCATGCAGTTCACTTGGAGACAGGGCAGCCCCTGCCTCTCAAGCCAACCTACTTCACAGAGTTGTCCTGGGAAGAATTGGGAGAGAGCATATTGTATATTTTTCCTTTAATATGTGAAAGAAAAGTAACATATAAATCAAAATGCTTGGCGGAGTATTGACTTAAGTCACTCACATTTGAATTCTGAAATGGAATGCAGTAGAACAACTCTTTTCTCACAGTAAAAATTATCTGTTACCTTCAAAGCAGTTAAAAACTAAATAGTTAAAGCTGTTGTACTCAGTACCTACAAAAAATAATGTGACTGCAATTTATATTGCACAAACTCCACAGTAATTAAAGAATATAAGTATGCTTGTATCTGGTGGATTGATTAACTGCAACTCCTAGTCAAGGGATGTGCAAAAGATTTATGCCCTAAAACAGTTATTTTGAGTGTTGTGTGTGTGTGTGTGTGGGGGGGGACACTGTTTTGACAGTTTCGTTTTGAGGCTGAAAGAAAACACACTGTTTTTGTTCCAAGCATGAAACAAAGCTGAATTGTTTCAAACAGCATCCTTTGGATTGTTTTAGCTGTTTAGGGCACTGACTGGACTTCTTTTGTGGATTATTACTGGATTGCTTTATTTATTTATTTTTCCAAATCTTTTCCAGCCAAATCTAGCCCCTGTTGCACTTGATTTTGATTGGATGGGGAATGTTGAGTGGAGCATTGAGAGGAAAGAAGCAGTTACGGACGTGCTTGGCAGCTTGTCTGGGAAGTTACTCTTTTTTTAAAAAAGAAATTGCTACGTTGAACGTCATGTGAATGGATAGATGAGTTGCATATGTGTTATGCTGGGCTTTATTTTGCAGGCTGGCAATATGAAGTTCTGCACGCATAATTGTACTTCATGCTCAGGTGTTACTAAGGCTGTTGTGTACATTTCAGGACTACTAAGTCCAATGTTGATTTGGTTGATTTGTTAAATGTGTGTGGTTTCCAACACAACACTGTTGGCTTGCTCTTGTGTCCCATTGGTGCTGAGCTTCAGGGTGAAGATTCTGTGTGAGTTTGGGCAGCACGGTCAAGCTTTGGCATTTGGGCGCATTCTGTACGTGCTATTCTGTCTTGCACGATATTCACGTGCAGTTGAAAATCACAGCTTTTTGCCGCAGAAAGTGCAACAGCAAAGAATAATACTGTTACTTTTCTTGACTTGCATTTGGCATGTAGGCTGCTACATCCCCCAAAACATGTTAAATCTGTTAAGATCTTGCTGAATAATGTGTCACATCCACAGAAAAATTGGCCAAGGATTTTTGTTTTTTAAATGCAGAATGTTAAGATAACCTTATAGAGTACATGAGCTAATTGAAAGGGAATGTTAAAGAGATTAGCTGCTCTCTTTGTCCTCTAATCTCTTGGCTGAGCAATTTGGAGGGTTCATTTAAATTGGAAAGGCTTGTGTCTCTTCTCCCTGATAACAGATTCTAAACAGATTTTTCAGAGTGAAAGCAGAGTTGTGTTCCCATTGGTTCCTATGGAGATGTATTTTAAAGTTTAAAAAGTATTTTAAAAATCATCCCCTCAGTCATTTTTTTTCAGTAAGTAGTAGTCAGCATGGACCACAACTTCACATGTTTTTATGGCCTGAAAAACAAGGAAACAGAAACTGGTCCTAGGTGCCCTAGTTCTGGTTGTTTGAGGTAGGCTGGCCAGGGTACAAACAACGCAAGGACTGCTGGACTGGAACTCTACTTTTTTGTTATAACAGTGTTCCTCAACCTTGGCAGCTTTCAGATGTGTGGACTCCAACTCCCAGAATTCTCCAGCCAGCATGCTGGCTGGGGAATTCTGGGAGTTGGAGTCCACACATCTGAAAGCTGCCAAGGTTGAGGAACACTGCGTTATAGGATAGAATAGCTGAATCTTGAAAGCCTGCCAGAGTTTCCCTCTGCCCCCTGCTTCTACCAAGCACCAGAACCAAGGCGGGTTTATTTTGAGTCTCATTCCCACATTCTCTCTGAGTTGTCATTAATGATCTCTTAACCAGTTCTCCTAACAATTCTTGCATTCCTTTGACCAGACTGTCTCTGCACTCTCCTATCCTGATGGATGCTACACTCTCTTAGGAAAGAGATGTTTGATTTGGGGAGTTGCAAACAGATGCTATACACCTATCCACCCTACTCCAAATCACCTTCTCCTTTTTGATCCAGATTCTGCAGAATACCATAATAGTTATCTTCAAACTATAACAGTAGCAAGACAGGAAATATTCCCAGAAAGTTTATTGACATAGCAGTGAAAATAAAGGAATAAGCACCTATGCATTTGGATTACTGAACATATCCTCCGTGTGTATACACACCCACACTTGCTTAAATTGATGTAAAGTGATGGGTTCATGTCTTCTCAGCATGTTTTTTAAATACTTATACTTGATTATAAAAAAATTATGTTTTTATGTTTAGGGCACTGGGGGAGGGAAAGCAGAAGAAAAGAAAAAGAGGGACCTTCTGACTGTTCTTTAGTTTGGGAATACCACTAGGATTCTGATTTATGGAAATGTTTTCATTGTTAATTACTACTGTGGACAAGATAATGAATAACTGAAGAGGTACAGCATAGATGACCTTGTCTGTTCACCTTTGATAAACAGCTTAATCGGTGCTTTCTCGACAGACTGATATGCTGAGCAGAATGAATGCTTCTGAAATTCAAGTTCATTTTTCAATTAATGGGATATTAAATAATTAATCATGCAAAAGGAGGAAATAAAGGTCAGGACTACTTTATTTATCCCTTCAAACAACTTGCAGCTATGTAAGGATGGAATAAGGGACCTTTGCACTATAAAATTAATCCTACCTGCTTGCAACATCACCATCCTTTTTCTTGTCTACATTTCTCTAATTAATTATACTTAAAAGCAAGCACTCTTTCACTTTTATAACTAGCAATTAGGCTTTCACTTTTATGTAGTTCCAGTTGATAAATGGTTGAATGCTACATTGCATCTTCCTCATTAAGTTCGATAATGTATTACGGATGTATTTAAACCAATTCTTGTCTCCTGGGTGATCTCATGATGTCCACTGTTGTTCTAGAATGTGAGGGAAATCAGTGTTTATGCTGAATCAGCTTTCTCTGGACTAGTGAATCACTGTCAAATTATTAAATATATTAGGCTGGATCCATAGTAATAGTCTGTTCATGGTTCAATTCCCTGAGCATAAGTTTATTTAGAATGTTTCCACAAATGCATTTTTGTCCATTTTTGCTGATTAACATGTACCTGTACCACCCCTCCTGTTTTTCTAAAAAGACAACTGATCCTATGAAATCATAGACAAATGCAAGGGTAAATAATCAAAAATCACTTTATCATTTCATCAGGAGGTAGGGAGGTAAATGATACAATTATACATGAGCACATTTCATGTGCAACATTTAAATATTTTAACAAATAGAATTAAGACAAAATGTTTATATGAAATTTGTGGATTAGGTTGTAGCATTAAGTAAAATGAAATGCATTCACATAGTGACTGGGTTTAAAAGTTGTCCTAAACCAGGATTTCTTGAACAAACCATAGTAGAAGAACAATGGTTCAGTAGTCGAGAAGAACACTGCTGTAACACATGGTTTATAGACCGCAGTGCCTAGGTTTGCACAGTGCTTTGAACCATGATTTGTTGGATAAATGTGTCTTACAAAAGATGCTAAGCCAGAGCTAACTAAACTACTACATAATTTGTTCTGGATGAGCCAAGCCAATGAGAGCAAGTTTTTCTATTCTTGTATTGTACAAAATGTTGATCAGCTTCATGTACATATTTTGTTCTTATTCATCTGAACATCTAGAAATAGTTTAAATTAATGCACAGATCCAAAGCAGGTTATTACTGTGTACCTATGAGCATGAAATGAAACAATGCCATAAGCTTTTTAATGTTGAGCAGCAGATGAAATAAAATTCACTGCAGGTATTGCCTGCTTGATGGGCAGGCAGTCCTCCCCCCTCCCCTCAATTTCCTATCTAAACAATCAATGGTGTGTCCAGATTCTGACAATCATAGGCAGTCATGGAGTGGTTGTGAATTTCCAACATCACATTTCTCTTTGTTCACTCTCCTTTTTTGTTCTCTTCTCCTGGTTTAAAATTTTGATCCTCTGTGAGGAGACACTATCCTTGTAGAAGTAGTACTGCTTCACTGTAAAGGGAGAGGAGAGGAGAGGAGAGGAGAGGAGAGGAGAGGAGAGGAGAGGCTCTTGCTAACGAGTCAAGCAGCAAGTATTTTGAGGAATGTTAGCTTTGTTTCATGTTAAAGGCACACTGATGCCAGATTTTGTTACCCAGTCTGGTTTCTTATTGGCAGATATTGTTAAATTAATTGTTGTTTTGTTGGTTGTTTTACTGCCAATATTTGTTTACTGGGTTCTGAGCCAATTTTCCTGGATTGATGTGTAACTATTCTGCTGTTGGGGCTTTGTTTTGTTATACCATGCCTTGGTGATGGCACGCAATAAATGAATTATAATTGTTACTGCCTCACCTTACCTCTGATTCATTGGCTTAAGCCTGTCATTTCCCTTTCCCCTTCCTCCATCGTGTTGATACAGAGCTTCAGCCTCCTTTCTTGAAACTGGCCCTATCTCTATGCATTGGATAAAACTTATCTCCCTGCTCCCCCATTAACAACATTCAACCAGATTCCCAGCTACTGAAAAAAAGAGCCTGAGTTGCAGAATTGCTGACATGCCATCATATTTCACCTTCATAATTTCAAGGAGTTTTTAAATGCAATAAAGAATTCTAAGGAGCCTTTGGAAGATTCTAATGCCTTTGTTTATATTTGTTTCCTCACATAGTTTTCCATCAAATAATTCCATTATTAAAAGGCTCAATTAAAAAAAAAAAGAAAAGCTTTTTTTTTTTGGTACAGTAACTGATGGGATATGGAAACATTCAAGTCAGCTGGTAAGTGTCAGGAATATTTTAGTTAGGCTGTTTGGAAAGACTCTCCTGACTTGGAGGGATTTTCACGTTTAAAATATGATCAGGTCTACAGATAGAACAGTCTCTTTTGAATTTGTAATAGATCTTGAACCATTATCTTTTATTGATCTGGGCTACACAGTTTAAATCATAAGGAAATGATCACTTCATGCTTATCATATTTCATTAAAAATGTAAAAACGACTCATGTTTGAAAATACAGTACTCCCTAATGTTGTAAAAAATTGTGTCTCTTAGCTGTGGCTTCCTACTAGGAATATTAGATTTTGCTTTTAATTAATGTTACCAGTAACATTTGTTTCATTCGTTTAGAAATGAAATGTTAAGGTTACATTAATGGTGAGAATGCCATCCTTTTAGGTAGACAAGTTCAAACGCAATATTCTTATTTGTATTATTTCTGTCAGGATTGAAACACCTGATAAAATCAATTACTTGACACATTTTAGTTTTGATGTTTTTCTTCCTGCCATGAAAACTTTTGGATTTGCTTAACATCTGAACTTTGGATATATTTTTAAATAGATTAAATAATCATTTGAAATAAGTTTACTGTTCAGAGTGGCTTGTTTGGATACACATTTGAATTAATTAATTTCATATGGAAGGATGCTCATATGATTGGCTATTTTGTTAATTTTCAGATTTCATTAACAGCACCTAATCCATTAAAGGGAAAGGACCTGTCACTAGGAAGTTGATCTGAAGTTAAAATATGGGTGGACAATTTCAGGCCACAGTTGCATGTGGATTCCACGTGCCTCTGTTATGATCCTTAGAGCACACTCTAATGCAGTTGTTGAGAAAATGGCTATGTAGCATTCTAACATTTTGAAATATAAATCATAAGGTAGTTTAGGGCAGGCAATATGAAGTTCACAGAGGTTGTCAGACCAGTGGGATATATTCCATGCACCGTCAGTAGCCTTTGGAAAGCAGTGGCTTGGTGTTGGTTCAAAACAAAATATTTTCCTCATTTTGTGCACTGTTTATCGGAAATTCATTTGGATGGTTCAAGCAAAGCAGGCAACTAGGTATATGCTTTACTCTCAAATCAGTCTATGTATTGTGTCAGCTGATTCTGCTTCTTTCTGTTGGTGCCAAGACAAACCCTCCTCCTGGGCGTCCGAAGTAATTCTTTTCTCAGGCATATGCATTCTTTCTTTACATGAACTGCTATGCTCTAGGCTCAAATATACTAACTCCTTCTCCAGCACCACCAGGCACAATGTGCCCCCCCCCCCGAATTCTGTTTATCAGTCAGCAACTAGCAAGTAAGCAGAGAATGTACAGAGATTCCTGTTCGCTCTAAATCAGTAGTGAATTTATTGCATAGGTCAGAAGCTTGGTTTCTCTCCTGAACAAGAGGCAGGGAGAAAAATGTAAATTCTATTACAACTATGCTTCTCTCTGTACGTACTGTATTTCCGAAGGAAATGTTTGCATTTTCTAAACTGTTCTATGTGAATTTCCTTTCGCATCTCCTACTCTTCACCTCTGCCTGTAGTGCAAATATAGTTGTCATAGCAGAAAAGCAGAGAACCTCATGTAATTTAGTTACTAGCTAAACAGAACAGAAAGCTGAAGAGGAGAGATAAAATGGCATTTCTTGCTGTGGAGATTTGGGAACCAAGGAATCTGTATCAACTGCTTAGAAATTTGTTCTATATCTGTAATGACACAACATTTAATGTGCCTAAAATTAAATGTGAACGTGAAAACCTTTAAAGGCTTTCTCAATATTGGAAGAATGTGTTTTAAAATGCCAAAAGTGGTTCAGGTTAAGCAAGTATAAAATGATGCCCACTGGAGTCCCTTCCCCCCCAAATCCTAATTTCATATTTGTTTTCTGTATTTATATTTGTTGACCACTTTTGTTCCTTAGGTCTGTAGGTGAGCTACAAAATACAAACATAGTAACAAAATAGAATGGTTATACTAATATAAGAATGGAAAAATTAATAAAACCAACTATCGTAATGCCACTAGCAATACATAATCAACTTCCAAAGGACTTATGAAATAGTAAGGTCTTCACTAGCCTTTGGAATATATGCTGATGGGATCAGTGACTGACTAGGAAAGGAGATTTAAGACTGGGATTAATAGCTCAGTTAAAAAGTTGGTTAGTGTAGAACCTCTATGAAAAGAAAACATCTTGAGGATCATTAAATAAATTGGAGTTTTCTTAATACCGTTATAAATAGCTATGGTATCAAGACTACAGTTGAACTATTTTGTAGAGTTCTGATTACAGTTAAAAAAGAGTATTATACAATTGCAATGCCATGTCTACTGCCATCTCTCCCTTTTCGATTGTCTCCCTGCATATGCTACTGGGTGGTGGGGAGTAGTATAGTACTTTTATCCTGCTTGAGGACTTCCTATAGCCTGTATTGTTGATTGGTCAGAATAGAAGGTTGAATGGAATAGGGATTTGATTTAATTCAGGGGGGCTTCTCTTACCTTTTCAGATTATTCATTGTGCGTGTGGAAATGATAGGGAAAAATGATAATGGGATTAAATCCACTGGCAGATGTAGTTTCTACCTCTCATGCTAAAAAAGAACGTTTTTTAATTTATAGACATAACGTTTTGTGGTCTATAAGCTTGAAGTTACTCATTGTGGCTTCTAGGGCAAGTCTTTGGTAATTTCAATTCTTTAAAAAGAGGCTGGATACAGCATCTTAGGTTCACAGCAGCAAATTGGCCAGTTTTTAGTGATGGAGTATTTTCCCCCTTCATTTAAAAAATATAAGTGGGAATGGGAGTAGGAGTCCTCTGAGAAGATAAGCGCTCCCATTCTCACCCTTAATAGACCCTTCTCCCCGGGCTGAAATGATGTTGCTGAAATATGGCCATTTTACCATGAATTTCAGCAGCACTTGGAGTGGGTTGAGAGCATTTAAGACTGGAAATGGGAGCTATTTGCCTCCCAGAGGCTCCCTGCTCCTAAAAAAAAAACCCAAAGTTGAGAAAAGGTCAACAATTTCAGTCCCACCGATTCTGAATATATCACCGTGCTTCGGCTGGAGATGCTTGCTCCAGGAGCATGCTCTTGTCCCCACCCCATTTTAGCATAATAGAATTAATGAATGAAATTTTACCATCCCCAGAACAGTATTAGTTGCAGATTTTTCTTTTTTCCTTAGTTTTAAGTTAGCCCTTATTTATAGAAGTTTCTTTAAATAAAGCCCACTGCTATGCTTACTAAGTTTTCTCTCCTCTGGAATTTCCCGCCTCTGCTTCTAGTATTGTTATTTCGTCTTTCCAACTCCAACGGGTGGCTTGCATAGAAGAAAGGAAGTGGAATTCCTGCTCCAGGGTTTGTAAGATAAGGGTGAGAATGATGGTGCAACAATCAGATTTTTCTATCTTGTTGTCCTTTGCAAGACACTTTAAGTTGCTGGAGGGTATCTTTGTCCTGTTCTACAGTGGTGGTTCAGCTCCTTTCGTGTTCAGTGCTGCCTTATCTCTTCAGTCTGGCGTTCTGTCTGAACATGACTAATTAAAAGTATACATAATAGAAGCCTTTAGAGCTGTGGTTTATATTTCAGTATTGGAAAATTCTGACCTTTGTGTTCACACAGGTAGCATGAGTGCATTTAGATTCAGCCCCTAAAGACAGCCAAGCTTTCAGAAGTTAGAGGCTCTGCTTTTAATCAAGACATGTTGCTTTTTGAATGCCTTCTGGTGGAAAATGCAACAGAGATCAAAGAAGAAAGTCATGACCCCCTGAAATCTAAAAGTTTTTCCTTCCTTCCTTCCTTCCTTCCTTCCTTCCTTCCTTCCTTCCTTCCTTCCTTCCTTCCTTCCTTCCTTCCTTCCTTCCTTCCTTCCTTCCTTCCTTCCTTCCTATAGTCTTGATTATATAATCCTGGAAAGTTGTTAAGTCAGCTTTCCCACCCATCAAGTGCAGTAAAAACACTGGTGTAATGAAACATGGTCGTCACTTATTAAAGTTCTGATTAAAATGCTGATAGCTTTATCCTTGTTTTCTTCTTAGAAAACAAAGATTTCACAGTCTTTACCATTTTCTTATACCTGACCTAGAAGGGTATTAAGGCACTTCATTAAAATGGGGAAACTGGTGTAATGAAGACAGACAATATTAAATATCTAACCAACAGTGGAACAAGTAGAAGAAATATCAATTGCCGCCACCCTGCTTGCTTAACCATATCTCCCCCCCCCAAAAAAAAACCTTGCTAAAAGGGTGAAACTTGCAATTGCACTCATTTATTCCTATCACTGTATGATCACTTTGATTTTTGCAGTTCTCAGTGGCAAAAGAAAAGAAAAAGAGTAGTTACTGATCACAGCATACGTGGTCACTGGCAGATCCCCAGGAATCTGAGATTAAGATGATAGATAGATAGATAGATAGATAGATAGATAGATAGATAGATAGATAGATAGATAGAGCCTTTGAGTCAGTGTTGACTCCTGGCAACTGCCTGGACAAGTCCCTGCATTTTTCTTGGCAAGATTTCAGAAGTGGTTTGCCATTGCTTCCTTCTTGGGACTTAGAGATAGTGACGGCCCAAGGGCACCCAGCTGGCTTTGTGCCTAAGGAGGGACTAGAACTCATGATCTTCCAGTTTCTAGCCTAGTGCCTTAACCACTACACCAAACTGGCGCTCATGCTCTCTATCTCTCTGTCTCTCTCTCTCTCTCTGTCTCTCTCTCTCTTTGGGATTCACCCAAAAGAGCACCAAGATAGAATCACTTTGGTTGATAGTTCTCCCCAGTCCCTTTATGGGCACCAGTTAGATGGACTTATGCAGGCACTTTAGCCATAGGTTAATGCTCAAAAGAAGCAGAGGAAGAAGAATAAGGCATCATCTCATGCCTTGCTTTTTCTATTTTATGTTGCCCTTTTCTTTTCTGAATGTTCTCCCAGGCCTTGTGTTAGGGTGGTTGGGCTCCTGTTGGATATGTCTGGGGGTGTGGGTGCCCTTAGCCAGACTTGCCATCTGTTCTTCTTGTTTATTCTTTTTCTTATTCCCTTTTTCTTTAATAATTTCATTATGTTGTATTTTAGTATTTTCTTTGGTTTTATTGTACACCGCCCAGAGTCAGTGTGGAGTCAGGTGGTGCCTAAATTAAATATTAGATGATGATGATGATGACGACAACGATGACAACAACAACAAAATCAACATCAGTCAATTGCAAAAGGCAGCTTTACTTGGAACAGCTCATATCCTGCAACGATACCTTTAACACCATCAAACAACAAAATCTGCCTATCCCAAGTCCTTTGGAAGAACTCGATAGGTGGATAAAAATGCCAAATCCAGTATAAACATCTGGATGACTGTGCGACCAACAATAATAAATAAGATAAATTCTAAAGAAATAAAGGAAAGAACTTTTTTTTGAAAAGACATACAAAGATTATGGGTGGCTTCTTCCAGCCGCTTGTCTCCATCTCATTCAAGGTAGGATCCAGATGCATCAGACTAAAGCTTTCACTCCATCTGGTGTTGAAGATGTGCAATTACTTCAATGGGTCCTTCCTTCCCCCTCTCCCATCTCATATTGCTATCCTTATGATCCAAAATTAGGGTAAACTACATTTACCATACACCAGGTTTTTCCTAGATCTAAAATGTCTGGGATTCATTCTTTTCCTTTAAGAGTCTGAAATAGCCTTTGATAATGAATCAGCCTAGAAGAATATGGTAGCCTAGAAGAACATGGGCAGGAAAGATACCTGCTGTCTATTGATCAGCAAATACTGGAGAGAAGTTAGGACTTTGGCCAGTGAACATATATAATGCATATATATTGTACATACATTCCATGTATATGTACTGTATAGAGAAAGAGATGCTGATGACCACAAGGTGCTAGTAAGCACAATTAGGGGCCTGAATGATTGTTAGGTTAGGGTAGAAAAAAACCACAAGATTGCTTCATAGATTTCAACTCAGTTGCAATTTTATACTGAAGTTTGACATGCTGTTCAGCCCCAGTTAGCTCTTGTTATTTATATGTATATTTTATATTTGGGCATGGGGCAAAATAAAAAGAAATATAATCCTTTGCCCTGGTTTTCTCTCATTCATAATTTATACGTATTTCATGACTGCTCACATAATTACTAACGTCTTATTTTATTAGTTTTATCTGTTTAGCACTTGAGCGACAGAATATATGCTGGGAAGGGGGTGGCTAAAAAGGAGAACAATAATAAAAGTGTGTGATCTGAGAAGCATATTAGTTAAAACAACCCATTTTCCAAAGTTTTTTTTTTTTTTTAAGACAGTTCAGCTGTGTAATTCTAATATGACAGGACTGAGCTAGATGGACTAGTGAGCCGGCTTGGTAGTAAGGCAAGGGTGAAGGGGTCAAGAGCAGGCTGGGAGCTGATGTGCAGTGTGGACATGTTTGCTAGATTTTTTTGATTATGTTTATACTATTTTAACATTAATAAAGCTGCTTTTTTTAAAAATAAAAAACCAGTGATTTGAAATAATGAAGGTAGGAAGGAGGAAGAAATGGGAGATGTAATTTATGGTCAGTACTTACTAGTACTTACTTTTGGGCTCTAGTTTGGTCTTGACACTGACTGTAAACTGCAATGTGTTAATACATCTAACAGTAGAAGTGTAGTGGTGATCTCAGGAAAATACTGTTGAGAGGTGATCTCAGTAAAATACATGCACATTTTGCTATTTTTTTCTCTAAGCACTTTCTTACAGAGCTGTATTTAAGGGTTACATTTACTCTCAGATCCAAAAGAAGTGTAATTATCACATTTGGCATGCCCATTTTCAGCTGCAATGCTTTGAACAACAAAGAGTCAGAGAATTAGAACCCTAATGAACATTTAGAAAGAATGTCATCTAATAAAGGATCCTTCTTAATGTAAAGGCTCTCTCTTACATAAAATTGCACAATGAAGAATGTTTAAAATTACAAAAGGCAGAAATGATAGGCTGGGAAAAGGTCTTGCATTCACTGTTTTGAGAATGTAATATTGTCACATTTTAGAGTACTAATGGGGCTGAAGGTAAAGGTACAGAAGGAAAGATAGAAAGTACTAGAACTTTACATCTGTGAGTTAAAGTCAGAGATAAGAAGGAAAAAACAGGGACCAAGTATTCTGATGAAGTATGTATATCTTAAAATGATGTCTGATGTAACAAAATTAGCAGTGATTTTATGCTCTTAGCCCTAAATGTTGAAGTGGTTTCATTGACTGTGGCCTGTGCCCAGATTCATCATTTGCATATTTATATCAGAATGTATACATAAAAGTTCACTACATAAAACATGTGCATTTTTAAAAGTGTTTGCTTGTTTGTTTAAATTTATTATGGACTCTTTATGTCAGTTTCTTGATACAAAATACCTTGAAGCTTGTAGAGTCAGTCAAATACTATAATCAAATCTGCTAAGACTCTAAATAAAAGCAGGGAGTGTGGTTGGGGGTGGGGTGGGGATTCTTCAGCCTCCATAATTGAGTCCCAGTTGCATTAATTATGGAAAAATCCCTTACCTTCCAAGGTGGCAGTTACTTTACTTTTCCAAGTTTATCCTTGGCCTTCCAGGTAGGGCTGGAATAATTCCTAACTACATAATTGGAGAACCGCTGCTGTTGATCAGTGTTGACAATATTATGCTAGATTAGGGCAGGACCATTATTTTGTAGCCAGGGGACATAATTATTTCTTTGACCTGTTTATTGACTTCTGAGAGTCATGGGGAGCGTGATATTACTGTATATACAGTAATATTTTTTGAAGTACTTGTATATCCCATATATACTCATAGATAAGCCCATCCACAGATAAGCAGACTTTCAAATTTTTAACCAAAATACCATGAAAAATGCGGGTTAACTTATCTCTTGGCGGTGCATTTTTCATAGTGTTTTGGTTAAAAATCCGAGGGTCAGCTTATCCATGGATGGACTTATATGCGAGTATATACGGCAATTTTAAAAGTCCCAATTGGTGCCAAGTGACACAAAGGAATGGACTGTGTCTAGGGAGGGAATGGTTAAACCTGTACTCATTGTATGCATTCTGTCTCTGTGTTGACCATGCTGGTTGGGAATTAATAGAGTTGTAGTCAAAATACATCTGGGGGGAGGGTAGGAGATTGAGGAAGGCTGCTATGGATCCTGCCTGTTCTGTTTTTCTTTGCATTGTAATGTACTATAGTATAAAAACAAGACAGTGTTTAAGTTTAGCTTGAACTTTATTGTCACTAACATGTAAATCATTTTTACTCATCATCTTCAGCATTGGGGACCATGATTAAGATAATAAAATGTGCAGTCTTTCTGTTTCTGGAAGTTTCCCTGCCAGATGCTCTGGGATGAAATTCTCAAGTAGTGCCTGAAGGCAATTTTAAGGGTTGATACCTATTGCATAACAAGATATGAATTCATATAGCATTTCCTATTTTATGTGCAAAAAGAAAAAAAAAAGCCCACAAAACCTTTCAACTTTCATATACTAATCAAAACTATTACAAAAATACATTACTTAATAATAAGGAAAATGGGAAATTAAACATTTAAACTAGTAAATGCAGCCCAGCTGTTTAAACAGTCTTCCAGTTGAAATTCTGAACAATTGTTCAAATGTAGGAGAAGAGAGAAATTCTTCAGACCATTGGTTATTTGATAGACAACAGGTCCTGCCAATCTTGTATCTTTTACCCCCCCCATCATAAAAAGTATGGTGTTCATTTCCATGGTCCTTCTGTTCATTACTAAAGTGTTGGCATTCAGTTCAAAAGAACCTGCCTGAACATCTACAAAAAACAGGGAGTCCTCCAGATCAGAATTAATATGTGAAATAACATCTGCTAAAAGGGAATCATTACCACACAGGACTTGAATAAACAATATTGTATTTTGAGCATGACATTACCAATGAGAAAATCAGTTTATTTTTGTAAGTAGTCATAATTTTCAACTATGGGAATATTCTCTTGCCAAAATTTTGTTCTGTTGATGCCCATGTATTGGTATTCCAATTGCTTTCCATGTCTCTCTATACCTTTGAATATGGAATTTAGTAAATTTTAATAGCCATTTGTAAGCATTATTTTGGAATCAGGCTGTTAAATCCTCTAGAACTAGACCAGGTTCTGAAACAGAGTGGCTGAGTCACATTTAGATGTCAGAGAATGTTTTAACTGAAGCTATTGCCACTTTGCATTTTTGGCAAACATTGCTTATTCATCAACGTATTTCTGGAATCATATCAGAAATAATGTACAATTGGCACAAATATTGTATGTTATATGCCGTTGTTTACTTACGTGCATGAAATATCACATGGCCTATTGAGGCCACCAGTGCAGGTATCCAAAATAAAGCTCTTTCAGCACATAGATGTGTATACCCCATTAGAATACACTTAGAATGGGAAGCCACATCTCTTGGTAACTGCACTTTCTGCCAAATTGGTCTTACTCTTTGCTATGCTTGGAATCAGTGGTCCAATGTTGTCTTAGATTCTAGTCCAAACTGATCTTTAATTAAGGATCTCTAATCTCTTGGGCACTATTGGATAGCTACCAGTCAATCAGGAACAAATTGAGTTAGAACTTAGAAGATATAGTTTATCAAACCAAAATCTTGTTTCTTTGGGAGGTAGAGGGAACTAATAACTTATTGTGGACTCGAGTCTTCAGGGTGATTGGAGTTCCATTTCTCCACTTTATGATTGAGGCAGGGGCCAAAGACGCTTCATTCCAGCTGGCTGCCTGACATCTTGTGTATGCTTTCTCTCTGATGAAATTCAGTACCTTAAGTATAGTGGAATCCCAGATCTCAATTCAGGATGTCAAGAGTCTCCTTGTGTGTAGCACGTAAAAAGGCATTCCAAAACCAGGATTTTTTTCTCCCATTTTGATAGGTTGGGGGAAAACAGTATTTTCTGGAAAGAGCTCCAAGGTTTGGAATCCAGAATATCTCTCTAACGAGAAACATGGGATTTTAATTTTTGAATAGGCTGTTTTAATTTTTTAATAGACTATTTTAATTTTTTAAAAAGGAAAGTGCAATAATATCAACATCCTTTTTTACAAGAATTCTTATGGGCTCGACATAGACTCCATAACAATTCTTTAAGATAGGAGACAATGTTTTGTTTGGAAATATGTCTGGAAGTAAACCAGAAAACTAAACTGAGGTAGTAGGAAATCTCTTGGGGTAGGGGGAAAGTAAGAGGAGGTGGCTGAGAACAAATTTACTTATTTGCTTTCTGATATAGGAGTGTTCTGTGTCTTGCTATATCCACCATGGTAGCCATTTTGAAAATGAACAAGCTGTCTTCCCTTCAACCATGTGTGTGAGTTACTACAACATGGTTTCCAAATTCCAAACATAGCCCCTGTTTCCCCAGTATTGAGGAATCCTGCCTCAAAGAAGTCCAGTAGTCTATCCTGTCTTTAATGACTAGTTGCTTCTGAATTTAAGAAGATGAATTATTTCATTTTGCTTATGGTAGCATGTTTAATACTAAGTGCCTTGTTAGGAGGAAAAAAAAAAAACCCTCAGAGCGTCTATCAAAATAAATTCCTTGAGCTGATTAAGCATCTCCTCTCTTTCCATTTTAAAACATGCTTAATACAGCTTGTTAATCAATGTTTTGTTTGGTCATTAGTGATATTAACAAGCACAAGTGCTAGAGTCATAGATTGCAGATAACTAGATTGCTGCTGTTTTACTAAACTTAAATGAGGTTGAAAATAATAAAGTTAAAGAAGAGTTCAGATGAATCTAAGTGAGTTTCTTTAATCTGGGAATCAGAAATGCCTGAATGTTTTTAGAGGAACAGATGCAGTGCTACAATCCCAAATAAGGGGGAAAAAATCTGTGTAAATCTCCCATTAAATATTTCAATTATCTTCTGTTTCTGTTGGTGGCTTTCTCCCTTTGCCTAAAGACTGGCCCTAGCTTACTTTTGTGGGACTGTTTGATTTGACTGAAACTTGAGTCTTTTGAAAATGCTGATTTGATTTTGAAGCCTCTGCACAGTACCGAGCTTTAATGAAGGGGAATCTTAACAAAAAAAGCAAGCTCTTTGAGAAACCGATGCTCCGTCCTCTCTTTTTTTGTGAGAATAATAAGGGAAAACTGCCTGTCACATTAGGTAAAACTGCAGCTGGAATACAGCTGCTAAATAACCAGTTTGGCTCAAATGTAACCATGGGTTTGGGAGAGAAGAATCTGCACTCTTTCTGTTATAGATCCAAAGTGGAACTTGAAACAAATTTCTCTTCCATGCCTGCCATTGCACTCGCCCCCACCATCAGTCAATATTCTGAGACCATATTTCATATTCTTTTAAGGTACTGGGGTTCTCATCTCCCTTCCTTTGCTTGTACTTCTGCAGACCTTAATGTCCTCCAGACCACCTGCCTTCAGTAGATGGTGCAATTTTCTCTGCCAAAAAATGATTCAGATAGTTAGTTTTGCTCTGGGTGTGTATGAGAGGAATTTCTTAGCACCATGGAATGGTTTTTAATCTAATTTAAAATTCAAAGAAGTCAATCATCTAGTAAGACCATCTCATTACAAATTGCTTAGTTGTTTTTATTGCACAGGCAAATAAGCTTCTGATGAAGAATGTTCATATAATTTCTGTTGTTCAAATAACCTTTGAATTCTTGATCTTCCTGTAATTATAACTTGTTTACATAAATATTTGTTTGAAGATAATAATAGAACTGTGAAATAGCAGTACTTAAAGGTTCCGAAGATGACCATCATCTAGCAGTGAACGGTCTAATAGGCATAACAGCCTGACCTAAGGGCCTTGAAATCTAATTTGAGACAATGTGTTGAGTAAATAAGTCAATGATAGAAATGTTGAGACAGAGAACATAATGAGGGCAACATCAAATTGGACTTTGAACATGATGAGGGCAACATCAAATTGGACTTCAAAAAATAATTAGACATCATCACAGAGAAGAAGTGAAAGAAATAGTAAAATCATTATGTATTTTTACATGTAATATTCTACAGAATCTGAAGCTTGTTTGACATAAATATCGATTTTTGGAATTCTATCCATTTTGGTGGTTCAATGTGTAATACTTTTTTCCTTATTATGTCTCTGTACTAGGAGAATGAATGATGTAGCTGGAACTATATTGTTGTGATACATTTACTATTATAGAACATCAATGAATGCTGATTCATTGATATTCTATAATAGTAAATGTATCACAACAATATAGTTCCAGCTACATCATTTAATGGAACTCTTTTTTTAAAATAAAATTGGTAGTATTTAAGACACAAATAATTTTCTTTCTAAGTAACAAAATAACCTATTATTGCTTTACCTGATGCTGGATAAATTCTTTTTCAGGAAGGCCAGCCTGTTGGATTGCCTCAAACTGGGCACTATCCAGATCCTATGGAAGCATTGTAGTTGTGTAATGGAGATTGTAGTGGATCCCATTTTGGGTGTAGATGCATGTCACAATGTCTAGCTATAAACCATATGAAGAAAATAGAAATGGCTATACAATTATATATTTTACTTTATTACCTCATCTGCAGTCCTATGAAGGCTTACCTAAAAGGAAGCCCCCCTGAACTTACAATGATGTACTTCTGAGTGAATATGAAAGGATTTAGGAAATTATGATAGTAAGATGAACCTTTTTTTCATCATCATAGGGTATGCACTAACTATAATCCCATTCAATTAATTTATTCATCTGTAGCACTCACCATATAAGCAGTAGTGAGCAGTTCCCTCCATAAAATCACACTGTGTGGTTAGTCATCTACAAGTATGCTGTGACTGTCTTCAGCAAGAACGTATAGAGAGATTTACATGTGAAGCCTTCCATGTTATGCCCAATCCTGCAGTATCAAGAGTTCCAACTCATATGGGAGACTTCATACATAGAGCCCTCTCTGTAAAAGCTTCCCCACTGGGAACAGTCATGATGATACATCATGACTTTACAGAGGCTAGGAGTTGCTTATCATTGCTTGAGTAGTGCACACAAATGTATCACTTGAATGAAATTTATTTAAGGATTGGAGAGCAGGATGGCATCATCTTGCTCCTGCCTTGGTACAGCAGCCAAGTTTCCATGCATTCAGTTGGTGTTTGAAGGGGTTTAACGTGCATGCTGGTATATATATGTATAACCTTGGATCATGGATGGTTATCTCAAAATCTGTATAATTAAAGTTAGCTATGATTTGTTCTCCTTGAGTTGGTTTAAAAAGAGGTGAAAGTTCCCCCCAAAAAGCAGGAAAAGAGTAATGATAGTATCCTCTCTAACTCAGTGGCTTCATGCATGCATAGCATTGCTTCTTGTTCTAATTTGACTTCTGTTGTTAGGAAAAGCAGGTAAATGAATAAGAGAATAGAGATGTATTGTGACATTCAGATTACAGATGTAGTAAACATTTTGTTGTTGTTCAGTCTTAAGTTGTGTCCGACTCTTCGTGACCCCATGAACCATATTGCGCCAGGCCTTCCTGTCCTTCACTGCCTCCCTCAGTTTGCTCAGTTTCATGTTCATTGTTTCAGTGATGCTATCTAACCATCTCATCCTCTGCTGTCCTCTTCTCCTTTTGCCTTCAATCTTTCCCAGCATCAGGTTCTTTTCCAAAGAGTCCTCTCTTCGCATTAGGTGTCCAAAGTATCTGAGCTTGAGCTTCATTATCAATCCTTCCAATGAGCAATCAGGATTGATTTCCTTTAAGATTGACTGGTTTGACCTCATAGCAGTCCAGGGGACTCTTAAGAGTCTTCTCCAGCAGCACAGTTCAAAGGCATCAATTCTTCGTCGATCAGCCTTCTTTATGGTCCAGCTCTCACAGCCATACATTACTACTGGAAAAACCATAGCTTTGACTATGCGGATCTTTGTCGACAAGGTGACGTCTCTGCTTTTTAATATGCTATCTAGGCTTGCCATGGCTTTCCTCCCAAGGAGCAAGCGCCTTTTAATTTCATGGCTGCAGTCTCCGTCTGCGGTGATCTTGGAGCCCAAATAAATGAAGTCTGTTACTGCTTCCATTTCTACCCCTTCTATTTGCCAGGAATTGATGGGTCCAGATGCCATGATCTTAGTTTTTTTAATGTTGAGTTTCAAGCCAGCTTTCGCACTCTCCTCTTTCACCCTCATCAAGAGGCTCTTTAGTTCTTCTTCACTTTCTGCCATTAGGGTGGTATCGTCTGCATATCTGAGGTTATTGATGTTTCTCCCTGCAATCTTAATTCCGGCTTGTGATTCTTCCAGCCTGGCATTTCTCATGATGTACTCTGCATATAGGTTAAATAAGCAGGGTGACAGTATACAGCCTTGTCGTACTCCTTTCCCTATTTTGAACCAATCGGTTGTTTCGTGACCGGTTCTAACTGTTGCTTCTTGGCCCACATACAGATTTCTCAGGAGACAGGTAAGATGTTCTGGTACCCACATCTCTTTAAGAATTTGCCACAGTTTGTTGTGATCCACACAATCGAAGGCTTTTGCATAGTCAATGAAGCAGAAATAGATGTTTTTCTGGAACTCTCATGCTTTCTCCATGATCCAGCGAATGTTGGCAATTTGATCTCTAGTTCCTCTGCCTCTTCGAAACCCAGCTTCTACATCCGGTAGTTCTCGGTTCACGTACTGCTGAAGCCTAGCTTGTAGGATTTTGAGCATAACCTTGCTAGCATGTGAAATGAGTGCAATTGTGCGATACTTTGAGCATTCTTTGGCATTGCCCTTCTTTGGAATTGGAACGTAAACTGACCTTTTCCAATCCCGTGGCCACTGTTGCGTTTTCCAAACTTGCTGGCATATTGAGTGCAGCACTTTAACAGCATCATCTTTTAGTATTTTAAATAACTCAGCTGGAATACTGTCATCTCCACTAGCTTTGTTGTTAGCAATGCTTCCTAAGGCCCACTTGACTTCACTCTCTAGGATGTCTGGCTCAAGGTCAGTGACCACACCAGCGTGGACATTAGGGACATTAAGATCTTTCTTGTATAGTTCTTCTGTGTATTCTTGCCACCTCTTCCTAATCTCTTCTGCTTCTGTTAGGTCCCTGCCTTTTTTGTCCTTTATCATGCCCATCTTTGCACTAAACGTTCCTTTGATATCTCCAATTTTCTTGAAGAGATCTCTAGTCTTCCCCATTCTATTGTTTTCCTCAATTTCTTTGCATTGTTCATTTAAGAAGGCCTTCTTATCTCTCCTTGCTATTCTCTGGAAATCTGCATTCAGTTGCTTATATCTTTCCCTTTCACCCTTGCTTTTCACATTCCTTCTTCCCACAGCTATTTGTAAAGCCTCATCAGACAGCCATTTTGCTTTCTTGCATTTCTTTTTCCTTGGGATGGTTTTAGTTGCTGCCTCCTGTACAATGTTACAGACCTCCGTCCATAGTTCTTCAGGTACTCTGTCTACAACATCTAATCCTCTAAATCTATTCATCACCTTCACTGTGTACTCACAAGGAATGTGATCTAAGTCATACCTGAGTGGTCTAGTGGTTTTCCCTACATTCTTCAATTTAAGCCTAAATTTTGCAGTAAGAAGCTCATGATCTGAGCCACAGTCAGCTCCTGGTCTTGTTTTTTGCTGTCTGTATAGAGCTTCTCCATCTTTGGCTGCAAAGTATGTAATCAATCTGGTTTCGGTATTGACCATCTGGTGATGTCCAAGTGTAGAGTCGTCTCTTGTGTTGTTGGAAAAGAGTGTTTGCTATGACTAGCTTGTTCTCTTGACAGAACTCTATTAGCCTTTGCCCTGCTTCATTTTGTACTCCAAGGCCAAACTTGCCTGTTATTCCGATTACTCCTTGACTTCCTACTTTAGCATTCCAATCCCCTATGATGAAAAGGACATCTTTTTTTTGGTGCTAGTTCTAGAAGGTGTTGTAGGTCTTCATAGAAGCAGTCAACATCAGCTTCTTCGGCATCAGTGGTTGGGGCATAGACTTGGATTACTGTGGTGTTGAATGGTTTGCCTTGGATATGCACTGAAATCATTCTGTCGTTTTTGATGTTGTACCCCATTACTGCCTTTCCCACTCTCTTATTGACTATGAGTGCAACTCCATTTCTTCTAAGGGTTTCTTGGCCACAGTAGTAGATATAATGGTCACCTGAATTAAATTCACCCATTCCCATCCATTTCAATTCGCTGATTCCCAAGATGTCGACGTTCAATCTTGTCATCTCATGTTTGACCACATCCAGCTTGCCTTGGTTCATAGATCTTACATTCCAGGTACCTATACAATATTGTTCTTTACAGCATCGGACCTTCTTTTCGCTTCCAGATACATCCACAGCTGAACGTCCTTTCGGCTTTGGCCCAGCCGCTTCACTCTTTCTGGAGCTACTTGGAATTGCCCTCCGCTCTTCCCCAGTAGCATATTGGACACCTTCCGACCTGAGGGGCTCATCTTCCGGCGTCATATCTTTTAGCCTTTTAACATTGTCCGTGGGGTTTTCTTGGCAAGGATACTGGAGTGGGTTGCCATTTCCTTCTCCAGTGGACCACATTTTGTCAGAACTCTCTGTCATGACCTGTCCGTCTTGGGTGGCCCTGCACGGTATAGCTCATGGCTTCACTGAGTTATGCAAGCCCCTTTGCCACGACAAGGCAGTGATCCATGAAGGGGTAGTAAACATACAAGTCAGTATATTATAAGCATGTTTGTGTTCAGTTAGACCAGATGAAGTGTTATGAGATTTCCAATTTAGCATTGATCCTAAAATTGAGATCGTACACTGAATATCTTAGTCATGTGTAACTGTTAAAGGTATTGGGTTACACCTAGCATTCAGAGGCAGCATAACCTCCCAATTCTGAATTGATTAAAGTTGCTCAGCCACTATCAGTGAAGCACCCAGACTCCTGGCATGACAGGAAGCAGAAGTAGGGACATGACAGTCATTCTGTCAGCAAGTTTCATGCTGCATTTATAATTAGGCATCCCTGTTCACAGATCAGGAGAAAATAGGAAGGGTGTGGTAGCTTTGAAGTGGTGCATTGCTTGAATTTCGCCTTGAGGAAAGTACCCAGCAGAGCAAAGTAACTCCCATCGTACAGCCGTGTGACTTCACCTCAGCCTGTGGAGAAGCCACTTTCCTCAAAGTGAAGCCACTGGTGAAGGAGAGTTATCCCTGACTCAGTGGTTCATGACTACAGGAGCCTCTCACACTCTTAGACACTGACATCCACTTCATTGTGGATGACCACATGTCCATTTCCCCCTTAATTGTGATATTATTGCATTGCTATGCGTTGACCCTTTTTGTTGCTTTTATTTTCAATTTTATTTAAAATTGTAATTGGAGAGGCTGCCTCTAAGGGAGAAAATGCTATGAGCTTTGTAAAAGGGTGAAATCAAATTGCCTTATTCGTATCTCCTGCTATTAAGATGCTTAACAACTTACCAGGCAAGAAATACTATTTAACATAGAGGAAATTACTTTTGGTGAAATCAAATACTTGGGAAATATTTTAGCATGGTCAAATGATATATAGTTAGCCTGCTGTTCTACCTTAAATGTTTTTTGCAGCATTTAAGTTTCCTGTGTATTCTGAGTTGTATCTCTTATTTCTCCCTCTCTCTCCCTCTCTCTCTCTCCCTCTCTCTCTCTCTCTCATAAAGAAAAGGTTTAATTGTGTTTGTTGGGAAACCAATCATTGCTAAAGAAGCTTGGGAACTGATGGCAAAATGTATTAAGTATAAGGATCTAACAAAATTCAATATACAAAGAAAAATAAGTACTGTATATGATATTTCATTTGCTGCAAAACATGAAGAACTAATTTTTTGGCTTCAGGTTATTTCTAATTGAAGATTTCTGGCTACAAAGGCTTCATTGTGTACTACGTCATTAATTTTTGGTAAATCTTAAGAACTGTGGATATGGAAAAGCAAACTTTGATCAAAGAACTGAAACTGATAAATGGATGCTAATGCCTTCAGTACTGGGAGTGGAAGAGAATTTTATGTTCCTGAAAGAAGCAAGTACATCTTAATGATTTGCCAAACCTAATTGAATTTGCATGGTTTTTTACTCTTCAGAATGAACTGAAAAGTTATAATGGGAAGAAAAATTACATCCAATGATATTTGGTCTTTGACCTTCACGTTAATTAGATAGCAACTATCTCCAGCTTTATTTCAATGTTGCAGATCCATTATTAGTTGTGGCAAATTAAGACATCGTTTTTAAAAATGTATTTTAGACCCATTCTGTCTTGAATGGGCATTTAGTACTAGATAATTAACAGAAAAATAATACTCAGGCTTTCTGCTTCCTTAATTACTGTGTATTAATAAAAGCTACTTATATTGATCTGGAGGGATCCTTAGGCTCACTCTTTGTCAGAATAGTGAAAGCAGCATTGCGGCCCTAGTTTTGTCCCCTTTGAGCAAGCCTGCGATGTCACATGTGTAGAAAAGGAGCAGGGCTTGCGTCATGCATACATCCCTCTGACTAATCCCCTTGCCCCTCTCCCATGGTTGCTGCTACATGGATCAGTTTCTGTTAGAAATTGGTTATGAGAGTGATGACCATTCCTAATCTCTATGCATTAAATATAGAGCTAAATAAGAAAGTAATAAATGAAGTTGTCACCAAAGATTTTCCTTCTCCCCTGTACTATATTTTTAAAAAGCATTCTCAAATTAGTGTGTGCTTTCTTGACACAGTTTGCCACATAATGCTATCATGCCTTATCCTTCATTTCAGTAGACCAAGTTGAGAAATGAAATTGAGAAGAACCAGATAAGGACTCTACTCATGTAATTCTATATTGCTTATTTAAAATGTATAACCTGATCAAATAAGTCAATTTTATATTCCTTTCTTTTGGTTCTGACAATCGTGATCTTTAATTCATCAAGTTGCTGTCATACGACTGAATCTCCATTCAAATGTTCTTTCTCCCATCTCAGAGATTTCTTCAAAACTTTAGAAATCTTCTTTTATAAATCCCATGATAAGTCCTTGCCCAGGTCATTTTTCATCTCTTGTCTTATCATTTTGCACTACTTATTTATCCTGGGCAGATCTAAAGGCTCTCCACTGCATAAATTCACACTCAACACAAGGAGGGTGAGGAAGATGGGGATCCTCAATTGAACAAGCATTGTTATTCTATTTCCCCTCTCTACTATTGAATTTGTATTTGAATGCCTGAAGAGGATTCCCGTGTGATTTTCATTTAATTTCCTGATCCTTTGGTGCTTGGTTTGTAGTCTTTAAGTGCAACAACATTTGCTTCCTTTTTCATGGGAATATTACTGCCTGAAAGAGGTCATGTTTATATGAATTATGATGTTAAAAGATATACAAGGTCATTCTAGTTAAAGGAGCTGGGAGAAAAAGGTCATCCTGCATTTTTAAAATGACCAAACACTAATGTATCCTTCTCAAGGCATTACATCTAATCACTACTAAATTGTAAAATATGTTTAACCGGACCTTATTAACTAATCTAAGGGGCAAACATAGCATTCCCATGAGAAAGAAATACTGCTGATATTAATGTAAGGAAAAGTTCAGAAAAAGAGCTTAGAGTGAAAGATTACCAGGCATTTTTCATGTATATTTGCTCCACTTATAAAAAATAAAAATCAGTGGCTGAAGTTTTAATTTTCTCCCAATTAGATTACATGCCAGACATTGTAGCATGCTTAATTGATCTTTGAAATATAAATCAAGAAGTTAGCTGCCCAATTTAATTATTGTGGAAAACTACACTGAAGGTCAAATGGGGCAGAGTGAGAAACTGTATGTAAACACGAAATGTATATTTTACCTAGGTCTTGCATGATGATACTGTATAACACTTTATAATGTTCAACCCTGTAGGTTTTCATTCTAAAAATTCTAATGCAACAGAATTGGGTCAGTTATTTTCTTAAACAATGACCAAATAGGGATTGTATCAGACTGCCAGGCCAAGGGACTAGAAGAGATCAATGTATATTCCAATATCAAAAATAACAGTGCTGAAATTACCAAACAGTTGCACTCATCTCACATGACAGTAAGGTAATGCTCAAGATTTTGCAGTCTAGATTTCAACAGCATTGGAATGTGTACTGCATATATACAAGCTGGATTCAAAGAGGTATGGGCATGTAAGATCATACTGAAAACATGCAATGGATAGTGAGAGTGAAAAAAATGTATTTCTGTTTTTATTGATTATACCATGGGTTTTGACTGTCTAGGCCAGAACAGATTTTTCAAAAACATGGCTGAACTAGTTCACGTCATCAACCTGTTGAATAGTTTATACAATAACCAGAAAGTTAGTTAGAATGGAATATGGAACAACTAAATGGTTCAAAATCAAAAAGTGTGCCACGGTTGTATCTGTGTCCTATCTGTGGCATATATGCTGAATATCATGGGAAATACTGGACTAGGAGAAGGAAATAGAAACTGGAATGAAAATTGCTGGGAGAAGCATCAGCAGCCTTAGATATGGTGATGAGACCACTTTGATGTCTAGAAGTAAAGAAGACTTAAAGAATCTCTTCCTGAAGGTGAAAGAAGAGACTGCGTACTCAATATTAAACACAACTACACACACGTAAGCCAATAAAGGTTATGTCAAGAGGCAACGCCAGCCCAGTGCAGATAGGTAAAGAAGAGTTGAAATAATATCGTCAATAAGAGTTGAAGATAATCCTAGGCTTAAGTGATCACAAGGGTGGTGTTTGCAATTATGAAGTAAAGCGATATTGGCTTCTTGAGAGAAAGATGATGATTTATATAGACAAAATATTAACATTTGGAGACAACACAGCTACATTTATTTATCTCTGCAATTTCTGTAGCCAATTTATGCAATTTCTATAGACAATATACCATTTTGTCAGGGCTATTGTTTCCCTAGTTGTAATGTGTCTGTGAAAGCTAGACTATTAGAAAGGCTGAATGAAGAAACAATTATGTCTTTGAATGGTGAGGTTGGGGGAAATTGTTGAGAATATCATAGACCACAAGAACAAATAACTCAATACTAGATAACATGAAACCAGACTGCTCCCTGAAAGACTCATAATGAAGCTGCAGTTATTTTGGACTTATAATATGAAAGCAAGAGTCATTGGAAAAGACCTTGATACTGGAAAAATCAAAGACCATCAAAAAGAAACCAAAGGAAGACAAGGTGGCTGGAGACTATTACTGACAGCAAAAGCATGACCTTGCAAAACCCCTAAGAAGTGGTTACTGACAGACAACCCTGGTGAAATAATGTCCATCAAATCATAAAGACTTGAAAACTTGAATCAACAACAATTGATTCACCTGACTTGACATTTTAAAAAAAGTTTCTTTGGATCAAAATGTGAGGAAGCTAGTATAGTGCAAAGCAAAGTGTCACTCTCTACCCTCATCCTTATTTACAAGATTGCCTCTGAGCCTTCAAAAGCACTCTGAAAAGCCTGGGTGACTTGCAGCACTAAGTTTTATTTGGAAATATGCCCACCTGCCCAGGGGACAAAAACAAAGACAACTCATAAATGTAGACTGTATGGTAGAGAGCACCCTGAGGGACCTAGGCAGAGTTGGGGGAGCAATTTCACTAATAAGCTTTCTAGGAAGTGGATGTTTTGTGATTGCTGTGTTTACCATGCCTTGTGCAACTAGGCATATCTCCCACGACAGCCCTTCACAACGTGCTCTCAAGATTCCAAGTGTCATCATAGGATAGAAAGGCGCAACTAATATGCCTGTCTCAGGAATGCGTTATGAGCACATATCAGGCTGGGAATCAGTGCCATGACGTGCACTTCTTCATTAGATATGGTTGAAAACAGCTTTTCTCTCAAAATATTTTCTCTCCAGTAGGGTTTCTTACATGTTCCTGCAGTGAATACATCTTTTCTTACCCATGCATTAAGTCCTTTTTTGTAGATCTGTTCTGTTTGCACATGAACTGGATTCTTGTTAGTATCTTGTGCAGTATCTCCCTGCCAGCATTGCAAGTTTTTATTATATTTATTTAATACATTTATGTGGCTGCCCATCTCATATACATGACTCTGGGTGGCTAACAGGTAAAAACAGAATAAATACGTAGTAAAAAAAAAATCAAACTTAAAAAACAACAAATAACATAAAATAACAGCAGCTGAGTTCCTAAATGAATTGTGTTGTACCAAGTATGAGAGCAAATGAATAATCTCTTTGCTTATATACGAGTCCATAGGTTTTCTTGCATTTTGGCTGAGTGACATCTAAGTACTTTCTAGGTATGGTATGAGGGTTCAATGACTGGGGCTTCTGATGTTGTTTCTGTGCCCCCCAAAAGCAGCCATCAAATACAGATACCCAGCTTGAACCAAACAAGTTTGTCTTCACTCTGGTTCCCTGAAGGAAATCTTCCTCCCTTCAGATTACTCATAACTATGGAATAGCAAACATGCACTAGAAGCAGTGGTGTAGAAAATTCAGGGTCATGTTTTATTTAGTTCTCAATTTACTCATCTCTTTTGATGAAGATAGGAAGTTTGAATATGGGCATTGAAATTAATTATGGGACCAAATTATGGTCTTTGTGGAAGGAACACCCTGAAAGATCTGTGTTTTGTGTGACTTATAGTATACCTGAGAACTTGCTTGTTTCTATCCCTATCAGTGGTTGCACCTGTCAACATGATGGAACAGGAATTCAGCTAAATTATTTTACCTAGTAATATTACATCAGAGGAAAAATCAATATACTTATGAGGAAAGGAGCATTAAAGTATAAATGGATTTACCAACTACAGATTTTAGCACAATATTCTAATGCTTTGAACTTTGTATACTTTCAAGGAAAAATTAATTTGCATTTAACCGATTAGAAGGGAACTATTCATTCTTGAATTTGGTTAGACTTCTGCTGTGAATGTATACCATCAGTTTTTCCATTGCCACATATTCTTCAATTTCAGTCTCCCAGTTCTGTATTGATGTCAGGGTTTCTCTTTCTTGATTCTTATGGAAGGATGTCCTGCTAGGAAAGATGAGAAATTCTCAGTTGTGCACTCCTAGTAGCAACGGATATTATCATTCAGTGATTTGTTCAGCTTTTCTTAGTTAAAAAGGAAATAATGTAGGAACAATTATTTTTTTAAAAAAAGAAATCTGACTGTCGCAATATGTCTAGCAGGTTTTGTTGGCTTTTGAAGCCTTGTTTCAATCCTCCTCTGTAGCCATCCCTAGATGGTGAACTGGAGTATTCACCTGGATGGAGGCTTAAGCCTGCTCATTTGGCAGTTCTAAACCCCGTCCCAGCTGTGTGAAGAGGCCACAATGCTGAAATTTAGTCTGGCTTGAATAGAAACCCTGCTGTACACAATGCAGAGCCGTGTCTGTAAGTCTAGTCACAAATTTGAGTCTGGTAGGCTTTACCTAATTATGTGCTCCGCTCCTCTCCTCTCCTCTCCTCTGTGTATTAATGTTAAAGCTGCTTCCTGGTGAAAATTATTGCAAGATCAGCTATTATTTGCAGGATTGGTCAGAAACTCTGCTAGTATACAAGCTTTATAGAAGAGCTAATTAGGAGCAACCCTAACTCCACAGTTGGGGCTTTTTATTGCTCTGTGCAATAGTTTTATCTGCTTTTTTTACACAGTCGTTTGGGTTGCTTCACAAGGTCCTTAGAATGAAAATGAAATGCAGTGAACAATTAAACTACAAATGAAATATAACTGAAGACACATCAGAATGCTAAAATAATATTTTTAAAAATAGCCTTAAAAAAAAAAACCCTGCAAAACTTGGGAAATGTTTTTGCCTCATTCTTGATGAAGCAATTGACAGGATTGAGACTTAGGTTTTTAGGCTAATGTTAACTGGACGGAATAAAGCTGATCAGGGTGTGTCTATCTCCCTTTTTTGTTTTATTTGTGAGTGCCGTTCCATCAGTAGGAATGCTTGTTTGAATACCGTTTAGGCTCTGGTTGTGATTTGCTTCACATACACAAGTCCTGCTTTCTGGCTTCCATGCACCAACTTGATAGTTGTTGCTTTATATTAAGAGTGGAGCATCTGTGTCATATCCCAGATCAGCTTCTTTCAATGTGCATGGTTGCTGCCTTGACACAAAGTTTATCTTAACTCTGTTTTGACACTCACTGCTTGATTTCCTTCTAATGGTAGATAATGGGACTGTATAGATCTCAAGCCAACTCTACCTCATGAGACTTGGTCTCCTGCTGTTAAGTACAGCACTCTGTCATTATGATGGCAGTCTCTACTGGGAGGAAGAGTACTGTTCATTTAATCGGGATCCTGAAATCAATTCTTCCAAACGGAATGTGTGAGCAAGAAAGATCTTGCAATATTCTCTGTGTTTTTAATGTCTTTGAGCAATGCATTGATTTCTTGTTGTAAAGCTGTACTTTAAGTAGGGTCAAAATCTCCTGGATTGACCTGCATGTTACTTGTCCAAATTTAATTGTTGTGATATTAAATAAAAAATAAATAATTCATCTAGAGGATGTTTGCATTTGTATATACCTTTTTCACTGGTTTAAAATCAGCATTAAAAACGTTTAAAAAATTATTATTGTTATTTAATTTGGCAGAAAACGGAGATAATGCTTATTAAGAATCTGCAGTTTGGCATCTGCAGGAAAAACTCAAACTAATGCAGCCAGGTTTTTTATGAGCCAAATAGTTTACAAAAGGATAGTCTTTGATTCAGTAAAATTGGGAACAGATATGTAAGGGAAGGTATCTAGATACTCTTTATATATGTAAAATTTATATGTATGTAAATATGACTTTTTTTCATCTATGTCTTATATTATTTTGAGAAAAACTCTTTTTATTATATTGGTTGGTGAAGTAATGGAGAACTATTTTCACCACTTTATTTTTCCTTGAAAGTTTCAAAAAGGCTTAAGTCCTTTTCAGCCTGAAAACCACACTGCCTTTAAGTGGTACAGGTTAGGCACCTGGATGTAGATGTTTAATGGTTCAAGGAAGGTTGCAAGTTTTTTTCCCAGTGTCACTGATTTAATAAGGATTTTTACTTATTATTTTGCAAAAAAACTTAAAGATGAATCTGGATGTATCTATTAAGTAGAAATATAGAACGTTTCCACCCACCCTTTTACACTATTTGTCAAGGTAATTAATAAACCAGAGTTTATTATCTGATAGTGGTTCTCTGGTGTTTTAGAAGGAGGAGATCTATTCCTATCATGCCTTCCTCCTCACCTTTATTTTAAGTGGATATGACAATTGCTGATTCTGTGACCTTCTGCATACAAGGTATACATACTTTCCTACTGTGTTTGATCCCATCCGGATCAACAGTAATCTTGAATGACCAGAAAAATCAAAGCACTCCGTATACTACCAATCCAGTTAGATATTATCTATCCAAATTAAATTTGCAAAGGTAATGTGTATGGAATCTAAGTCTACTCTCTGAAATGAGTCTTTTTTCAAGAAATCTCTCCACTTTAAATTGATTTTTTAGATATAGGTAATGTGGTTGTCCACATTCTTTTAATCCACATTTAGTGCAAATCCTTGAAGTGAGGCAGGATAACCATTACAAAATCAATTCATGTGTCAAGCAGCTGTACCTTTATATAACTGACAGACAACATGTAGTCTTGGAATATTTTTGAGGACCTCTAAAGCCCTGTTTGATTACAATTTTTGAATATTGGCATTGTTTGGAGGCAGGAAACACATACTGTAAACCCTAAAACATAGCTCTAAAAACAAAATCCCCCCATCTTCCCCAAAAGGGACAGTACCCAGCTCTGCACACTTTACATCATTGCTTGACCACTGTGGCCCTTTAGACTTTTAGCATTTTAAGAGTTAAAATATATACCTTTAATGACTTATTAGAAGTAGAGGCATTTATAAAGAACAGTCAAGGGAAGCAACAATAATTATTAGGGATCTATTGCACTGCATACTCATATGTACATCATTTTTTTTCTTTGCCTTGTATATGATTATGCACGTGCTATGTGACATTAATATTGTCTTGGTGTTGGGCCAAAGTTTTTATGATCGTTCTCTGAGTATGATTGAAACCCTGGAGGGTCATAGTAACTCAGTACTTTACTGGGTTAGATGAACCTGTGGACTGATGTGATTTAATGCTTTTGGTAGGAGGAGATCATTGTAAACTCCACTCTGTATTTTGGTTTCTTTCAAGTCTTAAAATTGCCTCTAAGAATCTTCTATTATCCTTAAACTTCCTTATATTTAAATCTGTTTCCTCTCTCTCTTTCTCGCTCTGTAAATTTTTCTTACTTTCTTTTCTGAAAGTAGCACTTAAGAACATTACACTGTTCTCATGATTATGTGAGCAGTGTCCTTTTCTGAGTGCTCAGAACTCCCAACCTTACCATCTCTTTTTAAGCCATTCCTTTCCCTTCTGGAATTTTCTAATTTTTTCCCTTTACTATCCTTTCATCTAACTTTCTCCCAAAGGAGGAAAAGTTTAGTTTCTTTACAACTTTCTTTTCCTGTTACAAGCAAGCTCTCCTAGAAACTTTGGACTCAGCTATGCTCGAGCTGGAACTATGCCTCTGCGTCCATCCTATAATGTAGACATTCTTTCTGGCATATTTATCGAACAAGTTAGCCATTGATATTTGAAAATGCTATTAGGAATTTGTACAAGAATTGTCTTTCTCAGCACAATGCAGATCTTTGTAGAAGAATGTGATATTAAAAGTTATGTACAATAAATGCAAGGATTTCATTAGGATCTTGAGGAATAAAACAGTATCAGTGGAATAGAGAGGAGGCATTGTTTCCTCTGCAATCATGTATAATTCATAATTACCTGCATCCCATCTAGACAAAAGTCATTTCTCTCAACAGTTCAAAGTAGTTTTGTAAACCTAGGCACTCTGTCCCAGTGACACGATCTAATAAAACAAATTTAAACTGCAGCTCTTTTGAAGTCAGAACTTCTAATGCCCTCTAAATATACCTTAACGTCCTTTCGTAGCAGAACTGTAATTATTCATTGAAGAGGAGGATATAGACAATATGCAACAGTGCAGCGTTGAAGAGCTCAGCAGTCTCTGTAACAGCATATTCTGTATTCTGTTTAAACGACTGCTTTAATATGCAGCGCTTGCAGTTTTCTACCTCTGTGTTCTTATTTAAAACACAGGAGCCTGTCAGCAAATAAAAGCTTAATGCCAAGGTTTTTGTGACATGCAAGAGGTGCAGGGAAAAAAAAAATGAGGGTTGCCTTGGAAGGGTTTCTTAAAGTGCTTCCCATAGGTTCTTTCAAATCAGTCTTTAAGAAATTCCTGCTTGAAATTTGGAAAGAGTAGAACTATCATAACACCACATCATCCATGTTGGAACTCACCATGTGTCCAATAAATCTGAATTACTGAGGTCTTTCCCAGAGAGCAGAACTTTTCAACAAATGAAGAGAAGAGCTTATTACCAGTTCTGTTTATCATGCTGAGAAACTGTAACAATTATAATAAAATGCTCAGGACTCCCATTTTATCGTCAAGTGAAATAAACAGCTACATTCAGAGACAGTTACTCTTAGAAAGTAGCATAGTCTCATATGAAGTTGCTCACTGCAAAAGGGCCAGTATTAAGCTTCCAGTCTGGTACATGGGTGGCCACATAGAGAAGATGGCTGGAGAACCATACTAGATATTTCATCAGTCCTCTGGGCAGAAAAGGCAATTAGGTATCTTCATGTGAAACATAGGAATGAGAAACTCAACCTGGAAATCTGGGTTAGGAGTAGAATAGGGATAATGCTGGGAAATATCACAGTGAGAAGGACTGAGAGGCAAGTGGCTAATCTTAGAGTGGTGTAACAGTGAATCTGTCCATGCAGATTCAAGATTAAAGAGCAGTTAGAACTCAACTTTTATCAACTTAAAGAAAACTAGAGGAGCCATGACAATAGGCCACATTCAGAGTGTGGGATCAATGAAAAAAAACTCAGGGAGCTTTCTGGCTCTTCTGATGCATTAAGGGTGGCTGGCTAAGCATTACAGAATTCATGCTAATGAAAGGAAGATTGAGGCATGCAGAACAAAAGTGTGTTTTTAACCTGTATTATTTTGGGGTTGAAGGTACTTTCTATTAAACACCCAGATTGACCAGTTGTAGGCATCTTCTTGGATTGTTAGTTAAGAAGGTTTGGAATGCATCCAGAAACTCCATGAAGTACTGACCTTAGCTTATTTTGAAAGGTCAGCTGCATCATCCTTGCTAGTAGTTGGATTGGGGACCACACTGGAATTCCAAGGCTGTGGGCTAGACTGGGAGGTTGAAAAAACACCCAGAAGAAAGCAATAACAAACTACTTCATTAACATTCCAAGAAAACTGGACAGATGCAATCATGTGAGTCAAGTTTGACTCAAGGACATATTTACTTTTACCTTAGCTTCTCCTTGGAGACATCTTCTTGAATCAGTGACAAATATGGAGAGGAATTGGATGCTAGTTCCTCTGCTGCTACCCAGGATTCTCTCTTATTCCTCTTCTTTTTTCAAGAATAAAATGTAGGGCTACCATGTTTGGATTAGAAAAATCCATACATGCTACTACATGCTACTTTGCTACTTTTATTTTATTCTGCATTACAGTTGCATTGGTTTCATTGCTACTGATTTTTATATTTCTAATTACTTCTGATAAGCTACCCTAATAACTCTGCTATAAGTCCATCTATAAATATATGCTGGAAGATGAATAAACAAATCATTTCAAGCACTAACAGTGGGGAATGGCAGATGGCTAAAGATAACCGAATATGAATAGGCCTTGCAATCCTGTACTTGCCCAGTGTGCTATGTTGTGCTTGTATAGTGCTGTAGTATGTTGTATTGTACTATATGTGCCAAAAGTAACAGCAGAAGAAGGATTGGAGCTCCCCTAATTATCCTTTCTTGTGTCTATAAGGGCATCTCTTCAAATGGATTACAATAGCCATCTCCACATCTAGTTCCTCTGAAACTTACACGAAAAGTTGAGTTTTCTATGTTTTGTTTTGGTTTCATCTGGTTCAGTGAGAATCCAGTGGCACATATGGCCTTCCTATGTGGGAAAAGTCTTGGCAGATGGCCTTTGAACCACCTGCTTACTTAGTTAGAAATTCTGGACTCCTGCAGATAGAGATTTCTTGGAACAGCAAGGCTTCAAGGTTAGTATCACTGAAGCATGCACCGACTTCAACTTCTGATTTAGCCTGAAGTCTCATCTGGAAATTATTCCTTTTGGTTACACTTGAGTCATCTTGTTAAATAACTTCAGCTATGACTTAAATCAATATTCTTTTGATGAGAATCATTAGGATGGAGAATAAATTATGTACAATGAATTTTTTTTTAAGTTGCAGCCAGAATTTTCCCCTGGAGACAGAAAATCCTATGAATGCCAATTCTTTTCAAAAAAAAGGGAAAATAAAATTTGATAGTTTTAAGCTATAAATAGGGAAATAAGAAAGCAACTCTTATTTCATGAAAACCTATATCCTTTGATCAGAGTATGACAATGAAAATCCTGATAATAATCTGAAGATACACTGTTCTAGGTAAAACTTTGGAAATATCTGAAACAATTTAGAGATTTCCTAGAGTGCTTTTCTTTTTATTTAAAGAGACCTCATTGTATTTGTGAAGGTAAATAGTTGCCAAATAACTTCTTCTCACTCTTATTGTTATTTTGAATAAATCTTTAGTGGTGGTTTACAGGTTTAAAGATACAGAGGTTTTAATACTATACATACCTATAGGAGCAAGTCCATTTTATTCACTGAACTTAATTTTGAGTTATTTGTAGGATTGTACAAGAAGACCATTGTCATAAGAGAAATTGTAAAGAAACATGTGGATGGATTCTGTTAGTATAATGAACTACTGTCAAGTCTTTGTGCAATCATGGGCTGAAAGCAATAACCATGCACAATTACTTACCGTATTTCAGTGGTGGTGGTGATGATGCTGCTGCTTAAAAACTCCTTCATTTACTTGATTGGAGATATGCTTTTGAGTTAGATCATTAGCTTCTTTGAGATAGCTTGGGTTTCCTTTTTAATTGGCAGAGCTTTAAAGAACATAAATCAAATAATTACCCAGTAGCTGCTCAATCTCTAAGAGTGTAATAAATAAAGTAGGTCTGAATTAAGAGTCAGTGGTGCAGCCAGTAATTAAAGGGTTCTTTTCCTGTTGGCCACATGTGCATAATCACAGTCATGAACCTTGTATTATTGTCTAGACTATGGGTTCTGCATTGCAAAGTACCTGTTCTTTAGATAGTAATTTAATTACTGCATTAGTGCCCTGTAGTTTATGGCACCAGTTATATCAAAGGAAGGTTATAGGTTGGACTGATCATTGGTCTGACCTGCAATAGAGTCATGCAGAAATTGAAGCTTCATCTGCCTGTTTAATTACTTCATTAGTGCCCTGTAGTTTATGGCACCAGTTATGTCAAAGGCAGCTTGCAAGGATAGACTAGAACTTATGTGGATCGACAGCATTATACAAAAATAGAGTAAAATAAAATTTAAAAATTCACTTGCCCTCTTGTCATTAACCATGATCTGGGCCTCAGAATATCTTGACAGTTTCACAAAAAGTTTATTTATTAAGGATAGTTCTGTTAATTCATTCTTGGATATATTATTTGGCAGTATTCATCCCTTTTAAGGTAAATTTGTTCTCCACCCCAGCTGTTTCATGATCACATTTCACTTCAGAGATGGATACTGTTTTTTACCTGCATTCTTCAATCTTTATCTCAATCTTCAGATTTTTACGAGACAAGAATATTGTGAGATATGTGAACATCTATTGAGTGTTCTCACATGCAACTGCACTTGACAGGGGACAAATATGGCAAAATGTGCACCAGACAAGAGCAAAACAATATTCCTCTAGCATATTTAAATAGAAATGGTAGAATAGTTCACTAGAAGGGAGTAATTATTATCTCAAAGTTCTGCCAAGTAAACAGGTTTACTGTTAACATGAGTCTTGTGTGATCATTCATTCACTTTGGCAATCAGCAAAGCCTGAAATTAATGAAGCCTTCAATCCTGTAGCTGAAACTAAACATTGCCTATTGGTTGATGAGCAAATCAAATCAAGCTTGCCTTCCTACAATTCTCTTAAACTTCACATTAGGACAAGCGAGTGAAGCAAAATAGATGTTGATGTATCCAGCAATAATATGCAATTCATTTCAGTTTAAACGAAGAAGAAAAGAAACACTAAACGTGCCACTACAAAATATACTGTTGTCTGAAAAACAAGATGCTCAGATAACCTAAGGTAATGCACAAATTAGATGAATAAGGCCTTAGATGCCATTGAAGTGTCACCATACATCTCTTGGCTACTTCCCATATTAAATATATGGGCACCAAAAAAAAAGAAAAAAGAAAAAAAAAAGTTTTCTTACTGTTAGGCTGACATTTTCCTGCTGAAAATTTTCACAGTACTGGGCTGCACCTGGGAGCCAAGTCACAACTTGTTTGCCAGGATCTAGATATTCTCCTTGTCACCTTCACCAGCTGCATTTGGAAGGCATGGCTTCCTTCCACCACTGAGCCTTGGAGCTGGTTTGTTCCTGCTTGTCCCCTTTGTAGTTCCAAAATTGGGGGGTTGGAGCGTCTTAAATTTGCTAGCAACACACTTAGCTATATATTCTCTCTCTCTCTCTCTAAATTTATTGGCTGCCCAAATCCAGTGAACTAGTGAACATAATGAGCCCCATAAAAGAATTCTGATTCTGAGGCATTTTAAGTTAGGGTGTGTGTGTGTTTGTGTCTGTGCCTGTATGTGTGTTTGCTGTTTTGATCTCCGTGTGTCACATGACAAAGCAAGACAAAACAGACCTAAATCAAAATCCATGCCGAGGCCTTCAGAATATACCATCTTCCATGTCACTGCATTTATATGGATTTAGGAAATCGCAACTGATGTACACAATAGTGACCAAATCTATTGGGGAAAAGAAATATGTTTTATTAACTGTGATAAACGTCCATTATTTTTAGCATTTCAAGGCACTGGTTTTTCTCCCGTCAGGCAAAGCTGTATAATAGCCCAAACTCTGCAATCTAAGAGTTGCAATGGGCCTCTACACTTCTGCTTCAGTTTAACATTTATACTTTTCACAATAATGGGAAAATCTGAGATTGCTTGCTGCAGCCTTTTTCTCAGAGTTCTATTATGTTAATTTACAAACAGCCATTTTGAGGAACCTGCTTGAACAAACTAAATGATTTGGATAGTGCAAATCCTATTTATTCCAGTGGAGTTTGCAGAAATGTGGCTCTAAAACTGGCACTAGACTGGCTATGATAAGAATATGTCCTTTGATCAATGGGTGCTTAAGACTTAAAAAAATGTGATTGAGAGTAAACATAACTCTTTATATCCTAGATTATGGTGGGCGTAAGAATCTTAAGGAAATGTATTGAGTATATACAGAACAAACACTGATTTTTTTTCCTTTAGTTTAGTCTACAACATAAGTTTTTCCTGAAGTGAGCTGTTGCTCTAAATACAACCGAGACAGAGATTTCAACAGCCAGTTTGGCGGACAGTAGTGGTTAGATGCTGGGCTAGAAACTGGGAGATTATGAGTTATAGCCCTCCCTTACATATGAAAACCAGTGGATTGATTTTGGCCCAGTCACTCTCTCTCAGCCCAACCTACCTCACAGGGTTGTTGTTGTAGGGAAAATAGGAGGTGGGATCATTAGGTATGCATACCACCTTAAGTTCACCAAAAATAAAGGGGGATAAAATTCAATAAAATAAACAAAAATAGTATATAAGTGCTCAATTTAAAATGAGGTAGTATGATGAACACAATTAATTCATTTCAGCTATATTTTTCATTGGTATTCAAGCGCAGTATTGAATTTTAAAGATAAACGCTCAACGTGATTTTGCTCAATTCTTCCTACAGTATATTGCTGTGAAATTGCCTTCTTTAAAAGGCCGCGCTATATCCGTCACATAATATTTAATCCCATCCCGTTACATTTTGGCAAAGAAGGGGACAGATTGTACTTCAAGGGATCTTATTTCATCCAGGCAAAACTCAAGGGTTTGGGGTGTTGATATTGCTGTGTGTTTCAGCTGGAAAGAGAGGAAAGCATGTGATCCCAGCATTTTTCCAGCGCAGTGTGTGGAAGTGGCAAGCTATTAAACAGCAGGAGCATCAGGTTTCTGAGCTGCCAGTGTCAGCTTTCTAGACAGCATTTGTCTCCCTTGAAGGAGTTGTTCTGCACTAGCATAGCCTTTTGTGTTTCAGAGGAAGCAAATGGGTAACTTCCTTTAATCAGAAGAGATATCTCAAGCACCATGGGAAGAAAATCTGACAGAGTGAATCCGACCAAACCAAGCCCACGTTAGGAATTGCATTATTGAGTAAGAGCACTGAAGCAGAGTTGCTTCTCTGCTCTTACCAAATCTGCTGGGAGCCAACAAATAGCCCTTTTTCAGGTAGCCCTTCTCTTACTGGGGAGGGACAGATCTCATGATCATCTGTTGGACTGCTGTATTGTTCAGCACTGGAAAGATAAACATTTATTTCCTTCCTTCCTTCCTTCCTTCCTTCCTTCCTTCCTTCCTTCCTTCCTTCCTTCCTTCCTTCCTTCCTTCCTTCCTTCCTTCCTTCCTTCCATTTATTGGTCACCAAATTCCAGTGGACTCTGGAGTGGCCCCAACTATCCAGTGGGTTGCAGAATTAATGCCACCAGCAATTTACAAGCCAATAACTTATCTATAGAGATTAGCTATGGATGATTGTAAGGAATTATGGCTTCCATTCATTGAAATGTGTATTGTACCAGTTTTATGCATGTATGTGTGTCTGTGACTATATGCCCTATATGTTTTTGTTTTTGTTTTTGTTTCTGTTTTGTTTTTTCTTTATCATTTTGTGTATATTTGTGTTTCGTGTTCAGTTAATAAAAAGATTTCTTGGGGAAAAAATCTATTGGGCTGCTGTGACGCTATCAGTAGGCATCTGAGAAATACACTGGCTTGGATTTGTTTGGAGTTGGACTCTGACTGGGCAGGTCCGGTTAGGGTGAAGGAGGTACA
Source organism: Python bivittatus (assembly GCF_059951505.1). Taxonomy (NCBI): domain Eukaryota; kingdom Metazoa; phylum Chordata; class Lepidosauria; order Squamata; family Pythonidae; genus Python; species Python bivittatus. The sequence continues at coordinate 67,585,045 of NW_028277030.1, read as the reverse complement.
GTCTTGCTTGGTTAGTTGGGAAGAGTTTGATTCTGTGACTCCTGATGAAGTGGGCAGGATACTTGGGATTGCTAACCCATCCACTTGTTTGTTAGTTCCTTGTCCCTCCTGGCAGGTGATGTCCACTCAGGAGGGAATATGCAGTTGGTTCCATGAGGTGGTACCAACCTCTCTTCTGCCAGCCTTGAAGGAAGCATTGGTGGGCTCCCTCCTTAAGAGGCTGTCACTGGACAACTTTCATTCAGGCTCCCACCTCCCCTTCTGGGGGAGAGTTATGAAAAAGGTGCTCAGATTGCAGCTGCCAAGGACTCTAATTAAAACTCGAATTATCTGGAGCTTTTTCATTTGGGTTTCAGGCTGAGAAATAGTATCGAGACAGCATTTGTCATGCTTGTGGATGGGGATGGTGCATCCATTCCTGTGCTCTTTGATCTCTTAGCAATCGTTGATACCATTGTTCATGGTATCTTGTGGCAGCTGTAGGGAATGGAGTGGGAGGCATGGCATTGTGGTGGTTCTCCTCCTTTCTCCACAGCTGATTCCAGTCAATGTTGGTGGGGGGAAGATGCAAAATCTGTGCCTGTTCCTGGACTAAGAGGCCCTCCTTATAGTCATTCATGACTCAGTCACCTTGCAAATGGTCTGTTGCAATACGTTTTTCATGAGGCTGCCCGTAAAGACCACTCAAAAACTACATCTTGTACAAAATACAGCAACACAAGCAGTGATGGGAAGGCCTCACTATGTCTATATAACATAGTGCTCTGCTACATGAGCTGTGCTGGTTAACAGTAAGCTTTGAGGAACAATTTAAGGTGCTGGTTGTTATCTATAAAGCCCTAATGCAGGGCCTGACTATGTGAGGGACAGTCTTTCTCCTGCAGTATCTGCCCACCCTGTATAATCTTTGGGTCCTGTTAATTAAGCCAGTGTCTTGGTCTGGGTCCAGGCAATTAAGCAATGCCATTTAGCAGGACCAGGAACCAGTCCTGCCCTGAAGATTTCTTTGGCCACCACCTGACCTGCTTTAAATGAGCTCTGAAAATAAGTGTCTCCTCTCGGGCCTTGGGTTAGGTTGTCCAGCAGGCTCTTTTAGGTTGGGGGTGATGTGGGAGATTTTTTTTTTTTAATTTGTTGCCTTGGGACAATTATGTGTGGGTTTATATATAACATGGGTTAACAAGGTGTTTTCAAATTGAAAAGTCATCATTTGTGTTTGGAGATAATTCATTATTGCAAAAGGAATTTAAAAGTTTAACAAGCTATATGGCTTATCTTATTTTTAAATGCTATGGATCTATAATTTTGGCACCTGAAATGGACAAGGGATGAGGAAACTCTATATAGCTTGCTTTTTCTTTATAAATAAAAAATAAAGCGAATTACGGTATCTATCCACAAATAATGCAATAATAAAATAATAATAATAATACATTTATTATTATATAACTAGAAATTATTAAGATCTGCATGATGTGGTAAATGCAGGTTAGAACAAAGTTGAGGAATGAAAGCATTAAATCATACTAAATTCTTAGCAGAATGTAAAGTTCTTAGATCTTAGAAACTCATTCATCTCCCTTGAAGGGTACTTCCAAGATTTTAGAGGCACTTTAGGAAAAGGTGTTGTTTCACATCCAAGAGCTGTGCTCTGGAAAATAATAGGGTGCTTGCGGAACGTCTTGATATTCAACAGAGTGGGAAGGGGGGGATCATTTTGGAAGGCTACAATCTTCTGCTATCCTGGCTTCAATTCATTTAGGGCTTTGAAGATAAAAGCCAGCACTTTGAATTGCATCTAGAAATTAACTGGAAGTGAGTCAAATCCAAAACTAAGTAAAATAAAGTGGCCCACATGAGTTTCTGATGGTTTTTCTGAATCATTCCCCCCCCCCCCCCCCGCTTTGCTTCAGGTTAATAATGACCTGTGTGTTAGTGGTTATGTCTGTGTTATACAGGAAGGGGTACAACATTTACTGGAATGTCCTGATGTCTTTATAAACATCCCCACAGATTTCTTGGCAATAGTAGTGTATAAAAGTGATTTACTGTTGCTTTCTTCTGAACAGTTTTTCCCCATTTCCCAGTCCAGCCTACAATCCTGGGATTCCCAGGACTAATCAGCCAAAACCCATAGGTTCTCTCCCAAATTTATATATTGAAGTTGTTCTCTATCAGGTTTGATATCCCAGTTTTGGAACTGCCATCTAAGCACAAATGGAGGTAGGTAAAAATGTGCTCAAGGACACATCTCATCTGTCTATGCTTAGGGATATGTGTCTGCAAGTTCTTTGAATGTAAGAACATAATAATTTGAATTCTATGCATCCCACAGCATTTACTTTAGAAACTCCTAATGTGCTATATTAAGTCATTTCTGATCCATCAGAGTAGAAATTGCCAGTAATGATGGCTGTAAATATCCTGGTGCCCAATTATTTTCAGATTTAAGAAACAAGAAGTAAAAATTAGGTTGGCCAGCAGCCAGTGCAGTCTTGCAAAGTTTTCTCAAACTTAAAATCCAGTGCATTCAGTGTGGTTAATCGAATAGATATATAAATAGCCAGAGAACTTTAATAGCTTCATATTTATTTATTTGTTTTTGCTTAGATACCCAAAACATAATTGCATATCAGTAATAGAATTTTAAGGTATTTTTGTATCTGTAAAGCATTACTGTCTCTAGCACCTAATGCTTAACGGTGCTGTATTGCTTGGAATGGTGATTAAGATATGTACCCAGATAAAATAGATGTTGATTTTTCTGTCACGTACTGGCCTATTTTTTATTTTCATTGAGCAATGAAACAGTCTATCCTGAATTACCTCAAGTTCATTTTCAAAAGTAGTTAATGAAACCATTCTGGAAAGCAGGTTGGCATGCAGAATAACTCCATTGCATATAAATGTAGGTAAATTATTTTGGAAGCTTTAGTGTTGGCTACTTACTATAACCTATTTTCTTTAAAGCATCGGAATATTGAGCCCTCCAGTGGTTTGTGTGTGTGTGTAGGGTTTTTTTGTTTTTTGTTTTTAGTATTGTGCTTATCAAGATAGTAGCCTTGATGGCAATGTGACTGTCTCTGCTGGGGGACTAGTGGGGTTCCTTGTGCAATCGGTTGGCCACTGTAAGAACAGACTGCTGGACTAGATGGGCCAGGGGTCTGTTCCAGAAGGACACTGCTTATGTTGGACTCACATACCAATGCTCAGCAAAAAAGGGTATAAATTGAACAACTGACAGCATTATCCAAAAGGAAGTAAGTCCTACATTAAAGATGAATCCACACAAACAAGGAACAGGAGACAGAACGTCTATAACACATACAGAAATCTTCCAGCTTCCTTACATTGTCAACCCAAATTGTCACTGAAACCAGTTCTTGCTATTTCCGCACTTCCAACAAGAATGCATAAGTACTAGTCAGAGGCCACACTCTGAAAAGTTAAGTGAAGGTTAATTAAACAATGACTTTTGATTAAAATGAGTTATTGGTAAAATAATTACAGGTAAAAAAATTACCTGTAAAATATTTTTGCTTTTGTAAATTAATTCAGCCCCGACCTGGACACACATACACACACATAAAACATTTGCACATAAATTGCTCTTTCACATACACAAATTTACAAAAGTGCTTGACTGCAGATGGACCGTAGCCTAAGGTCATTTTTTGTGTTCTAATCACCTGCTCGGCCCTGGTTTGATGTAAATAGCAGTAGCTTCAGAGAAGCCATTTCTAAAGATGGTGGACAGAGATGCTGGTGGGAATATGTGTGCACCTTATTGTGAAAGCAGGGATCGGTCCCTGTTTTCTTCTGAATGAATTGACATGTACCTTCATATTGACCTGTTGTTGGTCTTTCTTTTCTCTTTTAGGTTCCTACATGGTAGTAGATTCTTCACACCACAGCCATGGAGAAAAGGCACGACTTCAGCTTCCTACCATGAAAGAGAATGATACTCACTGTATCGATTTCAGCTACCTTTTGTACAGTAAGAAAGGGACAAGCCCTGGAACTCTGAACATCTTGGTTAGGGTGAACAAGGGTCCTCTGGCGAACCCCATTTGGAATGTGACCGGCTCTACTGGCAAAGACTGGCTACGGGCAGAGCTGGCTGTCAGCACCTTCTGGCCAAATGAATATCAGGTAAGCCAGGAGCAAAACCAAATAAAGAACAAAGAAAAGAGATTTGTATCTACTACCAGCAGGTATAATTTCTTCACTTCCTGGCCACGCATCCTTAAGATGCTACTAGAAAAGAAGGGTCATATTGCAGTGCAGAAATAGTGAGAGAGTGTTGGTGGGTACTCCAGGTGTGTTATATCTGCCAATTCCCCAGCATCTCTGGAAGTGGATCAGAAGGAACAAGGGCATTTCCAAAGACTCAGGATTTGGTGTTGAGAAAATATTCACTTGTTTCCAGCTGCTGAGAATGGCTATTAATGTCTTTGACAGGCAGTTCCCTGGCATCATTTAAGAATTTGCTACTCTCCCTCAACCATTGCATCCTTTATTCTTCCAATCACCTAACTTTGATTTTATGTCCCCCCCCCCCCGCCACCCCATTCTGGCTACAATTTTCTATTGTGGCGTGAGCTATGTTTCCTGGTCTAATTGCATAAACCATCGGAGAAATCAGGAAAAACAAGGCAAGCAATATTTAGGGTGCAAAGGTAATGCTCTGAGTGCCAAGAATAGCTATGATATGAAATATGGGACATATGAGATGTGTGGTGTGTGTTACAGATGTGTTATGTTTTACATATTAGGATATGAAGAGCCTTCATCTGCTTGAAATGCGGAAGAAAAGAGAGAGGAAAGATTCATCCATTTCTTTCTTTTTCTCCTCTTCACTTGAATAAGACAATTTATTCCAAAATCTTAGGATTTCAATGCTTCCTGTTCCAGCCCTGTTCCTTTAAAGAAGTGGGTATGGGTATCTAGTCTGTTTGATCTCTTGCTCAGTAAATGGAGATAGACTGTAGATGGGGAACAATGCAGTAAATGATATGAAGACTCATCTCAAATAAGACTATGCCATGTGGAAATTCTGATCAGTAAGAGAGGTATTTTGCTAATAGTTTTTAGAAAGCATTCTTCCACTAGAACTATCCCCTCTATATTTCCTGCTATTTGGGCTCTTTTGTTTATGCACATAACAAAGCAAGTGCTAAGGGAAAATGAAATATCTCCCATTTCTCTCCATCAAAAGAAATGTAGGTCAGAAGCATTTGTTTACCCCAGCTTTTGATTACTATAAGATGAACCAGCTCTAAGTGCCACCTAATGGAGTGCCATTGGAAAGCCATATAATCTTGTACAATTTTATGGAGAGAGAAAGCTATATCACCCTAAACTGTTTTCTTCCTTTGTGAACAGTGTACTTTTTTTTTTTTTGCTCTTCTTTTGTAAGTACTTCCTTTCAAGACATGAGGTCAACACAGCTGCTTAAAAGTACCAATTCCCTTCCCCCTGTGCAAAGCTGGTTTTAATGTTGTGTTTCACTACAGAGTATAGCATGAATGTTTCCTTTGTTCAGCTGCAATTCTCTCTGACAATTCTTCAGTTGACCAACTCTGCTGGTTGCATGTTAGCCTATTGAGAGTTTAGCAAACACTCGCATAATGTCACATGTGTTTAAGACAGGATTGACAGCTATGAATTTGCTTTTCAGGGCTTCACTTGAAATGTAAAACAAAGACATATTCATGCCCGTGATAAATTTGATATTACAGGGAAGTAGAACCTGCCATAAATATAGCATGCATGCATGCATTCCTATGTATACATTTTTATGTATATATTTTCCCATTTAGGACAGTTGTAAGAAAGTAGTAAGTCAGATGAACATCTTTGCTAATCAGCTTCCTTAGTAATATTTTTTTATATGGAGGAAGTGAGAAAGTGAATATCATCCAGGTTACACTGTCATTTTTTCCTTCTTTCTTACCATCAAATTATTAACTTGAACAGTCAAATGTTTAACTTACCACTGATGGTTGTCTGCCAGAAAAAATAAAGATTTTTTTTTTTTTTGCTTATAAACAATAGCCATCATTGACACATATGTGAATTTCTTGTTATCATCTGTCATCAGGGTTCAATGAAGCTTTTATTAGCTTCATTGAACACAGATTGATCCTAGTAGGAAATAATGAAATAAGTTCTAGGAATTTAGAGTCCTACGTGAATGTAGTGGAGTTTGGAATGCCTGTCTTGGCAAAAAAACTTTGATTGTGAAATGGCAGCCTATGTTTTATAGAGGAAAGAACAATTTAATCATTGTTGTTAACGGATTCCTAGTGGTGTGGTAAGATTAAGTATTTTGTTCAAAGGACAAAATGTTTTATGTGATGACATTCATACTGGCTTCATTTTGATTCAGAGCCAGTCTATTTATTAACACTTGAGGCCATGCTAAGATTGTTTGGAGTGGTAGAATGACTCTTAAATGGCAGTTCAATGTATGGAGACTCAGTTTGCATAATTCTCCTTCCCTGTTCATTTGGTTGAGATGGAAAAAATGGACTTTCACTGTTCTTCCCTTAGATTGTTTTATTGCTGACAATGGCTGAACCATAGCAGTGCCTTTTACTCTGTCTTAAAGTCCTGGAGTGACGTTGACATAAAATTACTTAAACAGCTAATCAAAATGTCAAAGACTCAGATGTCTTTTCATTCATTCATTCATTCATTTATTCATTCATTCATTCATTCATTCATTCATTCATTCATTCATTCATTTTCAAATGTATATATGCCGCCCATCTCACTATACAAGTGACTATAGGCGGCGTTACACATAAAAAACTATAAAATCCTAGAAAAAATGTATAAGTTAAGAACTACAAAAGGTTAAAATTAAGCTAAAAAGTTAAAACTACAATGCAAACTAAAAAGGTGGAGCATTGCTTAAATTTGCCATTGTAAACTCTGAACAGCCAAGTGTGAGAATTTTTTTATTGTCCTTGTGAAGCATACTTCTCAAAATGTTTTGTTGAGGAAGATTCTCAGTCATCCAGGTGGAATTATCTGGCGGTTGAGTCATGGCAAGCAGCAAAACATATTAAACCAAAGGAAAAGAAGTCCAGTTGCCATGACTCAGCCTCTACATACTTCTCAAGGACTGCCTGCAAATGTTCAGGCTTCCCAAACAGTTCTTGGATACATGTCATCCAAAGGCTTCAGAATATATTGTATTCAAGATGGAATGAGTGGTTAATGTTTAAGAAGAATGCTTTATTAATGTTGTTCTTAGTGTTGTGTCCTGCTTATTTACATGGTCCACTGTAACTGGACCATTGTTTTGCACTGTACTTGCCTAATTTTTACAGCAAAGCTTATCAATGCATGATGCAACACAGAGTTTTGTTTCTTAGCCAACTTGTTACAGAGCCTGGCAATAATTAGGGCTGAGAAAGAATGACTGGCCCAAGGTCACCCAACTAATTTCTCTGCCCAGGGAACCCTGGGTTTCCCCACTCCTTGTCCAGCACCTTAACCGTGATACCATGCTGGCTTTCTAGGGCAATACTTTAATATAATGGAATGATCAATGTAATGTTTTATGGGTATTTTGCATTGAAACTTGTGCCAGGAGATTGGCAGGGGAGACTTGAAGATGAATGTAGCTTGATTTCTGCAACATTATTTTTGCTGTTATACAATTCGCATGGTGTTATTGGTTATTTTGTGATATTGTTTTACGTATTTAGTTATTGTAATATGTTTTGATTTTCATTGTACACCACCCTGACTTGTTGGGAAATATGGCGATATAGAAATGTGATAAATAAATAAATACATTGAAGCGAGATATTATTTTCTGTATCAAAGCAGCCACAAATAGAACTCCTTTTGAGATTGTAAATTATAACTGCTAGTTGCTTTTATCTCTGATAAAAAGACAGTAGAAACACTCTTTTGAAACAGCTTTGTTGTATGACATGGCTCTCTGATTCTTAAAGTGGAGCAGCCACTTCACTGGAAAAATGGACTTCTACTCAGGCACAACAGAAGCGCACAGGTGAATTTCCAGTTAAGGGGGAGGGGAGGATGGTGTTCCAGAAGAGATGTTTTGTATTGTGCCAAGTGCCTTGTTGATGAAAGCTCATTGCTCCTTTGCATTAAAGAGTAGAGTAGATTGTCTCTGCAGCACAGAGCACCTTGTCAAAGCAAATGATGCCCCCCTTGCCCTGCTCTGGTAATAGATAATTCTAAAGAACTCCTGTTATCACGTCTCGTTTAGCAAATTCTACACATGGCATCATCAGGTAGACAATATTGGAATAAACTGGACTATGTGGTAGGAAATAGAAGATGAAGAAGTGCAATCTAGTCAATCAGGACACTTTGCAGATGTAGATTATGGACTAGAACATGAATTAGTATTATCAAGTATACAAATTAAAGTGAGAAAATTAAAGAGGATACCAGCAAGATATGACTTGGAGAACATATGATCAGAATATTGCATGTATAAGAAATTATAATTAAATTAATTATATTAATTTAATTATATATTAATTATATAAATTATATATACATATATAATTTATATAAATTATATAATATAAAATATAAAGAAATTAATATAGAAATGAAGTATATTAATTATATTAATTTAATAATTAAATTAAATTAATTATTTAATTAAAATTAAAGAGGATACCAGCAAGATATGACTTGGAGAACATATGATGAGAATATAGCATAAGTATAAGAAATTAATTCAGTAGCTTAAGTGATGTAAAAAGGAATCTGAGGAGTTATATAATGAGATTGGAAACATTGTGAAGCCCAGGCAGAAAATATATTCCCTAAATTTCAAAAGAGAAAAGAGCTAAGTGTTTTCAGAACAAGCTATCATGATAGCCAGGGAAAGATGAAATCTTTGGACAACAAGGACATATGAGAATTGATCAGGGACTCTGTGTAATGCAAGGAAAAGCTTTTACCCACTTCCAAGTTATCAGCACAAATTAAAAATGAAAATGTTTGACAGGTTTAGTAGCTAGATGGATAGAGATAAGAGCATTAAAATGGGAGAATGGGGCAGACTATGGATAAGATTATAGGCGTTGGTGATAAATGCTTTGGGTGAGAAAAGCTCACCCTCCAAACCGTTCTATATTCATTCATACATACATACATACTGTACATACGTACATCTCATGCTATTCCTTTCCCTCTAAAACTAAAACTGCCAGATAATTCACAGTTGTTTAGTTATAACTTCTCTGTAAATAAGGGCAAGCCTGTCTTCCTACGAAACATCAACACTACTTGAGATTAGTTCATATTTGTGGTTGCAGACAAAAGAGCTTGTTTTAAGCCTCTTTAAATACATCCACAAATAGCATCAGGCAATCCATGACTGCAACCTGCTATCTGGCTTTACATAGTCTTCCTGGAAATATGCATTTCTTGGGAACTCAGAAATAGACCCAAAACATGTGTTTATGTCATCATCTGGATTCCTAAAAATTCCAAAATCTCGATGCTCCCTACTTGGTTTTATGGTTTTTTTCTTTGGAAAAGCCAATAATGCCACATGTTAAATTGCTTCTGAAACTTAAATGTATTCTCAAAAGCAGTTTTTGATACTGTCTTTTTAGTTTGGGGTGTGGTTGTGGGAGTCTAAGCTGTTCATGAATCATAGCAGTTCTTTAGGTCTGTGTCATCTTTCTGACCCTTTACAAAACACAGGCTATATTAGACAATGCATAAAACGTGTGGGGTGCTGCTCCACTTTTGAATGTTATTTACAATAAAGGTGCAGTAAAAGTACAGTGCTGCACAAGGAGACTGCAGGTAGGGATTAGGTTTCACTTCCTCTGCGTGAAGTACTTCCAGACCAGATCAGGGGATATGCACTTAGAGCAGTGTTGTCCAAACTTGGCCACTTTAAGATGAGTGGGCTTCAACTCCCAGAATTCCCCAGCCAGCCATGCTGGCTGCGGAATTCTGGGAGTTGAAGTCCATTCATCTTAAAGTGGCCAAGTTTGGACAACACTGATTTAGAGTAAATTAAATAAAATCTGGAGCACCCTGATAATATATAATTATCAGTATTAACAAACACAGTTTAAGAAAAAAAGCAAAGAATACAGTATACACAAGGTGAGCATCATAGTCGTCTTAGTATAATATGGCCAGAATTGGATCTATGCAGAACCAACATGTGAAAGTAAAGTAAAGGAAGTACCTAATTGTAAAAGTGTAAAGTGTAAAATTGAGAGAGCCAGTGTGGTGTAGTAGTTAAGGCATCGGGCTAGAAACTGGGAGTTCTAGTCCCACCTTAGATACAAAACCAACTGGGTGACCTTGAGCCAGTCACTCTCTCTCAGCCCTAGGAAGCAGGCAATGGCAAACCACTTCCAAAATTTTTGCCAAGAAAACTGCAGGGACTTGTCCAAGTGACTGCCATGAGTCATCACTGACTCAAAGGCACGTACACCCACCCACCCACACACACACACACACACAATTGTAAAGTAAAGGAAGCTACCTAATTGAACTGGAAAAAGAAAAAAGAAAATTTATTCTGAGACCAAACTGAATGATGCTCACAGTCCTTCAGAACAAAGATCCACTCCTGATCATCCCATGTTGTCTGTATTTCAGCAATAGAGTTTCAAGAAAAGAGACATTTTCTTGCTGCTGCTGCTGTGTAAAACAACTCAGAGGTAGGAATTGTGACAAATCGATTGCAGATGGCTGATAGATACAAATCAATAGAAGAGAATATGTGTAGCTCAGGGTTGGGCTGTAGAGTCCTTAGGGTTTTCTGAGCTTGGTTGTTTTCTTGCAGACATTATATGACCCAACTAGTCCTACCCCAAGGACTCTACAGATACAAATCAATTGGTTTTTGTGCCATATTTGCTCAAAGGGAAGTCAACTCTACATTTAAGCTGCCATCCCAAAAAAAAGGCATAGAAAGAAAACCATACACAGTCAAAAGTCCCATGTATTGTTCAGAGTAGAGTCACCAACTCCAGCTGAAATAAATATGGGAGATTTATTTCTTCCCTCCCCCCCCCCCCACTTAAATATGTGCAGAATCTACACTTTAAAAAGTGTAGGGCAGGGCAGGGCTTGGGAACAAATTAAATGAGTATTAACTGAATGAAAAACTGCTGATTAAATCCATTGCCAATAAATAAGAGGCATGATTTAAATAATTAATTACCCTCATCTGCATATTCTGTCATACACAAAACATAGAGAAGCACAAGTACAAGCTCCTGTGCAGATTCATCTCCCTCTTTCTAACAGGAAAAAAGGGAAGAAAAGCAAACTAAGATGAACATGGGGTAAAAGATAGGTCCCTGAGAGGGGAGATGGAATGAGACCAGGAAAAGAATTTGAAGGAAGAAAGAATCCTGCTTGGGTCTTCAGAAAGGGGTTTTCCATTTCTAGGAAAACAGCTCCAGTCCAATGTTGGCTAATCTTCAAATACATCCACACTTTTCAGCAGGGATGCTTGTCATCATTTAGCACTCCCTGCTCATTGCTTTATTTTCAGAAACTTATATTTTTATCAATGGATGTAAGGATCCATTCAGTGAAGGGGCAGGGGACTCAGTCTGAGAGATGAATATGCCAATCTAATATGTAAGTGGTTGGCATGAATTGCTCTCCATCCCAAGCAATTCGGGCTATGGCAGATTCCCGGCATCTCTCAGCAATACCCTGCAAAAAGGCAACGCAAGACAAATAACACTTGAAAGCCTATTTCAAAGGAAACTGTATTTACAACTGCTTTTGTTTGTCTCCCTCTTTTTAAAAGTAGTTGCAACATTCAGCATTTCTCAGGGTGATGGAGAATGCATGTTCTTTATACAGATTTTCTTCTGGAAGAAAAATGTTGGTCTTGTAATTGGATTTTAAAAAAAAGGAAAGAAAAATGATGGGACACACAGCTGGAGGCTTGCTCTTTGTAGAGTGCAGAAGTATCATTTCTGGTAAAGCAACAGGACACATGAAAGGGAGTAATTATCTCAATTGATAAGCAGAACTATTTGTTTTGTAGTTGATGGTGACTGAAGAAAGAACGCACATCAGCTTAGATGCTTGGCATACTTCTGGCTGTTCTCTTTATTCTTTTTAGATAATACAGTGTTATTTTGTGTCAGAACAGGTTCAAGAACAAAGCTTAGATGCTAAAACTGACTTACATTCACTGGGTAAATTATAAGTTTATCTTCTTTTAAAGTATCTCTGCACAATACTGTAGTTGTTTACATGAAAGATGAAATGATTTATGGAAACTTGAATTCTTTGGATGAGATATGCCTTTAAGAAACAGAAGAATATTTAATTCAGTCTATAACTAGTGACAGAACTTTTAAATTGCTCTGGCAACTTTTAGGAACGGTGGGCGGAATGGCTACTGGATGAAAGTTAGTCCTCACACATTAGATCTGGTAAAGCAGTATTGACTTGCTAGGATGATGGAAAGGTTATAGTTTCCTTAAAAAGGATTGTCTGTGATCTATAGACTCTCTGTGCTCCTACCTGATCATGTAAAGAGCTTGAGCTCCTCCTGGTTCAGACTTTCCTTCTTAAAAAGAGGTTGAAATGGTTGCCATGTAGACCTCTATAGGATAAAAGCAATCTGCCTGGCAATACTTAGATTACACTACTACTGTCTGTCGTCTGTCTGGGGCTGCCTATTGAAAGATGTTTGGAAACTGCAGCTAGTACAGAATATGGTAACAGGTGGAATTCTAAGCTGTGTGCTGTGTCTCATGTGAACTTGATGATAGGATATGGTTATTAGCTCAGACGTTGCTCTGGAATCTGCTCCGTAATTGGTGGAGGGTAGGGATTTTTCAGTGGTGGCACACAGAGGGTTAAATTTTCTAAAAGGATTATGCTATTTAGGAACGGGATGGTCACTATCCCTCATTGACTATGCAAAAGCCTTTGATTGTGTGGATCACAACAAACTGTGGCAAATTCTTAAAGAGATGGGGGTACCAGACCATCTTACCTGTCTCCTGAGAAATCTATATGCGGGCCAAGAAGCAACAGTTAGAACCAGTCATGGAACAACCAATTGGTTCAAAATAGGGAAAGGAGTATGACAAGGCTGTATACTGTCACCCTGCTTATTTAACCTATATGCAGAGTACATCATGAGAAATGCCAGGCTGGAAGAATCACAAGCCGGAATTAAGATTGCAGGGAGAAACATCAATAACCTCAGATATACAGATGATACCACTCTAATGGCAGAAAGTGAAGAAGAACTAAAGAGCCTCTTGATGAGGGTGAAAGAGGAGAGTGCGAAAGCTGGCTTGAAACTCAACATTAAAAAAACCTAAGATCATGGCATCTGGACCCATCAATTCCTGGCAAATAGAAGGGGTAGAAATGGAAGCAGTAACAGACTTCATTTATTTGGGCTCCAAGATCACCACTGACGGAGACTGCAGCCATGAAATTAAAAGACGCTTGCTCCTTAGGAGGAAAGCCATGGCAAACCTAGATAGCATATCAAAAAGCAGAGATGTCACCTTGCCGACAAAGATCCACATAGTCAAAGCTATGGTTTTTCCAGTAGTAATGTATGGCTGTGAGAGCTGGACCATAAAGAAGGCTGAGCGCCGAAGAATTGATGCCTTTGAACTGTGGTGCTGGAGAAGACTCTTGAGAGTCCCCTGGACTGCTAGGAGGTCAAACCAGTCAACCTTAAAGGAAATCAATCCTGATTGCTCATTGGAAGGATTGATAATGAAGCTCAAGCTCAGATACTTTGGACACCTAATGCCAAGAGAGGACTCTTTGGAAAAGACCCTGATGCTGGGAAAGATTGAAGGCAAAAGGAGAAGGGGACAGCAGAGGATGAGATGGTTAGATAGCATCACTGAAGCAATGAGCATGAAACTGAGCAAACTCAGGGAGGCAGTGGAGGACAGGAAGGCCTGGTGCAATATGGTTCATGGGGGTCACAAAAGAGTCGGACATGACTTAACGACTGAACAACAACAGTCACTATCCCACTTTTTTGCATGCTCCATCTGTGGCATAATTCTACTGAATTCTGAAAATCGATTTGTTCAGAGGACTACAGCATGGAAGGAATAAAAACAAAAACAAAATAAATGCTGCTGCTGAAGAGTAACCTATATTCTTCCACAGCCATTCTGGAAAATTGCTCAGAATACTGTGGTTTGAGGTTCCTGTCAATATATGGATGGAGAACTTTGGTGGTGGCACTAAAAATTGGCAGCAGATCATAACAATTGTTCTCCTGAAATTGCAAAAAACCCTTAAGGGAACTGCCAGGAGTCTGTGGATTCTGGGTTGGCTGCCCCTGTCTCTAATTCACAGTGATCAAGAGGAATTTGCCAGTTTCTCTTGGCTAGTGATGGCAAAGATCAAAGGGTAAGTGGTAGACTTAGTAACAACAACCCTGTTCTTGCCATCTTCCAGCTGTAACATCATGCTGCCTTACTAAATTGGACTAAGTTCTTGGTGGGTACCACGTTATCTGTTTACTCTGCATGTCCTTGAGGAAGATTACTAAGAGTTGCATAAAGTGACTGTGGTCTGACAGGCTTCATCTGGCGCATTAAGCATCTTTGGGCACATCCCTAACTGTGTAACTAATTACCCTGCTGCTAAGATGCACACAGCCCCCAGGAAATTTCTCTTTGGGCACCTCATTCATTCCATCAAAAATTGCAGGCTACTTAATTACCTGTAACTGTGCCATGAGATCAAAGTGTTTTAACAGGTCAGGCCAAGCTGTGTTGGTTACTGTTCACTTAGAAAAGACAGTAACTATAATCTCTCTGATACAAGTGACCCCTGCTAGTTTTTACTTTTGGAATAATTCATTTCAATTCTAGAAACATGGGAATATTTATTCTGGAGCAGTGAAAAGATTGTAAAAAATGCCATGGCATCTTAGAAGGGGCTCTGTTTTGATTCTGCTTCTCTTGGACTTCACTATGTCTCTTCCATGCTGAAGATGAGAGACTAACCTGGCTAGTTTCTTTTTTATTTTTTTAATTTGGTTTTGAGAAGTGATGTATTGATAATTTTTGGACTTTCCTTAGAATGTCAGCTTTAATTGTTACTGTTTATCATGATAAACTCGTTGCATTTCCTCTACATACTTTGTCTCAGTACAGAGGTTTGCGATGTGTCTGTGTCTATATTCCAGTGACTTTAAGAGTACTCGAAAGATTTTAAAGTGTTAAAGCAGCTTTAAAAAAACTAATTTGATGTTTCTTTTTGCAGATCTTTGGGGTTTAAATCATATTTGGAAGACTGAGCTAAGCTATTTTGATACAATTTAGCATGATAGTCAACCACTGAATAATAGCCTCCCATAAAACTGAAAGTATCAAAATGAAAATTGGTGATTAAATTTGAATTTTTTACAATGTAATGTTTTACATTTACTTGGCTTGATAACACACATTTGAGAGCCAGTTTGGTGTAGTGGTTAAAGCATCAAGCAAGAAACCCGGAGACCGTGAGTTCTAGTCCTGCCTAGGCACAAAGCCAGCTGGGTCACCTTGGGGCAGTCATCAGCCCTAGGAAGGAGGCAAGGGCAAACCACTTCTGAAAAACCTTGCCAAGAAAACTGCAGAGACTTGTCCAGGCAGTCTCCAAGAATCAGACATGACTGAACAGATTAAAAAAAAAAATGCAATGAGGCCTTCATTTTCATATGTTTCTTCTTTCTTTCTTATATTTGCTTCTTTTATCCTGAAAACAATAATAAAAAGCAAGTCTAGTTAACTGTTTTAACTCAAAGCAGTTGCTGTTGCAAGGAGTTTTGTTTTTTGACATTGAAAGCATGATAGCCTTTCAGTTCTTTGTTTTCACAGTGGAACATACAAAAGCATTAACTCTGTGGAAATGTTGGTAGAGGCAAATTTTGTAGATTAGCTTCACTTTATTTCTCATTTTCCTGACCTTAGGGTTATTTTGACCCATTAGTCTGAAAAATTATCCAAAAATATGTGCATGAAAACTCATGCATTTTGTATACACTTTTCCTGATGTACACACTTTTATAAACTACATTCTCAGGTATATCCATTTTTGGTGTACACCTTTTCTTTGTATTTCTATTTTTGTGTGCATTTTTGAGTTGCAAATCGCATCACAGTGTAATCATTTATTTAATATATGTCCATTCTCAAAGCAATATACAATAAAATTATAAGGTACAGTATAAAAACAATGAATTCAAGCAGCATAAAATTCACTAAAATTTGGGAGAGGAAGCCAAAAGCAGAATAGAACCACTAACTAACATTGATACAAGGAAGGCCTGGATGATAATCCTCTAAAAGATCTAGTAGTAGGTACATAGCATATTGTATGGGGGAAGAGCACTTGAGCAATTTGTCCTCCCATGGAGATGGCCTCTCCACATATAATCACAAGATATCAATCTTGGCACATGCAGCAGGACATCCTTTGATGATCTTATCAGTCAGCCAAGCTGATGGTGGCAAAGACAGTCTGTCAGATATCCTGGTACCAAGTTGTTTAGGGTCTTATCTATATTTCAAGAAGAAAACTCCCAATAGGTTTAATAGTTGCTTGACAGCCAGTGCAGTTGCTTCAACAAGGATGGAACATGTACATGGCAAGATGTCTCATTCACCCACCTGACTGCCACATTTTGCACAAGCTGCAGCTTCTGAAACAAACAAAGGGGTATTCTTCCCCCTCCCCCGCTCATTACAGTAACCTGAGATTTCCAGAGCATGAATAACTGTCCTTGTCTACAAAGGTGAATAATTAATATACCAAATGAAGCTGACAGTAAATATTGGCCAGAGAGGTTACTTGAACCTCCATTGGAAATGGTGACTTTAGTAGCACTCTCCTCCCCATATTCCCATTCTTTTTTTAGGAGATGGAACCCACATTTTTTTAATTAGTTCTGTATACCACAATAATTAATAAAAGACTCCTAGCATGTAACTTCATAAAGGTATAGAAACATGTAATAGCATGAACTTAAAACCCTTCCAAGCACAGCAGTAAAGCAGCTGATCATTTAGAACAGCCACATTTCTGAAGAGGCAGAGGTCAGTGCAAAAATCTGTACTGCTTTGCACATAGGTTTGGGAAGTGCAGATTTATATCAATCTTGTATAGAAAATTGAAATGGATGGATTTTTCCACCATCCCGGGTTTCGTAGAGATAATTAAAGTGTACCCGAAGAATTTTGTGGTGATTGAAAAATGACCATATATCCAGTAATCACATTTTGTCACCAAAAGCTGATGTCATAATAAGTGTAGCCCTTTGGGGCAATGAACAAGAACTTATCAATCTAGAAGTTTCCTGAGCCCTTTTCCAGCTGACATAACTCAAATGAAATCAGCTTCCACAAGAAGTGCATTCATAGATGCAAAAGTTTATGTGGAAAGCCTCAATATTTATAATACTAGCCATGCTGATTTCCATGTGAAGAGAAATGGTACATTGTGTACCATTTTACATTGTGTGATGGCTTGGGGTATGTGCTAGACCAGTTGAAACTTCCAGGTGGACTTCAAGAGTAGCCCCCTGTAGAGTGCATTGCAGTAGTCCAATCAGGTAGTGACTAAGGCATGAGTGACCATGAGTAAGGCCTCCCAATCCAAGAATGAGTACATCTGGGGCACTAGATGGATTTGAGCAAAGGCCTCCCTAGCCAAAGCTCCCACCTGCTTCTTGAACAGGAGCCGCAAGGCTGGGACTACCACCAGGTTGCGCACCAGCTCTGACTGGGGGAGTGCAGTTGAAAGATGACAACTCTCCAGACTCAGGGGACCTTAAAACCTAGACACACAGTGTCCTGCTAGAGTTGAGTTGCAGCCAATTCCTTCCTTTCCAGATCATCACAGCCTCCAGGCATTGGGTAAGCACATGAATGGCATCAGCCTACGGTAGATATGTACAACTGATTATCATGACCTCACCCAGAGGCTTCATGTAAATATTAAATAGGAATGATGAGAGAGCTGAGCCTTGGGGCACCACACATGAGGGTCTAGGGCCAGATCTCCCCTCCCCATAACACTAACTGGAATTGGCTGTGGAGGAAGGAGGAGAACTACTGCAAAACAGTGCCCTCCACTCTCAACCAGTCCAGAAGGATGGTATTGAAAACCACTGAGAGACCCAGGAGAGCCATGACAGACGTGCTCTCCCCCATTCCGAACCTTCCAAAGGTCATCTACAAGTACGGCCAATGCTGTCTCAATACTATAATCTGGCCTGAACCCTGACTGAAAAGGGTCTGGATAATCCACTTCCTCCAGGGCCCTTTGAAGCTGAATGCCCACCTCAACAACTTTCCCTACAAAAGGAAGGTTGGAAACTGGATGGAAGATGTCCGACACAGTTGGATTCAAGGATAGCCTCTTGAGAAGGGTCCAGACATCACCTCATTCAAGGCAGGTGGAACCACCACCTCCTGCATAGAAGCAGTAACCACTGCTTAGACTCAACTGCATCCCACCTCCTGAGAGACCGTAATCAACCAGGGTGGGTGTGGGTCCAGAACACAGGTGGCAGAACTTACAGCAACAAGTATCCTTTCCACTTCCTCAGAACCAACTTGCTGAAACTCTTCCCAGATAACTGAACAAGGACATGCCTCAGTCACTTCCATAAGACCAGCCCATCCAGAATCCAACACTGAGTGAATCTGAATGACTTTATTCATTTAGAATACTCCTCACAGCAGCTCTGCAGGCAGTCTTCCAGCCCCCCCCCCCCTTCCCATGGAGACACCCAAAACGTGCTGGCTGGCTATCTGAAGATGCTATAGGAGCAGAGAAGTGAGCTTGCCTCACCGCTCTTATCACAAGGTAGGTTCTGATAAAGGCTATAACCTGTGCCCTGTCAGTGAAATGGACTCCCCTTTAAAACAGGGAAAATGGGATTTAAAAGGGGTTACTGTCTGTGAAATGTTTTCTTACGCTGTCTGATTTTGCTCTTTGGAAAGTTCAGCCTATTCATGTTAGCTGAAGTGACATAATGCCAAGTTGACTATGCGTATATTGACATGGTGAAAATAACTGCTGACATGTGATGTGTCATAGCAGAATGCTTTTTAAAATGTAGTCTCTTTCTGGTTGCATGAACTTCTGGACCCTTTCTTAGGTTGTCAGTGATTGGAATTACTTGCTAATTAGAGGATATCTGTAAATTTGTTAGTATTCGTTTTACTTGTGTTTATTTACCTTGAATTTCCATATACAGTATGTTCTGCCCCCCCCTTGATTTAAACATCTGAGATTGTTTGCCATATTTAATATCAAAGAATAATAATGAACTTGTGTGTATACATATATATATATATATATGTGTGTGTCTGTGTGTGTGTGTGTGTGTGTGTATTTAAAAAGTACACATTCAGATCTAAAAAGTAGCAAAGTCCACCAGAGCCACAAAGAGAGAGGTACCATAACTTCAATTACTTTTCTGCTGTAAGGCACAAGTAGGATTATGATGGACTTCCCACACACCTAGGACTTTCGAGTCTTGTGTACATATCCTGCTATATTCTGCACATACTGCTAGTCTCTAAACTGGGAAGTTGAATTTGATAATATGGGTGGCCAATATTTCCTCCAAAAGTTGCGCCCTTGGAGGAAATAGAGCAGCAGAGAAGAGTTCATGAGTGCAACCAAGAGGAGGAAATTGGCTGCTGGCTTTTTGTGGGAGGCCTCCTTGTAATCTGCTGTTTCTCATTCTGCCAGAGTTGGGAACAAACAAGTCTGATGCCAAGAGCCATCCACCTCATTTTTTACTTGGTATAAAACTTGGAGAATTACAAGGAGGGCCTGCCACTGAATCTTAAGGTGCCAGAAATCAACATGAACAAAAGGTTTTGAAATAATTTTAAAATATTCATTGGCTTTTGCTTGTCTCATCAACCTGCCAGTACATAGTTGCAGCCGTGAAAAAGGGCTGCTGTAGAAGAAAAAGAAGAAGAGAAAAACCCAGAAAGCATCTGTTTTAACTCAATAGAAAATAGACCAGGTAAGTAGGTATGTAGATAGATACATACATAGGTAGGTAATAACTTTTAAGATCAGAGAATTATTGGGCTCAAACACCAAAGCTAACAGCAAAGAGTAATGCTAGGTAATGATTCACTCATCCTGGTATTCTTCAAATGTTAGGCTAGTCTGAAGGATTGTGTGCTGAGGCACAGTGTGATACCTTTAACCAGAAAGAAAGAAAAGAGAGGGGTTTTTTTAAGTGCACTTTCAGTAGTCTGGAAAATATGGCATATGCGTGGGGCAGACACAGCAAGTCTAAAGTTGGATGATGGTACCATGAAAATTCCATATTAAATATGAAGGAATAAGTTACAGTGTTGGAGTGCTGACCTTGGCTGGTCTCAGAAAAGCTAAGCATGGTTTGGCTCAGATAATACTAGCCTTTCCTTCTAAATAACAGCTGTTCTTCTAAAATCTGTATACCTACCAAAGGTTTGAGAGTAGGAGAAAGCTGTTAGCCCTAAAGAAATCTGGGCCAGTGTGGTTTGTATCCTGTTTCTCTGCCAAGAGAGAGAGGGAGATAGATACACGTTGTGCTATTTTTGACGGAGAAACCTCACATTTTGATAAAGCCACAGCAAAATCTTAAGAGGAGGCTGAAATGTCAAATTCCTTATTTCACAAAGACGGGGTAACACATTCGGAATCATAATCATAATTTATGCTGTGCAGGCTCAATGCTTGTATTCTTGTAAAGGTTACTGTAGCATTTAGAATATTGCCTACCACTCCAATCCTTGTAACAGTAGCTATTCCTCTTTATGACAATCTTCAGCACATATTCCTTTGCTATTTTAGGTATAGAGCTAGTGCTTACTGCAAAAGTAGGAAGTTTCTTCAGTGCATCAGGCTTTTGTAATGGCTTTATTTTTTTCAATTGTTGAAGTATCTCTGAATGAAAATCTGTATGTTGTCACCACATACCATCTCTGATCTGTGTATTTAAAGTTAGCTTTTGTGGTGGTGCTGGTGGGACAAATGACAATTGTGCAATTGTCATTTGCACAATGGCGCACATCATGTTTTGATGTCATACTGGCTTGTAACAGGTGCCTCTGAAGTTAACATACAGTCTAATACAGTTCAGAAGTTGATTGTATAAATTATTTATGATAATCAGAGAAGATTCTTTACAGACTGTTTTCAGAAGCCCACTCCCTAGTTTGTTTTAAGAAGAAAGGTAAAACCCTCATCTTTACACTTAAGCTTCTCTCTAAAAGTTTGGTATTTTAAGATTGCTACCATGGATTTTATGCTTGTAGCTATGAATTATTACAGCCTGTTTGTCTGAGGTTGTTGTGTATGTAGTAGTATATAGTAGCATATAACGTATTGTGAGTTTTAATGTTTTTTAATGTTTGGTGTGATTTTCATTATGATGTTTGAGTTGCAGGTAGTCCTCAACTTAACAACCACAATTGGACCAGAATTTCCATCGCTAAGCAATGTGGTCATAAAGCAACACATCACGTGACCACATCACTTAGCGGCAACAATCCCCCTTGCTGTTGTTAAGCAAATTTCACGAGTTGTTAGCTGAGGGCCCACCCAATCCAAACCATTCCAGGCTTGGTCCCTCTCAGCCTCAAGCCTCAGTAAAGTAAGGGACTGCCTCTAACTTCCCTAGCCACCTATCTTCCCTCCCATCTCTGCCCTTTTGGCCACCCTGCACCCTGCCTTGTGGGGCAGCAATCAGCCCCACAACGATGTGGCTCTGGGGCTGCTTGCCACAGTACGGCTCAGGGGCTTCTGGTGTGCTGCAGCTTTGGGGCTGCAAGAAGCCCCTGAGCTGCAGCAGAGCATGAAGCTGCAGCCGCCCCTAAAAGCCACAGCTGCTACAGCCTGCCCCAGCAACTGCTAGCATGCCACAGTGCCTGGAAAGCACCAGCAACCATTTGTTCACCCAGTTGCCTTCTCTCCCAGTTCCCCCCATCAACCTTTTGCCTTTTGCACCCAGCTGCCGAAGCAGAAGCGCCTTGCTGCCTTTGCTGTCACCTTTTCGGACCCAGCTTCTCTGGCGAACATTTCCTATGCGTGGCTCCGTGAGCCCTTGGAAAGCTATGCTGTCTTTGGAAAGCCCTCCAAAGGCAGTGCAGCCTTTGAACCATACTCTTTCAATTTCCTGGAAACTAAACTGTTTTCAGTTTTTGGAAGGAAAAACTTAACATTTTTGGTAGAATGTAGAATTCCTATAGAATGTAGAATTCATATAGCTTCATTATGAGTTGGCTGAGACTGTGATTTGTGTGTGTGTATGAGATGGTGAGAAAGAAAGTACCCATTATTGTATACCGCCTCTCTGGCAGTCTGTAGCAGTCTGAGGGAACTCTACCTATGATCCTTATCGGATGAGAAAGCAGGAACAGCCAGTAAGGCTGCTGAGTGATGCATATATGTTTGACCAGAAGACAAAAACCACAGGAGTTCATTCAACCATCACATCAGAATATAATAAGCTCAGACACTCCAAAATAAATATTAAATAAATTCAAAACAGCCTGAGAATGCAACAGAAAAACATTTCTGAGACAGGAAGATAGTTTTCATTACAATATTAGTCTAGCCCTAAAATGGCTCCCATTCCAAAGCCTTGTCTTCAGCAATCTCTATATATTACATAGTATTATTTTCTATTGCATTTATTTATTTTAGGACAGTAAAAGGGATTGTGCTTTTTGTTTCCATATACAGGTAGTTCTCACTTAATTATGGTAAATGGGAATGGCAACTCCATAGCTAAGCTACCATAAATTGCGATGTCACGTGATTGTGCAGACTTATGACGGCAGTTTTGGCTGTCTCAGTTGCTGATATAGGCAAATCCTGCACAGTCGCAGCATCCTGCAATCACATGATCATCATTTGCAACCTCCTGCCAGCTTCCCCATTGACTTTGCTTGTCGGAAGCCGGCAGTTAAGGTCGCAAATGGCAATCACATGTCTGTGGGACACTGAGACGTCGTAATTCTGAGCTGGTTGCCAAGTGCCCGGGTCATGACCACGTGACCATGGGGATGCTGTTACAGCTACAACTATAAGGACCTGTTGCAAATCCCCCTCGTTCAGTGCTGTCGTAAAGGTCACTGAATGAGTGGTCATTTAACAAGGACTAGCTGTACAGATTATGTGGCTGAGGACAAGGTGTAGAGTTCACAAGAATTATAGCTAGTTCTACTGGCTCATTAAGCACCATATCCAAGACAAAGCTTTAGAAAACCATGAATGACTTTTTCACTTTTCTAGAATTCTTTTTCAGACAGAATGGTAGGATAAAAAGAAAGGAATTAGAATATGCTGTGTAAATATATTCATACATATATGTGTGGCAGAAAAGCTGTTGTTTCCAAGTCTGGGAGCCTTGCCCTGGTATCTTTCCCCTCTGTCTCTCTCTTTTGTTTAGCTTGAAAATCTGTGTAAAGAGTTCTGGATAGCTTGAAAAAATGTTACCAACACTGACAGCATTCTAATGAATCTTAAATAATTGTCATAATGAAACTTAATGTCCACAGTTTATTGAACGGGAAACAGCCAATACCTGGAACTCCTAGAGTCAGTTCAGTCAGCTTTAGATCTGGAGAATGTCTAGATCTGACTCTGAAGAATATATAGATCTGGCTCAATATCAGTCAGTCTTTGAATACTGTATGGGTATAAACATTATTCCGATGAATCCCAGCTTCTTTAAAACTGTTGAGGTACAACATTCATTTGAAGATTTCCCTTCTTCTCCACTTTCTTTGACCTGTCTAGTATCAGTAGGTTTTTTTTCTCCATTGACTTGCCCATTGCAGAAAATAGTTCAGTTGTGGGAGAATCCCATAATACTGAAATTACTTTTGCTATTATATTTCAAATGCCTTGAATTAAAAAATGTTGATCCATTTGACCATTTCAGCTACTAAATTATACTTTGGATAAAGCCCTCTCCATGCATGGAACCTGAAGCAAATTACCCCCTCTTTAAAAAGGCTCTGAGTAGACTCATGTTTGATTACAACATTTACAAACCTTTGTAAATGTTTATGCTTTTGGTACAAGGACATTTTTTCCATCTCAAACAATCACATTTGGTGAATAGGAGATAGTGAGTTTGGATGTGTATTTGGTCCCTGTTGTTGTGTTCAGTATTAAAGGCATAGTTAAGCAATTTAAACCAGGAAAAGTCCCTGATTTAGATATCATAATTTAAGAAGTTATATATAGCTATTTGGATGGGTGGAGCCTGATGCTGACTTATCCTTTTATGCATTAGATTTCGCTGCCAAGATTGGCTTGGCTACTATAATTCCATTATACAGGAAAGGCAAAAGAGGTGATCCTTTTATTTTTTTTTATTGTAAAATTTTTAAAAAGCCTAAATTACCAAAAAAAGATAGTGATTCTGTAATGAAGGGGGGAAAAAAGCTAAATATATTATAATGATTAAAATGGACTAAATGTGACACCATAGACTAGCACTTGGCAGAGTATCCATGAAGGCCTTGGAAGTGATATTCAAATGCCAGAATGTTTCTATACCTACAGAGATCAGAATCATACAGGAAGTTGTTTTCCCTGCAACACTTTATAGAAAAAAAGGAGAGTAGGACTTTGAAGAAGGAGAATAGGAAGAATATTGATGCTTTTGAATTTTGGTGTTGGAGAAGAAAGGGAATATCATGAATAGGCAAGAAAACAAACAAAGGATTCATAGAACAAATCAGCTCTGAGTTCTCACTCGAGGTATAAATGACTGAGCTCAAATTATCCTACTTTGGACACATTATGTAAAGACCTGCCTCTCTGGAGAAGGGTTAATGCTGATAAAGGTGGAAGAAAAGAGAAGAGGACAAGCAGCAGCAAAGTGGATGGCCCCAATTTCATTGACAATGAAGTCACTGAGTGCACTGTTGGAAGACCTGAAGGACCAGGTTGGGGACAGATCCTCCTGGAAAACATAAAATTACTACTACATAAAATTATCCTCTATGCCATATCCCAGGCTTGATTTGTCTTTAAGAGGTGACAAATTCCATATTTTAGGGATATAATTCAACATGACATTGAGATCCTTAGCTATAATATTTTCCCGACATTGTAGTAACATTCATATTATTAAGCCAAAACAAGGCTATAATAGAACAAGACCAAATCTTATGCCTAAAGACTCTTCAAATTTATTACATCACCAACATAAGAGAACCAGTTTAATGTAGTGGTTAAAGTGCTGGCCTAGAAACCAGAAGACTGTGAGTTCCAGGCTCCCTTAGGCATGAAAGCCAGCTGGTTGACTTTGGGCCAGTCACTCTCTCTCAGTCCAACCCACCTCACAGGCTTGTGGTGGTAATGGGGAAAATAGGAGTAAGGAGTATTAGGTACGTGTAATGGTGTGTGGGAATGACCCTGGGAGACAGGAGGAAGAGCCTCAGACCAAACAAAGGTTAGACAAGCCACAGCTGGGTCCACAGAAGGAATCTGGGTGTCACAAACATCTCAGAAGGGATCCTCCCTAGTTTCTTGGACTGTAAAGGTGAGGAGGAGAGATGTATTTTCAGAGGTGCAAGATTGTGTTAATGTAACTTTTAGAGTGAGTACTTCTGGGTGTGCTTCTTGTCTGGAGTACTTCACAAGGCTGATAGTATGTTCGCCATCTTGAGGTGACATACATTTATATATATAATGGGATAAGAAGTAGTTCAATGCCCATCCCTTTTTAGACATTCTTTGAGAGATCCAATAAACACAAACATAATATTTTCTAATGCATTAACTTCATTTTTAGATCATAAGAAGCATATTATACATTTCTTAACACCTAAACCCATTGATTCTCCAAAACTGAATATTCCACTTCTTTGATCCAAAGTTCAAATATATAACTAATACTGAATGAAACAACTTTCATTTCATTTTTGTAATACCTTACAAAATTGAATGGTTGGTTTCCATTTAGTTTTTAAGGAAAGTAAAATTTCAGGTACCTTGAAGGTTGCTAAAATGTCTGGGCTAAACTGATTAATATGTGTTTCAGTTGTGTATATGCCAAGCATATACTGTATTGCATATAAATCAAATTCAAAACACAATCTCTCAAAATCTTTAAAACTTCCATTAGAATTCATCTACTTTAAAATATCAATCCATTGTTTTGCTCAAGCATTCCAATAGAACATCTTTCCCACTATTTTCAATTTTGTGTTATACCACAACATCAATTTCTTGTGTGATTTGGGATCAAACTGTAACGGCTTACCAATAACCAAATATGCCTAGCAGCTTTCACAGCAGGAAATGAATGTCCCAGTTTAATGTGTCTGGACGATGAAACTTGCCAAGATTTCAGAAATGTTATACACTTGCTCTCCAAATGGGCCCAAAGAGGAGAGTAACCATAAAAAGTCTCAGTCTTCCCCCTAAAAAAAATGTTAAAATAAAAACCCAATAGTATAGTTGAAAATCTGTATGTTAAAGCCATCATGAGGTAGCTGCAATTTAGCAGATATTCTAGTGGCTTTAGCCTTTTAAGTTCTCATTAGCTTATCTATCTGTGTAAAATATCTAATGGAAATTAACATTGGAATCCCTCTTAAAATATACATTAATCTCTCTCTAATGTTCATTTTAATAACATTAATCTTACCCCAAAGACTTAATGGGACTTTTAAGCATTGAATTATATCCAGTGAAATTGCATCTATACATTCAGGCATATTTAATTCAACATATTGTAATATATTTCAAGAAACATGTAAATCCAGGTATTTTATAGACTTGGTACAAACTGTAAATCCTAATCTCCTACAGTTATCTGTAGATATAGTAGATCTCAAAGGCAACAAATTAGACTTATTCCAATTAATAGTATAACCAGAATGTAAAGTGCATTGCTGAATAACTTCAACAAGCTTTGCTAATGACATTGCATAATTATCAAGAATAGCCATAATGTCATTGGCATGTAAGAACAATCTAGATTCTTTTTTTAAACTAATTTTTATTAAACGTTTTAAGAGCAATAATAAGAACTAATACAAACTAAATTAGAGAAAATGAAAAAGAGAGAAATAACAGAAAAAACTAAAAGTGCAATAAAGAAAATGGAAAAAAGTAGGAAAAAAGAAAGAAAGATATAAAGGTATAAAAAAGTAGCTTCTGATATTCTTCACAGCAGTTACAAGTACAATTATATTTTAACCTCTCTCTCTAAATTTGCATCATGGCTGTCTTCTTTCTATCATCTATCCTGTCTAATCATCAAAACCATAAATCACAAGTT
This sequence comes from Python bivittatus, assembly GCF_059951505.1. Lineage (NCBI taxonomy): Eukaryota > Metazoa > Chordata > Lepidosauria > Squamata > Pythonidae > Python > Python bivittatus. The sequence continues at coordinate 67,557,738 of NW_028277030.1, read as the reverse complement.
CATTTTTTTTCATTTTTATGCAAAAAGTCCATAAGAGGTTTCCAGTCACCAATTAATGTAGATATTGTCCTTTCTCTAATAAAAGAAGTGAGTTTGTCCATCTTAGCAAGTTCTGTCAATTTCACCAACCATTAATCTTGCCACAGCAATCATATATTAAAATAATCTTCCATGGCTTTTTTCTGTTTATCCATCAATCCTAAAAGGAAAAGTTATGGCTTCAATTGAATATTAATCTTTAAAATCCTCGGTATCAAGGTATGCATTTGAATACAAGTCACTTTGTGTGAGATGGGCGGCTATATAAATACAATAAATAAATAAATGAAATCCAAAATGTTTTAGCTTTTTTTACATGTCCACCAAGCATGATAAAATGTCCCTTCACGTTGTTCACATTTCCAACATACATTTGAAATGTCTTTATACATTCTAGATAATTTCTATGGCATCATATACCAACAATATATCATTTCATAAAAATTCTCTTTAAGATTATAATATAATGTAAATTTCAATCCTTTTAACCACATATTTTCCCATTTATCCATCTGTATATTATAAATCAAAAATCTTAGGCCACTTTATCATGCATTCTTTAACCTGTTCTTCCTCTGTTTCAAATTTCAACAAAAGTTTATACATTTTAGCAATTACACGTTCGTCATCACTGCACAAGTGTACTTCAGATTCTGACTCCATGTGATAAGTCTTTTTATCCATTCTGAATCTTTCTGATAACTGTAAATGGGAAAACCATTTGACAACTAGATCCTTCTGCTATTAGTTGCTCTCTTGATTTAATCTTATATTTTCCTTCATTATTTTCCAATAATTCCTGGTACGTTAACCATTTTGTCTTTGCCTGCTGTTTCTCTTCTGTGGAAAGCTTCTTGTGCTGAGATCCACAGACGTGTTTCTGGACACAGCCTGGATTTGTATCTATTCCATATTCTCAATATGGCACGTCTAATTAAATGACTTTTAAAATTCACATTAATTTTAACTTTGTCATACTATAACTATCCTTGCCATCCAAATCTCAGGTTGTGATCTTCTAACTCTAAAAGTCTCTTGTTTCTCAGCAACACCCATTCTTTCATCCATACCAAACAACAACTGCAAAATACAGCTTTCAAACCCAGTAAACCCAATCCTCCTCTTTCCTTTGCAACTTGTAACACTTTATATTTAACTTGTGGTTTTTTTCTCTTGCCAGATAAATTTAGATATATCTTTTTGCCATTGTTTGAATGGTACATCAGCTGTCAAAACAGGTATTGTCTGAAACAGAAACATCATTCTAGGCAAAACATTCATTTTTATCACAGAAATTCTCCCTAACAGTGACAATTTTAATATCTCCTATATTAACATGTCCTTCTGAATTTCATTCCATGTCTTAACATAATTATTTTGAAATAACATACAATTCATATTTGTCATAATAATATGCAAGTATTTTACTTTTTTCTCAGTCTTTAGTAAATGTGTTTTGCTAGTTTTCTCCATTAGATATGATTTGCTTACAAGAAATGCATATTAGAAAAAAAAGATGTAAAACATCTGAGTCACAAAAATCTGGGTGAAGAATTTATTTCAATGGGAATGGGAAAAAATTGAGTTGTTTTATATATAAATCCACAACTATATCTAATGCTTATATTGACTTATGATCATGGCAGATATGTTGGAGTGAAAGTTAATCTATAGGGGGCTAAGACTTTAAAAGTGTTCTTAATAGGACCACAAATGTTAAATGGAACAATAGCAAAAGTAGCTATCTTAAGTATAAACAAATTAAAATGTCCTTCACTCTTATTGTGTTTATATTCCAGATCAGTTTTAAGATTGCTGTTAAACATAATAGCTACACCACATGCTTTATTTGAGTATCTGCTAATGTATGTTTGTCCATTCCACTTCTTAGCCTCAAGAAAAGCTGTTCATTTGGTAGTAATATGTGTTTCTTGGAGCATAATAATGTCAGGTTGTAATTTTTCCAACTTTTTTTTTTTTTAATCTAAGGCAAAAGAGATTATCTGGCTAACTTCCACTCAGTTAGTCCTAAGTCAAATCAGCAATAGTACAGTAAATGCAAGTTAAATTTCTCAACTGGCTCTGACTGGAAAACATTTTGATTGGTGAATGTGCTGGACTCAGGACAGGTTGATCAACACTAAACCATGCTATGGTACTGCAGTACTTTAGCTTTTATTGATGTTAAGTTCACTTTTGACACAGTATCCTGGTCTAAACTGTGGTATAAACTCAAAAGCTCTTCAATAGGCAAATGTCTGCTGCTTTTGATATTTAAAATTCATGTGTCAGGTTAAAATCAAGGAGGCATTACAGTAGAAATACCTGTGGGGAGAAGAGTTAGACAGGGATATATATTGGCTCCAGCCTTATTTCATTATTTCCTACATTTTTTGGTGCCTCATTCAAGTAATGCCAATTTTCATTCTCCTAAACTACCCCATAAGCATGTTAGTGTATTGTTGATGAAGCAATAATTTTGTCTTTGAGATTGTCTTTACTCTGAGATTACTTCTTTCTTATTTCAATAAGGAGCAGTTAACCCATTTTGTCAAGACTAAGATCCTCATGTTCTCCAGACATCCAAAACAGTAAATCTAGCAGTTAGGTGGATATGCCATTGAGCAGATCAAGATTTTCAAATAAACAGAAGTAGTTTTTCAAGCCAGAATGCTCATGTGGATTATGTATCTCAAAACATGTAGAAATCACCTTTAGTCATTCTTAATAATAACCTTATTATTTTGCTTCAGTTGCACAGTTCATACCTGCTGCAATTAAGTTATTTGCAGCGAAATCCCAAATACAGTTGATATATGAACTCAGTTAGGACTGCACAACATGACTATCCTAGAGAAAGTACCAACAAAATGTTTAAGAAACATCTTCCAGGTTACCTGCAGTGTTCCAAACATAGTGCTCTGGCAGGAAGGAAGAGTTAGTAAAGTTGAATCCAGTTTCTGGATAAATGTCTTTATTTAATGGCTAAAACTACACCATAAACCAAAATTCCCTAATTCTGGCAGATAATTTTGAATCCTCTTGGTAAAAACTATCCCTACGTAACTGTATTATGATGGTTTTTCCTATTATGCTATTTTGCCCCGAGGGCCAGATCAAGGTAAATTAACTTTAAAACAAAGGATTTTAGGTACAGAAAGTCTAGTAGAATCTGCTATCCTCCCACAGGAGACTTCAGAGATAATCCCATTTTCCATTTTAAACCAGCTTATTATTTGTACCACTTTTCAGTCCCCAAATTTAGAAGAGCTCTAACTCTTGGCCATTTCACTGTCTCCTTGCAGCTGTTTTGAAAAAGAAATACAAAAGTTTCATTCAGCGCCACAGAAAGTATAGCTAATGTTCTCCTTTACTGCCAGGAGAACATGAGCTTTTAAAGGGACATCAATGATCATCTGATTATCCCCCTTATCTAAATTTGGGAGGCACTCTTATAAGTTTAATTTACATTACTAGCTGATCAACTTAATTTTACTTCCCTAGATATGGCAACATTTTGTTACATCATGTGTAAACTTCCTGTGCAGATGGTCAATAACAATTAATGATAGAGTTTAGAGTTTATTTTATTATATACGACCCATGACCACACTAATAAAATTCTCTTACCCACAGCCATTAGACTGATGAAGATTGCCATAAATTTGGATTTTATTGGTATTTTTAATTCTTTAGCCTTTTACTCTTGTTGCCATTCTCTTCTGTATATTACTTGATTTGACACTATACTGTTATAGTTCTTATAGTTACAATATCAAATAAGTTATTATTCCGTAGTTTATATTATTAACATCCAAATTATATAAATCTGTACTGCACTGTACTCATTTCTGTCTTCTTAATCTTAATTTTACAGTCTTAATGGTATCAGAATCACAGTCTTATAGTTTGTGCTAGCAGCTTAAATCTTTCATCATTTCTCACAGTATATATAGCAATCTACTGTGATTTTATCACTGGATGTTATTTTATGCTGGTTGATTGCTGAAATAAAGATACTAATACTATATATATATGCTTGATTACATACTTGAAAATATGACAGATTTCTTCTCCACGTTTCAATTGCTATAGTTTAAGCTGGGTCCTGGAAAGAGGGAATCCTCATTCTATATCTCACTTTTTCGTTCATCATGATCTTTGTTCAGATTTCTGGTTTTTCACCACTAAGGTAATTTAAAAGTACATATTTTAAAGAAGATCGCAGTACTAGTGTTATTCTTTCACTCAGTGATTTTGCTCCAGGTCACTGGTTTTGGCTACCAGGATTGTAGGCTAGATTGGAAAATTGGAAAGAAAAAAAAAAAACCCAGAAAAAAGCAGTGGCAAAACACCTACATATTACTGCAAAAAAAAAAAAAAAAATCCTACATGGATGCATCCAGAAAGTCTCCAGGAGTTGAGCTTGATTCAATGGAGATTAATATTTAGTGGTATTAAGCCCCATTAGCAGGAAGGAACCAATGAAATTTTTCCTATTCCAGCTATAAGCTATTTGGATAGTTGGGAAACGTAGGAGGAGGAAAGGAGAGCCACAAAAAGTACCCCAAGGTTGCTGTTTGTCTACTTGTATCTTCAAAGAGCAAAAGTAATTAAATTTTCAGCAGTCACTGGGAGCAAATATTGTTCACCCAATAACCTAAAAAGAAATCAAAATATAACATGTTAAACTAATTCTACTTGTCCGTCTGTCTATCCATCCATCTAACTATCCATCCAGTCAATTTAGATATGTGTCTAACTGATATGTGATTCAGGGAGGCATACCCAGATTAAACACAGCATATAATAACTGAAAACATTAAGCATATTGCACCACTGTTAAATTATATTGCTCATCCATCAAATACAATTTTTTTTAAAAAAAAGTCAAGATGGCACATAACCTCCTGACCCAGTATCTGGGTGAAAAGCCAGGTCTTAAGAGCCTGGCAGAAGACAAGTAGGGTCTGGGCCATATGGATCTCAGGGGGAATGCTGTTCCATAGGGTGGTTATGGTGACAGAGAAGATGCTTCTCCTGGGATCTGCCAGATGATCCTGATTCAGTGATAGGACCCAAAGCGTGCCCACTCTATCAGATCTTATCAGACAGGTAGAAGTAATCAGAGAAAGACAGTCCAGCAAGTAACCAGGCTGTGTGCCATGTAGAACTTTATAGGTTACAAGCAGCTCCCTGAATTCCCCCAGAAGCTTATTGATAATCATTGTAGCCTCTATGTTAGATTAATAATAACTTTGTTTTTTTAAAAATACTGGATCCTTGAAACTAGACTACTGATGATAATAAAACATGGGTATAACTAGTTTCAAATACATAATAAGGCACATGATGTGAGTTTATCAACTACACTGTAAAGTTACTACAGGTAGTCCTCACTTACTGACTACAGTTGGGACCAGCAACTCCATTGTTAAGTGATGAGGTCATAAAATGAAACATCACATGACCACGCCCTGCTTACGATGTCAGTTCTGGCTGCATTTGTGAAGCGAATCACTGCGATTGTTAAACGCAATGTCATGTGTCTGTGACTTGTGACTTCCTGCTGGCTTCCCCATTGGCTTTGCTTATCGGAAGCCAGCTGTGAAGGTCACAAATGGCAATCGCATGATTGTGGGATGCTTCAACTGTTGTAAATATACACCGGTTGCCAAGTCCCCCTTTGCCATCAAATGACCATGGGGACACTGCAGCTGCCATAAGTTTGAGGACTGGTTGTAAATTTCCTTTTTCAGCACTGTCGTAACTTCATATGGTTGCTTGAACAAGCAGTCAGTAAGCAAGGAATACCTGTGGTTCCAAAAGTATTTTGGTTTTGTTTTAGTCTAGATTTCTTATTTGATGATTACAAGTCTAAATAGGTTCAGTGTGAAAAAACTAAAAAAAAAAAATTGTCCTCTTATGGAAAATAAATATCAAAATGGTTGTTAGATAAATATTGGGGCTTCTTAATCTATTAACATTAAGTGGATTACGATCCATGAAAGTTTACATGATAATAAAAATTTTACTCTAAAATTGTCAGTAAAGTCTTTGCTGTTTTTTCAATGAACAGAATAGATTAAACTGATATTATCTACTTGAAGGTTTCATAAAGCCTTTAACAAGATCCTCTAGCAAAACTCTTAGAAAGCTTAAGTAATCATGATATGTGCTGAAATGTTTTTTTCATTGGAATAACTACACCTGCAGAAGGGGAAGCAGAAAATATAGCAGGAAATAGTCCTGCAGAGGGAAAATGAATGACATGTAATGTATTAATTATATGTGTGATTTTTACATATTTACTGATGCTTTATCAGAGATCACTAGAAATAGGTGAAACTGACTTGTCTTAACTAACACTCTAAGTCCTGTGATATTCCAAGTGTGTTTCTGCGTATTCAACTCAGTGGAATACATCTTAACATACAGAAGGTAAATTATCTTCTGGGATTGGGGAGATAATAATTGCATTACAGACTGTACCAAAAGTGAAAATATACTAATGCTCTCATAAAGAACAGTACAAAAATTGGACCTGTATTTGTCGTATGTAGGGAAAAGAAAGTTATAGTTAAGTCATCCTGAATTTTGAATCCAGGAGGCAGCGTTTGTCACTTGAATTCCTCTGTGCTATTAAGTTCCTATGTTCTAAAGCTACTGAGACCTGTTCCAAATCAATATTAATTTTCATGCTAGCCTCAGGCATTGTCCTTAATCTGTTATTGCTTTTTTCCTACAGCGGTTGATGAATTGGTCATGCAGGGCATATAATCCCCCACCAAAACTTTAAATATATATAGTTGAAGATAACCAGCCAAGTCTTCAAAGAACGAAAGAAAGTCATCTGGGCAGTTTACATTAAACAAGAAAACAAGAAACCAATTAAAAAATACATTTGCTTCAAATAATAAAAAAACCTCAAACCCTGTGGCTTGTTTCTCTCCCCAACCCATATGCAGCATAAAAAAAAGCAGATCAATGAATAGCAGGAAGAACACTCCATATATATATATATATATATATATATATATATATATATATTCATTCATTCATTCATTCATTTATATATATTTCAAATTTGGATACCGCCCATCTCACGAAAAAGTGACTCTGAGCGGTTCACAATAAAATAGCAATAAATATTAATTAAAATACAATAAAACAATATAAAATAGAATAAAAGTAGAATAAAAACCAAACACATACAAAAATAATATCTTCCGAGATGTTGATAATCAGTAAGATGTTAACATATGGGAGCCTCTTCAAGGTGCTAGCCACCCCCAAGGTTGGTTGCCCCTTTTTTCGCTCCATGCCAGTTGGCAGTATGTATGTTTCTCTAAATAACTTGCTAAAGAGACCAGCATGTTGTTTCTCAGGCCATTTATTTTCAGTAAGCCTGAGTGTAATTGTATCCTGTTGTCTCTTCAAAACAAGCAGCATCATACAAAGGCGCATGTAATGATATTCAGACACAGTGAAATAATATGAAAATATAACAGTAAAGTCGCTTCAGTGAATGCATGAATAAAACAGCAGAAACAGTAAGAGAAAATCCATTCAGTATAAAATGTATAGATGTATTGTTCTGTGCGTATAGTATTGGTTGAGAAATGGGTAAACATAGCAGAGAATACCAGCTGGTTGCACAGAAGATGGAATGTTAGTTTCCCTTTCATAAACTTCCCAGTGCACAGATAAATCTGAAACTTGGAGATTCTGTTCTACCACTCATACCTATCCATCTACACGGTAGTGATGAAGTTGGAACTAACCTCAGCAGCAAATATTGTACCATATCCATGTTGTTGCATCTGTTAGGAGCATGATTCTTAGCCACATATTCTTGTTTTTTTTTCCTTCAGAAACTAAAATTGAAAGATGTGACCCTTTCAATTATAACTAGTTATGAGGAACGATACAAGTTGTAGTTCAACAACATCTAGAGGGCCATATGCTTCCACCACTGATCTAGTTCTGACATCTAGTGGGACAGATGTAAAGGACCAGACTACTTGCCTAGGTTGCTACACAACAGTGAATTTTCTCTTTCATTTTCTTAAATTTTGATAAAAAAATAGGTGGAAGGCCTATGTGTTCTAAAATGTGGTAGAAGCAGTATTACATTCACAGCTTTCTGAGGAATTGTTCAGGGTAGCAAGAACACTCAACATTTTTCCAACCACACTGAATGTTTGTCAGTGTTCACCCTTAGACAATGAACTTGTTTACACGGGCATATTCATATGCCATGTCTAATGATTATTGCCATTCATAAATGCAAATCACGTAACAGCCAGACATTTCAGATCTCATCTTTGCATCATTTCAAAACTCTCACACACAATTCAGCTACTAGTCATCAAGTGCAGAAAAATTAAGAGATGTATTATAAATGTGTAAATAGGTTTGTTCTGGGGTATTAGCAAAGGTAGCTTATGGATAAGATAAGATAGCATGAGCAAGGATTTTTTGTATAATATAAGGCATATATTCGCAGTTTTACTCACAAACATAATGACAGTTTAAATATACCAATGGCAGTCAAAACACTTCGTACGCCCTTTGTTCATTTTTCCTATTTAAATGTTTTCATTTGGTTTGTACCAGAGAATGGCTGTTATTTGTAGCCATTGAAATAGCTTTCTATGTGCAACAAGCCGTCAATAAAACTGTATATAAAGTTCTGCTTTATGTGCAATAATTAATTGGTTCTTTCACACTGACAAATGCTGGTGGCTTTCTTAATTAAATCGTGCAAGTTATGGAAATTGCATTGTCAGTTTGTTTATTCGTGTATGAAATCCATCTGGCTCTGTTTAATATTTTCCTTTTGTATTGTAGCTTTTTTTTTAAAGTAACAGTTTGGATGGAAGCAGAAACAATCATGGAAAAGATTATTATATTTGACTCAACTTGGAAGACTACATTAGGCCAGGCTGATAAAGCTCCATATTCTTAGCTGCAAGTTCATGCTGGTTTTTAATTACAGGCCCATTAAGGTGTCCAGGAGGTAGTATCTTAGGTTATGTTCCAAATCTTACATATGAATTTTCTTTAATTGGACAAACTGCAAAATGTATTGAATACATTAGTGGTGTTTTGGTTATATTTTTCTGTAATAAAAACTAAAGGTGGTTTGTTCTGAATCTGGACCAGTGTGCAAATTCTCCCTAACCCACTTGCTTAGAAAAATTTATGCGCACACATTCTGTCTCTCTCACACACACCCCACTGCAGACTTGGAGGAGGTTTAAAAATAATCTAGATAGGCATAAATGGAGAAGGACTTGAGATAAATCCAGTCAACTGCAGGTTTTGAGCCCATTTTAACCAATGCCTTTTCCATAATGGTGAGAGAACAGAAGAAGGTATTATTCTGCCCTCTGTTGCATAGCATACTGTTATCCAGTAGAGTAATTTTACCTGGTTAAGGAACTGTGTCATGAAACACGCCATATGATCATCCGAAGGAGTTACTAATTTCCACCCTTATTTTAAAAACAAAATAAAACAAAAGGTCTTTAAGAAGTGCCCATAGACTAAATGCAGCCCCCTCCCCCAGGGTAGAGGTGGAAATAATTGGCCCATAGACTGGTTGAAGAACCTTATTACTTTTTTAGAACTTGAAAGACTAGCAACAATACCATATTTCAATGGAAGAGAATATGTGTAGCTCAGGGTTGAACTGTGGAGTCCTTGGGGCTCTCTGAGCTTGATTGTTTGTTTGCAAACCTTTCATTACCTGACTAGGTAATATCATCTGCAAGAAATAACCCAACTCAGAGAGCCCCAAGGACTCCACAATACCAGATGACAATTTTTATCTATTGTTTTTGGTTCAGGAATTGAAACAGCCTGTGATGAGAACTGGATATATGTTGATTCACCTAATTTTCTTTGTGGTACTTCGAGACTGTTGATTATGACACCTTCATAAAATCTTCAGCTGAAATGAAATCGGCAAGGGCCTTTTTGTTAATTCAGAATTTTATAACCCTAACAGAAATGAATCCAGAATTCATATGTACTTCAACTAGATTTAATTTGAGATGAGTGTAAATAGATTAAAAAAAAACACACAATGCCATCCTCTTTCACTAATGTGGATGTCATGATTTTTTTTCTCCAATAACTTTTGCCTGAATCATTTAATTTAATCAGTACCACAAAGGTTACTGTCTGTTCAGTTTGTCAGTGATGATTATTGTTAAAAGAGTTCAACCCAATTACTGTTGAAATCACACTTTATGAAGACAGCAACACTTTTCAGTTTAAGATTTTATTGGCTGAGAAAAAAAGTATCTGATAATTACTAAAAGGCAGTGTTGACAGTTTGCTGTAAAACATAGATTTAAATATATGCATTTTTTCTGCAGATAGCCTGAGGAGACTGTGAATATTTATAAATTGCTGGTTAAATACTTGATAGTACTGATTATCTTAACACGAACAAATTGTAAGAAGATTGCATATGAAGGAAATAGAAGTTGAAAGCTGTTGAGTCTAACCAGGCAGGATGATTTCAAAATTAGCATTCTGTATTCAGACCCAAACATACATAGTCTTTCCATTACTTGAGAATGGCACATAAATAATCTCTGTAAAGAAAGGGGGGGAATTATCCAGACCCCCCAACACCACTTTACAGACTGTAAATTATCAAAACCTGCCTTGATACTCAGTAAATGTGTCCTCTGAATTTGAGTATCTATTTTGTACTGTATAGTGCTATGCCTTTGCCCCAGTTCATATCTCTGTACATTGAGGTCTTGGATACAGAGCAAATACATAATCAATGCAGGAAAAGTAATTGCTGGTAGACTTAAAAAAAAAAAATAGACATAGATACATTTAGTTAAGGACCAGTTTTAAACATATCGAACGGGAAGAATGTGCGTGTGCCCTCTGAATGTCACCTTATATGTATGTCCTATAATCTTTTTAGATGTTGTCATTCTATTGTAATTCCTTGAAAGAGTGGTATCTGAGGTTAATATTATTAGGACAGAAAAATCTACAAAGCAGTTTAAAAATTAAACATGAATACATAATTACGGAAAGGTTCACTGGATTTTTCTTTTCATTTCTTTTTGAAGTAAACAAGTTGACCTCCTGCCCCATACATTTACCTGCTGCATATTTATCTTTGCATTAGACAGAATGAAGGCAATTATCTAATTTAATACCATCACCACGTTGGGAATGCCAGTATACTTTGTAACTGAACACAACTTTTTGCTGTGGCATTAACTGATTACCTTCATTTTTCCCAGGCATATGGTTCTGATTAATTTGTTGAATTGTATTTTGATTGCAGCTAATTATATTGAACAAGTATCACTAAAAGTCCTTATTAAATCAAGGTGGCTGTTCTCCCTGTATGCATCATATAATCATTTTCACTGTTCACTTGTGAATGACAGGAAATGATTTCAAGAGTGAATTGCCCTGTCCAGCATTAGTGCACTGTATCTTTCCCACAGTGTATTTTAAGCAACATTTGAGATATGTCTGGACTTCCTTGAAATTCCTCGTGGATCAGAATCTGTAGATAAGTACACTGAGTTTAAAGATGTGTGTTGATTGGTAAATGCTGATAGGGATATCAGAGGCTATATAGGTCCCTGTCTATTTGTATGACAGTACATCCACAGTCATGTTAGGCTTAATTTCAGGTCAGTATCACTGAGGGCTCAACTTCCATTATCATCTGATATTTGATAGAAACCTTGACATACAACAGTAAAGCATGGGAGTTGGGGTGGGGGTGGGGAGATACCTGGCCATGTGTGGAATGTGTTCAAAAGCCACAGTATATTGGGCTAAAGGAAGTGAGCAAGATAGTGAGTCACAGAAAGTTTTCCAAAAATCTTTGAACATTAACTGTCATCTCTTTGAGGTAGTCTAGACAAGCAGCACAAACCATGACTACTAACACTACTTTCATTGTAAGTTGCAGAAACAGAATATGGCAAGTCTGAAAGCATTTCTGCCTTCCTTTACTTTTACTTTTCAGAAAACTAGGGAGAGTCTTTTCTGAGATGCTTCCCACACCCCTTTTGCTTCTGTGGGCTGAGATACCTTTTGCATGATGGTGGTCTAGTCTGTAGCTCTTCCTCCTGTTTCCCAAGGTCATTCCCACAAACCATTACATTAGCATTTTTATGTATGTGTTTAAAAACATTTTCATATTAGCTGTTACAACTATAACCTGTTTTTATTGTTTAGCAAGATTTGAGTAGAAAGTTTGAAGAGGAGAAGAAAGAAAACTGTTATCCCTTAACACAGACATAGCATGCTATTCCCTCCACCCTTTGTCAGTAACTTCTCCTCATCCCATCTCTCTTGCTTGCCCATTTGGCCTCTCTCCTCCAAAAGAGAGAATATTATTTCCCTTCCTTCTTAGCTGGTTCAGATTGACTAACTGGTGGCAGCAATACTCCTTTCCATTGCACAGGGAAGGGCGGGGGGAGCAGAAGATGCCTTTGAATCTAGTCTTGCTTGTGTATTGCTTCCTGGTGTAGACATCTCTTGGCTCCCTCTTGATAACATTTCCATTTCCTTTTGCTCTGGTTCTTTGTATATCTTTCCCATCAGAGCAGCTGTAGATAAGCTTCAGTGTCTGCCACTGCCTAGTCAGATCTCTTTCTTCTGAAATACACAGTGAAACAGAGAGTGCAGCAAGGCCCTTGAAGTCTCTTCCAATGCTTTGTTTTTCTCTGGGTGCCTCTGAACCAAGACATTCAGGTTGCTTGTGACCAGCCTGGACCTGTTTGAGAACAGTGGCAAGAGAGTCAAGCCAGGTGGACAAAGAATATACCACAGGAACTTGCTTCCTCGCTAAAGGTGGCTTTCCATAGAGAGGTGGTTACAGTTGGGGCTGATATGTCCTTGTTAATCCAAGGAAAAAGAAGAATGGTTTTAGGAACTTAAGCAGATACAATAATGTTTCTCTGGTTAGTTCAGTAAATGCTAATAGCCCCATGATAGCATAAAAGGAAGAACAACGACAACATATTAAGCTTGCATGCTGCCCGACTCTCAATGACTCTGGGCAGCTCACAACAATCAAAGAAATTATAATTATCACTCTTCCCTTGTGGATTTCATGTGATTTCCTTGAGTTATCTATGTAGTTTATTCTTTAAAATACAATAACTAAGTATTTAATAGTATGTTGTGGTATTTGTTCTATAGAGTCAGTGTGATAAGCATGTCATTTCAAATACAGTTCAATGTATTACATATGTACAAACACACACAGAGACACAGAGAGGGCTAAAATATAAACAAGATTTCTCTCTCCCTCTCCCTCTCCCTCTCCCTCTCCCTCTCCCTCTCCCTCTCCCTCTCCCTCTTCCTCCCCTTTAGTATTGTGCATTGCTTTTAGAAATCAAGATATTCAATAGTATCTTGCAAGGCAGTAAATAAAAGAGAAACAGGAAAGAGAAAAAAGAAAAAAGCATGGCTGCTTGTAAAGGATTGTTCTATATAGCTTTCAAATGTAAGATGAATTGTGCCAGAGTTGCCTGGATATTCTGACATTGACTAAATTTATTGCTTACAAAAGCTTTGCATTTTTACAGTGTGGACAAGGATGATGATGATGATTTTTTTTCTTTTCATTTTTGTTTGCATTGCCATTCATTATTTAGTTTTGTCAGTATAATGACTGTTGATGGGTTCTGAGTGTAGGGACACACACACACACACAGATGCTCCTGAAAATAAATCCAATGATAGATGATCTGTGCATTCTGTCAAGACTCATTATTCAGTGCCTTCTGTTGTTTTTCAATATATTGTATTGTTTCATTAATTACTAGTAAGTGGAAGCATTTTAACAAGTCAAACTAGGAGGCAGGGCAACCTTTTGCAATGTACAGAATCTGTTAATCTGCTGCTTTATAGAATGGAATATGCCTTAAAAATATGCAGGCGTTCACAATGTCTTCCTTTCCTCTGTCCATCTCCTACACTCAAATTTGCACACATTTGCTTCATTAATTCTTTATTACAGTGTTTTGATGTTTGCATGAACATGACCACATGAGTGGAGGTAAGTGATTCTGTCTGCAAGAGGGTTTATGAAATGTCCATGGCTAAACTCAGATTGCCAGGATATCAGATAGTATGGGTGATGACAAAAGGTGTTGTTTCTCCATGGCATAAAGATCCATATCATTTTTCCCTCCCCTTTTCCCCCCGCATAGTTGGGGGAATATAAGCAAAAAGGTACAGAACTGGAAATCTATGCCAGACAAAGTATCAAGCAGAAAATAGTGAAATGAAATAATTAACAAAATTGCTCTTGAGCCAAATATTCCTTCTCAAGGGACTAGTTCAAAGTGGTTATAGCCACCTGCTTCTGTACCACAGAAGCTACAGCAAGCTTCAAACACGTCTTCCTCCTCACAATGGGAATTCAGAAACATTTAAGAAAAGTAAGCATTTGCTTCCCAAAATTGGAGCTACTGTAAATATCAAGCAAAAGTCAATTGTATTGCAAGCTAAAGTCATCCCCCCCCTCTTTAAACTGTATATAAAATGCCATTATTAAAGGGTCTGGTTTTCTATAAAACAGATTCAATGAGAGGGAAGTCCCCCCCCCCAATAAATACCCCCACTGTAAATGCCGTGGTTGTTTGGGATGCATTTTAAGACATACTATATATCCGTGCCATAATATTGGAAAAATAAATATAAAAGTCTCCAATGGAAAAATTGGGGAAAAGTTAAGGAAATTTTTATATATATATATATATATATATATATATATATATATATACACACACACACACACACACACACACACACACACACGATAACCACCAGATTTGTATGAAGCTTTTAGAAGTGCTAAAGAAGAACTTTATGTAATTCATACAGAATATTTATTAAATTGTATAAAACAAAAATATTTGGAGAAAGAGGAAAGACCTAGCAAACAATTTGGTTTCTCAGCTGAAAGAATAATATTATTTCTATTATCTAGAGCACTGAGGACAAAGTGTATAACAACTTTGGTTTAATCAATCAACAACTTCATTGTTTATTCTTTATTATATAGTACTGAGTCAAAAGTAAATCAGGAAAAAAAAAATCGATTCTAAAACATAGCTCTTCCACACGATCAAACTGTCTATATAGCTGCAACATTAAGTCTTCAAGAAATTATTGAGCCCATGAAATTTATAAAGAATTCCGATCTTAATGATTCTTCAGTAATGCAAGACATAGACTGTTTTTTTTTTTTAGTCTTCATAGACACAGTTTTATAATAATGCCTTTTCTGAATAAAGTTTTTCTTACCTCCTTTAGGGAGGTTTATATAGATGTGATTTTGAAGGCTGGCAAAGTTTGCTGCTGGGGTGAGTTATTGCACAATGTAAAATATTTATGAAAAATATTGACTGACCTAGCATGCAGGTTACAGATTATGCTATTCTTGATTATGCACAATATGATTTTCTTCCCCCTCCCCAATATTATTAGGTTGTTCATTGATCTTTTGAATATGCTTCAGTAAAATTGTTGAATGCATAAAGAGTTTTGATATTATGCAGAGGAAAGTTTTGAAAGGAATTTTGGCAAACAATCTCTTACCCATTTTATTAATAGGATTTATATATGGCACTCTAATTCTTCTAACTAGGGTTATTACAGATTGAATTATTTTTTCATCTGTAAAGATAACTCATGGAACTTGTCAAGGATGTCCTTTGTTTCTTTTGATTTTTAATTTGATACTGGAATTATTGACCTTCAATATTAGACATCTGGGTTGTGGATATAACAGTGACTGGAGTTAAACATGTTCGACTATTATGGATGCACTATATTAAAACCTAATGATCTTGTATAATAGTTTCGTAAATTATTAATCTATTTGGTAAATAGGTTTGGTAAATTATCAGCCTATTCAATTAACTGGAGCAAGTTTCATACGCTTTTTATAGGCTCCAATGTTTCTACTGAAATTTGTAAAAATTGGGTGTTTACAGGTTGTGTGAATTCTTTTAAATATGTATTTAATATTTCAATATTTAACATTATTTAAATATTTCCAAGGAAACTTTGTGGATGTAAATATATCCAACTGTTTATATTGATATAAACATTATGATATAAATACTGTATATGATTAAGTAAGATAAATACTGTTAAAAAGTAATATCACTTCAAGAGTGATATATTGACTCAGAGACATTCCTTTGCTATACTCTTAAGCTATATTAAGCTGATTGATAAGATAGTAAGAATTTTTTAAAGGAAAGACAAATCCTAGATTGTCTTTATCTAAATTACATTTATCATATGAAGACACATATGATGTGGTTAACTTTCCTGATTCATTGGGCACATATTTTGAGTTCAGTTTCTTTAATGACATACTAATCATCAACCAAAAAAATTATTATGTAACTTCACTGATATATTTCATGGATCTGGTTCCATTTTTAGTGATACTTCTATCCATTTCCTGCATTAAAGACTGCAGGGTGCATTTGGAATACATTCAGATAAATAAATAATATTGATTCTTATTCACATGACAAACAGGTCATTGGGATATTTATCCCAGTTTGAAAACTGAAATGTATGTGCAAGTAATCAGCTGATTATTGATCAAGTTTTTAAAACATTTCAACTTATATTGCTTAACAGCATGAAATGTAGTCCATTCAGTGAAACCATTTTTCACACTTTGTTCCAGCTGCATTATCAACAAGAAAAAATCATGATTTAATCAGTTTGTCATCTGTTTTGGATTATTTTAAGTCTATGGCACTGTGGTTTTAAGATGCTTAATTCAACAAAAGATTTTCTTTTATTTTTACTGGTCATTTTAGACAATGTTTAGAACAAGTTGTCACAATCAGAAGTGTAAAAAGAATGAGAGGACACTTCTTCATATCGTACAAGAAATGTGTTTCAGAATTTGGCTGAGTAATTTTTTCCTATCTCTAATATAATACATTTCTGTTGTTTTCTTTTTGTGTGTTTTTTTTAATCTTTCTTTTTTCCCCTTTCTCTTTTACCTTAAAGCAATTACAATTTTAAAGAAATAGTGTCAGGCAGGATGAGTGTTGTCTCTTACTGACCCTCTAAAACTTGAATATTTTCCTTTCTTAACATCTTACTAGACTGTTTGTCCCATATTGGTTGTTTACAGGCTGCAGCCTGTGAAGATTCTGTCAAGGATTGCCTTATTTTCAAGTTCAGCCTGGTAGAAGGGTCCATGCGAGACCCAGAAACCATTTCAAATTCTTAAGGATCTCAACAGTTGATTTTAGCTCAGTGCTACGAACTTCATTGCTAGTCAGAAATTCACAGTCGCTTCACAGTAAAATGTAAAATACCTACTTGCTGTGGATATAGGTTGGAAATCATCTTCACACACACTTGAATGAATTTTGATATAGAGCAGAGGGAACTTGAGTTCCTGCATAGGAAGCTATAATATTCATGGGATTGGAGGTGAACAAATGTTAAGGTTTGAAATTTGATAAGTATACTGATTTAAATTTGATAAGTATACTGATTAGGTTGCTGAAAACATGCATGTTTGTTTCCATCCCCTAGATGCATCTTCTTTGATGGAGATTCTGTTGTCACTGGGAGGTCTGTGGCATGGGGCCTTGAACAGGTGTTGAATACGTTGTTTTATTTGGAAATTGTGGGGGAAGAGGAGAAGAAAGAGAATGTAGGTAAAACACCATTATCCTGGGTCTGAGTTTGGCTAGACTTTAAAAGGTGAGATGACATGTAAGTGTGTGTTTCTTTGTTTTAGCTGTGTAATTTTCAGGCTATTTAATATCCTCCCAGTTGAGAGGCAAGATTCCTTTCAATTAAATGGAATGAAGGCACTGCTTGGCCTTTTGAGTATATAACCTGGGCTAGGGAAGAAAGGAAACTACTAATTGCTTCTGAATAGCTATTTTGCATACCTTTCTTTGTAAGACTTTCTATCATGCTTTTTTTTAATTGTCAAGAAGCATTTCTGAAAGGAAGATAGTAATAGTCATGGATTACTGTATAAGGTCTAATTGGTTAGGCTTGTTTTTCTAAAGTTAATCTTCATTCATCACTAACAATGCCTATGTGTCTTGTCTACTGAGGATTTTTTTTTTAATTATCCTGCCTTTCTTATTTTTATAAATAACTCAAAGCGGCAAACATATCTAATACTCTTTCCTCCTCCTATTTTCCCCACAACAACAACCCTGTGAGGTGAGTTGGGCTGACAGAGAACAACTGACCCAAAGTCACCCAGCTGTCTTTCATGCTTAAGGTGGGACTAGAACTCATGGTTCCCTGGATTCTAGCTTAGTGCCTTGCCACTAGACCAAACTGTTTCTATATTTTATTTTATTTTATTTTATTTTATTTTATTTTATTTTATTTTATTTTATTTTATTTTATTTTATTTTATTTTATTTTGATTGATAGATAGACAGACAGACAGACAGACAGACATTGAGGATTGCCATCAAAGGCCTCAACTGTTACCTTGCAAGGATCTTTCATGTATTCTTCTGCTTTGTAAAGATGAACTCAGGCAACTGTAGTTAAATTTCAACTGGTGTGATAGTTTCTGACTACTGTGGCTTCTAAGAATAACTTTTATCATTGAATGCAAAATAGTCTGAAGTACTGGTGAGGAAATATCTTGCATTTTCTTTGAAGTTATCTTTTTCAGTTGCAGTCGTAGACACACCAATAAACAAAATTAGACTTGTTTTCAACATGGGATATAGCTTTTATTGTTTTGAGTCGAATGGGACCAGATTCATCACCATTCTTATAGAACACTCTGTATGCTGAAAAGTGGGAAAAGTAACAATCCCCTTGGCCCATACTGGATTCCCCAGTGGGTTCTTGTGTACAGTCACTTAAAAAGAATGGAAAAGGAATGCTCTCGCAGTTGTACCCAATCAATAATGCAAGATTTTGGACTGGTGGGATCATTTTGTGTTTTGTGTGTATGTCAAGAGAATTTTTACAAGATGACTACCAAAAGAGGAGAGCCTTCCTATGCACAAAATGACCATCACATCACACCCATTTCTAAACTGGTGAGATTGTTCTCTGACACCCATCTGCTCTCCAGGATGCTCTGTACCATCTCAACTTTTTTTTTTTTTTTTTAAGAGCAAAGAAAGACTTGGGTTGCAGTGAGCCACATTCTTTATTTTCCTAAGAATGCTTATAGGGATTTGATAAATAAGATCAATCAGAGATATGTTGTAATCTGTCTGCTTCTAGAGTTTTCTGAAAGACTTTTCTCACTATAACTTTTGAAGAGAAGAAACAGAATTGGTAGCTGGAAGAAAGGGTGGGTTTTTAGCCCAGAGGAACCTGGTTGCTATAGTTCTGGTTAATTTAATGCAGCAGAAGCCACATAAAGTGCTAACAACTTTCATGCCATAGGTGAATGAATGAATACGCTCTTGATGCAATTCTTAATTCTGGACTTTGTTTGGCTTAATTAAAGTTCTCACTTTGTGAACACTTTAACTGTGAAGTTTTACTTATTTTATTAATTATAATATTTATCTGTCATTCTCACTACATCAACATGCTTGTAGATTTAAGACAGGGATCTTTACAACCTGCTATGCCTTAGAATATGGAAGGTATAGATGGAATCAAATTGATTTACAGTGCTTATTCTTAAAACCCCATATAGCTTTGATATATGGGAAGCATCGTGTAATATTATACTTCTCTGTGCCAACCTGAACCCCACCCCTTTCCTGAATTCTATGAGCAATTTTCTCCTTCAGGCTACTGTAACATAGAACCTTTGATGCATGGGGGAGACATGGGACACTCAGAAGACTAGAGATGAGGGGACAGCTTGGTCTTGCCCAAGCAAAATATAATTACCACCTTTGGGAATGTGGACTTTCTTACCAAGTACACATTTTAATATTGCTTCCCTCAAGCACTTATGATCATACCTGACAAACCCAGATACTTGCAAACACCCATGTGTATTCAATATTACCCCATTATCTAAATTTAGATTATTGGAAACTTTGATTAGAATGAACCTACTCTAATATGGTTTCATTTAATCTACGCATCTTATAATTTGAAAGCTGGAAATTCCCCAGGCAGATTTGTTTTTACTTTAGACTTTTGAGATGTGCTTCTAGTTCAGGCTTTTTGTGGATATTTTTATTTGCTTTCTTTGTCTTAGTGTTGGGTCTTGGGTCACATTTTCAAGCTTCCCCCTCATTTGATAAAAGTGAAAGCCCAGATTTTCAGGCAATCAGTTCCTTTGTTGAATCTGGAATGTGGAACAACAACAAGCATGCACAACAAATCCAGAGTTAAACACATCTCCCCTCATGAAAATTAATGTGAAAGTCATATAACTGAAACTTGAAAGGAGATGAAAAAGCTGCCATTCTACCAATATGTTTTCTATAAACCACTTTTCTTGTAACTCTCATCTCTCTTCCATTTTACTGTCTCCTTTATGAATTTTTATGTCTTTTAACTCTCACCTAGGTGTATTTCAAAATGAATTAGAAAGGAATAAGATCTTTGTTACATCAGGGCTCAGCTGGCAAAATCCAGAGAAGGTGAGGAAAAGGTTTGCTCTAGTGCTATATACGGTAGTCCATAAGCACATCCAAGTTCAGCAATAATTTCACTGTCTTCTTCTGTCTTCTGTTTGTGAATGGATTAACCTAGGAAGGGGTGAGGTACCTTGGCTAAATAGATTTATATCTTGCCTTTCCTCCCAGAAGCTCAAGAAGTCATCCATAATAATTACCTTCTGGTTTTTCCCAAAACAATTAGTTAGTTGAAATGAAAAGACTCATCTTCTTTCATGGCTGAAGGTAAAATTGAACCTGAGTCCTACTAGTGCTAATTCAGCCTTTCAACCACTGTGCCACGATGGCTGTTAATCTTAGTTTTCTTATGAATTAAAATAATTATTGAAGAACTTTAGGATCCCACCTTTTCTGGAATCACTATGCTGTAACAAAAGGGTAACTCTTAAGTCACCTGATCTTTGATAAGAATACCAGAGAACTTAACTTTATTAGTTCTGCATTAGTTAAGTCAAATTGTGAACTATTATGATGATGACTTAGTTTTGAAAATCTGTCTTCTCTGGCTTACAGTTGGGAATGTGCAGAGAGTATCTACTGTACTCTAGGTTCCCCACCTTTGGTTTAGGCCCTTAAGTAGCCTGATTTGTTCTGGTTCATTCCAGGAATATTTTGCTCCATCTCATTGACTAAGATGGAGCAGTTTTGTTAAGATGGGCCTTCTTCTGCTATTGATTAGCGTGGAGAACCAATAATAGCTGTAACTTTCTTTCAGGAAGCTAAAAAGTGATAAATAGATAAAACATGTTCAATGATTTTCATTGAAATGGTGTAGAGTTACTGGTACAAAAAGAGTTGGGAAATCCACTACAGTGTTAAAATAACAGCAGCACATAGTTTGAACCTCAATAAAAGTGATTGATTTGGGCACAAGTGCTGTGAAATGCAACTCTTTGAAGCAGCATGATGGGACTTTACTAAAACCAAGATTTGGAACAAATTGGGTGAAAATCATTCTGCTGCACCCCAGAGATGAACTCTGATCTGAGTCACCTTGCATTGCTTGGGCAATGCATGCTTTTAATGAAAATATGCCACAATAATTTTTAATCTGTTTTGTCTACACTGACATATGATGACATGTCATATAACAGCTCGGCTTAAAGTGGGAACAAGGAGGGGAAAAAAAGGAATTAGTATCTTTTTGAAAAACATAATAGCCTCACAGGCTCTTCTCTCAATGAAATCCTCTGAGTCAGCCAGTAAGCATCAAATGCATTATTCCTTATTTCCAGCTGTGCTTTGGGTATCAATAATGAAAGGCTGTGCATATTCCCTCTTCTCTTGGATATGAATATCATTATGATCTATTGTATAACAATAGTTAGCACTACACTTGCATCAGAATGAACGACCATTAGAACTAATGAGAACTGCCCCAAACTTGGCCTAAAATGACATTTAGAAGCCAAAGTTCCAGAAAATGCTGCTTTGGGTGATATTCTTCTTACCATTTTTGAGGACAATTAAGAACCGTTTTATCAATTGGCTACAATTATACCACACTAAGCTATTGCTTGGTAAATGGTCCTATGTATTCACCCTCATAAGAATGATGTTTCTGATAATAACAGCAAAGCATATCATCTTGCAATGCATAGCCTTAGTTTTTTTTGTATTATAGTATTTCAGAATGGTCCATTTCCTTCCTCATGGTTGTTCAGGAAAAGAGAGACAGAGAGAAGTACCTGTAATTTCAATCTGTTCCTTATTACCTTGTCTGAATTGTTGCTCAATTTTGCTTAAGTTTATTATTTCGTGGAGGACTATCCTGCATCAGTAACTATGATTGGACAATTCACGGGCTGGGTTGATGAGATAGAACAATGCATTTGTGTAATCATTTGGCAGGTTGAAAAAATAATGGCAAATGGCACAAGCTTCCTCATCTGATTATCATTAGATAAATGTAACTAGATAACACTTGCCAACCAACCTTCTTAAGAATCAGACTGTTTTAAAAACAAGTGGATGGCTGTTTAACTTCATTTTCAAATCTCCTGAGAAGTGTGTTTCTTAAGTAGCACATCTTTAAGAAGCTATATTACAATTTTCCACCCAAGTGTTTGATTTACTGTTTAAAAAAAAAAAAAAATCCTCCGGGGCTCTGTCAGCAGAAAACCCAGCCTCACAGCATTACTTAAGCATTCAAAGGGAAATAATTATGTTTTCATGGTTTCTAAATTAGCTAAGCAAAAATTATCTGGAAGTTTCACATGGGAGATTCATTTTATTATGTCAACAAAAAAATTGTGGGTTAGGTAGAAATGCATGTTGAGACATCTCTTCTTAGCTTACTGTTTCAGGGAGGAACTTAGGCTGCCTAAAATGATCATGTACTGCAAGTATTGAATCTCTATGCAGTTGTCAGTGTGTGTGTATAAGGGAAAGGTGGGGAAAGAGCCAGGCCGTCTGATATTCAAAAGTTCAAGTTTGGCTTATGTCCCAAGTCCTCTTTGCTTTGGTGGTATCTTCTGTTCTTTTTGTAGCCATGTGACAATCTTGTCCTTGATTGGGATGCTGCTGGCAAGGAGACAAAAGGGAGTGCTGTCACTTATGGTATTGTTACAAATCAAGAGGAAGAGTCATTTTAAACCTGTCTGGCAGCCCCCCTCTTCCAAGGGTTCTCCAGAAAAAGAAATTACAGTAGGGTCCTGCCAGTAAGGCTAAACTTCCTAACACTGCCTTTGCCTGTTCAGGAGGAATTCTCAGTCTTTCTACCCAGCTTTTCTTTCTTTAGTCCAGCTCTAAGAAAACTGGTAAAGTGTTTTCCTACCTAAAGCCTCAGAATAATGCACTTAAATCCCTGGGCAAATTCTGAAACATAAGAAATGGCTTTGTAACCACACAGTCTTGCATATCAGGAAGTTTGTAATGAGAAATTCCCTGCTAAAACCAGTGAAGCTACAGATGTGAGCAGAAGTTTATTGAGAAAAAGGAACAATAGGGAATAAGGAAAGGGATACATACAAAGAATTTCAAATAGAATTAATACTGTTAGGCTGGCTAAACCAGTTATTTATTACTTCTTTGAATAAGCTTTTGGCTCTTAGCGTATGCTCACTACAGATAGGTTAGTTGTAGAGAAAGTATCTCTGCCTCCTGCTTGGATGTTGGTAGGCAGGCCATTTTTGTTCTTGCTCCTCCTCTTTTTCATTGAGCACATAAGGCCCACTTTTAGCAAGGGGTCAGATTATCAGATGGTTATCAGATGTGATACTTTGTGCTATTTGCCACAAGTACATTCTCTGAATGGGGGCTGGGGGGCTGGACAGATCCTTTAGGGAGAGAAAAACAAAACCTTAATGCCTTCTTAGAATCAGTAGGCATGCTCACGTGACAGGTGTCTCAGAAGGGACCATCCCTATTTTTGGGGGGAGTAAAAGTGAAGGAAGGCGTGGGAGTAATTTAAGACTTGCAAGATCAATGTTAGCCTTGCAAGGTAGTCTATGCAAGAAGCACAGCCAGGAGTACTAGCTCTATCTTTATTGTAAGGTTACATTAACAGAATCTTGCAAGTCTGAAAGTATCCTTCCCTTCCTTCACTTTTACTATCCCAAAACCTAAGGAAGTTCCCTTCTGAGATACTTTCACCACCCATCCTCCTTCAGACTCAAATTTCAGGCCGTTGTCTGTGGCTCTTCCTCCTGTCTCCCAAGGTCATTCCCACATACCATTACAGAAGTATGTCTTCCTTGAAAGATCTTCTGGCTGTTTTACCAGCTCAAGCTGCAGACAGGTATGATAAAAAGTCCAGTTAGTCTAAAATACACAATGGCATAATATTTTATTCTTTAAATGATCTTAATTGTTATTCTGCTAAGTATTAGTGGCTATATTTGCTCTTTCATCCTGTAATTTGAACCTTTAACGCTGATCCTAAACCATTTCCATGTTAATAAAACAGCTGGTGGCTATTGTTGTCAGCCATTCAAGCTAAGCCAATTTAGGGAAGAGACAACACATAAACTATTGTTATAAGGTATAATAACAGAATCTTGAAAGCTTGGCAGAAATTTCTCTTCCTTCTTATACTAAAGAGAATCAAGGGAGGAAAATCTTCAGCTTTTCCTTCACACTTCCAGTCTATCCTGGCTGAATTGATGTTTATATAATAACCATTGAATTCTTTCTTTAAGAGTGATCTTCATAGTCCTCTACAGGTATAGAAAAAAAGGCAACTGTAAAGTTACAGCCTTCTGAGTCCAGCAA
This sequence comes from Python bivittatus, assembly GCF_059951505.1. Taxonomy (NCBI): domain Eukaryota; kingdom Metazoa; phylum Chordata; class Lepidosauria; order Squamata; family Pythonidae; genus Python; species Python bivittatus. The sequence goes on along the minus strand of NW_028277030.1, from coordinate 67,532,842 downwards.
CAAATTTGACTTTATCTATCTATCTATCTATCTATCTATCTATCTATCTATCTATCTATCTATCTATCTGGGATAAAATTGAAGAAATATTGGCTTTTGTATTTATGTATTTTTAGCTTCCCCTCCCAGGTTCTGAATATAGAATATCTTCTATTACTGATATCTAAGCAATTTATTAATGTATATAGAGTTACTTATATGTTCATATATTATCCTTTTTTAATGTAAAGAAAGAGAAACAAGTTGAACTAGTAAGTCCTTCACTTAATAATTAAGCCAGTTATCTAGAAATGAACCTGGAGCTTCATGAACCAGAATGCATTAGGATTTCAGCTAAGTGAAATGAAGGAAAAAATAGCATAAAGTACAAATTCATTTCACTTCCAAGCTGATATGTACATTTTCTTCCATGTTGCTGGGATGGCTGTCCTTTCTGCATCCAATTCTTTAACGTTCTTGACACAAGATATTAGGAATGACCTATATCTCAGCTCAAGTTTCAGATAATTAAGCTAGCAAGAATCCATGTCTTCCTGTAGTTGGACAGAATGAAATGATATACCAGCTGAATGATCTGCTAAAATGATAAGGACGATTAGGTTTTGGACAGTTCTGAATTCTGCCTTTCTGCTCATCTTAATGATGTATATTAGAGCCTAGCAAGGGGAAAATAAATTGCAAGGAGAAAAAGAGAAAACTTTTGTTTTGTCAGAGCCATTTATTTGTCATATGTGGAAGTGGAACTAGAAATTTATTTCAGCAAGAGCTGATTTGATTCTATAGAATAAACTGGTGGTATCAGAGCTTCTGTGCCTATATTCACATAGACTCTTCTGCTTCTCCATGTTTAAAACTTCTTTATTAACATGCATATTGTATGTGCAACCGTCCATTCCAAAGCTTTTCAAACCTTAAAATATCCAGCTGCCATAATGCCACACAATCCTATTTGCCTTCAGTGTGGGCTATATCTCTTCTTGTCTTTCATAATTAAAGCCCATTGCAAAACTGAGCCCACTGTATTGTTATATAGTGTTCACGGTGTCAGAGAAGAGATGCAGAATGAGAGATGATTGCTTTTTCTTCCCATGCAGTTGAAACATGGACACAATTAGATAATTGTAGCATAGCAGGAAACAGTAAATTCATTTGAAGGAATCAAGAATTGAGCAAATAAGCTGGGAGAATATGCACACTGGAGAAGAACTTAGGAACTTGTTATCAAGGTGATTACACCTAAAAACAATATACTCACCGAGGCTTCTCTAATCAGATTTATTGAAAAGAAAAGAGAATTTGGGAACAGAAGTATCAGCAACTGGATACTCTCAGTTTAGCACTGAATTTAGGTTTCTACAGCAGAGATGTCTTAACTTTCTAGTTAATGGCCTTTGATGGACAGGGGAGCTGTCTATTTTCCCAATAATGGAAAAATGTGTTGGTGTTCCCAACTTGTAAAATTTTCCAAACTACTATCCTGTTTTCCAGGATCTAAGAAGACCATTACTGGAACTTTTCTTTGAAATCAATATTTCAAACCAAGACAGTATTTAAGCCACAATACTATTTGTTTGTACTTTTGTTCAATTTATTCAACAAACATTCAGTCACTTCTTCCCCTCTCTAAACTTTGTACTCCGGGTTACTTTCCTTAGATTTTTACTTTTTACTGGACTTTTGATACTTTTGAAGCCCATACAGGATACCTCCCAATTCCTGTTCACTTTCTCTGAAAATCATTTCAAAAGATATGAAGCACTGGCAGTCTATTTTGGATTCTGATCATTGTCCTTATTACTGACAGCAGAATAATTAACATCCAAGGGACTGAGACTCGTCCCATTCCCAAGTATAATATTTTTTATTTTTTTTAAAAAAAATTGCCTGTAAAATAATAATTAAAAAAAAGAAAAGAAAAGAAAAAAGGAACAAACACAAAGATAATTATGATGGAAATACATACATTGTCAAAAAGAAGAAAAAACACATAAAAAGTGCTTTAACAAAAAAGTAAAAGAAATACAACAAAGGAAAAAATATATAGCATGATACATTATTATAACAGTAAATGTTTATAATTCTATATATACTTATCTAATGCAGATATTATTCAAGTACCTATATATTTCTAGTACACTTATATGACTATCATGGTTTTTTTAACCTACTGTATTTTGTATAAATGAGTCCCATACAGTATTTCATTATACTTGTCCATACAAAGTCTATATCTGTAGGCTATCTACTTATAAGTGGCAAGTGCAATCAGGTCTTCAATCCATTGAGTAAATGGGACCATACATTTATCTTTCCAGTGCTGCAATATCAGTCTTTTGGCCATAGTAAGGGCATGGAGAATCCATTTACGTTGTCTGGTTGTCAGATTCTATGTACTTGGTATATAGTTCAAGAGAATATTATCCTCTGAAAATTTTAGCTTTTGTCACACAATCATATTTATATAATCCACTACCTTCTCCCAAAACTTAGTAAGTATAGGACATTGTAGAAACATGTTTTAAAGCAGCAATATCCTTACTACATCTCCAACAAAATGCTGTTTTTGACAGTCCTTTTTTATACAAACATAATGGATTCCAGTAAATTCTAAATATTATTTTTTGTTGTATAAGTGATAATGTGAGGTCCATTGACACTCCTGCTATAGAAGTTAAGATACTGTCCCATCATTTAGGCATATACCTGTAGGAACTTCTAATTCTTTATTCCACTAATTTCTTAGCATCTGCATATCAAATTGGTTTATTGATAACAAATATCTATAGAATCTAATAATAGGTTTTTTAGTTTTAAAGAATTTAACAAGTTGTTCTAATATCTCAAGGGTCTCAGAAGCTGAAATGCTGCTGGTCCAAACAATGCTGTTAACAATTCTTGTAACTGTAAATATTGCCATTGGGTTATATCTGATAGATGATATTTATCTCTTAACACAGAGTATGTTAAAAATTCATCTTCATCATCTATCAATTGATCCAAAATCAATATCCCTGCTTCCATCCAATCTTTTTCCCAGTTTTTAAACTTAGGTTTCCTCATAATGTCAATTTGGCATGGGAAGAAGGGTTGAATCTTTTTTTATTAGACATTCCTTTCCATAACTTTCTAACTGATATAATTGTTTCCAGAGATAGTAGAGTTTTAGTATATTTAGAACCTAATACTGTCAATCCAACCAAAGGTGTTATATACGTATATTCCAAAGTTGCTCAAATCGGAAAATTAACACCACTTGTTGGCTTCTGATATTTAACAGTATGATGATATAGCTCCTGATTCAGAAAACCAAATCCTCCCTCATTAATTGTAATTGCATTTTTTGTAAAGATATTCTTGGAATTAAAGAACCCCATAGAAATGTTCTAAACAAAGAATTTATTTTCTGAAAATATTTTCCAGATATATGAACTGGAATTCCTCTCAGAATATAAATTAATCTGTGAATAATATTCATTTTGAGAGCATTCACCTTACCCCAGAGGGTGAGGTTTAATGACTCCCATCTATTGGTATCTGAAGAAACCTCTCTATACATTTTATTTATATTACATGTTACTAACTGAGTTATATTCTTTGGTATACACGTACCTAGATATTTAATGGATTTGGTACAAATATGGAATTGATATTCCTTAAATGAATGGGTAAGCAAATTTTCACTTATTGGCATCAATTCTCATTTGGACCTGTTAATGGCATATCCTGCTATTTTACTAAAGACATCTATCTTTTGCATCAACACTGGGATAGTAGTATGAGGTTTAGAAATAAACAAAAGAATGTCTGCAAATAAAACCACTTTGTGTTCAACTGAATTATGTACTATTCTGTAAATCTTTCTATGTTGTCTAATAGCACAAGCCAAGGGTTCCACATGGATATTAAAAAGCAAGGGTGAAAGGGGGCATCTTTGTCTAGTTCCTCTAAATAGTGGGAAAGTAGGAGAAAGCATGTCATTAACCTTTACTTTAGCTGTGGGCGACTCATATAACATCTTGATCCATTTTATGAAGTGTAAAGGATATCTAAATCTATTTAGTACAGCAAACATGTACTGTTTATGTATTTTGTCAAGGCATCTAATGATAAAATGACAAACTGATCTTTATTTTTATTCAAGTCTATTAGATCTACAACTAACCTAATGTTGTCTTATGTTTGCCTAATTTTTATAAACCCTGCTTGATCATTCTTCATAATGAATGGTATGACTTGCTGTAATCTATCTAGCACTGCTGTTAAGATCTTTGTATCAACATTAATAAATGAGATTGGACAATAATTAGCACACTGAGTGTGATCTTTACCTGCTTTTTGTATAACTATAATATAAGCCTGATTAAATGCCGGTAATAAAATTCCCTTATCAAATATCTCTTCATATACTAGACAGGTTTGCCACCAAAAGATCTATAAATGTTTTATACCACATGATATGGAATCCATCTAATCCTGGTATTTTACCACTTGCCATTTTTAAAATTATTTCTTTAATCTCTACCTGTGATGGAATGGAATTATGAAGGCCATGCTCAGGGAGATAAGTGTGTTCTTTAGCCTTCCACAGGAGTGTGGGAAGTTCAAGAAGATGAGGCTGGCACCTCCCTAAGGAATTCATGGTGTTGTGGCTGGCTGGCTTGGGAACTTGGGTTGAGTCTGGTAAGATTGATGTCAGGTTCAGCCCAAAGAATTCCAAGAGACAATGCAAATACAGTTCTGTTGCATTTATTAGCTTCCACCTCAAGACAGAATCTCACCAGACTGAACCCAAGTTCCCAAGCCAGTCAGCCACAACACCGTAAATTCCTTAGGGAGGTGCCAGCCTCATCTTCTTGAACTTCCCATGCTCCTGTTGGGGCTAAGAACATGCTTATCTCCCTGAGCATGGCCTTCATAATTCCATTCCATCACACTACCTCAGATAGAGCAAATAAAAGTTGTTTTTTTTTAATATCATCTAAATGTGATAGGTTAATTTTCTTTTATTCTATTTTAAAAGGCTTCTATATCTTCATTCAGTACATTCTCTGGTTTACTGTATAATTCTGAATAAAATTTTAAAAATTGACAATTTATATCAAATTGAAGTGTTATATATTTCATATTTTATATTTTTTATATATTTCATCACTTTCACCTCTAATAATTGGAATCATTCCCCTGTCTTTCTTTTGCTTTAAGTGATTAGCCAGGATCTTACCAGGTCTTTCGCCATGCTCCCAGTATCTCTGTTGTAAACAAGTTAGCATAAATTCTGTCTGCTGTAATATTATAGTAGTTAATTCATATTTCTTTTCCTGTATTTCTCTGTACAAAATTGTAGATGAGCATCTAACCATCTGTGCCCATAAATGTTTCAGTTTACCTTTCAAATTATTTTCCTTTTAATTTTAATCTTATTTTTGTATGATGCATAAGCTATAATTCAACCTCGAATGTATGCCTTATATGCTTCCCATTCAAAAATTCAGGCACTTGATATTTCTGAATTCAAATCAAAATATTGTGAGGTCTCTACCCGCATTTGTTGTACAAATTCTTTATCATTCAGTATGGAAACATTGAAATACCAATTTCTCAGTACCTTAACTGATTTCTGAAACGTACACTTCAAGGTGATTGCACTATGATCAGATGCATAACAAACATCAATATTACATTCTTGAATTTGGTATGTAAGGTTGATGATATTAAAAAATAATCAAGCCTAAAAAAATTATGGTGCACATTTGAATAAAACGTATATTCTCTTTTAGTTGGGTACATCAAATGCCAGGGGTCTACTCAATTCAATTCTTCCGTATAAGTCTTAATTTTTTCCCCTTGCTAATGACTGGTTTTTTGTTTTTGTTTTTTGGTGCCAGTGTATTTCTATTAAGCTCAGGATCCAGTATTTCATTGAAATCTCCTATTATCACTTTACCATAAGTACACTCATTTTAAGTGTTGAAAACATTAATAAAACATAATCAGAGAATCTAAATTTGGTCCATAAACATTAACCGTAGTTACTGCAGTCCCTGCTATTTTAGCACATAAAATCAAATAACGCCCATTTGCATCAGTGATAAGTTGTTGCACTTCAATTGGGAATCCTTTTCAAAACAAAACGGCCACACCTTTAGCTTTTGTCGAACTATCTGTGAGGTAAACCTGTCCCACCCAATCCTTCATTAACAGAGATTTATCCTATTCCATTAAACGAGTCTCCTGTAGATAAGCAATATCTGCCCTTGATGATTTCAAATATGCTAAGATTACATTTTGTTTCTTTGATTCTCGCAACCCTTTTACATTAAGACTAACTTCATTCATTAATTTTATTTTGGCCCACTTATTAATATTCTCCCAATACTAATTCATTTTATGACCTGTACCATTTTAAAAATATCTAATAATAAACTTTTCTATGTTTAAATATTTAACATATTTACTAGTATTGCTCACAGATGTGGAACCTCCATAAAGACTCAATTCAGCATTCAAATACCATTCTATTACATATATGTGCATAGGATTTACACTTAAAAGAAAAAAAGAAAAGCGTGATTAGGTGCAAAAAAATAAACAAGGGAACAAGCAAATAACATTATTAAAGAGATTTAAAAGGATCCTAAAAAATAGAAAAAAATTGCAGAACTTGATGACTTTTCAAAGGGGATGGCATGGTGGTTTCATCTGTCTTCTTACAATGAAAATTACAAAACAGTTTCAAATATTACTAGTTGAAGGAAATGTTCTATGTGTTAAAAATAGATGATAGAGTTGGTAGTAAGCCCAGACTTTCTATCTTGAAATTAACCAAAACAGAAAAGAAGAGTACAGAAAAAAAAATAAAATGCAGGCACAGACGCTTTTATAATAAGGCTTTTACAGCAGAGCTGTAAGCAAACAAACTTCTCCTGCAGTAGATTCCATGGAGTGAAACAGAATCAGGCTTGTCCATCAGCAGATTTTAAAGATAGAATAAAGACCTCTCTTTTCAAAGGATTATCGAATCTGTGAATCTGATCTTGATGATTAATGAAGAATGTAGATGGGAAATGCATGAAATATTGAAGTTGTATTGATCTGGCAAGATTTCGAGCTTTTGTAAACATCCTTTTCTTTTTTGAAACTTCTTTAGTAAAATCAGGATAAATTGATATCTTGCTTTGACTAGAACCCCACTTCAAAGGAGACTTTACTGATTCCTGGCGAAATATACGTAAAATCTCATCTCTTGTGGTAACATGGAGGAATTGCCCAATAATAATATTGGAATTAGTTCCAGTCTTCTTTCTTGTTAAAGTAATTTTAATCACATGATCAATCTCGGCTGGAAAATCCATTCCCAAAGGAAGGAGCTTTCTGAAAAAATCCTCCATAAATTCAGCCAGGTTTGATTGACTTGGAGGGTTTTCAATACCAATCACATGTAGATTTTTCCTATGCAATTGTGATTCTAAATAAATAATCCATTTATCCAAATATTATGACTGGCTTGAGTAATTGACTCATGGGCATTTAAGTGATCCTCATAGCGAGCCATTTTTTCTTGCATCAGTTTTAAATCACATTTAAGCTCTGCCAGTTCTTGTTCGATCAGCTTCAAGACTTACTTGAGCCAGGATCTCCTTTAACAAATCAGTGGAAGAATCTTCCTCCACCATCTCACCTGGCTCAGCAGATAGTGGCACAGTTGAAATCAAGCCAGCTGTTGAACATTTATGTCTAGTTGCCATCCCAATAGCTGATTAAAAACAAGATAATATGTAATACAAATTTATTTATGTGTGATCAAAGTCTTTGTCTACACAGTCCGATAATTCAGAAATTCGAAAGTACTTTAATTAGGAGACAGGCAAGAGACGTGCACTCACAGCGGCATCCCAAAACAGGAAGTCCCAAGTATAATGTTTTTGACTCATTTGTTTAATTGGATTTTCTTTACCTAGTTTTAGGACTTGTGTGATCACGTTTTAGGTCATATTTATGCAGACATATTGCAAATTCAAAAGGGTTCACAAACTTTTAAGCAGCACTGTACTTACTAAGCTTTACCAGGTCAAGAATCTTCTTCCCTTCATGGCAGGCAGAGGATTCTACTTGTGACAGAAGTGTTGACTATCAAATGAAAAAAGGATGATTGTCTCTGACCTTGCTGTCCAGTTGCTCAACTGAAATAGGTGCCTAATCTGTCTGATACTTTATTTGTCTGATAGGATGGCGTTTCTCTTAGGTTTGTAAGATTGGTAAATTTCAGATTTGGGTTTGCTGTGTTTGAATGTCAACTTACTCCACTCCTTGTACTTGAATATCAAAAGGCCATTAAAACAGAAGCTTGGCTTTGAAAAATAAAGAATTAACTGTAACTTTAGCCTCTGTTTTTCTTAAATGCTATCATGGATGAGATCCTGCTTGCTTCTTAAGAAACATACCTTCTTCTCTTATTGATTATCCCGTTATATTTTCCAGCTTTGCAGCAGCCCTCCAAATTGTATCAGTTAACCAAGTTACGGGATTGCAATAAATATACTATATGTCTTTCTTCGAGGTTATTCTATGGGCTAGAACTGTGAATTAAAATTGAATCTCTTTTGTATTTGAAACAAAGTAATCTTGCTCATAGGCCTACAAAAAGTAAAATATTATTCATTAAGTGGAACATAGAGTAGATCATTTTTACCACGCAGTACTAGATTGTGAGCATCCTAATTTTTTTCTATTCTAAAACACTTTTAATTGCTTAAATAATCTTGTTTATGTGAAGTTTCACAAAGAACAAGCAGCAAAATACCATTTCTAGTGGGCTGACATAGTGAACCATCCAACTGTTAGGATGCAAAGTTTACACATAATGTTTTGAAAGACCTTAGATAGGTGTCTTCCACTTCTTTATTTTCTTTATCCCATCGTCATTGTCATCATCGTCATCATCATCATCATCTTGTAAATAACTCAAGGTGGTGAATATACCTAATCCCCCTCCCTCCTCCTATTTTCCCCACAACAACAACCCTGTGAGGTGAGTTGGTCTGAGAGAGAGGGACTGGCCCAAAGTCACCCAGCCAGCTTTCATGCCTAAGGCAGGACTAGAACTCCTTGTGTGAGTTAGCCTGTCTCATAAACATTCTTTCTTCCTCTCTCTACATGTGTATGTTCATCTAATTTGTATAGATCATTTTATGATTGTAGGACTTGCATTCTGTATACTGTCAATTATCAACCATAAAAATGTCATAATAACATGGTGATTTAAAAAAAAAAAAGAAACACTTTTGCTGTGCTGTGAAAAAGGGATTCTTCCCCCCCGCCCCCCATCATTATAAATACTAGGCTTGACAAAAGAGCAACAATTGATTCACCAATTTTTGTTTTTTCCTGGTTACAGCCCCATATATTTCTAAAACTAGATGAGAACCAACTTTTTCACACTGCGCGTTTGGACGTGCATGCATATGTAACGAGTTTGTTGTTTTCTCTGGATTCTGCTACGTATGAAGGGGGGGGCTCACTTTTAACTAGTTTAGCACTACCTATTTAAGAAGAAAGTACTGTACTATCATGTCTGATTTATTTATTTATTTATTCAATTTATATAGCCTGTTTCTGAAGCATGGTAGGTTATATTCAGCTGAGACTGTATAGAATGGATGACTTCTTTGTTTTTCCCCTATTTTGGGGTCAATGTCTTGATCATTTAGATTGCTTGCTTATCTCAGTAAAATTATTGATGTGCAAATAATGTACTTTTGATAAGACTGCAATTAAAGTATTTGTAACACAGTTTCTTTGCAGGCGAGGAGCCGTTGCTTATTTTTCTTTTAAAAAATCAAAAAAGAAAGGTGTGCATCAACCCTTCCCCTCAATTCATAATACAAATAAATAAATAAATAATATAAATATAATGGGTTACATTAACCACCAGGAGGCACCGTGTTACCAGTTTCATCCTTTTGGGGGATGATCAAGAGGGTAACCAGATGTTGTCCTATGGGTCCAAACCCTCTACCAGGAATTGAACTTACAGATCTTTGTACTTGGATGACAATGTACAGTGCATTAACGTTAAGAGCTATCCAGGCCCTAGTGCTCAGCAGTTGAAGGAAGGGATATATAGCGGCCATCAGAATGGTATATACAGTCCATTAAGCTTTCAGAGCAGAGAGATACAGGTGTTTCTTCAGGATGGATCTAAGCTATATGTGGGGTGATAAACTTTAGCCATAGGAATCTTTTAGAAGGAGAGAAGAAGGAGGAAGGAGGAAGAGATACTTTTGCCAGTAGTTCTTTCCATTTGCTGCCCTCTCTGCCCCTGAAGGGGCAGAGCATTTTCTAAAATAGCATGGCAATGGTCTTACAGGTAAAAATTGTTCATTCTTCCCACCACATTCCCAGGGAACATTGCCTCCCTTAAAACTGCTATTTGTAATCGAAGGGAAATTTCTCAAAATCTGTCCCCCTCCCTCTCTCATGAAAATTCTTAGCCCTTGCTAGTCAGGGGCATATGAGGACTATTCATAGCAGTAATTCCATGCTACTGCAGTTCCTATGAATTTGCCCATGGTATAATACCAATCCCTTCATTATTTCTTGTGTGACATTTTTATCACACGCTTAACAAAGAATAACGATAGCTGCAAGCAAATTCAGTTTTTACTTTCGCTGCCACTGTGGCAGACTGGTCTCCTAGACAATATCATGGAAAGCTGAAAAATCATTGTGCCTCTTTTACCTGAAAGGTCTGGTTCTTTTTAAAATGTTAATTTGTGTATAGCAGGCCACTGAAAAGTGAGCATTGACAAGTATTACGTAAGAACATCTTGGAATAAATAAAGAGCAGCGAACATTATTAAATCTGTTCATGAAATATAGCAGAACGTTTGGCTTTAATGAGAAAATGCACTCTTCACTCTGCACTGGTGGGAATTCCGTTGCAGTGTGTTGTAAACCGTTTTTCTTTCTCCTTGACAGGTAATATTTGAGGCTGAAGTCTCAGATGGAAGAAATGGCTACGTTGCCATTGATGACATCCAGGTTCTGAGCTACCCTTGTGGTAAGTAATGATTAAGAGACACATTTTTCTCTGTCTTTTCTAAGAGAGGTTCAATATTGTCTGACTGGTGTTTTCATTACTCAGCCATTGGTGTCTTGCTGCCACCTCCGTTTTTCTATCTTTTTCTTTTCTAACACATTAGAAAAAGAAAATGAGAATGTCAAAGTCATGAATTTTATTTGGTTATCACATAATTACTTCAATTCAGTGATTCTCTCTCATTGTTAATAGACTGTAGTTAAAGTGAAATAATGGGTATCTAATAGTTTTATTGTGAGTTGGATTTCTAATTCATTTCATTCCCAATAATAAAAGTAGGTAACAACAATTTATAAGCCCTATTTTAAAAATGTATTGTGACAGCTCTGAAAAATGTGTTTTCAGACATGGGCAATGATTTCTCTACTGGCAAATTTTGCAATTGTTGTTGCATTTGGGGTCATGTCTTTGGAAATTCAGGGGACAGAGGATAGGGACCATGGGTAGACACCAAGCTGTGTAGAGGACAGAGGGAATGGCCTTGAAGGACAGGAGAAAGAGCTGCTACCAAGGAAAGGGTCAGAGAAGAGGGGCTTGAGCCCAGGCCAAGAAAATAACATGAGTAAACATCTCAGACAACCCCCTCTCTAGTTCACACAAAGATAAAGTGAGGGAGGGGGAAACACATTCAGACTTGCAAGATTCTGTTACTATAGCTGTTACAGTGAAAATAGTCCTGCCCTATATGGCATTGGTTTCTTAGTTTGGTCTATCCTGTTGGGCTGACAGGTTGTATTTCCAAGGATTTTACAAGTCAAATGCCTGAGTAATGAAAAGGAGTTAATAATGATAAGTCTTTGATTTAGCCATAAAAACTAGCAATAAATCAATGCATTAATATAGCTAAAATTCTGGGGCAATGTGCTTCTAGGACCTAGCATTGCTTGGATGTTTTGTACATTCTGACTGGTTGAAGTTTCCAAGATGTTCTCATAGATAGACTTGAAGAAATTCAAGAGAGTTAGTACATGTTACAGAAGAGTGTAATAACAAGTGAAATGGAGTTTGCGGAAACTAAAGTAAGCATAACTGTCAACATTGCTTATCCCTAATCTTTGGTAATTTAGGAGAGTAGTGTATGAAATCCCAGCGCTATAGGCTAGATTGGGATTTAAAAACAAAACAAACAAACAAACACAAACACGTCCTGGAAGAGGACAACGGCAAACTGCATCTGCTTTCTTGCCAAGAAAACCATGTGGACATTTCCAGGTAGTCATGAGAAGTCAGGCTCTACTTGAGGGAGTCTTTACCTTAATACAGGGCTTCTCAACCTCAGCAATTTTAAGTTGGGTGGACTTCAACTCCCAGAAGCTGACTGGAGAATTCTGGGAGTTGAAGTCCACCCAACTTAAAATTGCTGAGGTTGAGAAACACTGCCTTAATACATAACACACCCATACCTTATCTGCTGTCGCTGCCTTTTTCAACCCTATCTTTTCATACACAGGGTTTTGTCACAGAGCTTTCCCTGAGGCAATGCAGAAAGCATGCAAAGGTTTGTCACTGGGTCATATGTTAGTATGTCTGGGATGCAAATGACATTTACTGACAGGGGCTCCCCATTCCCACAACCTAACATTACACACAACTAATTAAATCTGACCCTTTGTGTTATTAATGCAGTAGTTCCATGTTGCAGAGGTTTCACACTGAATATTATTGAAATTCCCTGTTAAGATTTGTGATTTCTTTGGGGTTTTGCATCCTATTTGGCTCTTCTCCCCCATGAGCTAAAACATTTTTTTTTCTTCCATGTATACATTTCTTTTGCCCCAAAGACTCAATGTTGTGTATTTTGGGGGAGAAATGAACACGTTTTTGTGACTGTGAGCACCCTTTAGTAACTTTTTGCTTTCCCCACCTCTGCAGATAAATCTCCTCATTTCCTGAGGCTGGGGGACGTAGAGGTCAATGCAGGCCAGAATGCAACATTTCAGTGCATTGCTACAGGGAGGGATGCAGTGAAGAACAAGTTATGGCTGCAGGTAAGACTCATTCTGACCCACTTGTGGGCAGACTTTGGATAAAAACAAGGAGTCCAGTTCCTCAGTGGTTATATATGAGAGAAGCATACATTTGGCAGGGAAAAAAAACCTTCTTATTTATTATTTAACTATATCTATTTCAATTTTGTTTGCACCAGCTTGTCACAAGGAGTGTTTAAATGCCACCTCCCACTGTCTGGCTTGCACATATGGAATTTTGTTCCATTCTGTAGAACAGGCAGGAGGGATGGGGAAGACAGGAGAAAACTTCTCTACCCCATTTCCTCCTTTATCTGTGGGGTTTATTCTTTTAACTTGCAAGGTGGCAAGCTCTGTGTAGAAAATATTGGATTACTGCATCATTGGTAGGCTGGTCTTAATGAAATCAAGCTGATAAGATATTAACACAGAGCCAGCCCCAAATATTTTGCTGTCTGAGGAACAGATCAAGGTGCACCTTCTCCCACACTGCAAGGTGGTGATGTTGACTGTTCAGTTATATGTGCAGAACTGGCAATGGGACAGCATTCTCTGGTACATCTGAAAGTAGCAGCCTACTTTTGGGAACAATGGGTAAGGCATTTGGCAGGCACATGTCTGCACTGGGGCCCAGCAGCTGTCATTTATGATTATGATTATTTATTATTACTAATAATAGGGTTGTATCTCACTTATATTTTATAGAATCCAAGGTGAAATTGTGAGGTGGACTTTCATACCTAAGGGAAGGCTGGAGCTCACGGTCTCCTAGTTTCTGTTTCAGTACATTAACCACTACATAGATGAGGGCAGTTCAATCATGCATATTTATAATGTGATAACTTAACCATACAGGGTAGGCTCCAGTATTGCACTAAGATATAATGCAGTTTGTTGAGGAGTATGGTTTAGCAGGATGTATAAATTCACTTATTATGGCTTAGTATGATGTGCAAACTTAAGGCATTATGGGTTTGTTTAACAGACCTTGGTTTAACTTGCCTTGGTTTAAAAATAGTAAGTTGATTGAAAACAATTCCACCCAAATCTTGCATGTGACAGAGCAGTATAAGCAAGTCATATAAGCAGCTCAGGTATTGAGAGTCAATGTCCCTGAACATTATACACTTCTAGGAAAACAAAGCTGCATTCACTGGAGTTACAGCATTCTATTTTCAGCACTGTTCATAGGTACTGCATTGTATGGTATCTTCATTGAATTAATCCTTTCATTAAGAAGTCAGCCTTGAGCCTGCAGTTGAAAATTTTAATTATTAGAACAAGTGTTGGAATTAAACCAGTGGGAGAAAACACAGCCTGAAAGAAAGAACTCATTGGCTATTTTAGGCTCAGGGCAGAATCAGCAGACGTTATTTCAGTGGCCTGTATATGGTTTACTGGTGGATATATCAAGAAAGTGAGTCCTAACTGAATCTCCAGCATCTTCACCAATGATGAGGACTTGCCAGAACTGTCACTTGTACTCAGTGAAAAATCTCTTTTAAATTATCAGTACTTGGCAATTATTGGTCTTGGGTGGACCAGTACTTCCTTTTCCAGGGCAGAGGATAGGATAACTTGTTCTTCTGCATCTGCATTCATATCTCTTCAACTATTTCAGTCTGGAAACAGCCTGCTTGCCAGTTTAGTGAGTCTATTATGTACAGAAATGGATGTTTTTCAGGCATAAGGGACTTTGAAAAAAGAGTTGCAGTTTCCATGCTCTGATACTGGTTTATGTGGATTGGATAAACATTACACCGTTGCTCAGGAGGATTGAAATTACTTTGAATTTTACATTTGTAACATACTTGGCATTAACCTCTGCACTGACCCAAAAGGAAGACATCCCTGAATTTAAGATGAGCACCCCAAAGAAAAATTAATTAATTAACAAAACACATAGGAAAATCTTGTCCCATGCCTAGCTTCCCCTACTCCAGCTGAAGCCAGATTGCATAACAGATATGCAAAACATGCTATTATAATTCTAAAAACAGAGCATTCTAGGGAACACCAGAACATTCCATTATTTACCTGAACCATTTTTTTACCAGCCATTTTTGAGGGTGGTCAAACACTTTCTGGAGATACATTTTCCACAAAAAGACACAATTTTAAGATGGAATGCTATGCACCACTTCCTAATCTGGAAGATTTACTTTGATGATCTCTGGAATGGTTGAATCAGTGCAGTCCAAGTGAAGCATATGCTTTACAAATACCCACTGTGTATGTTGCGGGGGGGGGGGCAGTATATGTCTATATGTATATAAATGTGTGTGTGTGTGCGCATGCATGTATACTTGCCAAATGCCACATTCCCAAAAGGGGCAATATATATCAGAAAAGCCCTAAATGGAAGTAATTAGCAGTACTTCAAAATAAAATGTATATTCTAAATCAAAGAACCCCTGAATGAAAGTAATAAATGGTATTTCAAATTCTCTTCTGTATTTGAGGATTCCTCCTTGACTTCAGAAGTATGTCTTCCAAGCTATTTTCCTGACTGGTACTACTATATCTTGCTGGCCACTCTCTTCTTCTGTGCTTTAGTCTCAGCTCCAGAGTGTTGAGCAGTAGCATCCCCATTAGATATAGCAGATGTAGGGTATCACTGCTGCTTCCTTTCTCCTGCTACAACTTGTGTCCAGTGCTGCCAGCCTGGACTATTGTGCCAGCTGGGGATTTTCCTGGGGCAAACCAGGCCAATTGGCAGGACTGTGAACAGGCATGAACATTGGTCCATCATGTTCAATCCAAAATCCAGGCAGCAGGGATTAAGGATAGTAGCTAGAGTTGGAACAGACGGCTTGCCATAATTATTCAAATATTATTTGCTGGAAACCAATTTTTCTTTAAGCCAGAGCCTACAAGGCTTCAACCAGACCAATCTGGGAAGAACTAGGTGTTTCTTCTGTTGAGCCCTTCATTTCTCTAGAATGATCTTCCTTGAAGGGAAAGAAGGTCCTCCCTCTTTCTGTTTATAGGAAAGGAAACAAGAGCTTCCTCTGTCCTCTTCAGCAAGGACTTTTCTTTGTGAGTTTATTTTATAGTGATTTTACATTATGTTCTTGGTAGCTCATAAGGCAGAAAGGCAGGACTGAAATGGAAATAAAATAACATAACATAACATAACTGAGATCTGTTCCTCATCTGAGCACTTCTCTCTTAGTACAGACTGTTTCCAGACCTCTCTGGAACTGGGTAGTGTTGCTTCTTCTTCTTTTTTCCCCCAGCCTCTGAAGTTAGTATGGGCCCCTCAGTTTCCACCCAGAAACAGCATCTTCTAAAGCAGTGTTGGTGGCATCTAGTTTGACATGTGATGAAACATCTTCTGACTGAAGCATAATAATAAGGCATAATGATATTATATCATCCCACAAATGAATAAGTACTCCAACAGTAGCTGAAGAAATGTCATATGTAACATGCAATCAATTGTCAGTTCTGTAAAAAAAAAAAAAGTGTAATATTGCTAAAGAAATACTCATTAAAATTCTTTACTGGTGACATAAAGTCATAAGCAGGTGAAAAGTAGATGTTTTTAGTTAGAAAATGAAACTTTCCTGTTTCATTTGGAAATATCTGATAGAGAATAAGTTTACAGTGACAACAGGATTAGAGAGAATTATATTGTCTTCCAACTAGATTTCAGTAGTTCAAATCATAGGTTCTAATAATAGAGAAGCTCATCTATGATACTGTTATTGCAACTTGTGATAATAATAATATTGTGATAATTATCTTTTGACATAACAGTACAAAATCCTGACATTGAATGGAGTGATGAAATTTTGAACCTACTATCTGTGATCTCTTAAATCCTGTGACACATTTGGTTTCTTTTCCCAAAGAGCAAGCCCCTACTTACCACCCATACTTAAGGAAAGCAGAGCTGTACTTGATGATGATTTTTCATTTCAAGTTTCTGATCAGCCCCACTTTCCCTGGATGCTAAATTTCGTGTCTTGTATTTGTTCAAATCTATTGTTAGATAGCAATTTTATTTTATTTTTTTAATAATTTTATTGCAGAAGTTTTTCAACAGAATTAAAAACAATACAAATTTTGAATTAAAGAATAAAGAAAAGTAATAAGAAATGGAAAAATATGTAGAAAAAGAAAAGAAAGGATTCTAAAGAAGTGGCTTCCAATCTTCTTGACAGTGCCTATAGGTACATTTATATTTTACCCTCTCTCTCTAAGGTTATATCATAATTTTCTTCTTTCCACAAGCTACCCTTTCTAATCTTCAAACTCATAAGTCACAAGTTCATTTTCCTCTCTTTTCAGCAAAAAGTCCACAAGGGGTTTCCAGTCATTAATAAGTAAGATAGCAATTTTAGAATTGTGTGTTTGTTGCTTGAAAATGGGCATGTTCATTTTATCCAAAAAATTATCTTTCTAATGGGTTAAAATCCTTAAGTGAGAGAAGTACAGAAGTTGTGTAGCAGTTGCTGAGAACACACTTCTAAGGACAGAGTTGGCAGCTGATGTCTTAATGATCACAAATGGAGAGAGAGAGAGAGAGAGAGAGAGAGAGAGAGAGAGAGAGAGAGAGAGGATTTTATCTGCATGTCTATTACTGCTTAACAGTAAAGTGAAGTGAGATAGTTTTTCAGCTGGGATTGGTTTGGGGAATAAGACAGTGGTGGGTTTTCCTGATACTCTTTGTGATTCATAATACTGCCAACTCTGATATACAGTACTGCCAACTCATCTTGCCAGAATGGAGCTTGTGTGCTCTGAATGCCAATTGTTGATGTTCTACCTAGGATACTCTTTAGAAAATGGTGCTAAGAAACTCTCTTTTGTCCCTTGCCCTTTTTGCTTGTTTCATCCTGTTTCCCAAAGCTTTTCAGCATGAAACTGCTGGAAGAAGTCAACCATATGTTTGTTACTCCAAAGAATAATTGCCTAGGATTACAGTATAGCTTTCTTGCTAGAGAATAGTGCCTTATTTTAAGTCATTCCATATCCTTTATTGAAAGAAGTATGTAATTTTCAGAGTTAGTTGTGCAGTTATAAGTAGATCAGTCTCTCTATTTCAGACTTTTTGGCTTTATGTCTTGTATAGCAAATGTTGATTCATTTGACCATTTCTTGCTTTGAATTTCAAATATGTGTGAATTCTACAGATGAATTGGTTTCTTCCATTATGTTCTTCTAGGGTAGTGAATATGGGGTCATGGGTATAGCTTCTCCAGGCAACATGAGATTCTGACAGTAATCCAGCTCTTTGTGGGGGATAACAAAATTTGAGTGGCAAGTTACAAGTTTCACCTTGTCTTGGCAAGTGGGCAGCCACACCATTGAATTTTCTCTTCCTCATATGCAGATAGGCTCTCAAAGGCTGGAGGAAAGTAACAGATCAACAAGGTGTCTGTTGGCCCAGCACACTCTTCTGCAACATTAGTTCTTGCAGTCTTTTTGCCCTGCACCTCCATCCTGCTATAAAATCTCTGACCTCATCCTATGTTGCTGCTGCTGGCTCTGGGCAGTGCTTGCTCTTAACATACCCTTCTGGTCTGGATCCTACTTCTTGACCTTCTTCTTCTTCTTGGCTTGCTGCTCAGCTCAACCCAGATCTGTCTGGCTATCCATTTGCTCTGCATGAATTTCCTCCCAGTGGTCAGTGCCTATCCTGAAGTGCCTTCCAGGAATGCAGTGAGATTGAGGCATTGAGTTCCCCACCAGTGGTGAGAATGGTTTGTTTACATCCTGTGGACTACCAACTCAGAAAGGGGCAGGGAGATGTCCTTAACATAATCTTCCCTGTCAAAGGAAGTCAGCTGAGTCAGGAGCACATCCTCATTGTTCTCTAACAAGGTAGGTGGTCATGATAAGCATTTCTTCCACCTGTTGAACTGTGGACAAGATCCTGGGACACTTTTCCACCTGCTTCTAAGATGTAGTCCTACAGACAGCAGTGTTTTCCTGGGTTCTGGTTTCCTGCTGGCTCTGCTGGGGTGCAAGCATCAGGATGGATGGGGCCTGAAGTGAAAGTGCATTTGGGAGTCAGCCTGAAAAGGACTGAAAACTCTTGGTACTGCACCAGAGTCCCTGGGCCAGGTTGTGCCTGGAGCTTCTGGGCTCTGTCCCAAAAGGAACTGAGCAGACTTCAACAAGATTCCTTGTGTCCATTGGCTGGTTTCACACAACACGTGTAACCAGGTCAGTTCAAGATCTAGCAGCTGAATATGCACATCAGGGGAAAATGTTTCTTCACATGAGTGAAATGAGTGAATCCAGCCTGTTTATCTATCCATTCAGCTAGTTTATAATTCAGTATAGTGTGCAATTCCAGAAACTGGGTTTCTAGTAATAGATTAAGTGTTGTGTAAACATATCCTTTATAACCATTCAAAAGCTGCCTTGCTGGAGACAAGTTCTTGCTCCAGTGATCCCATAACCACTGCAGGATACTTTTGAGGGGAGGGGATGACTCTTCCCCCGCCTTGTGGTCCTTCTGATCTTTTTAATGGAGATGTTAAGCATAAGCCAAATAAGAATCATAAAGAAGCCAGAGATAATTGGGTGCAAAGGAAATGGTTTCAATGATCAGGAGGTGGAGTGGGAAGGAGGCATTTCTGTAACCACAAAAGCCTGGTTTTATTGACAGAGAAGCCAGATGGGCCCGAGTGTTTCTGCTTCTCCCACATCCTTTATGGGCTGCCAGAAATTTTTCCTCAATTCTGTTCTTCTTGAATTCAACCCCCCACCTGAGTGCACCAATCTTTATCAGGAAGACAGTGCACATCTGGACCTGCTTCTTGGTAAAAAAAAAAAAATGCATGCAAGACCTCCATGCTGCAGTCTCAGAGCCCTGGGAGACCTCAGTCCAGCTCTGCCTGGGTAAGCGGGCAGCAGAATGGAGTTCTGATGGCAGACTTTCCATGTGCAAAAAGAATAAACAATGGGATAAAGAACACATTCAGTGTTAAGCTGGTACCTGGCACACTATTACAAAGTAGGCGCTTATTAGTTTTATTCATGGGGGAGTCATACAAATTCATTAATCATTGGGGGGGGGGTCACAGCTGTACTGGGTTTAAGTACCTCTGCTTTAGAGCAAGAGCTTTGGAGCAAGGCTAGCTAATCCATGATCTGCCAGATATTGTTGGAATACAACTCAGCACTGATTATTGGGCAAGCTGACTGGGATTGATATAAACTGACGTTAACCACAACCAGAGGAGCACAGATTCCCCATCCCTGCTATGGTTCTGTGAGTTCTTTTCACTCTCTGTAACACTTTTCTTGAATTCTTCTCTAACTAGGATAATTTTTAAAATACATTCCAGAATTGGATATGTGTGGATTCCTGTAGCTTTCCTTTCCTTCAGGATTTGCATTTTTATTTTACTTATGCTTATAGATATAGATGTTGCCTGAAGATTATGCAGTGGTGAAACTAAAAGAAGGCTGTCAGTGAATAATCCAAAAGTTTGCTTTTTCCTGTGGTTTATTCATGTGGAGCCTGCGTGCATAAATAGTATAGAGGAGAAGAATATGAATTAACGGATGGAACTGGATGCTTTAGCAAACTTCAAATAGATTGGGTCCTTTCTGGAACGAAATGAGGTAATTTAAAAACTAAAAGCCAATAGAAAAGCCAAAGAACGAGGATTCAAAAGCATCCTGAGTTATGCAACTTAGCTGTTTTTTTGTTAGTTCAATGGGAGTATCAGAGCCATTTCCCCCCTTTTTATTTCAGAACCAAGCGATCTCCAGTTACTTTCTAGCCTTGGAATAACAATGGATAGCATAAACTGTCCCACAGGGTTTTAGATCTCACTTAGATGCCCAGAATAAGGTAACACCTATACTGCCCCATCCATAAAGCCTTGTGCTTGGAGCATCTGCTAAACCATATGCCCTGGCTCCCAGTTTAGTAGTTCATAACTGAATCACTAATGAGTCTATCCATCACTGTTGTGTCTTGGCATCCACACGTCATTTGGCTTGGGTAGAGAAGCTTGGCCTCCTTTTGTAATTCTGTTTGCATTCTGCCATGCAGGCCAAGGTGCTGCCACTGATTTTGGTATGTCCCAAATTAAGAAGACAGCCACCTTCACTTAAAAAAAATAAATAAATAAAGCCTGACTGGTAATCCTGTGCAGATTGAGATAAAAGCAAAAGATGCACATAGGCCAATCTGTCTGCAGCGGCTTTAGGTGCTGGCTAAATGCCTCCTCAGTTGGCAGGCCAAAGCTGGAAGAGGGTGCCATGTTTTCACCCTTGGAGATGCTCATCAGCATTAATGCAGCATGATGCTTTTCCTTTCCCAGCCCGAGGAAAATATCATTCCTGGTGGAGTTTCAGATAATTAAAACAGTTGCCTGGAAGTAGTAATTGGAGGATAGAAAATAGAGTGGAAAATATCAGAACAGCTTGCTGCAAATGCAACTCAGGGCTTGTTAATGTATTTGGCTTTACTGTA
Source organism: Python bivittatus (assembly GCF_059951505.1). Lineage (NCBI taxonomy): Eukaryota > Metazoa > Chordata > Lepidosauria > Squamata > Pythonidae > Python > Python bivittatus. The sequence goes on along the minus strand of NW_028277030.1, from coordinate 67,511,331 downwards.
GTTAGATGCCATCGATTTTTCTTTTGCACATCATTAGAATTATGGGAGATGCTGCCAACCACAGCATTTGTAGCTTATAAAATAGACATTTCTAGGTAATGATAATAATGCATGCTTCTAGTTTCTTTATGGAATATGGCTGCATAAGGACTGTAGACATACAATGGTATGAATGTGCTAAGTAACCATGGCCTGATTCACATGTAATGCAAAGCATATGATTTGGTTTTGATTTAGCATGATGAGTTATCCCAGTCCTCACAGCTTAGCTTTGCATGGATCAAGCTACTGAGAAGTCATACATATGGTTAAACATCTTGGTTTAGGATTATATATGAACACAGCAATTTATGTAATTATAGTAAGCAAATAATTAATACATGTCAGATTTTGCATGTCCTAGAAAAAAGGCAGAGAGGTCTTCTGTTCATTTGGTGAATCTTTTTATTAAGGAGTCTGAGTTTAGGTAGTCTGGAATTGGCTGTGTTTGTTAGATCTTAAAAGGGGATGGCTTGAAAAGAACCATTTTCTTGAGACAGAAATTGAAGAGGAAAAACAACCTTGCTTCCTTGGACATGCACACAGAAAAGCAGACAGTGAGGGATAGGATGCAAATTGGCCACGTGAGCCTTCTAAAGGATGCAGTTGCTTAGGCAATTAGAATAGAGATGCTTTACCCATACCGTACCAGCATCTCTTTCAAACATTTTGCAATGGTCCTAATGTCCTATTAGCATTTTGTTGCAAATCAACATGGTTTCTCTGACAGCCAGATCTCTCAAGTTTGTAAATGGTTTCTAGAAACCCAGAAGATTTGTTTGTTTGTTTGCTTGTTTGTGCTTAGCCCAACCTTCCATCAGGGAGTGCCAAAATAGCTCAATATTTTATAGGGAAAATGATTTGATATTTCTTGTTTAGGTAGCTAGACCATAGCAAAACCTCCAGAGTGCCTCATGATATTCTTATTCATAAAATAGTAAAATATAGATCCGTTAATACTATGGTTAGATCACATACTGTAAATGCTCCACTCTACTCTGTTCTGGTCAGATCCTCATCTGGAGTCCAGTGTCCAGTTTGGGAGCCATAATTCAAAAAGGACAGAAAAGAATTAGAGCAAGTTTGGAGGAGGGCTACCATGATGGTGAGGAATCTGGAAATGAAGCCCTGCAAAGAACAGTTAAAGGTTCTGTGTATTTTTAGTTTACCAAAAAAGTGACTAAGAAAGTAGTGTTCAATTACACAAAGGAGTGAGTGAGCTTATTTTCTGTTGCCCCACAAGATGTGACCAAAGCACTTTCCTTTTTGTAGGAAAATCTGAAGCTTTGTACAACCCTGTTAAATAGGGACATTTAATATAATGTAATTATTATGTCTACCTAAAAGACAGATTATGATGTAATTGGACACTCTGGATTGGTCAGTTTGAATTTCCAATTTCTCTTTAGAACCTGACCATTCTTTAACAAGTTGTTTGTGAAAAATCTATTTCATGTGGCTGCCAAAAAGGAGTTGTTGCTAACTAAGGTTGACCACTATTTATAGTTTGCTTCATTGAATTACTCTTAGCAGTTAAGTTGTTGACTATAAAAAGTTAGCTAATCCTATATTTTATATTTATTACATTGCTTCAAAGTAATTAACAATTTCTGGTTTCCCCCCTCTTTGCTTGGTTTTATGATAAAAAAAAAAAAAATTGAGTGTGAACTAGTTATTTGGCTAGTGTGACTTTGATTCTGCTTACACTTTGGTGGATCTTGGTTATAAAGAGATCTTATACAAAAAGCTCATACTTCTCCCTAATAAATATTTATGATTCTCATGAAATCAATTTAAAGTTATGAATGATGGGAATGCAGAAGCTCTTCTGAAATATTTAACTAACAGTGTCTTACAGTCTGCCCCATAATATAAACTTGGAAATGCAGAATTTGCCACAAATGCCCATCCCATCTTGTGCCTGTGGTCTTCTGTTGATTCAGAAATCAAAGATGGGCTTGCTTTATATTAGCATTTTTAATTTTAATTTTATTTTAATTTTAATGTCCGGTGGAACACATCCCATTGTAAATGCAATTGGTTTACTTGTTTACATGGTTCTTTTGTTTGTAATACATGGCAGGTTAGAGATATTTCTTTTAAACACAAAGCAAAGGATTGCAATTTAATTTGAATGGATAGAGATTTAGGACTGATTTCTTTTAAATTGGGCTGAAATGTGGGTGACCTTCCTGAAAGCAGAGGGAGATTCAGCCAGGACGATCACATCCAAAGCAGAAGGGGAAATGGTTTGAAAATCAGTTTTAGCCCTAGGAGGGCAGTTATCCAACTAAAATTAATCCTTTTCCTAAGCATGAACAACATAATTTTAACAAGACTAGTTGAAGTAAAAGGTATAGAGTTATTAGCATTTCAGAACTCAAATATTTTCCATTAGATATTTATCTCCTAAGCCATTAGGACAGAACCATTCATATTTTCTATCTAATGGTTTGACTGTAAATTGACAAGGAGGTGGGTCTTTTGACCAATATTGGATGAGTCCACAGTATCTATTTAGAACAGTGTCTCTTGAATTCTAATCAACCTGAAAAGTGACCCCTGTAGCCAGCTAAATGAGAAAATACTTCCTCTGAGCTTGAGCAGAAAGTCTCCAATAGACTTTTGTGTGCATGGCTAGAAAATACGGTTTTCCTGCCATGTGATGAGAGGGACTCCACCTTGCAGAAGTAGAGTTAAAAAGAAAAGAAAAAATACAAAGGCAGAAGAAAATCTCTGCACAACATGGTGCTCCTCTCCAGCTTCAGTACTGCCCCACCTCTCTTTGGACTTTAAGTCAGAAGTACATAACTTTGTTTAGATGACTTCTGAATGCCATCTCGGGGTCATACTCAAAAAAGAAACAGGGCTAGGGCAAATCAGAAAGGCAGTAAGACTTGCTCTTTAGATTTTCTTTCATCGGATTAAAGTCCACCAGGACTTTGGAGGTAAAGCACTTGGCTTAGGCCTAAACTACCTCCTGCTTTTATAAACCCCTACTATATTCCTGCGGTGGTGCAAGATAGTGTAAAAAAAAAAAGTCTTGCTTTACATTCCTTAATTTTCCCTCCCTGCTATAAAATTGTTTTGTAAAGCTCCCCTCAGGTTTTCTTTTTCTTTTACTTCTAGGGCTTTGTAGGCAATTTGTGTCTTCTCATGTTCTGTCTCATTGTTACAGGGTAACCATGGTGACACATGATTCAGGGGACTGCTGCAGATGCAGTCCCCTCCAGACTCTGTTCTGCAAAGGAACTGATGCTTACAGCATGTCCAGCATTGCATCATTCTTCAGAGGAATGCCTCTTTCTATTATGGCTCTGGCACTGAAAGTATTATCCCACTGTTCTTTTTCCAAGCTCCTCTGATAGTGGGCTCCCAGATAGCTTTCCTGTCCTTACACACAGCTGTCTGATAAGAGATTTGTTTCTGAAGATGTCTTCATATCAAATAGTCTCATCATAACTAGAGGTTCTTACTGTGCTTCTGGTCTGTTTCACCATCCCACTTCACAAATCTGTTGAGTCTTTATAGCCTTTAAAACATTGGTGATTTTTATGATTGTAGCATAATAGAACTCTTTTTCCAAGAATTATGAAGTTCAGCAGGATAAATGAGCTGGTCACCATTCACAAAGGTCATTTTGACTGGTTGAGAAACTAAAGTTAATTCAGTTTGACTTGGTTTAGACATACTGGAAAATCATTATTTCTGATTAAGTGAATGAACCTGCATGGATCTTAGTCTTTCCAAATCCCTCCCCTTCCTTTTGCCTATCCCCCCCAAAAAGTGGGGGGGGGGACATGAGAGTTTTCATTTCAACCATGGTTTTCTGTGGTATTTGAATTAAGGTAACTATAGATTGTTTAAACTGAGACCAAAATTTCAGATTTTTTAGGGACTTTCTTTGAAAATTAGAAGTCTTTTCTTTCTTTAAAATGACAAAGATGGAGGAAAAATCAGCAAACTTTGCTATTTTATGCTGGAAAAAGTTGTACCTTATAGAGTTTGTTTTTAGATGAATTTGTGCAACATTTCTATACCACCATTTGTTTACAACATGGAAAACCTTACTACTTTTGGATGATTTAGCTTAATACTAGGTTAAAATCTGTCTTCCAGTTTCCCAAAAGTTTTCTTTTCTTTTTGTTTCAAATCTCTCCATCACATTGCAGCTTTCTTGGCTACCTGTACTTTCTGAATTACCCAGTGTCTTCCCTTAAAATTTATCTGAGGTGTGAGACCCAAGGCAACTACATATTACAGGAGAGAAGATTTGGGTGATGAAAGCAGGGATGGTCACCCAAGCCAGGATACCTTCATAATTAAGAGCAAGATCTTGTATCTCATCAGTGAAATTAAGGAGAATTTCATCAAAACACTTGTCTTCTTTGAAAAACTCCCTTGAATGCATGCTCTTTTCCACCAAATTGAATCATAACTGTCACATAATTGGAGAAAACAATTCATGCAATTCTGTAGAGCTTTTCCATCTCTTCTTCTACCTTTGTTTTCCCCCTCTTACTGCTCCTTGCTCCACTGCAGGCTTGTGGATTCTCACTCCCCCCCACCCCAGGACACAAAGAATATCACTGTCTAAAATTTGCTTTTGGTTAGGGTCTGGGGCAGATGTGATTCTTGACTTCCCTGTTTAAAACTCTTGGAACATAAGCAAGTTTATTCATTAATAACTCCCATTGTACTCCCTAGGTTCACTTCTGAACCACTATGTTTATGACTGATGGCTTAAATATTTTGGCCCTTTGGGACTATGTAACTGAAAAACTGTGCATCTAGTATTTTTCTTTCGTTGTAATGGCAAAGAATGAAATAGATTTGATGTGTTTTAAAAGATATCTTGATTGGTTTAAGAATGTCCATGTGGTAAAATGGCAAAATTGTTTTATTTCTTGGTTTCATTTGCAGTTACTATATGATTTACATCATTGTGTTAGAATAAGCAATAGGAAAATATAAGTGGTTGAAAAAGGATGCAGTCCTACATATTGACTGTTTAAATATTATTGATTATAGTGGAATTTAACCAGTCAGACAGGTGATTGCACCCAAGGTGCTTAGAAAAAGTAATGTCTGAAAATATTATACCAGAAATTGAGGAAAATAAATAAACAGCATAGCAAATACAAACACAAAAATATAAAAGCACAGTATCCTAAGCAATAAGTATCAGCACAAGCGCAAGTGAGTTTCTGTTCTTGTTGAACAATATAAGTATACTTAAAACTGCATTTCCCCACAGAGGTGCAGACCTTCTCTTGTTCTGTTAATTTAACATTCATTCATTCATTCGTTTGTTCATTCATTTATTGGATTTCTTGCTTGCCACAATCAAAACCTTTTCACAGCTTCCAAGGCTATCCACTACATTAAAATGTCCATGGTATAATATTAATAACATAAAAATAAAACTTGAAAAATACATATATAAGAAAACACATTAAAAACAACTAGTCATTCATTGCCTAACAATTATATACACAGAAAAGAGATTTAAGCTCAGCATACAAAGAAAAAATTATATTGTTAGATACAATATTTTTTATAAACTGACTCACATTAGAACAATGTCTTGCATGTGCTATATTGTATTAGCATTGGACACCAATGCTGCCGTTTTATTCTTTATTTTAATTTACTTGAGGTTTTTCCAGAAGTTCAGTTTAAAGCACGTGAGTTTGTAGATTAAATTCTTCTTGTCACTCTGTATTCTGTCTTGTGAAGCCATTTCTGTCATTTAGTTTAGAAGAGAGCTTCTCTTTCATGAAGAAATACGATCATTTCCCCTGGCTCTTTCATTTGCAACTCCTCTGTAAGTCACATAAGCAATATAGATTCTCCCTGGGGATGCCTAAATGCTGTTAACATTTGACTCTTGCAGTATGGCTTAGGGAAATTTACTAGCCATTCTTCACTGACTACAAGGCTGCAGGACTTATCACTGGTCAAGTATAAAGTGTTATGATTCCGTTTTTCTACCGCTGATCAACCACTGTGGTAGCTGTTGCTCTCCAGGAAACCAACTAGCCACATTCAGATTATTGCATCTGGTTTAATAACATGGGATTCTCCCATCAATCAATCAGTCACACTTAAAGTTATAAATAAGACCAAACATTTGGCTTGTACACGGACCTTCTTTCTATCCTGGCATGAACAATCAAACCATGTACCAAGCTAGTATTTTAAGCTACAGTTTAAGCAGGTTTAATATTGCGCCATGTTCATAAGTATCTTGACATGATAATTGTGCAGCTGAGAGTAACATTCCACATATTTGTAGTTAATATTTTAGACTGTGTCTATCTGAATAGTCAAAAATTTGTTACTCTTTAGTTAAGTATTCATTTTCTCAGACTCTTCTGCTTTAGAAAATGTTTCTGATATTTCTCCATAAATAACATTTTCTATCAATGATTCCCCCTATGGTGCAAAGGGCTTTTCTTCCTTTTCGTCTGGCCAGCTGAATAATCATGCTTATGGGAAACTTATCTCTAGTTTCCTACTAGTAGTGGGAAATGGGTGAACTTAAGTAGCATCCCTGGGAGGATTTCTGGTATGAAAGGGAAGCCTTATCTCATCCTTTCCTTTCTAGAAATGGGAAATCTATTATATATAAATACAAACATATATACACACACACACATACACACACAAATGTATACATACATTCATACTTGCAGCAAGCTGCATTGCAGTGTTCTCTCACTATGGATCTATCAGTGTATAAAAACATTATGTTACTAGTTGTAATGCTTTAGTCACTCTCCTTATTGTCCTTACAATTGGATTTTCTTTCTCTATATTTTAACAATTACTTCATTCTAACTTGCTGTTTTCATCAAACTGTACGTAATGTAACATATCTAGTGGCCCTAATATTAGTATCCCTCATTTCCCTCTCTCTGTTCACAGTACAAAATTTTATGACATGATAACATTGCTTTCCAAGTTGCCTTGCAATTGAAGTAGTTGTCAGTGAAGAATAAAGGAAACTCACAGTGCAGCGATAAGCCATTATGTGTGTTATTAGGTAAGACAAGACTTGGCAACCTGCAGACTGTTGAAGTTTGACAGCAAAATGGTTGCATTATGGTAGTGCAATTTCATCACATTTTGGGAGTTTTAAGTAGGGTTAAAGGGGAAAATAGAAGTCATTTGCCTTCCAGAGGCCCTCCACACACACACTTTCAACCATAGCATTCCCCTCTCCAAAAAAAAAGCACCCATGAAGGGACAGTCTGAAATATCACCTTGTCATCAGATGGTCTGCTGCAGTCCCACTGGAAATCTTGCAAGATTTTGATATTATTGCGATTGGACTTCAGTGGAGGCATGGCAAGCTAAACACATCTCCATGGAGAGCGGAGATGACCATGGCAGAGACCAACGAACCAGTGAGTAGATCAGTTCTTCAGAACCTCTCCAGACAAGGAGAGGACAAGAGCTTGCCTACATGTGCTCTGGACAGCTACTCCGTACAAGGAGACAGCAGGACAACAGTTCCCCATGGGTCTGAGTACCGGGAGACAAAGAGATCAATCATCAAGCTCACAACCCCAGTGGAGGTTTTTAAAGGACCCTAAGTTCACTAACCTCACTTCTAATCACTTTTGGAAATTGCATATTTATATCTTAAGGCTATTAGAAATCTTTGGAATGACAAGCTTGAAAAGCCACCTGAAGAGTCTATCTTCATTTCTGAACAAAAGAAAAAATAACTATAAGTTTAAGAATTTAAAGAATTTGAAATAAATGGCAAAAAGCTAAATAAGATTTTGTACTAAGAAAGATATAAATGAATGAAGGGTCCAGACAAATTTGGAATATTGAAACTTTTACCATAAGATTTTGGAACTAACTATATAAAATAAACAGCTTTTCATGGAAACTAGAATTATTTTGTCTACTGTAAGTTATAACAGAGATTAGAGACCTTACGATTTAAACTGGACACTAGAGGGGACTAAAGATTCCAGGCAAAAAGGGGGGGAAAAGACCCTGCCTTTGACTTTGACTTAGATTGGGATTTACGAAATGACACAAAACATTATAACATTTGAATTATTAAAGGAGATCTTCAAAGAATGGAACCAGAAATTAGTAGCCACAATATTGACAGTACCAGTAATGACATCTCTCTGTGGACAGACTATGTTTAAAGGATGTTAATGAAGGAATGACAGATATGAATCAAATCTTGCTTGATGCAGAAATAGTAGAATCAGAAATACTGGATTAAAAAAAAAGTGTAGATTGAAAGATAGAAAAGGTATTTAAAGTAGAAATACAAGTGGCAGACCAAGAGAATTACCTGGATAAGGACTCTTTACTGGATATACAAAAGAAGCTGGCTGAAGTTTTAAAAAATTAAAGGGGAAATGCAAATGATAAACCAAGAGAATGACCTGGATAATATCTTTTTATTGGATTTACAAAAGAGGCTTGTTAAAACCTCGAAGAAGCCTATGCAATGGGACAAAGAATTAAAGAGAGATCAAATCCTATGACAATATTTGAATGAATTAAAGATTAAGATTTTCAGAGGTAAAAGGAAGGAATATAAAGTTGGTTTATTTGATTAAAGTTAAAATGAGACGTATTTTTATGAAATTCTGGCAAACCTTTACAGGTTTATGAGAAGATGAAATATCTATTTGTAACCTTATAGGGGGCGAAGAGCTACCAAATGAGTTTATACTTGTCGTGAAGATTGGTAGTCACTTCTTTATATATTTCTTTTCTTTTTCTTTATTTCACTCTTTCCTTTTTCTTTTTCACTTTTTGTTTCTTTGCATTTTTTACTCTCTTTTTACTTTTCTTCCTGTCTCTGAGTTTAGTTTGTATTAGTTTGTATTACGGTAATTCAAATATTTATATATTAAAAATATACATATTTAAAAAAGCTTTTGATATTATTGCCCCAATCTTTTGAGATTTCAGGAGGAAACACTGGTATCTTTTGAGATTTGGTGAACTCAAACGATTTAATTTTGTTAAATTAATTTTTTTTTTTTTTGTTTTTATTGTTACAATAACTTCAATACTGTCCAGTCCAAAGATTTTCATTTAATTTGGGGGTAGCATAGATGCTATCAAGAAGGGCACATGCCATGATGCTCCAGGCATGACACTGGAGGTCCTCAGAACTATCAAACACAGTGTACTGATCCACATAAAAGAAGTGATAAGAAACTGCTGTTTCAAAACCCCACCACTTCCAGCAGTATTCTCTGGCCTTTCAGAGGAGATTCTTTGGTATTCTGACCGTGGTGCTGTGCTCAGAGTGCATTAAGACAAATTTCCATTCTGCAGCAGGCCATCTTTCTTTCCTACAGTAATTCTGCTATGTTAGGCTTACTGGGTGACATTGTGTACAAAACAACTGTGAGATTGGTTTGCCCAAATTCTGAACAGGTGAGAGAGATGTTATGTGCAAAACAAAAAACAAAAAAACCCGCAATCATTACTCTTGAAAAAATACTTTCATTCATTCAGCAATCCAGAATTGAAGGTGATTAAAGTGCAATTATTTATACACTGTTTAATGCTTGCCAGTCTTTCTCAGAAAAGACAGATTTTAAATAACATAGGTAAATAAACAGAATACAAGCTCATGATGTATTTTTTAAAAAGTTGTGAAGCTATATTTTGATGAATGGAATTAGCTATACAATAATTTTTTTTTTAAACTGTGCTGATTAGATACATGATGTTCACATCATCCATCCTTTTTAACATAGGGTTTTATTATTTTCAGAGGCGCAATGGAGAAGATATTCCAGTGGCCCAAACAAAAAACATCAATCACAGACGTTTTGCTGCTACCTTTAAGCTTCAGGAAGTAACAAAAACGGATCAGGATTTATATCGTTGTGTTACTCAGTCTGAGAGAGGATCTGGAGTTTCCAACTTTGCCCAGCTTATTGTTCGAGGTAAGGGTTTCTCTCAAATTTCTCAGACATGGGCCCTTTACATATTATCATTATTAATTAATTTGTTTTTTGTTTGTTTGATTGATTGATTTATATCCTACTTTTCCTTCAGAAGCTCAAAGCAGCTCCTCCCATTTTTTACCACAACAAACCCTACAAAATCGGTTGGGCTGAGACAGAGTGGCTGGCTGAAAGGCAACCAGTGAGCTTCTGTGGCAAAGGTGCACCTCAGCCTTAACTGGTTTGGTGCCAGTCCAACACCTTAACTAGCACGTCATACTATTATAAATGTACCCTATTTTTAAAATTCTGTATCTAAAATCTATGAGTTCATAGCTAGAATATGTAGAGTTCTGTGCTTACTATATTATTTCAAAAGCAGTACCCAGTAACAATGTTTTCTTCTTCTTTGTTTCGTTAACCATCAAACAAGCCTCATTAGTCAAAAACATACCCTGGGGAAAAAGCTATCCCGGTGTTAAAACTGTGCTGAAAATTAAGTACAGTGACAGGACCTATATCCTAATGGCACTTTAAAGCCGATGTCCTATTCCATGGACACAAAAGATGGTAATTTTAAAGGAAATTTTTGGGCCAGTGATATGAATTGCCTTTAATAAAAGCTGGCATAGTGTTGCCCATAGTCAAAAATGACCTGGGGTAGGAGTTTATTAATGCATTCCTTTCTAAACCCAAAGTGACAGGGCATGCTTAAGGACTTTCTGTTGCTATTTGGAAGAAACTAAAATTTCAGTGCTGGGTCTTCATACCAACGAATCTTGATCTATGTGATCCCTCCACTGCAGGAAGAAAAACATGATATGATGAAATACAATTTATTTTGTCATGTCTTGAGTATTGCTTCTATATCATTTTGACTAATGAGACTATCTTCAACTCGTAGAAGACAAATCTTGACACTACTAGTTTTTAATGAATGTGAGATGAATAAGAACAGCTGTTGACAAACTAGATTAAAATTGGCTCTGGTTTATTGCAAGGTGTATATGTTCAAGAGATGAGGTTTAATACCTAATATTGATAAGCCAGCAGGAAGATAGAAAATAATCAGGGTAGAATGTTAGAATAAAAATATATCATTAAAAGAGAATTTACTGTGTATATTTTTACGTTTATAATTTAGAAATCATAAATGTCAGAAAACATAACAGGGGTGGCTAACTTACACTGATATTACTCAGTGTTGTCCATTTCAGAGGCAGTAGCTCTAAGAGGTAAAGTCCACCAGAAAATGGAATAAAACCCAAACCTTAGTTTCATGTACAACAGTACAGATTAAATTATGTTCTTTTTATTTCTCAGGGAAGTTGCTAAATGCTATACGAAGTTGCATCTTCACACTTGAGTATTTATTTATTTATTTATTTATTTATTTATTTATTTATTTATTTAATGTCCTGCTGTGTACCTCCTGGAGCTCAAGGGAGCTTACAAGAGGATCTCCGTTAATTTCCTCTCTACAACAGTAACCCTGTGAAGTAGGATAGGCGGCTTAGAATCTGGGCCTCTCCATTCCTAGTCCAAGCCCTTAATCACTACCCATGCCAGCTCTCTCTGATAGGTTTTCTAAAAATGTACCTTGTCAGTAAAGCAGTGTTTACAAATTATGGATTAAATTCTTGAGCATTGATATGAACAGGTGTCAGACACCATCTTTTCCTCGAGAGAATTTTTCTTCTTAATTAATAAAAATATAATTGAAAAGATCTCCTAATATTTCTTTACATATTTAATTATTTTTATTTCCCTTAATATTTTTATATTATATCTTGCATTTTTAAGCACTGTTTTTGTAAGACTAATTTTTAAACCAAAAATGGTGTATATTTTAAAATAAATCCTACAGCTTTGAGGAACAGATGCTGATGTTTTGGAACAGCATGGAAATGATGAAGAGTAGAGGCAGTGTTGCAATGTTATTTCTATCAATTCTAACGTTTTGTGAAGAAAACATCAAATATGATATGCATAGTCAAATTATTGACATTTAGTAAGTTTGTGAAAAGGAAAAATATAAAATTGAATGTGTTTTATTTGTTTACTTCTACTTAAGTTACCTTGCTCCTTATCTGTCACTGTCATCTTTTAATCAAGTATCAGATTAATGATAGAAACAATCATGTATATGTGACTTAGATCTATGAGCCTGGGTCTACTTTCTCTGTTTTAATATTCACAATGTATCAGAGTAAACTCATTTCTAAATTAATCAAAAGATGGATTGTCTTCTTCTTCCAAATGCTCTGTGATAGCAGCAGAGATACTAGTAATGATTAACAGCAATGGGGAAAACATCTGAGACAGATATTAATAATAAAAACTATTTCTACCACTACAGTTGCTCAGTTCTGTCTTGTTGTATTGGTCACAGAAATAATCCCCAAATGGAGAGGTTACTTTAATAATTCTCACTGAATCAAGAATTCATTCAGGCTTAGATTCTTGTCTTTTCTAGAGTTACAGTTTGGATTCTGATATCTGTGCACATCTAATTAACTGCAGAAAGAAATTTGTCATCCTCAAGGACCCAATGCCAGACATATTTGTTGGTTCATCATCCTAGATGTTATTTTAAAATCTAAAATAGAGATGTCCTAATTGAAAGTTTTCACAAGAAGGATATTTTCTAGCTAAAACGGCATACTGGCTGTATTAATACTCTGCTCAGGTTGTATGTATTGGAGAAGAAAATAAGCTATGTTTATAGATGTTTTAAAACAGAATTATACCCTGGTTTTATCTCAAAATGGGATGCGGTTCTTATTAGCCCTTCAAACGCTTTTCTATTGTTAATATTGTATAAAAAGAAATCCTTGAGTAGAAATATAGAATCAGAGTATTCTGTTCTAATCAGTACTATAGGGAGGTTTTCATAATATTTTATTCTTATCTGCCATTCATTGATGAATACAAAAGAAAACTCTAGCAAGTCTGACATCTCTCAAGGGTTGTGCGGGGTTGCTGAGAAGTGATTGGATGACTCCATTGGTTGCCCAGTGCTTGGTAACAGCAAAAAAGGAACCCATTTGGAATTCAGCCTAGATGAGAGAAAATGCAAGATGTCAGTGAAGACATATATTAAAGAGAATTTGAATTGGAAACAGAATCCCAATCTGCCACTGGGACATTTTGATCATTTTGATTTATTAAACTATATAGCTGTATTCAGATGAAACTGAATTATTATACTTAATCTTGGATGGTTTATTGTCTGTTGGGATTTTGAAACAGACTTTATTTGAATGATGAACTGGGGGTTAATAATAAGTTCCACTTTTTGGTGCACAGGGTGAGTACACATTAAATATATTAATTTAAATATCTAAAGGTATTCTGTTCAATTAGTAACAATTTGAAGAGTCTCTAGAATAATACGGTGTGCCTATGCAAACAGTATGTTTGCAGTTTTTCATGTGTGGGCATATCTGGGACCAATCCAAAATAGACACCAGTAACATTTATATTTAAAGAAGGTTTAAGAGAGGCAGATAAATAAATAGATCTGAATTCTCTGAAGCAATTGCATTTTCTATCATCTCCCTTTCTGAATTCCCATAGATGGGATTTCCAAGTTCTGAGTATAGCACTAAAAAAAATCAATTACTATTAGAGTGGCACTCTAGGTTAGAGGCATGATTGGGTTCACACCTGGTTTTGCAGCAGGGAGATGATACTTTGCTGCAAATCAGGCATGATGCAAAAGATGGATGAGATGGAGTTCAAGGAGCAGTAATGTGAGGGTCCAGCACTATTATTCCAAGCTGTCTCAGAAACATGATGGATGACTTGGTGGCAAGAAGCAATAAGACTTGATGATAAAAGATTCATCTCCAGATTCAGAGCCACACAGTGACAACTGGCTGGTGTTCCAACAGCACAGTAATTCTTGATTGCTGGATCTGAATGACTGTACTTAAGAAAGCAAACCGGGATGTTCAATTATGAAACCATCATTTTTGCATCTCAAACATTTCTGCTCATTGTAAATGTAATTATCTCATATTTATGCCCAGTACTTGTTGATGGAATCTTGTAAGCTTATGTTAATATGGTGAGAAATTTGTTACCTCTCAAAATTGTCTGTGTGCACATCCTGGACATTCTCATGAAATATGATAAATGATCGCACCCCGCTTGCATAAATGAAAATGAAATGGATAATTGGGTGTTATATCTAAAATGTGTCTCATATCGTTTTTGCAGTTGTAATTATTTTTTCCCTCTAGGTTGAAATAAAGTGATTTGTGATATATCAGTGACCTTCACTGGGCACTTGTGCTGTTGAGAATAATTTTGAAAGAAATGGCACAATGCTCAACCAGAACAGATCTTTCATTCTGAAAGAATTTGGTTCTTTAATCATTCGCAGGAAATGACTAATCATGACCCTGTTAATGTTACCTATAAAATAGCACATTGATGGGCTATTTGAGATTCTTTCTAGGTTCAGTTCAGCTGCTCAGTTAGTTATTTTACCCAGAGGTCTGGTGCAGATCTCTTGTTAGCTGGTATTAAGGGTAAAATATTGGCAATGGCCAGTGCAATATAATCCTGATTTCGGAGGCTGGGTTTGAAGTAGTACCCAGTTAGGATTAGCACAAATTGTACTGATGGTAATCTACAATCCTATACAGTACTGTATTCAGGGACAGCTGGTATGGATAATGACTTCTTTCTAACTCATGATGAATATAGCTACTGTATACTGTCCACCACCTAAAATAAAGGATCTTGTATTATGTTCCAATCTCTCTCTCTCTCTCTCACACACACACATACACTCACATGCCCACATGGATATTCACATACTTTTGAGAGAGACATCAAGAGCTGAATCTGTACAGAGAGAAAGAAGGGTGGGTGGGGAGAGAGAATATATGAGCTCTAGTTCCAGAATGAGGATTTGTTTATTTTAGTTGGTGTTCCTATTTTCAGTGTGTGTGTGTGTGTAGGGAATAGAATGTTTAATCATTCAACTCCTTTGAATTATGAGAGTTTTAGAATATAAAATACTTAGCACTGAAAAATCCATTTATGCTGACAATAAAAACAAAGTTTAACAGCAGAATAAAATATTTGCACCAATTTGTAATCAAAAGTAATCTACATTTCTGGATGTGAAGCAGTTCTGAAACTGTAATGAAGTAGACTCCCTTGTATAAGTTTATGAAGTTAGTAGAGCAAAATTCTGCTTGTGCTTAATAGGCATATTGTAATACTTCTGAATACTTTCATAATTGGAAAGTAATTATATTGGGCAGATGCTTTTGCAAATAACATTAACTCGGGCCATGAAAAGTGAACAGGCAGAGGCAGAGCTATAGCATGGCCCTCTTTTTTATGCCAGTAGGCCTTCAGTCTGCTTTTTGTTCCTATGCTTGATCCTGTGTACCCTAAGTCTTTGTATATTGCTATTCCTTTGCTGGGCACAAGTGGCTTCAGAAGATAAAATAAGTAAATGATATCCTGCTCAAATAAGTAAATGATACCACAATTCATTTTTGTTGGGTTTGGAAGCAGCCATTTTATACTTCAGCCTTCCTCAAAGTGGTACCTTCAAGATATTTTGAACTATGACCTCCATTCCCCAGTCAAAGCTGTCATAGCCCTATACTTATAGGGAAAGGTGGGTAAAGGCTTTCTAATGGGTTTTTAAAAATGATTTATGCTTCTCAGCATGTTTTCTATTCTATCCAGAAGTGTCTACGGCAAGCCACAATTCCATCAGAATGACAAAATATTCATTGTGATATCACGCTGAAAAGTCTGACCCGTATGTACTTGAGTGTGATGTTGCCACAGACATATAAAAAAGGGCAGAGTTTGTGTTGCAACATCACAACACACATTTTATTGTTGCCTCCTTCAGGGTTGTCCATCATTACCAAGGGTAGCAACATTGGACCATTGATGAAGACCAGTATTTTGTTCTTCTCCCCTTCTGTCAGCCCAGTTAGAAGATTGCAGTCTTTTCACAATCAGTCATGTCAGAGAGTGAGTTTTTCCCTGCTGAAAAGTCCACAGAAGAACAGATAGAAGGGCTGTCATTAGAAACACAGAAAGGGCAAAGGTAGTACAAAATATGGTCTCCTTACAGAAAATGGATTAGCAAGTTGGCCCTATTGTGGGGTTTCTGTGGCTTATACAAGGGGGCATCAGTGGGCTTCTTGCTTCAGAATAATTGCACTTCTAGCCCTGTAATCCCCTGCCATTCATACCATGCCGTTATATGCAAATAATCTATTTTTTTAAAAAAAACACAACATTCTCAATACATCAGGTGAGGAAAATGACCAGAAATTTAATTCTAGAACTGCATTCCCCCCACCTCCACCCACCCCTGATTGTGTGATCATACAAGTTCAATATTATATTGACAATGAGTTTTATGTCAGGTTTTAATGTGATGTGGCATTTGGGCTGCTCTGCCCTTTCTGCAGCCAACCTGGATGCTCTCTGCACACTGGTGTCACAGCAGTGATCAATGATATAGTGCGTCCCTAAACATTCATGTATGCACATCAGGGAAACACTGTGCAGTAATAAAGTTTCATTTATAAAGGGTAGACCTACTCATTTTTTTTTTTTTTGTCTGCGCTCAGTCATTGCTGACCCTGCAGTGACTGCTTGGACGAGTCCTTGCAGTTTTCAAGGCAACTGTTTTTCGGAAGTGGTTTGCCAGAGCCTCCTTCCTAGGGCAGAGCCCAGCTGGCGAGCGCAGGAGGCGGGGTTTCCGTTGCTTCGCGCCCTTTTTGGGCACGCACAGTTTTGCGCGCTTACCGGCAACTGCTCCCAACTCCTTTTTTGCAAGGCGCCGCCAGCATTTTTCCTCCCACCGGAGTGAGAGTCCCCATTTATCTACTCACGTGAGTTTTCGACCTGTTGGGTTGACAGGAACTGGGGAGGAAACAGGAGCTCACCCGTAGACCATATATAGAATAGGCATAAAGTGAGTATGAATGTTATATTTAAAGAGTAACAAAGAAAGCTACATATGCCTTGGACAGAAAGCAAACCTTGTCTTTAACTTCTGTTGAGAATTATTTTGTAGAGCACTATGCTTTTTTACTGCTTAGGAACAAATTTTAAAATAATCACAGTGGTATTTCAGATTGAGCTGAATTAAATGCCTTGGGGATACCGGTGCTGCTGTGAAATTCAGTATGCAGAAGTTGGCAGTTTACAAAGTAAAATTGTTCTTCATATTTCAGCACTCCAGTCAGTAGGCATCGAGTTACTAAGATGTTACATACGCTTTTTGTACAGTACACGTAGCACGGGTGCAGAAGTGTGACTGAGTTGAACTATGGCACATTGTGCAATAATGAAAAAGACCCTGGATTCTTAACTGTTACCAA
The DNA here is from genome assembly GCF_059951505.1 of Python bivittatus. Lineage (NCBI taxonomy): Eukaryota > Metazoa > Chordata > Lepidosauria > Squamata > Pythonidae > Python > Python bivittatus. The sequence goes on along the minus strand of NW_028277030.1, from coordinate 67,493,963 downwards.
TATCTACTGGAAGTCTCTAACTTATGCAGCATAATACATTTTGATTTAGTTTGCTATTTAATTGCTCATCATTGATACAAACCCTGAACCCTTTTTTCTGCGACTGGGCATGTAGCATGCTTCTAACATGGGGTGCTCAGGCCTGTTCAAATGCATTTATGCTCTTAGTTTATGTTCTCTTGAAAAGTACTTTTGTACAATGAGGGAAGCTCACACAAAGTTTATATCCCAGAGAGAAAGGCAAGTAAGTAGGTAGACTGTTGTATCAGATGAAATAAAGTTTAGCTGGAGCCTTGCAAATAATCTGAAATTTCTACTTTTAAACCAATTTAGTGATATGTCTGCTCTCTCTCTGTAAAGGGAGGTCAAGAAAGCTAATTTAAATGCCTCACTGATGGGAACTGAACACTATACTTGCTCACATTTCATTCCCCGGTTTACTTTTTCCCCATTCCAGCGGACGTGCAACTTGAGGACTAAAAGAATAGCCATGTTTGTCTTCTATAGTTCCAAAGCAGGCAAATAAGCAACCAGCCTGGCTGCACTTAATATCTGATTTCTATTCCAGTACCTTCAAATAATGGGTTAGGTGGGGCAATGCTTGCTCCCTGCCCTACGCTGGGGACCCTGCAGCAGAGATTTCGTTCTATCCCTAAATCATTTCAAAGGTTTTCTTATGTTATAGGTCTTTGGGCTGCCTCCCATAAACATCATTTGTCTGTATTGCTATATGAGCGTGGGTGAACTGCTTTATTTTTATAGGGCTTGGTTTTATACTAAATGCACACTATTACAATGTTCACTTTACAATGTGAACCAACGTTGCTTGTTTAAATGTCTTTAGCAATGCAAACTCCTTTTTACCATTTAGACCCTTTGTTTTTGTTTCTGAGGACCAGCTGACTGTTGTACCACATGTTTAGTAATGTTCATTTTAACATAGGCGGACAAGAACCTGTTAAAACAAATCAGAGGAAAAATTGTCACATTATGGTCTAGGTTCTGTTGATATCAGCAGTTGGAAAATCTGCAAAGATTATAAGTGAGATTAATAAGATCTGTAAAGTTTAAAAGAGTTTTGGGAATAATTAAAACCAAGGCAAGCGTTACTCATCCGCTAACAGACCATAGCACATGCTCTGTATTCTCCATTCCATAGAATGGAAGCCAAACTCAATCTATATTGCTTTTTTTTTTTTGCACTGACCTATTAAAATCATGAAGGTGTATTAGTGTTTCAACAAGTTCCTGCTGACCAAGCTTTGTCCTCCATTGTAAGCTTGTCAATTCTAACCCAACAATGGATAAGCTAACGCACCCCAATATTTTTTTAAGATACAACATGTCTCTTTAAAGAAAGAAGTTTTGCAAACATATAGACCGTAGGTACCATATTGATGTTCTTGGTTAGTAGCTTGGTTTGTGATGCATTCACATCCCTCCCTATTTCCATCTGGTCAAATATAATTTCAGAAGTTAATATGGAATTTATTAAGTGACACCCATCAGTCCTAGAATAACCAAGTAAAAGTTAAGGTTGAGTCTCTTCTCTCCTCATTGCTGAAACCTATCCTTAAGTTGTCATTTAGTCATCTGAAAAATAATGCAATATAAAACTAACTTTAGGCAGTCTGTATTTTAGCCACTAATTTTGATGCAAAATGTTTCAGGTTATTGCAACATAAAAGTAAACTCTGTAATATTGAAATGATAATTGGGGAATATGTGATTGCTCTAGTTGTAGAATAAGGAATGAGAGTCATTAAGAGGAAAGTTAATTAGGTAACTGAAAAGTTTATCTGGTACATTGGGACTGCATGCTTCAGTTGTCACTTAGTATAGTTTGGGAATTCTTAGTTACAACGTACCTCTGGCTCTGACAGTATATTGGGTTATGAAGAATATTAATAATGCTGCAAAACAATTACTGTTTAATTTGATAACTGGTTAAAAATCATGTGTAATTTATGAGTACATGAAGGGATTTTATAATGTATCCCTTTATAAATGTCTTCAGGAGCCTGAAAATAAATGCATATACAAATATTAAAATATGCTTTGCTTTCAGCCTAAGAAAAAACTTGCATACAGTGATGTATTAGGCTTGTGAATGGATGGCTTTTTCCATAAGAATCAATATTTTAATTTTTAAAAGCCCATTTCTAAACATTACATACTCTTCTAAAAGCTTGCAAAATGGAGCTGATTAAAATAGGTGTGGGAGATGAGGATAGGTACCCAGGAATATGAACCATTAATAGTATCATATGGAAATCTTGTTTTTGAAACATGAGTTTATATTATGAGAATTACACCACATAAATATATGAGGCTTTCCCATTAATAAACTATGTACGCTCAGGGGGAAGAAACATGTTTTTCTTTCTCCTCCCATTTTCCATGCCTCTCTGAAATTTCAGTCTTATAGGAAATTCTGATCGGTGACATAGCCAGTTTTATTACTATACATTCACAAATGTGTAAATCAGTCCTCAGATTCTCCCTATGCTGTTTCCATTCTTTCACTGTTGTTTTTGAATTGATGAAGTTGCTAGGCAGTGGAGAATGGTATTGTTGCTCTCTATGTGTGTCTGCATGTGTGTGTATGTGTTGCCCTTCTTTCCATCACTCTTGTTCCTGGTTCTGCAAAAAGGCCCTCCTGATTTTACTGGTGTGTTAAAAAGCCAGAGAGGCTGCTGGAAAGAAAATGATACTGGGGAAGATTGTCTGTCTCCCTCACTGAGAAACAGAAAGGCACACAAAACCCCATAGTCTTTGACCACCTTCTAATAAAGGCAAGCTTAGGAGCTCTGCTTCCATCCACGTGAAGCTCTCTGAAATGTTTTTATTTGAAAAACCTGACAGCAATTTCTTTTGCATCAAATTAAATTAAGAACGATTGAAAAAAGAATATTTTGACACAGCACTATAATGTGCATATGCAGTCCAATTTCTTCAATATTCTTTCAGGTGAGTGGACATTATTAGATTTCTATTTTGGTTTGGTTTGGTTTGGTCTGGTTTTGTACAACAGTTTAGTGCTCCCTCTTCTACTACCCATTGAGGAAAATTGGGCTGAGAGAGGGTGATTGGTCCAGAGGCATCCAATGAGCTTCTGTGGCTGAAGGACGACTAGAACCTGGGTCTCCCCACTCTGAATCCAATGCCTTAATCTCTGCCCCACACTGGGTCTTATCAATCATTAATCTTTATTGCCTATGCCAAGTTCATTCCTCATCTGTCCCCAATTAGCCATGCCCCTTACTAACTTATCTGATCAAAATATTAGATTTTAATAATATGGATTTAATAATTGCTCTCATAATGCTAACAAACCGGAACACCAAGCCTAAAACATAATGTAAGCATCCATGTATTTCATTGCAAGAAATGAAATACATTTCTTCACCTACTTTCAATGAATTTCTTATGAAATGACACAATTTGTTTTTCCTTTGGAGGCTGATTCTTCCTAACCGAAATAAGGTTTAGGGCTTTTGCATTGTTAAATTAAAATTAAAACAAAAACATTGTATTATTTGTCAACATATTTCTTAGTAATTATACATCTGTCTGATTAATTTGTTTTTCCCCCTAAAACAAACATAGCTGTTTCAGTTAAAAGATTTCAGTTTCAATTCAATATAGTAAATTATGCCAAATATATTAACATTCCATTCTGTAGCCTTTAGATATTTTGAAGTATTTGATGGAAATTAAATTATATTTCTTGAAAAATTGTTATTGGAAAAGGGATTTGAGTATTAATTTCATTTCTATAATTAATTGGCTATATTCCTTAGCAGTAAATAGCATAAATGGATAGGAATTTTTTCCTGACAAGTCCAGACACCCAACAAATATGGAGTCTTATTTCTGTTTTGTTTGATCTTATTATAGAAGGGTTAGCACAGAATATTGTGAACAGCAAAAATATTTGTCCTATTATAAAAACAAAGCAGCATGTAATTAATCTGTTTGTGGATGTCATACTCATATTTTTTCAGAGTGGAGATATAACTCAGCTGCAGTTTTAGCAGGTTTAACTCTTTTATGATCTCTTCCTGGACATTCAGGTGATTTTTATACCTCTTATATTTTATCAGATGAGCAGTCTGTTATTCTTCACAAAGTACTAGAAGTTATGTGCTAGTTAATATAGCCTGCCAAAAGATTAGTGCTGATTTGCTTGTTATCTGTAAGTATGATACTATTCCTCAATCACCCTTAAATTTGTTACATATATAAATGGAAAAATGGAGGATATCACAAAATTGAATATCCGATCATTGATGGAATACATTTTCTACATATATTCTGCTAAGGATTGCAGATAGTTCTCTAGGAATTAACTGGAGTCACATGTAGCAGAAATTCCCTTTACTGAACTTGCAGCAATAACATGGAACCATCTTTACTTTCACTGCTACCAGAACAATAGCTGCCAGTGCTCTCTTTGAGGGTTCCCTGGATACATCAATGATTTTTTTTTTTTTTACCTTGACTCTATGGCTTTGTCTATTCAGTCCAGCCCCAGTCTATGACAGTCCTAGCAAACTATGCACAAATGGTCACTGCAAAGGAAGGGCCACCTTCACCTCCCACAAAATCCCAAGTACTGCAGTCACTCTATGCAAGCCTCAGCTGTGCATATCCATCAGTAATCTCTGCCTAGAATGAATTGAGAATTACCAAAAGTACTGGCTAAACAAGTTTCAATACGTTTTTAAAATCAATTTTAGTTTGCATCTTTATACCACCATCTTGAAAGAATCAGGAAGGTTTCAAATAAATTGTTAGATCTTCTTAAGGTTACTGCATCTTATCAATTATGGTCATTATCAACCTAGTCACAATGGCTCAAGAACTTACCGTTAACTGCAGAATCCAGCAATACACTCTTATGTGTGGCTATTTTGGAAGGAAACTATAGGTAGTACAAAATGCATTAGCTTGTATATTAGCAAATCAAAGTTGCCACTAACCTAGAATACCTGTTATAGGTTACCACTAGGTCTCCTGCATAGGTTACCACTAGGTGTCCAGGTTTAATTCAAAGCACTGGTTTTAACCTATCAAACCTTGTATGGCTTGGCCTAAGTACTTATAAGATTGTCTCCCCTGCCCAATGCACACATCCCATCTTTTAATGGTCCCTGTGCCTATGAGATAAGAGATGAGGGTTCACAAGGCAATATTTTTAATTGTACTCATCGTATTATGGAATGACCTCCACTTGAAATTAGGCTGACACCCTTATTGTTGGCCTTCCAGAAACTACTGAAAACTGAGTTGTACCAGAGGCTTTTGGGAAGTGAATGGTATCACTGTGCTTTTTGCCTTTTTGCCTTTTTATTTTACTTTGGGATAATGGTGTAAACTAACAGGCATCAGTGGAGACCAATGGTATAAAATATAATAAATAAAATGAACGTTTATAGTATGGTGTACAACTAATTTAATATTTTGAAGCTCATACTAGTCATGCCAGGTTTTTTCAGAAGCTTTTAAATATTGGATGATTGATTGTCCTGATCCTGCCCCACATGCACACACATGGAGGAGTTTATTTCCTTTTTTTTTTTACTAAACAGTACGATACAGATACAAATTTCCAGTTAGTCTCAGAGTCTGTACAGCTTGCCTGTCAATAGGGTTGAACACACAGCAAATGGGGCGACTTGTCAAGTGCAGTCCAAAGTCAACCAAGGATCGGGGTTCGGCAGTCAGTCCGGGTTAGGTATCACAAAACAGCAGGATATGAAGCGGGGTAACCAGACAGTTGTTGTTACCAAAGAGACACCAGCTCGCCAAGTCTTTTTTCTAAAAGCCGCCCTGGTATTGCTCATTACTGAGGGTGAGGTTCCCTCAGCCTCACTGAGCATCTCTGCTGAACTCTTTCGTCCACCCTCCACCCTCTGGCATCGGGTGGTCATAACTGCCTCATTATCGGAGAGTGGGTCCAGCCGGTTCAGTTGCTCACTGCCCTGCCCCACCTCCTCCAGTTGCACAGCCAGCTGTCCGATGGCTCCGACTGCCCCAGTTCCTCTTCTGCTTGCAGCTCTGGAAGCTCCTGCCTCTCAAACTCTGGCTCTGAGTCTGAGTCTGAGCTTTCCATGCAATGATTTGGGCTCTGAGCTCAACAAATGTCATTGGCTATTTGTGGCATAGAATTCTTTCAGCATATCATTAAGAACCGATCATGGAAATAATCTAAATATGATTCTGATATAATTCATGCAATGTAATTAACATTATAGAATTATTTGTTTTTAGATTGTGTTGGTGGGGTTGGAAGCAAATTGGTACGTACAGCCATTGCTGATGCTAATGCACAATTTTTGGTCAAAGTTTTTGAAGTGATTGAGAAAATCACCCAACAAGCTTTCACAATAGATCCTGCTATTGGGTTATTCTGTTCCAGTATTACTTCCTTATACAACATAAGAAATTGATTCACTTCCTGTTACTAGCTATGTTTATTATTGCAAAATACTAGAAAACTAAAGTGCATCTTTCATTGGATCAATTGATTTCAAAAAGTGCTTAGGGCAAATAATAATACAACAAAGTAATGTTTTTCCTAATAGATTACTTTCATTTGGCGATACACACACACACATACATAAATTCATACACAAACATCCACAACAAGTTCCTTTCCTTTCCTTTCCTTTCCTTTCCTTTCCTTTCCTTTCCTTTCCTTTCCTTTCCTTTCCTTTCCTTTCCTTTCCTTTCCTTTCCTTTCCCTTCCCTTCCCTTCCCTTCCCTTCCCTTCCCTTCCCTTCCCCCATGCAACTTTGGGCAAGTAATGGTTATGATTATGTACCATCAAATTGTTCTCTACTCTTAGTGAACGCATAGATGGATTTTCTCCATAGCTATCTGTCCCTAACCTGGTCTTTCAGGTCTTCCAGTGGTATACCCATCGCCACTGTAATTGAGTCCATCCACCTTGCTTCTGGTCATCCTCTTTCCTTCCAACTTTCCCAGCATGACAGCCTTCTCCAGAGAACTAGATCTTTACATAATGTGTCCAAAGTATGATACAGAAACCCCCCCACCCAAAAAAAAGAAAAAAGAAGGAAAGATAATAAGCAAATATATTCAACATTAACAACTTATCACTGTCTCTTAAAATATAACCAAATACATCTTCATTACATACCTCACCCCATTTTCTATAAATTCATCTCTAATCTTCAGTTCTTATTAATCAGCAAAGGTCCAGTAAAAGTTAACAGAAATACCTAACAACATAAATATATAACCTCCCTTTTCATTTAATCAAATCCCCCCAATCCCTCTCTTTAATAATCAGAATCTCAAAAAAGTAAAAGCTATTAAACACTACCAGAAATAGTAACCCCTTATTTACATATCAAAAATAGTAATATAGATATTGCAGACTAATCCATTTCAGCCAGTTGAACATTGCCAAAAAGAACTATCCAGTCAAAATAACCATTAAACATCACCAGAGATAGCAACTCCTTATTTAACCATAATCAAATAAAACAATTTTGTATTTTTTTTTCTCCGTCCCAGCAATTTTTAAGTCCCATAAATAAAGTTCTGACTTCTGCTTTCTTCTACTATCTTTGTCTCTTCTCTTGGAATTCTTGTCTTCTTTATCCAAGTTCATTTTATAATTTCTGTGTAGTAACTCCAGTAGGTGTCTTATATTCCAATTTAAAAAGGTAATCCACAACCCTCTTTTGATATGTTATTTGTATGTCTTCTTATAACGCAAACACTTATTGGGCCAACATATCAAACGCTTCCTTTAAAGTAGCCATCTGGTGCCCTCTATAGTGATCAACCTTCAAAGTCTTGTTATCAGCTTGGAATGTGAGAAAAATTATTCTCACTTGAGATTACTTCCAACTCTTTATTTAAATCAATTTCATCCAAACCCTTAGCATTTAAAAACTTTCAAAAACAACACTATAATCACCCTTTTGCTGTATATTGCAAGAAATAAAGAAACTTACTTAAACTTATGAAGCTGGAAACATGTATTTTCTTTCTTTTTAAATGGAGAGACTCACCCAGTGAATACTAAATTTCTGGGGCTGAAGGTTTTTCAATCTTAAAAAACCAATGAAAGAAAATTAAGCTCCAAAGTGATTAAAAAGATGAGGTTTGGTCAAACCTTGAGTCCATAAAAGGCTGCATTAACGGCTCAGACCATGAGGGAAACTGTGACTCCCAGCTGATTGCAAGCAACTGCAAAAACATTGGTTTCTGCAGTCTATTCACAAAAACCAGCTGTTCAGAGTACATATGGGTAATCTCAAGATCTCTCTTTGATCCAGGGGGAATTTCAGCAGTCCAGATCCTGCATCTAGCTACCTTTTCAGCCGTAATGTCTCCCATGATTTGCAGAGCAGAGAAAATGCAGAGTGTTAGTTTGCCATTCCTCACCGAAAGCTGGGATTCCCATTTTTCTGAACACATTTCACAGTTTGACCTGATCAACAGCATTAAAGGCCTTTCTATAATCAATGAAGCACATAGTGACTTCGTTTTGGTATTGTTTGGCTTTCTCAATTATCCAGCATGCATCAGCAATAATGTCTCATGTTCCTCAGCCTTTTCTAAATCCAGCCTCAACACCTGGCTTCTTTTTTTCCACGTAGGGCTCTAATCTGCACTGGATAATCTTAAGCATTCTTTTGCTAGCACTGGAATGAAATTAAGGATATTGTATGATAGTTTGCACACACTGATAAATCTCCTTTTTTTGGCATTGAATTGTAGATTGATCTCTTCCAATTGGTTGGCCCCTATGTTGTTCTCCAGATTTGCTGGCATAGCTTGGTTAGAACCTTTACTGATTCTTCTTCTGTTGCTTGCCATATTTCTTTGGGTATTCCATCAGTTCTTGTGGCCTTCCAATTAGGTAATATCTTCTAAGGTATCTTGGATGTTGACGTCTCTACTGCATAGTGTTTCAGTATACTCCTTCCATCTTCATGTAATTTCCTTTGACTTGGTTGCTATCTGTCCATTGGTGTCATTTAGCATACCAGTTTGAACCTTCTTCTGAGTTCAGAGATCTTTTAAAAGGCTATCCTTGTCTGTTTCCATCTTCAGTGTCTTTACAGAGGTTGCTGTAATACTGCTTCTTGTCTCTTTTAACAGCTCTCTGAAACCTCTGTTAAGTTCCTTCCTGAAATGTTTGTCTTTCTTGGTTTTGGCTTCTCTTCTTGGCAACTTCCACAGTTTGTTCTGACATCTAGTTTGCTTTATTCTGTTTCTTCATCTTTGGCAGTCTCTTTTCATATTCATCCTTAATAACTTCTTTAAGTTCATTCCATAATTCCTCCAGTTCTCTATCGATTAGGTTCAGGACTTTAAAGTGATTCCTGATGTTCTTCTTGAAAATGATGGGTATATGTTCAAGGTCATATCATGGAAACTGGCTAGCTTTCTTCTTCTTTATCTTTGTCTTTGATGCTATAATCAAGCCCCTCCACCTCCTTTTAGTAATAATATAATCAATTTGATATATCTGGTGATGTCCATGTATAGAGGTGTTGTTTTGGTTGTTTGAAGATAGTGTTAGCAAGTGTAGTACCAGAGGAGGCATACTTCCCTGGTCCTATAAGGTGATGTTGCTTAATTAATGGGATCTAGAACATGCCAACCCTGACTGATCTTATTAGACAAGCAGAGAGAATAGGGAGACAAATGGTCCCACAAATATTCCTGTCCTTTGTACCTTGAATTGTACCCAGAAGACACTGGTAACCAGTTGTAATAGGCTCTGAGAATAACCTTAAGGAAGAGGAGGAAGAGCTGCAACCAAGGCAAAGGTCAGATAAGAGAAATTTGAGTCCAAAGCAGGAATGGAATTTGAGAAAGTATCTCAGACTTGACCCTCCCTAGTCTTTAGGATAAAGGCAGGGAGAGGGGGAGGCACATTCAGAGTTACAAGATTCTGTTACTGTAACCCTAAAATAAAAGTAGTTTTAGTATTCATGAGTTTGGGGTCACGTCTGGTCTACCTCGGAGGGCTGACATCAGTACAGCTCAAATAGTAGTAGATTTACATTGTCATAACTACTTGCACTGCAACAATCTGGACCAGCTGTATCTTCCAAACAGTCTTCAAGGGCAATTCCATGCATAGTGGGTTGCAGTAATCCAGATGTGAAGTGACTAAAGCAAGAATGATCATGAGCAGGACTTTCCAAACCAGGAATGGGCACAAATGGTACAGAAGATGAATGCGTGCAAAAGTCCTCCTAATCATGGCTGCCACCTGTTCTTTGAGCAGGAGACTAAAGTCTAGGAGAATCTCCAGCCTGCACACCAGTTCTGTCTGGAGAATATAATCCCATCCAGAACTAGCAATGGAAGATCTCCAGATCCAACAGGACCCAAAGTCCACAGCTATTTGGTCTTACTAGGATTGAGACTGAGCCTTTTTCTCTCCATCCAGATCCTACAACCTCCACATACTTCCATTCTATTCTTGTCTGTGTTCGTTCTCTCTCTCTCTCTCTCTCTCTCTCTCTCTCTCTCCTTTCTGTTTTTTATTTGTTTATTTCTTTTTTTAGTCTATGTTATAATGTTTGTCTTGGTGTTATTTTGATTCAGTAAAAAAGAGAAAGGAAAAAAAAGCTTTTTGTTTCCGGGTATGTTTATGACTGTAAAAGTTATATGCTAATGGTAAGTAAGTGAGATGTGTTGTTCACAACAGTGGTAGAAAATTGTAATTGAAATGGTCTGGGATCCAAGAGATAATATTTCAGGTATTAAAAATATGCTTGCATCTGGAAACATATGCATTCCTTATAATTGTCATTATCTAAAACAGTACACAGTGTAAATGGTGGCCAGGCAGCTATGAAACTTTGAGAAATCTAATCTACAGGAGAGAGAAGCATCTAATTTTATGCTTTACTTTGACATGGTGGATTTCACAAGGCAGCATTGGAAGCTCCTTTTTTAATATTGTAGAAAGCAACTATTTAATGTTCCATGGTATTTTCACATAAAATAAAGCAGCTACTTAATGTTGCGTGGCATTCTCTTTTTTCCAAGAGAATGAACACACTCAGGAAATTGTTTGTAATAGCTGTTGTAGGATAGGCATTTTTCTTAGTTACTTCTCCAGCTTTTGGAGTTGCTTTGTTATAGTCCACCCAAATGTGAAAGCCCTCTTTACCTTGACTTTAGCTTTGGTGTAATTGACTGAATTAATTAGCCAAAATGAGCCACCTGCAAATGAAAATGGAGCCTTTTATTGGGTTATGTTATTTAGAAATGTATGTGCTTCCTTAATTTTTGCATTAATAAATCATTCTTGGATATTGCTACTTATAGGCAGGAATTCAGAGATGGTATTTTATTTTTGTTTGACTTTTCAATTTATCTCTATACACACATACAGATATATACCCATATATTATTGGCTAATAATCATTGTAAGCTATGTTTAAATATTCATCCATTTACTTAGAATGAGAATTATTGTGTAATCTTTAAGATTCTGACCTCTGTCTTCATCTTTGTTTATTATCTTACTGTTTTATTATCTTTCTGACTCAATTTGCTTCTGTTATGTCTTACAGAACCTCCTCGACCAATAGCACCTCCACAGTTGCTTGGAGTTGGACCAACATATCTGCTCATTCAGTTGAATGCAAATTCTATTATTGGGGATGGACCTATCATCCTAAAAGAGGTGGAATACCATATGACCACAGGGACCTGGACAGAAACTCATGCTGTCAATGCACCGACATATAAGCTGTGGCATTTGGACCCAGACACAGAGTATGAGATTCGTGTTCTTCTAACCAGGCCTGGAGAAGGTGGCACAGGTCAGCCGGGCCCTCCGCTGATTACCCGAACCAAATGTGCAGGTATAACACATTGTTCCAGTCAATGTTCTATGTTTTCCTGTGATGAAACAGTCCTAAAATACTATTCTAGAATCAGCTTCCTAATGTAGTAACTAAGAAATCAAATGCATACATTTCTGAATGTGTACTGGCTCCTTTCTTTTAATAACAGTTAAAAGCAGAGACATAAAGCTGAAGCTTAATTTTAAAGAGTAAGCCAAAAGCCCTGAGATTTAAATCTAAAAAACTTGAAGGATAGCTTCAGCAAGGCAATACTCCTCAACTGTTCATATAATATGAAGATACTATTTATTGTTGTTATTATTTATTCATTAGATATATATCATATTTTTCCACCAGAAGAGTAAGGTGATACTTAATACTTAGTTAACATACAATTTTAAAAGATTACTGAGATAATACATGAACAATTGAAAAGCAGAATAGTAAATGCATTTCTATTTCTGTTACAAAAGTGTAAATATCTAATATGGATTGGGTCTTGAGTTCTTACACAACAGCCTTTATTTTCTTGTAGAAAAGTGATTTCTCGGTATTGAATGACATATTCTTCCCAAATCCTGCAAGAGTTCAGCTGAAATCAGCTGAAATCAGAGAGAAAGTGATTACTATGTTGAATCTTACTCAGTTATAAACCTAAGTGATTTTGAAACTTGAGAGGAGGGGGTTATTTCTTTAACACTTTTAAAAAACAACACATGAAAAATGGGGGGGAAACCTCTATTCTAGTAACTTTCTCTGCTACTTCATTAAATCTTTTGATAAAATATTGAGAAGTGTGGATTTTATTGCCACCTAACATGTTTTGGACCCCAGGTCCTTTACCAAAGACACTACAAACGTAAAGTTTATTAAAGGTTTGTTTTTCAAAAATGGTATAAACATTGCACTTCTGTATAAATCAGTTAGTTTATGAAAAATCACCATGACTGTTTCAGAACTAAATCACCTTTGCCCTCTTTGGATATAGGTACTGCATACCTTTCATCAGAATAAAAAAAATCAATTCTAAAGACCCAGTTTGTTTTGGTTGTTCATGGTTGCAACAAAACAGCATGTACTGTTGTAACTTTGAAACAAAAGTCTTGAAACATTTATTTTGATTCCGAAAAGCTGAAAACAGCTGGCATGAAACACGTATGTATTTTTCAGTATGTGGAGCTGCATATATCATTGAGTAGATAAACAAAAATAACAATAATCTGCATAAGTTAGTGTTTATTTGGGATGTGTCAGGTTTGATGCAGAAGAGGTGCTTTAGGACTGATGGGAAAACAAATGTAGCAACATTTTGTAAAGCAAGGTTCTGTTCAAAGCCTGAAAAAAGATGCTGCTGCTTTAATATTTCAACTCATTAAAGCACCTTTTTGTTTATTGTGATTTACAAAGGTAGATTCCTCTCTGAAAAAATGTTTTCACCATTCTGCTCAGTTGTAATCTCTGTGTTGACTCTATCTCTAAGATCATGATCTGGAGATCAAGAAAGAAGTGTATATAAGCCTTCATACTGGCTTTGAAATGACATGAAATGGCATGTTTTATTATGGCCTTTGATGAGCATTACAAAAAGGAGAAAGACAATAAATTGCTACAGCAAACTCATTCCCAAAAAATTATCATAAAACAATAGAACAAAACATCAGAGTCAAAGTTCTGAGCAGTCAACTGGCTTGGAAAGGTATTTGGCAACCAGCAATGTGAGTGAAGAATTCACATCCCTTAAAAATAATAAACATAAAATTTATATATTTGACACTCAAATTTAGAAACAATTTGAGCAAAGTGAGCAATATAAGGGATACTATAAGAAGATGTGGGCAAAAGTCTCTACTTCTCTAAAGCCACAAAGGGAAAGTCACCATCCCTGTGAATTTTTGAATTCAGGAAGATAAAATCTGTTACTGCTTCAGCGCCTTCTCTGCCTATTTGCATTGGGCTGGCATTGCTGACATAAGCTTGGGGGGGGGGGTTGTTTTTGTTTTAATATTGAGCAGTAGAGTGGCTTTTGTGCTGTCTTGCCTCACCTTTAGCAAGAGATTTCTTAAGTCTTCCTCACCTCCAGCCATCAAAGAGATATAACCAGCATATCTGAGGTGGTGGTTGTTCTTCCTAGCAATTTTAATTCCAATTTCTGTTTTTTCTAATTCAGCATTTTTCCTGATGTATTTTCAGCTTAATAAATAGGTGACATTATACAATCTTGGTGCGCTCCTTTCCCAAATATAGATACAAACGTTTTATAGCATTTAATAAGGAAAGAAAGATCTAGGATGCTTCAAAATATCAGGAAGATTAACCACCCAAGACATAGGGGGATTGTAGAAAGGTGAGGATTCCCAGGTCTGAGAGAAAGTTTCTATCAACAGTATTGCAGCTAAAGATACAGAAAATGATTGTGTTAATTATTTACAAGAGAGAATGTCTTCCTTTTTATTCTGCATAAAATACTTCTCTTTGAGGCAGCTGTCCTAACATATATGATGAAAGTACATTCACAGTTGTCTCTGCGTTTAATGATGTTCTGCCCCAGGCATAATTTAGATGAGAAGGAGATGTAAGCTATAATACTTTTTGGATTTTCAGCCTGAGGACATTCCCATCTTCATCTGCTTCCAAGGATAGCTTGTTCTTTTTCAACTCATAGAACTAAAGCAATAGCTCATTAAGGAACACTGCTAGCTCCTGCAGAAGAGCAAGGTCAGTTGTTGAGCTAGAATTGCTTATCTTCACACAGCTTCATACCTTGGCACAGGTGATACTGTATATAAAAACAGAAGAGGAGCCCTCCTATAGCAGACCAAAGGCCCGTGTAGCCTAATATTCTATATTATGTGGTGATCCAGCCATCATCCCCAACTTTGACTGAGCCATTTTGGTTGGAAGAAAAAGTACTTTTCACAAATTCATTTTTTAAAAAGCTGTTCATTATACTACAGACTTGGGCATTGTGCACTGGGCCTCTTAAGGAAAGGTAGCCTGAGGTAGATTGCCCCTGTTGCAGGACAAAGGATTCCATGTAAATTAGCTTTACTTGAGGCATGAGATTCAGGATACATATGATGCAAGAGAAGGAGAAACCAACCACGAGGCTAACTACTATAAGGAGGAGGAGGAGCTTTAGTTCAAGAAGGAGATAAGTAGGGGGAGCAATCATATTCTGGGGAAAAGCAGAGCTGCAGCTTACAAAGCTGATAAAGGAGGATAGTTTTACAGAAAAAGTTGGTGTGCCCAAGTTTTATTCCATTTCTTAAAGTTGCCTAAGCAAAAATGTCAATTTTTAAGACCTTTAGTCCAGTATGTCATAAATGCAGCCAAGAAGTTCTGAGGTCACCGAAGCATAGGGAGATTCTTCAGAAAGGTGCAACTAAGTGAAGTTTTTTTGGGGGGGGGGGAGGTGAGAAATTGTCCAATGCAAGTGAGTCTGTTAAAGAAAATGATCAAGGGGTGTCATGCCCTCAGTCTTCTGCCTGAGGTGCATGTACCTACTTATTTAAATATTTTAACAGGTCTAAGTGATGTTGTATAATCTAATATAGCCAGTCTAAAATACTTTCTGCCAGCAGCATTTGGCCAATTATGGTGTCAGGTTTAGCCCAAGGAACTCCAAGAGACAATGCAAAATCAGTTCAGCTATGTTTATTAGCTACAACCTCTAGCAAGAATCTCCCCAGACTGAAAGCCCAGCTCCCAAGCCAGCCAGCTACAACACCGTGAATTCCTCAGGGAGGTGCCAGCCTCATCCTCTTGTAGTTCCCACGCTCTTTTGGTGAACTAAGAAAACGCTTATCTCCCTGAGCCTGGCCTTCATAATTCCATTCCATCACATATGGTGACATTTTAATCCAGCCTGATATGTCCTGTACTCTTGATCTAAATATAGTTTATTTGGAAATACTTTTGTTTTGCTTTGCTTATGTCAGATTTCTCTTGTGATAACCTGGACTGGAAACAGTTAATTCCATGACCAATTCTCTCAGAGCTCTTATTAAAAGGAAAGTTGAAATAGCAGCAATGCTGGCAAGTACTCTTAATTTCAGATGAGAAATCTGTATATAGGCAAATTAGGACAGGGCGTTTCTGCTTTCTGTTTAAAATGGAAGAAATTTGTCTCTTGTGAATGAGAAGGAGAGTGCATCTGTCGATTGTTTTGGAAAGGATACTGAATTTCTTATCAGTCTTACAATTTGTTGCCATTTCATTGGAAAGGTTGCTAGTGGCTGAGAAAATATGTTTACTCACAAGTGGTGCAGCAACTAGAAAAATCCTATTGAAAATTATTCTGATTTGAAGATTGCATGATGGCTTGAGAGAGTTATGGAGAAACATAGAAAGGTAAAGGAGACTCTGTTTTGGTCCACTAAATTGATACTCATAAAGAACTTACAAAAGAAAATAGTAATTGTTTGACCACTCTTTGCAAATTTTGCGTTTTATCACTAAACAAAAAATAACTTAGTGTGGATACCAGGCAAGGGAAGCGATGAGTGAACAGGAGAAATTTCCTTGAAGTCTTGCAACCAGTTGTAGTTCATGACCGCAGAATTCATTCTAAACTATGGAGTCTGTGGAGTTCTCTGAGCTTGGCTGTTTTCTTGCAAACGTTTCATTATCCGGCTAGGTAACATCTTCGGTGCTAGAATGGGATGGGGTTTGCTCTCTGTTTATATACTGTGGCAAGCCCTGCCAGTGTTGGTGGGGAGGTGTAACGGATGGCATGAGCGGGGAAGATTCTGGAATGGAACTTCAAAGTTGTCGGGGGGGGGGGAGACATTCCAGGGCAAGCGCCTCCTCAGCCCACAACAAGAGTGTGGGAAGACGAAGAGGATGAGGCTGTCCCTTCCCTAGAGTCTCACAGGTTATAGCCACTAGTTGCTTTAGCGTAGGTTGAGTCTGGCGAGATTTTGTCTATTAGGTGCGAACTAATAAAGGAACTGAACTGTACTGGATCGCCTCATTGTAGTTCTTGGGCTGAACCTGACAGGTTGTGGGTTTTGCTTTGTTTTGTTTTTTCCCCAGGTAGGTCCTTGATTCAATCAAGAAACTAACAGAGGAAAAAACAAAACAAAACCCCCACCCCACCAACACTGGCAGAGCATGTCACTGTATATAAACAGAGAGCAAACCCCATTCCATTCTAGCACTGAAGATGTTACCTAGCTGGGTAATGAAACGTTTGCAAGAAAACAGCCAAGCTCAGAGAACTCCAGGGACTCCACAGTTCAGACCTGTGCTACACATATTCTTTCTATTGGTACATTCTAAACTAGTGTACCTTGTAATTCAAAGTATATACTTCCCTCAGTAGAAGATAAATTGTTAAATAACATGAGCAGGATGGTTTATGTTTACAAAAACTGAAAGAAACAGGAGGTTTTTATTATGATGATTATGATTATGATTAGTGATAAAACTAAGGTCATTTGTAAGCAAGAAGAAATTTCAGTGGCCCTCCATTATTGTTACAAATGCATATCTATTTGTTGGGTTTTGTTAGTGTCCTTAGCTAGATGCTATTTACTAATGAATTATATAAAAGACATCTTGGCATGTTTGTATGGAAATGGGATAAAAATGTGCATAGCACAGAGTACGCTTATGCCAGTGTAATGAGTGGAGCTATAAAGAATATAGAAGCACCATTTCTGGAAGAAGTACAACAAGCCATTTTTTACTCTTTAATAATTGCATGTTGTATTAAGTTTGTATGTGCATTTACATTTCACTGAACTGGAAAAAGAAACATAATAAAAGTATTGAAGAAATTGTCAGACACTCACAGGGTATGTCAAATTACATTATGCTTAGCTGTTAAATCGTCACTTTCAGTAATTTTATTGCTTCTATATATAATCAATAATGTATCAAATTTTGAAAGAGTAGGGATATGTTGCATTCTATGCCAAAATACATGGTTGCTCTCTGTTTTGTCTAAAAAAGTTACCAGCTCTTCCTTTTGTATTATTTTTGTTTGAAGCTCCAGACAATACTTTGAAGGATCAACTTCATGTGTATAGCATTTCTAAAGTAGTCCAGAAGTCCCCCGAGAAATTCAACTTGATCAAAGTAATTTGCCCCAGGTCATACAGGCTCATTGGTCATAGTGACCATCAAGAAGACCACTCAACCCTAAGTTTATAAACATACCCTTGAGTAAACATTACCTTCATTTCCTTCTTCCCTCTGATTGGCATCTGAATCTCTCTGGACATGTTGTACAGCAAAGGGCTATTTTGGATTGCCATTGTGCATGTAACAGTACAAGAGATTTAGGAATGATTGAAACAAGAGTCACAAATCAAAGAAGAGGTTATACACACAGTGGTGACCTTTTTGAGGCCATTTCCTCATTATTGGTTTATGGCATCATTCAGCCATTGTTGTGACTATATAAAGCTCGTTTTCGCTCCTGTTATTTTGGTACAGTGATGCTTTAGTGGTGCTATGAGAAATTAATGAAGATATGAATCTGAATCTGAAATGAAAGAGAAAGGCCATTTGGGTACTGCCAGCTTGGCCAACTAAACTACGGATAAATAATAGCATGCCTTTCCTTTCTTGCCTGGCCAAGGGTTGTCTTGTTTCAGTTTGCTCTCCTTAATCTCACTGACACCTAGTTTATTCCTAGATGCATCCTTATTAGAATTGGGTCAAAAGTAAGGAACTATATTTTTGAAAGGAATCTGTTACCAGTGCCTAATTTGTAAATAAAAATATTTATGTAGGGTATTTTCCTTATTGTAATTTGAGGTTGTAATTTAACCACATTGGTTAAATGCTTGTTTACAGCATCAAGAGCAATTTCTGTTACCTATATTTATCTAAATCAGTAGGGTTTATTTCAGAGAAAATAAGTTTAGGATAAGCATTTGACATCCCCCTCCCCCCAACCCACTGGACCTCCTCTATGGCACCCATGACAAAAATGGCTGGAGCCATAAGTGCTCACAAGGAAGACTTTCAATGTTGCTTCTTAGCATCTGGTATTAAGAACCAGGTGCCTTTGATTTCAGAAATAACAGTTATCAAACTGGTTAGCCATCATCACATTTGATGGCAAAGAATTCCTTAATTTTCTCTGTGTATTAGAAAGTAGCAATTCTATTTTATTATACTTGAATCTACCTACATTTAGTTTCAGTGAATTATTCCATGTTCTAACACTGTATAGGAGAAAAGAACTTTCTCTCTGCCCATTTTTCCACAATTTGTATGATGTTCTGTACATCTGTTGCATCTTGCCTTACTGTATTTGCCTTCACTCTAAGCGAAAAGCTCCAAAAACCCCAACCTCTAGCTCCTTCAAAATTTTAGTTTCCCTTTTCTGTCTCTGTTCTAGCTCTATAATACACTTTTCAGAAGTACAGTGATCAGAGCATATGGCCAGTCAAGTTACATTCTCTGGGATAAAACTCTGACATGAGCCTATTTAGTAAGACTTCGTTATACTTAAGAGTTGATATTTAAATAAGTTAGTTCTTTAGTTTCCTGTGGAGCACCAGAGATTTACAACTCCATGAAATAAATAAGAATATAAATACTTTCCCTCTTCTCTAATATTACATTCAGCCTGGATTTAAGGGGACACCTGATTCTGGGTGCGGGGGGAGTCATTTTCCCTAATGCAGTATTTTCATGCTTTTTATAAAACGTTGGTTGATGTGGACACAAAGTACTTAGGGCAGAGTTTGACAGGATCAAATATTATAAACATGTTTAATTTGTTCTTCACTATACAGAAATAAAAATTTGTTGGGGAGACCTTTTAAAGAGGTAGATTGTATAAAATTTTGAAAAATGATTTACAATTTCAACAACATAAAAAAAACAAACTATAGGAATTCCTTACTGCCTCAGTAGCAAGTCATCTTCCAAGGTATTGTTTTGCTGCTGTAACAAAAGTAATTTATCATTGTTGCTACTTTCTTGGTTTGGCATCATCAGCCACCCTGGTTGTGACCCTTTTCATTTTTGTGTAGGAGAGAACACATTCTCGAATCATTTTCATCTTGTATATGTACTTGAGTTCACACTGTGTGTTAAGCCATCACGTAGCTTGTTTGGTTTTAACATTGTATGTTGTGTGAAACCGCCCACAGTCATCTGTAAATTATTTTTGTGGCTTAGTGTTAAATGTGTTATATAAGCTATTTTGTCTTATTTAACTAACTAGTTAAAACCAATTATGTCTTAGCGTGGTGTATAAATGCAATGAACTAGACTAAAGTGAAAGATTTGAGTGAAGAGTTGCTAATCTTATCAAATTTATTTTGGTGTTTGAATCATCCAAGTCTTTTCCATTGCTGATACTATACACATTTATTTATCTTATGCATTTAAAAAGGAATATGGTAGAGTAACACATGTTTTTAGCATTGCAGCTCCATGGCTATGTAATTTAGCTGGCTAAGAGGTTCAGTTGGATATGAATAATTTTCCTTGACTATAATTTACAATGAAAGGAAATTGAAGTGAAAAATGATAAAGAAAATTTCTAATTTCTTCAGTGCTGTTTTTATTGGTATAAATAAACATTAAAATGTGCATATTCAGGATTTATTATATATGCCAGATATGTAAACAAATTCAATTTGTTATCACTTACAACAGTCAACTGAGTTTGTTGATACATAGTTTGCAGCTAATTTTTCATGTAACTTAATCTGAAATAATGGCTATGTTTTACAGCACTTTTTATATAAGAACTTCCACCTAATATTTTTCGGAAGCAAAATTAAAATTGACAGAGAGTGTCCTGCCAAGCTAAAGAGTTGTAGAAATTCCAAAGGAAGCTAAAATGATTTTGATAACATTAGCAGAACCTGTCATAAGCATTTCACTTTTTTTCTTGCCTCAAGACAGCAAACAACTCACCTCACAGGGTGGTTGTTGCAGGGAAAATAGGAGGAGGAAGGAGTATTATGTATGTTCGCCGCCTTGAGTTGTTTATAAAAATAATAAAGGCAGGATAAAAAAGTCTAGGAAAAAAAATTAATGAGTGAGCCAAGCTTTCTGATGAATCAGTTGCCATGATGATAAAGACGTTATGTTAGAATGACATCATGTTAGAACCACAGTGTGATATTAAACAGAAGAAGTATGAAGTGATCAAAGAAATATGCCAGTTGTGATGTTGGTGAACTTGCAGCAAACCCCTCCCCCCCCAAAAAAAACCTTTGCCCCCATTCAGAGGCCACCTTGTAATTCTTGGCTGCTTGTTTCTCTGATTGGCACCAAAGAAATTGAACTTATTTGAAATATGAGCTTATCCCAGGGGACAGTATATGACAGAATTTGAAGAAGTCAGAGGATATTGAACTGTCTCTGAAAGGCTCTGTTTCTGAATTTGTCTTCTACTATTCAGTTGTTTGATGACATTAAATAATATCGCCCAGATGACAATTTTCCTGCATAGCATCATACTCTGAGATTAAAGGGGAGTTAATATCCTTGTCAGCTGCCCATGAGTGTATTAAAGGAAAACATAATTTTGAGCCAATTCTGGTTGCAGTGAATGGTAGAGATACCGTTTGAGAAACCCTGTGGTATTACCATTGTTAGCATATCTGTAATAATTGTGGCTTATAAAAGACTTTACAATGCTAAAAAGGTTGTTCATTTCAGCTTTGTTCCAAATAACGTGCTACTCTGCCACTACATAATTCATTAGAACCTTTCTCTACACTCCGTGGAAATAAAAGCAGTGATGTTAGCATTATTATGCATTAATCTCATCAAAGCCAAGGCTGTGACAGCCTCCACTTCTGAGAGTTACAAGGATTTCATTCCTTACCAAAAAGCAAGCTGACAGAGCTGAAATAACATGCTAGAATATACTTCTTTACTGGAGAACAATGTGCAAGTTTTTAGGGAAGTAGTGGGCAGACCAGTGGCACAACAACTCAAATTGGTTATGTTAACTAACATTCTTGGCTGTTTTTACTAGGTACCTTTCAAAGTTCTACCTCAGATGGGAAGTCTAGAACCAGTTGCTTCCCTCATTTGACTGAAATGAAAAAGCATCTAAAGGCAAAAAGATCATTCTAGCAAACCAGGTTAGCAAATCGAGAGCAGAAACTTGAGTCAATTATATAGTACGCAATCATGGTTTAGAATTATGGTGAATAAGCCAGAGCCCTAAAAGTATAGGAAATCAGATGAGGTCTTTTTGCAGCGTTTCTTATCTTAAAGTAGCTGCTGCACCACATAAATTTGGGCTTAGACTACTGGAACTGCAAAAAACAAAATTTAAGAGTTGTGTGGCATATATAAGCAAATAATAAATGATTTCTAGCACTCCAGAGATATACAGTATTTGGAATTACCTACTGCAGTGAGCAGTTCTTCTTGATGCCAGGAGCCAATTTCATGTTAAATTATCCCATGATAAATTGGAGACACAGTTGAGAGTGGCTCTGCCAAAACAACCTGATATTTTTAAGCTCATGAAAGAAACATTATTATAACCATCACATGAGAGGCATCCATTTTGACTTCGTTCATCCTTAGAAAGGGGTTCTTGAAACTTCCAAAATTGGAATCTGGCCTCAGGGCAAAAACTGGTCCCTGCCATAACCAATCATTAAGAATTTGAGGTGATAGCAATTGTAGTGAGGATTTTCAGTATGCAAATCATGTGATCTGCCATGAATGGTAAAACCTTTTTAGAAAAAAAAAAGTTGTTTAACATTTCTGTGGTAAAATATTATTTTCATATATAGAACATTTTGCACAGCTATTTAGATCAGCAAAGCTATTTCCCCAGAGTTGCTAGATCCATTTTATAATGGCTGTGCTGCATAAGTCCCATGGTTCCAACATCATGCTGCATGTTGAAAACCTATTTTGATGCTGTGCTCACAAAATATTTTTCCTAGCTTCTAGTCTCACTTCATTCTTACCTAACACAGTTCTTAAGTATGCATATAGTTCATAAGGTTTTGTTAAGCACAAATTTCAGCCCTTGGTTTATAAAAGGTTCTGATAGAATAAAAACATAGCAAAACACTCACTAATTTCTGTGATACAGTCAAAACTCTTTCTTTTCCTAGGAATAATAATCGGAATATGGAGAAATGATTCTGTAGTCCTATTTCCTGACTTGTTTTCTTTTATAGTTTAATATGGCACTACCAAAGGTCAAACGTTTCTTTTTTTCCCCTTCAAATTTTATTTATGTACCGCCTAAGGCTAATCACTAAAAAAAAACAAAAAACCGATACAGCAGATAAAACATGTATTTAAAAAGTGTAAGGCAGCCCTAAAACAATTAGTAATATAAACAGGGCATCAGACAACTTCTATAAACCATAGCTATTGATAAAAATTTCACAGCCTTCCTGGAGGTTAAAGGACCAGCTTTTCCTAAATATGTAAATTCTGTCTGATAGCCTTTTAGGTAGAGCATTGTTTTCTATGCTGACAATATACTGTGTTGCTTGATTCTGGTTGTAATTTATTGTTTAGATGTTTACAAAATGGTTATGTTTAGTTTCTCAACTTCGGAGCTAAGAAGAATGGACTTATCAGTGTGAATGACTGGGATAAATTTTACATAAGGCCCAGTTTCTAAAAGCTTGTCAGTTGTAGTTAAGTACTTGAATCTCAAAGCTGAGAGCTTGCAACCCTTTTCCAACTTTAATTGTCACAGTTGTGAAGTAAAATAGAGTGACATTTAATAGTAGGCTATATAGAAAGAATCTTTAATTATCTAATGGCCACATATCATTGTATAAACATTTAATCCTGCCAGAGCCTCCACTTGTGAGGACTCTGTTTTCTTTTTGGGGTCATTAAACCACTATTTCTGCAGCAGCTCTACTATGTGTAAAAGAGTATATATAATCTTCTGCCTCTTTTCAGCAATATAAGCTTTGAATTTCAGGCACTTTTATTCACCCAGTGGGAGAATCTTTTGTCAGTAGTTTGTGGTAGAAGAAGACAATACACTGTCATTCAAAATCTGACTTCCTCTGAGAGAAGATGGAAGGATTGCCATTATTGTCAGTGAATTTGTACATATCAGTAAACAATGAAACGAGAGATGTACAATATGTTTTACATAGAGGTTGCTGAGGATGGTATTTTATTGATATTTTCTGGCCCCTGCTAGTTACTACAGTGGCCATAATATAAGCAGTGTTGCAGCTGTCTACCAAAGTCAAATAATATTATTACTTTCTGGTAGAAAACAATCACTTGAAAAACACTAATAATTAGTTAGTCTAAATGCCACCAGCCCATCAAAGAGAAAATGCAGAGCCTTAGAGGCTCTCAAGCTTCTTTAATGCAGTGTTAATAATTCAGTGACAGTTCCTCAGCTATGTATTTTATCTTTCTGTCAATACTAAAATAGTTCTCCGGGTACAATTTAGGGGCATAATCACCATTAACTTCAAAGACAACCCTAATTGGCCTAAGAGGCTAACACATTCCCTGCCAGCTCTCTTCTCTCTGGGGACATCATTATCCTTGGGTCAGAGCCCTCAATCCTCTGAATCCAGACAGTGCTCTTGATCTAAGAAGGCTTACTATGGAGTAAATGAGCAGTACATTGCAGCTTTAATCACAGGATGCTAACTCTAACAAACAAAACAACTTTTATATATTATGATATAATATAGGTGGCTTACATGTACTCATGATTTTGTCTTTTTAAGCCAGCAAACTTGGGCTAGTTAGAGCCAGTCTTGCATTTTATGAAAAATGTGATTCAGTTCCCTTATGCATCCTCAAAGGGTCGAGACTAGCAAGGTGGATAGTCCCCTATTTAGAGGTGGCCATTTATGTAAACATAAGACAACCCCTTGACTTCAAGGCCACTAAGTACTGTTCCAAGTATCCATTAATTTGGAAGCAGAGGAGAAAGAAGCCTCAAGTTTATGCCCTTGGAGAATATATAAACTTCCCTGACATCTTTGCTTTACAGCCTTCAAACAGTTGAAATAACCTGGACCTCACCATATGGAGTACAGGTAGTCTTCAGTTAACAACAGTAATTGGGACCAGGATCTCCATCACTAAATGACACTGTCAGGCACTGCAGCTCTCAACCCAATAAAAAGAAACCTTCTCTGGAGACTTAGCACATCCAAAAGAAAATCAGTTTATTGAGGATTAACATACAGTCCATAGTGGAGATTGCTGAAACTGAAAAGCCTGCGCACAGCAACGTTTTCTTAACCCCTCTTCCTTGCCTCCCTTCCTCCCCTTGGTTCTTCTGGTGCCTTCTCCTGCTTTGACACTGGTACGACTTTGGCATTCTTGAGAACTAGATAATGAGCCATCTGCTCTAACGGCTATTCATCTACCCCCCCCCCCCTTTTACCACTATCATGGCAAAACTGAGCAAGCTGGCTATAGTGCTGGTTAATTGATTGTGAGGTTCTGACAGACACAGTCATAAAGCGTGACATCATGTGACTGCACTGCCTTATGATGGCAGTTCTGGCAGTTCCAGTTGCAGTCATTAAGTGAATCCCACATGGTCATTAGGTGTAACATCACATGATTGCCATTTATGACCTCCTACCGGCTTCCCCACTGACTTTGCTTGCCAGAACCCAGCAACGAAGGTCGCAAATCGTGATCACATGACCGCAGGACACTGCAACCCTGGTAATTTCAAGCCAGTTGCCAAGCACCCAAATCATGATGATATGACTACAGGGACACTACAACAGCTGCAACTTCGAGGACCAGCCATAAGTCTCCTTGTACACACCATCATAATTTTGAACAGTTGCTGAACAAATGGTGGTTAACTGAGAACTACCTGTACAAAGAAATCAAATTGATTATATTTGATGAAATGAAAAAGCTCAGTTATCTTGACCTTAGACCCACCATTTTAAAGGAGAACATCAGTAATCACTTTGAAGTCTTGAACCACATTGATAGGGAATCAGAGGAACTGTGGAATGAAATCAAGTAGTGTGAAAAGAAAATGCCAAAGATCAAGAAACAGAAGAAAACAGACTCGGTTTTGGAACAAAAGATGGGAATTGCCAAGAAGAGAAGAGAAGCCAAAACCAAGAAAGACAAAGATCTCAGGAAGAAACTTCACAAAGAAGTTCAGAGGGTTCTTAGAGGGAACTTCACAAAAAGTTTTAGAGAGTTGTTAGAAGACACAAGAAGCAGTATTACAATAACATCTGTAAAGACATTGAAAATGGAAACAGACATGGAAAAACAAGGCAAGTTTTCTAAAAGATCTCTAAACTCTGAAGGATGTCCCAACCTCAGATTGGTATACTAAAGTATGCCAATTAACAGATAGTGACTGAATCAAAGAAGAAACAAACATGGAAGGAGTATACTGAAATTGTGCACAGAAGAGATGTCAATATTCAAGATACCTTAAAAGATATTCCCTACTTACAGGAATCTCTAGTAGTAGCAATGAAGTTAGGTCAGCACTCCAGGCATTACCAAGTTGGAAGGCTATAGGAACTGATGGAATAGCTACAGAAATATAGCCAGTAACAGAAGAAGTATCCATAAAGGTTCTAACCAAACTATGCCAGCAAATCTGGACGATGACACAGTGGCCAATGCATAATTTTAGATGCTAGCAAAATAATTCTTAGGATCATCCAACATAGATCTGAGTCCTATGTGGAAAGGGAGATGCCAAATATTCATGCTGTGACCAAAAAACTGTATTTGAGCAGAGCTCCCCTGATAGTCCTTGTAATTAGAATTGCTTGGATCTGGCTACTTGATTTGAATTATTTCACATTCCTTGAGTTCATTGTGTAGTTTCTTCTTCATTGCATAATGAAATATAACCAGTGAAAGTGGATTGTAAAGTTTATTGGGTTTTTTTGTTTTGTTTTGTTTTCAAAATGCCCCTTTAACTTGTAATTTTTGCATTCCTTACAATTATCTAATTGTTTTTCCCCTTTGGGCACAAAATAATTAAAATATTGATGACTAGAAACAGCGCAAATACTCCCAGATAACCAAAAAAAAAAAAGAATGAATATAAAAATCAGTTATTTATTATAGTTTCAACTAATTAGGGAATGTTAAGTCTCAGCATTTTCTGGCAAGTGATAATACTTTTCATTCCCCACATAATATTTGTTATGCCTTGCTAAATTTAAATTGAAAGGTGCATTTTCTTTCCCTCTCTTCAAAAATAGTCTGTGAAACTTATAAATAATTTTCTCTACAGTTTGTTGTTATGCATATCAAGTGTTGCCACTCAGTTTCTGAAGAGCTCCTGATTACTTCATTGCTAATGAAGTGGAAATTATTTAAAAATATAATTTGATCTGCTTAGTGCTGCAGCTGTTTCTTCCGTTTCTGCTGAAGTTTCTCATTTTCACCTCTGCAATTCAGATGGTTTTTCTCCAAATATGTTTTTTATGCCATATTCTTTTTTATAATAACTTTATTAATTTTTTTAAAAAGAACAGTAAAAACTAACAAAAGCTAATATTAAGAAAGAGAATAAGGAAAAAAGAAGGAATTGGAAAAAGAGAAAATAGTAAAAAGCAAAAGTGCAGAAAAGAAAAGAAAAGAAAAGGAAAAGAAAAAACAACAGAAGAAAAAGAACTGACTTCCAACCCTACCCGCAACAGATATAAGTAACAATATACATCAAACTCTTGCTCTAAATTTACAACATAACTTCCATTATTTCTATTAATCCATATTATTTTTAATCATCAAACCCATACAACATAATTTCTTTTTTTCTATATCCTGCAAAAAGTCCAAAAAAAGTTTTCTAAAATTCTAAAATCTAAAATTACACAATGTCTTATCTCGAGTTATAGCCATCAATTTTGCCATCTCAGCCAACCCCATTGACCTCACCAGCCATTCTTCCACTGTAGATAATGTCTCATCTTCTACTTCTTTGCATTTATTGCATTTAAAAGCCTTGCTGCTGTTATCATATTTAAAAATAAAGTTATAGATAATGTCATATCCTTTACCTTTGTACATATAAAATCCTTACTACTGTTGTCATACATAAGAAGAGAAATTTCATACATTTAATAACAAATAAATTTTAACCTTAGTGAACTTTATACACAGATCCTTAAAGTATTGTCATTCAATCCTGGTCACCAAAAAAAAAAAAAAAATCCCATTAATAACTACCAGAAGCCTCAGCATATATATTACCCATAGTCCAATAAATTCACTTTGTCAATCTTCTGTTTAGTTTTAAAAAGCTTAAACCTTAATCCTTTCAAATAATGATCCACAAGTTGATTCCCCATTAGGCTCTTCTTGTCTTCTCCCAGAAACATCCCCATGAATTTCTCTTTGTCTCTTCCCAGGAACACCCTCACCAATTCAACACATTCCTTTTGCAAGTCCAAGTTAAAAAATCTTTCCAAAATTCTCTTCGCCATTATTTGCATGTTTCCTTTAAACAAGGTAACAGCAATTGATTCCATTTGTAAATCCATTCTGGCATCTTTTCTCATATCGCTCTTATCCTTTGGCCATTTCAAATCCATGTTCTAATCCACAACTTCTTTGTTCATACCACCTTCACAGTCCAACTCCAATTCCACATTCGAATCAATCTCCACCTCTTTTTCAAAGTTAACCATCTTCCCCACTCCTTCCTCTATTTTTTTTTCAAGGGACATGAATTTAGCTCCTAGTTCATCAAACATCGACTGGAGTAAACTTAAAGGAGTTATTTTATCTTCTAACAGCTGCTCCAAAGGATCTCTTCTAGCTATTTCTTCTTCTTTTTTCCATTTAGACAAATAAAACGTATAGCTGGATATAATTTATTACAAGTGAAAGTAAACCACCAGTTCACGCCCTCTATTGTCTTTCAACCTGGAATTGCAGGTGCGCATCAAGGAAATACATACAAGGATCAAGTTACAATCTTCTTCTTCTGTTTTAAAAACCCAGCCAATCAACAGACATAATCTAACAAATGAAGAAACTTTCCCATTGAAAAGGCAAACTTCATTAAGACAAATGGAGTTTCATAGAAAAATAAACTTTGACAAATCTTCCCTTTTCATAATAAGTAACTTTTAAATCTCTTTCAAATTCCAATTTTCCTCCTGCTTTTTGCGAATTAATCAAATTCCAATTAAAGCTCTATTTCTTCTTTTAAAAGTATAGTCCCCAAAATAAGGATAAACCCCAAGAGAGTTACTTATCTGTTGTGAAGGAAGGTCCCTCTTAAGTTGCAAAAAAGTTATACTCGACAGTGTTTAGAAATGAGGTATGGTCAGCTCTAGTGTCCATAAAAAAGGCTGTGCCACAGCTTCAGACAGATGGATCCTCTGCCTCCCAGCTGCTGGACTCAAAAGCTGTTCACAGAAGCTTACATCTCCATGATTAGCTTTTGAGGACTGGCCATCTGGAGAGTGTATGGGTTGGTTTGTTCACTTCCTCTTTAATCCAGAGCAAGTTGGGTGGCCAGCACTTGCTGCCAGCCATCAATCCAGCTGCAGTGCTGTCTCCCCTCTCATGGAGAGATGATTAAGCTGCCATTGTCCCCACTGGAAGTGCCTTTTCATGCCATATTCAATCACATGGCCTTACAGTCAGTCCTTAGAAATTACCTTCTGGCATTCCTTCATGATGTAACACAGTGTTTTTCAAACTTGGCAACTTTAAGATGTGTGAACTTTAACTCCCAGAAGTCCACACATCTTAAAGTTGCCAAGTTTAAAAAATACTGATGTAACTCTAATCAGCCAACTCCTGTTTAACATCTACATGAAACCACTGGGTGGGGTCATCCACCAGATTGGGGTCAGGTATCATCAATATGCAGATGATACCAAGCTGTACATCTTGACCCCTGCTTAGCTAAGTAACATGGTCAAACTGCTGACCCAGCACCTGGAAGTTGTGTAGATCTGGACAGGGAGGAATAGACTCAGGCTCAGTCCTGACAAGACTGAGTAGCTATGGCAATTTGGGCTATTTGCATTGCTGGCATTGAAGAGCAGGTGGAAACTGTGGCCAAGAGACCCTTTGCACAGGTACACCTTGTGCACCAGTTGTATCCTTTCCTGGATTGGGAGGTCCTTTGGACAATCACTCATGCCCTAGTCACCTCACCATTGGATTACTGTAATGCACTCTACTTGGGGCTGCCCTTGAAGACCATCAGGAAACTACAGCTGGTCCATAATGTGGAAGAATGGGTAGTAATGGGGGTGCCATATTATGCATGTGTCACCCCACTGCTTTGTGAGCTGCACTGGTTACCAACTGGCTTCCAGGAAAGTCTTTCATAGGCATACGGCCTGGCTATCTGAGGGACCACCTACCTCCAATCATCTCTGCCTGTCTGGTACAGTCCAGCAGGTTGGCATGCTCTGCATCCCATCAGTTAAAGAATGTCATCTTGTGGGATCCAGAAAGCATACCTTCCCAGTTGCAATTCCTGCCCTCTGGAATGTCCTCCCCTAAGAGATTTGTGTGGCTCCTACCTATGTTATTCAGGAAACTATTGAAAATTATTTCTGTCTTCTGAATTATGAAAAGTCCCATTCAATTTTGTGTCATCTGCAGATTGGATAAGTGTTATTTCCTCACTAAAATAATTAGTAAAAATGTTGCATTAGAAGTATTTAATGATAATCTCTATATAAAAAGACTAACATAACAGAATCTGGTTTTAGAAGGTACATGTGTTTTCTGCCTTCTTTAGTTGCTCTGAAATAGGATGCAGTAATTCATCTGTCAAATGTATAGCCTTTTCTGATATAATCAGCATGGCCTTGTTGAACATAAGGAATATCAGTTACTAATCTTGACTTTTAGCCCTTGTGCAGGGAGCTGCGTACATATCCAGAAATTTCCTTTATTTTTAGTGTTGCTAACAGCACCCTCCATTGTTACAATAGAAATCTCATCTGATCTACCAACATTGCAAATAAGACAAGACTTCTGAATGTAGTTATCTTACTTGATAAAGCACCGTGTATATTAGCAGCTAGATATTATCAGAGCAGAGCTAATGTTCAAGCATTTAATAACATATCAATAAAGTCTCTATAGGCACCTTTTTTCCTTCTAGAAGTTCTTTGTGCTCACTCATTTAAACTGCAGGAAGAGCTTAAGCTGAAACACAGTGATAGAGTATCATCAGACCCTGTCTCCTTTAAAAAAATAATGAACAGGTGGATGAAGAGAGAATATATTGAATTTCTGTGCATATGATATAGGCAAGTAATCAATGCTGGTGATTTCCTGTAAAAGATACTGATCATTTGTATGATGAGGTGAATGTTTGTTTTTCCTGGACTGCAAAATAGCCAGTCTTGCAAGGCTGATACAAACATCATGGTGATCACTGTCTAAAATGAAGCAAATCAATACTGGTGGAGGGGGAAAAACATCTTTTAATTTAGTTCTCTACTTCCCTATTTTCTCTTGCACTAATGAATGACTGAAATAAGACATGTTTTGCAACAAAGACTATATATTGTAAAAAATGTGGAAAAATTCTTGTTTTTGCACAGTTAACACCTTGGCAGCTGAAGAGGAGAAAGACCACATTATGACCAGTTTTCATTCATACTTATTTTGTTATTATGAAAGCTATAGCTAGTGTGGAAGCTATAGGGGGGTACTATGTGCCTATGTCCAACTGCTATGGGAACTTTCCCATGGATACAAAGAGACCTAGATAGAATTCTTGGAATTATGTGATCAGTTGCTTAAATATACCCAATCTATGGTTGTCTTGCCTGATAAAGGCAGCCAGAGGTGGTGTGGCCAAATGGACATGTGCAGATGTTCACACCATTGTATGAGACCTTTTGAATGTGTGTTCACTATCTTCTCTGAAATATACTACAATCTTTAAACCCCAATAATATAGTACCTTTCATTAAGCATTGCTAAATTAAATGTATATTCTTAGGTTTGTGATTTTAATTTGGAACTAAAGAACCTGAAATGGGGAGGGGGGGGATGGGGGGAACAAATGGGTAAATATTTAACAACTCTGGTTGTTTATAATGTGAATGAGCCAAATAGTTATTAATTTTACTTCAAACTCCTTACTCATCACCTGATATAGCACCAACTTCACTCTCCAGTTGGACAAAAGAAAGATATTAATTGGAAACTGGTAATTTCAGCTCATTGCTGATAAAGATAAATTATGATGTGGTGCTAGAAATAAAATGTCCTTTGGAATCCACAGAGACCTCCAAATGCATATATTCTCACAAACACATTACTCAGAGTTTTATGTTTTTCAGATTAATCAGAATACTCTGTGGAATGGTTACTAGTGGGCCAAACTTTTGTTATTTGGAAGAGAGAATTTCACATGAGCAGCCACTTAGAAATGGTTTATCCCTGCCCCAATATTTTTCCTAAATTTCTATTGCACATATATGTACTATTCCAATAACATGATTCCATTGCATATATAACAATGGATGAGCTGAGCTGCTGACATTTATAAATGGAACATAAGCATTTGCATTAGGTCAGAATAAACTTTTCTAACTTTAAACTCCTTTCTAGATGTTTCCAAATCTGAGAACTTGTTAACCAATAATGCCATGAATTAAATCCAGACTATTCTTCTAGCAAGGCATGCCATTTTATTTATTTACATGTCACATTTATATGTCACATTTACATAGCTGCCATCTCACATAAAGCGACTTTGGGCAGCATACAAATATTAAATAAAATAACAAGTGGATAAAAATAAGCATTATAAAATGATAAGTGATTATTAAAATAAAAGCATTATCAAAAAAATTTAAAAATTAGATTTTAAAATATACAAACCCCACACAGAGAGCAGAATATCAATTACAGTGGATCCATCTAAGAATATCTGAGGTTCCCAAAGACTCCCAGGCCTGATGACACAACCAGGTCTTGAGGGACTTACGACAGCAGGGAAGGGGCAAGCCTAACTTCAGGAGGGAGAATGTTCCCCAAGGAGGGAGCCACAGCAGAGAAGTCCCACCTCCTGGGACCCACCAAATGCAAGATGCACCAAATCAAAAGTATTTTGATGAACAGGCCAAATGTAATCCATAATGTTTGTGATAAACATTTCATCTTCATTAAATTCCTTTAGTGGCCTAGATCAGTTTGGGCTTTTTACTGTATTGGATTTGAAGCTTGTTAAAGATAATTAAGTGTTACACTTTGTGCAGTCACTTTCATCTGTTGAACTTTGTGAGTACATGACCAGAAATCCAAGAAAAATGTTTCCAGTTACCAATTGTTAGGCAATGCGCTTAGGAGATCTTGTTCCTGAAGCAGGGCAAAAGGTTAACTCCTAGTTGTTTTCAATCAGACCTCCTAAAGTTAATAGGAAACATAATGCTCGCCCAGTTTTACTGAAGTAGATTTTTTTAAATAAAGAAGGTAGTGTTCTTGGAAGAATTATATAACTTGAAGGTTTATAAATTATATTATTAAATGCAAACTGGGACCATATGCCAGTTTTATTGTATTTACCATACTTTTAACAGTTCTTTATTATATTGCAAATAATGTGAATCTTAAGAAAAATGGAATGAAAAGCTGTATGTTAGTAATGGGAGAGATTGTCCAGATTTGCAGTCTTTGCCCATCAAGGATATAGATTCAAGCTCCTTTCTGGCTTTGTCAGATGAAGTCATGACACCAGTGCTTCTGCTGCTTGATTTAATGAGTCATGCCATGTTTAGTTCCTGGATACAAGTTCTTAATTTTGTTTATCCACAATTATTTCTGAAAGGAAGGGTGGAACATAATTTTGGCTAATATTTAAACTGTGATCAAAAGCCAGGAAATGATGATGTAGACCCTGTGTCTTTCAGCTTGAATGTAGTAATACTTTAATTGTGCAAGACTTTAGCTTCCGTGGAACTTTGCTGAGAGGATGTGACATATTTTGGCAAATTGTGTAGCTATGCTATATTTGCTACTTATAAAAACAGTTCAGCATCTTAGTCATTAATATATATTAGTGATGAACTGTGATAAATTGTGTCATGATTTTGAACTAAAATGGGCTAAGTTGATTTAAAGTTATTGATGGCACAGTGGCCCTTAAAGACTTATTACTTCAAGTAAAAATATGTATACACAAAGGGAGGAAGTGTCATTTGTGATCAATATGCATATAACGTCACTCTTTTCTTTCACCGTGGCTCAAATTTGCTAACTCTAGAGAACACTTGCTACACAAATTTTCAGTGGACTCACTGGTGAGCAAAAGTTTGTGTGTATGAAGAAATACTTTGTTCTTTCAGACAATCCCAAACCTTCAAGATTTTCATACTAGATTTCTTGTGAAAATGGCTACATGAGGGATCTCCTTAGGTGGCCAGATGTGATTCTTTACAATGCTACTTTTTAACACTGTTACTATGGAAGCACTTATTTTAATGTTATTTGTTTAAAAATTTAGATAACACTTTATGTAATAATAATAACAAAACATTATCAGAATGATAAAATGTGCAATAAAAATTATGTGTAATGCTTTATGTAATTCTAATAAAACATTAAATAAAATAGTCAAATAATATTACCACATACAATAAACTCTGTCAGATATGACAGCAGTCATTACAGGTAACAGGCAGTAGGTTAGTCAGAGGAATGTTTGAGCAAAGAGATCTTTTCTTTTTGGCTGAGGTAGTCCATGCTGCACACCTGCCTAATCTCAGTGGGGAGATCATTCCATCTGTAGGTGCTGCTGTAGAAAATTCATGATGAAAACTTTATAGAAAACTGGCCACAGTGAAGAGAAGGAGTTGATGAATTCATCACTATTTTTTTGCCTAAAGCATTTGTACTGTACTCTTCAGCTTCGAAGCTCCCAGGATAGCTTACTGAATAATAAAAACCAGGCTGTTCTTGCCCTCAAGCTTGTAAACGGAAAAAGACGCAATGCAGAAAAGCAGGAGGGGGGAGGGGGGAATAGAAGGAGAAGAAGGTGACTTGGCATCAGTTCTTTGATGGTCAGCTGTGATGGAAAGAGGCTGCTCAAGAAGGCCCAGAAGACACCACTCTCTCCAGCCAATATCATCTTGTTCTTCTGAAGAGAAGAATTTATCCTGAGGCCTCTGTAAGGAGGGAATAATACCACCCAGCCCAGTTGTTCACAACAGTAATGAGTGAAGGTGGCCAATCCTCATGGCTTCTTTTTCACAGGATGATCCTGGTGGTCTGTATGAGAAGATCCTCTAAGTCACAACAAAGATTTTAGGCTTTGTTGATCTTGAACAAAAAACTGTCAACCCTGCCCCTTCAGTTAAGGGCAAATATATTTATTTCCCCATTTTCTTTCCTATCAAAGAGTGACAGTGTTTTCTTATTGTTCCCAAGTTTTATCTCCATTATATCTTCCATATAAAGACTGTATGTAAAACAGACATAGTCATATAAAGAATTGCTCTTGAGCTGGATGTCATTTCTTGGTAAGAAAGATAAAAATAATCCTGGTTGCTTTACTCAGAGAACTGAACAAGTAAAGGAAAATAGTTTGACAATCTGTTGAGCATGGATGATGAAAGATAAATGTTGATTAATTTTTTTTTCATTATTTAACTTCTCCCTCCCTGCCTGCCCCCAAATATTGCTGATATGGCACACCATTACATATTCAGCAACATATTAGAATAATACAAAGAAGATTAGCATGGCAAGGAAGACATGCAAATTTGTGAAGGGTTCTATTTTTTTTGTTTGTTTTACCTTGTTTGTACTATATTTTTTCTACCATTTAACTGTCAAGAATCTTGTGATTTCAGCAGCATACAAATTTGATAAATACAGAAATACTTACTTAAAATAGGCATAATTTTAATAATTTGGTAGTCTGTTAAGGAATCAACAGAAGTTACATTCTTCATTAGGTATTTTAGATCCCAGTGTTTTCAAGACAATTAGAACTAAGATATAAATATTCACAGTTTTCCCTTTTGTGCCTGGACAAGCTGCCTACCTAGAAAGCCCACAGTATGGTCCTGTTTGGCTTATGACTTTCCTTGTGGATGCAAAGCTCAATCCTTGTCAAGTATTTTTAGGCCTTCCTTCCTGCTTTAAATAAGCATCCAGGCAGAGTAGGAAAAATGTGAGATTTTGGCTTAGCTGTAATGTTAGCAACACTTTTAAGACCCAATTTTCCAAAATCAGGCTGAACCAGCTAGATTATACCCCTCTCCAAATATTTAACATTCAACTTATAGCAGAGCAGCATAACCCATAAATGGTTGAGTGATTCATTATATGCCATCAAGTCGTTTTCAACTCCTAGGGACTACACTGATAGATTTTCTCCATGACAATCTGTCCCTAACCTGGTCATTTAGCTCTTGCCATGGTGCACCCGTTGCCACTGTAACCAAGTCCACCCACCTTGCTGCTGGTTGTTCTCTTCTTCTCTTTCCTTCCATAAGTGGTTGAGGGAACAGTCAAGAAGACAAAAGTTTTTTTTTCCTAAAAAGTTGCAAGTCTCAAATAGCCACAAAAATTCCTTGGGATTCTGCTTGAGGAACAATTGAAATAACAAGAGTATGTTGCTAGAGCAGCCAACGTCTTCCTCTGTAGCTCAGTAAGAAGTCTTCCTGTTTGATTTTGTAACTGCAGGAGTAAAGATATTTTACCAAAGGCTGACATAGATCGCAATTGTTGCTAGCAGGTCATGCCTTAGGGGCTTGCTCAAAGTCTTCCCCTCTATACTTTTAGAGATTGGAACAGAATTCTGATGAGCGGGTAGTTCTATTATGAAGTTTAGGCTCTTTCTCAGCGGGTTACCAAGCCTTTTGCCCCTTCCCCCCACGATTAGAGCATGAATCCATTGTGAAGAGCTTACCTTTAGTTGAAAAATGGGTAAGACTCAAGGAAACTTCCTTTTTCCTGTTCTTTTGTTGAGTTAAAAGGCTAGATTTTGCCTTTCTGGGTGAGGCATTTTGTGGGCTATGAATGAAGATTGAAGATGTGCTATGTAACTGTGGTTTATACTTACTGTTTCCTGATTATATTTACATTTTAAGTGGTAATGATTGCACGTTGTAGTGCTGCTTTGGTATGGGTTAAAACATACTGCTATTGTTAGATTGCTACTGTTTTCTTTAGAAGTTAAACGGGGTTGAAATATTTATTATGATGCATATTTTTAACACTGAATTGCATTGTTCCTCATTCTATACACTGAACACTACTTTCACTGGAACAGAGGAAAGAAACCGAGGTCTAAATCATCAACAATAACAGACACAGAGGCTATCTTCCAGAATTCTGTGAAATTCTCAGCAGGCAGCATCCACTTAAGAAAACTTAAACAATAAACTATTGCGGCAAAGACTGTGTCTTATACTTTTTCCTTTTAAAACCAATTTTCTTTATTTTTTTTCATTCATCCCCCTCATTTTGTATTTAGCAAAAAGCTTTTTCACTGATGTTCAAAGTTTTCAAAAGCTGCTACCATTGATTAGCTAAATTTTCCCTTCACCTGTGTTACTGATTGGAAACATCAAAGTTACCAGATAGAGCCACAACCCTGTTTCCACAAGTGAGCAATTTGTCTTTTTTTTTTCTTTTTTTTTAACAGAGCACCATGAATGAGGCTGTTCAAATATTAATCTCTCAGTAAGGGAGACTAGGTAATTAAATCGCCCACATACTTCTTTGTATTCACTTTCAGAAAAAGGAACCAGGTCAAATCTCTTGATGTCCATTACAGCTACAATGACCTTTCAGCTTTAACTTACAAGGTTCACATATCAAACTATGGCATAATGTGGTTTCCCTGTTCGAGAATAGGATATTTTATGATCTAGGTCATTTTAAATCTTGGTTTGTATTGCAGGAGTGTGTGAACTAATCAAATGTGGCTTATTTAACAAACCATCCTAGAACAGATCATGAGTGATGGCAGGCCTGAGCTCATAGCGAGAAAGTTTGGAGGTCTTAAACCTCGCACAGAAGCCTCTGGGTCTACACCTCTGGCCCTGTCTTCCTGCCTTGGGGTAACTACTTGATATCTATTGCTGCCACCACCATCTATCTTCCAGGGGGACCTCTTACCTGGCATCCTTACCCTTAACCTCAGTGTGTGAGAGAGAGATTCAGTGCCTTCCTGGAAAATGAAGTAAAAGAATGACTGTTAAAGATCAATTAAATTATATAGCTTCACTTCCTGGCTGTGGACCATTGTAATATGCAATTAGGGAAATCTGCCTTTCCCATCCCTTTGGGTGTTAAATCAATCTCACAAAGGATAGTTAAAATCAATATTTATTTTTACAGAAATAAAGTGAGAGTACACAGATTCCCTTTTAAGTAACCACATGCTAGAACAAGGTTGGAAGATATAAGCCTATAGTGCTCCTAAAATCAGAGACAGTGTCTCAAAGAAATCCCCCATAGAAAACTACAAAGAAGAAGATGATCTTGCAGCAGATTACAAGATGGAATGGATGTATTTTTTTAATTAATTAATTAATCAATCATATTTGCAGCCCACCAAATCAACCAGGGATGCCTAATCATAAAAATATGCTAATATAGAATACTTTGGTGTACAGGTATACCATACATCAAACATACAATAACTGAGCTTGCGTAGAGTAAATATATCACCAGAAAACATACATCAGACTAGATACACAGTCAAGAAAAGCATAAATTCCTAAATTTTAACTAAATTTGTTTCCTTATACCTTAGAGACAAACATTTCCAGAAACAAAGGGTTCCTCTATGTTTCCCTGGATTTCCTAAATCCAACCTTTAATCAGAGGCTCAGAAGCAATATTATTGTAGTCCTTTTCCAAGTCTTTGTCTATGACTTCTTACTTCTGTTCTTGCCAAAGAACGGACTGCAATTTTTCCAAAAGAACAAAAGTCTTTTACTTGAATAGTGGTTGGTGGAACTCTCTCTCTCTCTCTCTCTCTCTCCCTCCCTCCCTCCCTCCTATATGCTAGTCAGCTATGCCTCAGCCAGTAAGATCCCATCTGAGAAAGAAGAGTGTGGAATGCTTGTCTGGTGGCATCATACACCATGATTTAGCACAATATGTGAATCTAACCATTCCTCACCTTGCTCAGTGGTTCCAGAGGGAAGCATATTTCTATTATATCATCTTACGAATGGAAGTAGGAGGATTCTGTTCATTCCATACCAGTGCTCAATTTTGTACAGGACTTATCCACAAAACCCTGTTGCACCCCAGGTTTTCACTTAGTAATTCCACCAAGCGAAAGCGAAGCTTTAACAAGCATTCTTTGGATGTGGGCATTCAAGCAACTGTGAGTCCATTTGAAGGACTGCTGCTGAAAAATTGGGTTATGGTATATTGCATCATTCCTGAGGAACACAAAAAATAGGCCCTCTGACAGTCCTGCCAGTGGAATGAATTTTCAGATACTGACTTTACAGTGGCACTGAAAACTTTGCTGTAGAGCAACCTTTTGTAACTTAGTGCCCTCCAAAAATAATGGTCTGTACCTGCCACCATCTCCAGTAGCTGTGTCTTCCTATACAAACTTATGCGATAGCTGGTTAGGGGCTTGTTTGGGAAGCTTAAGGAATCTGTAGAGAATGAAAACCTGGAGAGAAGCAGCACTGCTGATTACAAAGCTTCAGATTTTGTTCAAACAATGTTCCTAGCTTTTTTGTTTTGTTTTGTTTTGTTTTGTTTCTTTTAAAAGAACAAGCATTAGGCAAAATAAGACCATCTAAAGTTTCCATTTCCTCAGAACAAAGAAACAGAAAAAAAATATGTATTCCTCAATGGGCCTGAACAAACTTTATTTTGCCTGACACACTTTAGAAACTTCCCTTAAGCTTAATAACAAACAGCATAAAACATATTAATCCTGAATAAGAGCACATTACAACACACGTAGTACTGTACTGCTTTTATAAATTTTCATAAAACCCTTGGAATAATCCGTATCGCTGGCAGGGTAAGAAAACTTGCTTCTACCCCACTATATAACAAGGCCTGCTAAAGAACCAAACATCCTCTGCAGCCATTATCTAAATTTTGTTTTAATGTGATTTAGTTATCAACTTTTCATACCAGACATTTTCTGCCTTACTGTTTTGCAACTTACTTGACTTTTAGCAGTTGAAGGACTTTGAAGAAATTTGAGGAACGGAGAACATTTTTAATTTAAGGCAAGTAGAAATAAGTTGGGCAAGGAAGAAGATTGCTTCCCTCCCATGTTTCTTATGCTATGTCCTTGAAATGCCGTCAAGTTCGTCTGCTTTATGTTGTGTTTTTAAAGATTAATGTAATGTATCTAGATCTGAGGCAACTTTCCTTGGGGAATGTAATATTTATATATAGTTTTTGAGATATTTGGTTTCATAGCTCTTGAACTTGCAGTTTTGTTTTCTTGCTTGGGTGAAAGTTGTGATTGATTTGTTCAAGCCAGATATTTATTCCTTTTACTTCATTATACATAATACACCTGTGGTAGATCTTAAGGCGTATGTAGACTTTATACTCTACTAGAAAGCTTATCAGCTTCTCTGCAGGTTGCTCAATTTGAATTTTAAAACTGGAAATGGTAAATTTGTCTTGTGCTTTTCGAGTTTACATGCAGAATTCTCCTATTGTTGTGAGAATTCAAGAATGGAAAACAGATTTGTAGTTGTTGTTTACAACGGATGAAGAGTTTCTGATGTCATGCTGATTTGCCATTACTTTTCCCTTCAATTTTTATGGGGAAGTGCAAGAAAATGTAAGAATACATCTTTAAATTTCTGATCGAAGAATACTAATAATAAACCTAACCCTAAGTAAGAAAGAAAATGGAAAAGAAAAGAAAAGATTATAAAGAAGCAGCTTCCAATCTTTTTGACAGTGGTTATAAATGCATTTATATTTTACCCTCTCTAAGGTTACATCATAATTTCCTTTTTTCCATAAGCTATCCTCTAATCCTCAAACCCATGAATCACAAGTTCATTTTTTTCTTTTTTCAGCAAATAGTCCATAAGGGGTTTCCAGTCACTGATAAAAGTAGTTATTGATCTTTCTCTAATTGAACAAGTTAATTTTGCCATCTCTGCTCATTCTGTCATCTTCATCAACTATTCCTCTACCATGGGCCTTTCCCACAATGGAAAGAGTCTTTCCATCTTTGCACATACATCCAGATCCAGCTTCTTGTCCCCTTTCCTACAGCATATTAAAGTTAGGAAGGGCAGGGGTTCAGCATACAGGTAGCAGAGCTCATCTAACACACCTTAAATCTAATGTTGTACAATATCCTACCTTACCTAGCTCAACTGTATCTACCCTAAGGCTGACCTCCCCAGTTAGCCACAGCCTGAAATCATTTGTGTGACCAGATGGAGTTTCATTGAAGCATTTGAAGTTTCTTGTTGGGCTGGTGCTATCAGCTACTACCAGATGTTGAAAAAGTTCCATATTATTAGTAAGTCAGCTACATAGATATGTCCATAAAATTACCAGGAGTCAGGCTGAACATGGATGCATCTGTGAAATCACCAGGAGTTGAACTAGACACAGCAGAGATTCTATTTTTTACTTACTTACTTATTTTATTTATTTATACATCACATTTATATACTGACATCACTTATTGACTGATTTCTTTGTTCTGATGGCAAACTCCAGCCTGTGATTCTAGAACAATTCTGCTTCAAAAGAAAAGTGCTATTTATCATCTTAAATGTCAGGAATCAGAAAACCATTTTCCTATTTAATATGCTAATTGGGCCTCAGGCCAAACAGATATAGATTATCTTCATGTGTGAAGATCATGGAATGTGAAAGACAAAATTAGGTTGATATGTGTGCTTAATAACCAACACATACAACTATTTACTCAGGTCCTGCATGCCTCAGGAATGATTTCCTTATTCAAAGCATTGACAGTTCTTCTGTTTACCCATCTAAAAGGCAGCCTTGATAAACCTGTTGTAGACCTAACTGTAATGATGAGATATGGTATGTTTTCTCTTGCATGGAGCAGAATGGTTGTTGAGGGATATAGCATTTGGATAACACTGAAATTAGTAGAACTCAGAGAGATGAGCTGTAACATAGGATTAATTCATTTAAGTCTGACAAATGCTTTCAGCTTTGCCCTTTAATGTATAGTCTCTTGGGTAAGCTTTTAAGTGCTTTCCCTTAAATTACTAAACTAAGATTTAATGACATGTAGTGCTTTGTAATTATTTGGCTGAAAAACTGGCATGACCTTTAAGAAAAGAATGCATATGCATAAATGGGACTAATTTATTTAAATATTTTATACACAAACTATTAGGCAGGATAATATTTTACGTCAGGGAAAAGATTGGAATGAAGGAGAACAGCTAACGACACAGCTTG
Source organism: Python bivittatus (assembly GCF_059951505.1). Lineage (NCBI taxonomy): Eukaryota > Metazoa > Chordata > Lepidosauria > Squamata > Pythonidae > Python > Python bivittatus. The sequence goes on along the minus strand of NW_028277030.1, from coordinate 67,451,790 downwards.
TAGCCTCCATTCTATTAGAAAGTATTATCACAGCATTAGTGGGCTCTAATTTGGCATTATTAAATTTGAGATGAGGAATTTTTTTTAATGCTTAAATGGTTAATTGTGCCTTCTTTTATTGGGAATAAAAAACACTCTCTAGGTCTGATTTCATGCTGGGTATGTGTGGGCTTGCTTGCTTGCTTATTTATATGTATGTATGTATGTATGTATGTATGTATGTATGTATGTCACATTTATGTAGCCGCCCATCTCACACAAAATGAATCTGGTATTGCCCTACGATATTGCCCTACAGTAGTATCCAAAGAATTCTGTTGCCCTTTCCTCCTTTCCAAAGCAGTGAAAGGGGTCAGGGAATTCAGCTGTGGTCTTTTAGAAGCAAAGTATCAAGCTTCCCAACTCAATCTCAGCAGATGCTACCCAGATGCTTGAACACCACATCTAGAAAACCATCTTGATTGCTCCCTAGAATGAAGCCCAGGTTAAGTACCTGACTGCGCTCTGCCAGTATGAGAGTGCAGTTCCCTCTTCTACTCACTGCACAGGAGTGGCAGGGAAGAAGAAGAGTACTGCTACCACTACACCACCACCTCCTCCTCCACTGCTCCTGAGTAAGCCGTCATAGCAGCAGCCAGAATTGGAAGTGGCCCAAGCAGCTTTCCTGGTGCTATTAGATAGACATTCTCTTCCTCCTCTTTGCTTATGAAGGTAGGAGGGGAAAGCGAAAGATTGTCAGGCAGACAAGCAGGTGTCTTCTAAAGGGAGGGAGCCATGCGCTCTGTGCACATGTGTTACTGGGTCTTGAAAGGGAGAGGATATCACAGGAGAGTATCATGCAGCTCACGAGTAGCAAAACTTTTCTGCCTTTCACCATGGGGGAAAAAAGTTGAGAAATTGCAGGACAGTTTTTGACGTACCATTAATTGTACCATTAATTGTAACTAAGGAACTCTAGAAGCCTCATGCATAAGAAGTACAATTCATGCATGTCCAATTAAAGCAGGAGTGAACCCAGAGTCAAATGGGGCAGCCAAAAGCCCCCAGCAGCATCACTTTGGGTCAGAAACCAAAAAGCACTAATGTAAGCATTAAAACAAGCTTCTTTTAAGCAAATAAGAATCCTCCCCAACTGGCCTAGAATACCCAGAAAATCCCAGCCTCATCTACTGTATATATGGGGCACTGCCCACTTTGTGTAATCTAAACAAAGCTGATTGGCACTTCTGCTGTGGGCCTCAGAGGGCTTGTCAGGTCAGAGTAGTAGGCAGTATTGGTTAAGTAGAACACATACTTTCATATACTTTGATTGTGTGCTTCTGAATGGCTGTATCTTGTGAAAGGTACTCTCTGGAGCATTGTAACATCCTGTAATCAGGTAAACATTCCTACTGGTCTTCTGAATCAAGTTTATTTTCCTATCTTGATCCCAGTATTTTTGGCTACATTACTAAAGCTATATTAACATGTGCCTGATTTTCTGTTGCATCTCAGTTTTGGATTCTTGTCATAATTAAAAACAGTAACTTGGCTTCCATTGCTTTGTATGGGTACATGTTTTCTGCTATAATTGTACAAAGATTTGGTAATCTGCAGAATCTTTAAGGTACAATAGCAGTTTTAGATGTCCGCTTCTAACCAGAAGCATTTTTGCCTTATGGGTATTAGAAAGGCCTGAGTAAAGGGTTAGGGTGACAATAATAGGAGATGCAGGGGACAAGCACTACTTTTCCAGATCTAAACAAAAAGTTGGTACCAGATTTCTATCATGAGTTCTCCTATTCCCTTAAAATACTGCCAACTTGGATAGCTGTCCTTATTTTGAAGAGGATCGTGCTGCCAGCTAATTAGGCCAATATTTCTATATAAGGATGAATATGGTTTAGATGAGCTTAAAGCATTGTGCAAATGCTTAGATTAAACTGTCCTTGGAATGATCTCCTGGATAGTATCTCTTGGTATATAAATGTTCTGATCTAGGTATTACATGGACCATCTTTTTTAAAAGCCCAAATTAATTAAACTCAGGAAATTAAATATTTGCAACTTTTGATCAAATAGGAATCTAAGGCTTGGTAATGAAATGAGGGAGGTTTTAAAAAAAAACCTTTGAAGCTGTTAAAATTAGATTTAGTAGAATTAATTAAGTATATTTTATCACAATGCTATCTTGATGTTTTTGACCCAAGAACCATTTAATTTCAATACTGTTGATATGAAAAATTCCTCACAGTTAAGAAACTAATGCAATTTGGCATTGCTCAGACTTCGTGCTGGGTTCCCCAAGTAGCCCTTTATATTTAGGATTAGCAAGATTATTGTTGCTCGAGTATGACATTATCTGATGACAAAATTGTAACATTTGCTTTCATTTCTTTGAGTTTCTCAGACATTCTCCCTTTATATAGGTAAGATTAGAAGTTCCAAGAAGGAAATTGTAATTCTCAGGCTTTGTTAATGTTAGACACCTAAATTATGTTTAACATTTTAAGTAAGCATTACTATAATATCTTTAGTAGAAACTATTTCTGGCTATTATTTAACAACAAAGCAGTTTGCAGAATCTTGAAAAAGAAGAGATGTTTATTAGCTAGAAATGGAGTGAAATCAAGACAGATCACATGCTAAATTTGTGGTGTAAACCACCCTCCTATTGAATTACAACTTTTCTTATTCAATCTTAAATGAGCATATTATGCTTCAGAACACATGTTCTTTCCAAAAGTACAAAGGATCAGGATGGGACAGGAGCTGATCAGGGATAGTATCTAGCCAGTTTGTATGAAGTGGTTATTAAGCCTTCCTCTTCCTCCAGGGAAGACACAGAGGCCCAGCAGGACCAGTTTCAGTGGACAGCTCACTGTCTCCAGCACCTAGTCTGGGCTGCTCACCTCCCAGGTCATGCTTTATATGCCCCCACCAGCTACTTCCTCTGCAGCCAGTGCCACTAATGACACATACATTGTTCACAAACAATGGTAGTCTGGTTCCCCTCTAGGCAAGATCCAGAAGTAGAGTCCAGCAGACTGGTCAACCTGGAGGAAGAACCTGGGTTGATTGAGGCTGACCATCTGAGATTGAATCAGGATAAGGACTGGGATGGGTGCGCAGCATGTCTAGCTAAGGAAGTTGGGGAACAAAGTAAAACCCGTGTCCTAACATTATGGCTCCTCTCTACCCCAAAAATTGAGATGGGGAATTTTGTGGGTATATGGTTTCCCCAACCCTTTCCTCCAACAGGTTTTCTTTGCAGTGGATACAAAGGGTAGAAAAACGTCCCTGCCCCACCCCCACCATTGCTTTCTACAAAGCCAGGATACAACTCATGGAGGTTCTACCTTTTAATCCTGCAGTTGTGGGACTAGGTTTTCCTTTCTGCATCCAGCTACTACATATACTCACAATCCAGAGTGCAACTTTTGCACCAAATCATCCCAAAAAGCAGGCAGTTTCTTCAAAGATGGGATCTGCCCCTTACCATCTGAAAACAATCTAACCCTTGGTTCCCTTTATAGGGAAGAGTTAGGATTAGGGTACCAGTTGTTGTCAGATAATACCCCTGGATCATATAAATTAATGCAGGAATGTATGTTATTTAAGTGCCTTTTTTCTTTTCTTTACAGTGGGTTGAACCTTCCTAGTAAACTATGTAGGTAGTCCCCTGGTTAAGAACACCCAGTTTACAGATGACCCATAGTTAAGAACTGAGCCTATTGCAGCAAAATTTGAGTTAAATACACAATTCCAATTAAATACACACTGTTTCAAGTTCATTACACAATATTACTTATACAGTATTATACAATAATACTGTTCCGGATTACATACAAATTTGACTTAAGGATAGACCTTGGGAACAGAACTTGTTCTTAAACTGGGGACTACCTGTACCATTACAGGGGGATAAAGTGTGCCTGACTTCATAGAAATCTGTGCAGGGGTTTTCAAGCTTTCAGGAACGTTGCAGCTACTTGCTCAGACCCACTTCTGCAGCATTTCCAGTAATCCTTTGCCAGCAAAATTTGACTGAGATCATCCCTCCCAGCTGGTGTTTTATTACCCTAGTATCATCATATAATATATACTCACGCATAGAGCTATCACGCCCTGATTACAATATCAAAGATAAAAAGCAGGCATACATACACAATGATCTATTAAATAGCTTCCATGGTTAAAAATAGAAGCTAATAATAACAATTGAATTATTTGCAGAAAGGATAAATAAGTGAAAGAGCAGGACTAAGTAAGGAAAAAAGCTAGTGCAATTTAACTGAAATACAATATTAGAATATGCTGTGAAAGGAATAGAAGTGAAAAAGAATAAGACTGTAGTGTTGGACAACCAGAGTAAATGAAGAAGGATCAAGTGAGAGTTAAATGAAGATAATGAAAAAAAATAGTTGGTTATTTATAAGAAAAAGGACAGCTAGACATACAAGTACAGAAGAAGTGACCCTCGGTGACAGTGAGGTGGGATTAAAGCTATAGGAAATTCACTTCTCTCCTCTTCTCCACATCCCATGATCTCATGACCCATCCAAAATTCTCTGATTGAGGTGACCAATTGCAAGGGCCATTCTGGTTTTTGAAGGTGGACTTACTGATCTCTGAATATCATACCCTCCTAAGGTAATGGTTTTAAATCCTTCTCCCCCACCCTCCCTTTGAAACAAGGTATGACATCCTACCCTTTACATTATTGAGTTCCTGAATTAGGTGAAGTTCTGTGGAGGATTTTGAATTGGAAGCAGGTTGAGTTAGATTCTTGCCCTCTTGAGGGGAAACATCCCATACTGCTTTGGTTCAGAGTTCATTGGAAATTGACATATCCATAAACACCTCCAAATGAGGCTGTCCATTTCAATAGATTCCTAAGAGGGCTTTTAACTAAATGATTTTGGATTGATCACAGCTCTCAGGTTCCAGTATTTATTAAGGAAGAGTTCTTTAGCAGTTAACAGTCTTTCAGTAGTACAGAATTTTAACCTTGTTTTGTAATATCAGGTTCACTTTGTTGAAATTGCATGAAGCTTAGGAAAAAGAAATCAATTGGAAGATGGAGAAGAATTGCCAGTATAATTTGATAAACCTGGCACTATAAAGAGAGTTGTAAAAACAAATAGAATGAGTAGTAAATAAACACAGGCTTTTATTTACTATAATGCTGCTGTTTAGACAGGCTTCTTTAAATGTCCATCACTATTTCTTATATGAAATTATTTATAATTTAAGATAATTTGTAAAATATATTGTGCTTCTTTACTCTCTAGAAATGTGCATTAAATGTCTTGTGACAGGCTGTTTCTTTAACTTCCGGGAATATAAATTTGAATTATATTTTTCTTTATTTCTATATTTCTATATTTATTTAATTCACTGTTGGAAGACCTGAAGGACCAGGTTGGGACAGCTCCTTCTTGAGAAAATCTATGTGGTCACTAACAGTCAATATCAACTTGGCATAGAATCAATCAATATTTATTTATTACAAAATTTCTGTGTTGCCCACCTTCTTGCAACTCAAGTTTATTCACATAATAAAAATAAAACCTCAAAGTATACATAATAAAATTATAAACATAACCCAAATCCACCATCCATCCCTAAAGTAGAAAGGTATTCCATAATGTAGGGACTTCCATTGAGAAAGCAGGCCTCCAGCCCTGTGATCTCACAAAAGGTGGGGGCCTGGGACTTTCACAACATCCCTAGCCTAGCGTTATGTATTGATGTACAAGTTATCCTCAGTACAGGCTGGTACTGTCTGGTCAGGTATGAACCACCCCCAGACTGTTGAGCAGGATACCATGATCAATGGCATCAAATGCTGCTGAAAAGTTCAGTAGGACCAGGAGGATGCACTCTTCCCATGTCCTTTGTCAGGTCCTGACAAAGATTATCAAATAGACTGACCAGTGCTTTTTCCATCCCCTGTGCAGGCCTCAGCCCTGACTGACATAGGTCAAGATAATCTGTTTCTCTAGGTTCCTATCAGCAACATCAGCAACCTATCACAAAAACACACCATCCAGTGGGGTCAACTCTTTCACCATAAGCGTTTCAAAATAACTGTTTTTAATTGCTTACAGAAAGCTAGTAATGTGGAGGCAATATCCAGTGGGAGACTTCCACACTGCAGATGCATCCACCAAAAAGCATGCCCCGCAAACCTCAGTTCTGGTCACCTCGCAAAGCAGGGGAGCACCAGCAATTTCTCCCAAATGCATGAATGGGATAGGTTGATTCTGACTGGAGAAGACGGCCTGTGGTGAAGATAGGTGGCTATCTGGTTATGTACTGGAGGGGAGGGGGTATTTTTCTTTCACCACTGATTGTTACAAGTAATAAAGAATGTAATCTGTTCACATCAAGTCAACTTCTATTAAGAGGTTTTCTCCCAAGCAATAGGAAGGAAGATTTTTGATGTCTGCCTTCTCACCAGAAGAGGAGTTAACTCTGTGGTCAATTATCTGGTGACCATACTCCATTTAGTGGTCACAGTAAATCCACCTACTAGGTATTGAAAGCTGTTTCCTCTCCAGCTGTTTAAATACCTCCCCAATTGGAAAACTCAAATTCAGTATCCAAGTGGCAACCTGCTTCTCTTCTTGTTCTATTTATAAACTGGTTGTTTGTGGCTTTGATAATTGGTGCCATTATTCAAGATAATTATTTTGTATTTTGCCTTTCTTGTTGTTACACAAATTGTCCAGAATAAGAAAGCACTTTTATCCGGAGAACTGTGGTAGGATACTACTGTGCAGAATCATGTAGATGTTCTTAATGTCTTAGTTCTGTCAGAATGGGAGCAGAGGATCTATGAAAGCTATTTAAAAGTATATAGAAGTCAAGTAATATACAGTATATAAATGATTAAGTAGTTAATAGCATAATTAACAGATGGCAGGAACAATTATACATTTATATTTCTGGGCAACAACATTTGGTAGATATAATTATTTTACAGAACAGGTGGTAATTGTCTTTCTTTCAAGAAAATTACATCACTTGGAATGCTTCATAAGAGATGGTCAAATTTAGACCATCTCTCAATTTGTAAAGAGATCTCTTCCCATAACCCCTTACTGCACAAAAACCTCTACTCTTACTGTTCTAAGTTTCCCATAGCGACAATTATGGGAAGAGCTCCTTTGTCTTAAAATAGTAACAAGTTGCAGATCGTTAGTAGGTACCCACTCAGATCATTAGCAGGTCATCTTCAATACTCATGGTATTGAAGAGAGGGAAAAAGGCTGGCCTATTCCTGAATAACATACATAGGACCACGAAACTGAATGAGAAAGAGAGAGATTTTTATATTCAGTGCAAATGGTATGTGAAGACATATAGAAGGATTAACCATGAGAAGCAATCTGGTTGACCTGTGGTCCCTGGAATAAACAGGGCCCCAAAATATCAAAGGACACATTTTAAAAGCATGCCACTGATATTTAAAGAAATGGCTATCATGGTGTGCATAGTCAAAAACCAAGAATTTACCAGAAGAAAAACCCTCCAAGGTAGACCAGATTAGGAAACCAAAGCCATGTGTGACATACTACCTATAAGGTTATAGTAACAGAATCTTGCAAGTATGAATGTGTTCCTCCCTCCCTCCCTTCATGTTTGTGAGAATTAAGGAAGGTCTTGTCTGAGACACTTACTCATGTTACAAACCTGGCCCAGACTCAGATTTCTTTTATCTGACCATTGTCTTGGTTGTGACTCTTCCTCCTGTTCCTCAAAGTTGTTCTTTCTGCCCTTACCCTACCTTTTTCCTAGCCAAGATGTTTTCTGCCACCAACCCTTACCTTCCCTGGGACCCTAGTTAGTCTGTGTATAGAATCACTTCCAGGGGCAAAATATAGTTCACTTGCTTATAGAACAGGACAGCCCCATGCAGACTGAAAGATTCCTCCTTTGAGTCACAGCACAGCCCTACATTTCTGTGTAATACCAGATTCTGAGTTTTGTTTTTTCCTAGTTCGAGGTTCTTTTTCCTTTTTCCTTTTTTATATTTTGACATCTTATATGTTTGGTTTCCTTTTGTTTTATTAAACAATTAAAAAAAATAAAACTCTATGTGTAAAGAACCAGAAATGATCATATTTTAAAAAGAAAGTTGCCAATAACCAGTCATTATTCTTTGCAGAACCGAATATATTTAAAATTTTTATGCTTTTTTAATAGCACACCCCTAAGAGGATTTGTTATTTTTTTATTTGAGTTTTAAATGTTTGAAAACTAATTTTTCCTTTACAAATAGCAATTAAATGGGCATCTAGGGTCTGGAAAACAATTATATATGTAATTATGAGCTGGCAGCAGAGAGAAAAAGCAATTTGTAGATACAGGGTTTAAAGGTGTTTGGCTTTTGCTAGGTTCTACATAATTTAAACAGCTAACATTTTGGCAAGAGAAAGTGGTAATTTAACATTTAAAAAAATAATCTGAAATTAAAGAAAAGAATAATTGTGAAGTATAATTGTGATTGTACATGTGCTTCTTAGACTATTTAATTCAGGAGTGGGTGACTTTTCTATTGGGGGCCACATTCCTTTAGTTGCCAGCTTCATGGCGGAGGGGCAGAAACAAGCAGTGCATGAGACCCAACAGTGGGTGATGCCATTCATTCTTTCTTTGATATGCTCTTTTTTACCCTCTTTTCAACACCCTGCCATTCTTTATTACTGTCCAACTTCTGTTCATGTGCAGCATATTGCAGGGAATGGAAGATGAATAACCCATAGAAGAGTTTTTAAAAGGACAGAAACTGAAAGAAATTAGACCAAGGGGCTGCCAGTAGCCAGAATCCCATCTCTGGTTGTCACTGATACCAAAAGTCATTTGAAATTCCAGTGGTGAGCTGGCTTTGTTTATGTAGAGTTAATGGAACTCCATGTCAGATTGCTAGGTATTTTTGCATCCTGATGGCATGAAGGCTTTGTTTGTTTGTTTTTAAAAAAAGAAACCTATTGGGGTTGTGGATAGTTCTCAGAGTTCTCTGAGAAGCCCCCTTTACCTTGTTTGTTGCATTGTAAATCAACTTCTCTAGTTTACTCACCTAAGCTCTTAGAAGAGACAGTATTGTCAAGCGTTGCTTGAAGTTTGGAATGGAAGTGGATGCAGTGTGAAAGAAAACAGGTGTAGAGTGAAGACAACATTGCTTGATTTCTAACAGAAGAAAATTAACTTGAGTTTAACAGGATTTATTTTTTCTTTATTATAGCCAAGTTGCTTTCCTCCCCTGCACCAGATATTTGAGATACTTAGTTCTGAAAAACAAGACAAAGAAAAAAGAAGGCTGCCAACCAAGTCTTTCTGTGATGTTGTTTGACTCGAAATCACAGGAGCCTGTTAAATGAGCAGAAGTATTTGGTTTCATAGAAATGTCTTTTGTTTGCCCTGTGACTCTAATTTGAATCATCTCTAGGGAGGCTTCTGTGTCTCATAGAGAAGATACTTGCTTTCAAGAAAAAAGAAAGGCTTTTTTTTTTTTTTTTCGCCCCTAAGCACGATTTTGTCCTCTTTTGTTTATTCTAAAAGTCTGCATTGCCAACTTATCACTCTAATGGCAGTGTCATCCATCTGCACATTTTTTTCTTACATACATGGTTGTAATTATTCAGTAAAAATCTGGAAAGTGCAGAAATGGTTATGATTGATTTGCGATATACAAATACGAGCGGTTAGATCTTAGTTTTTTCTGGATACAGTAACTGAGTGACTAATCACTGTCGACCGATTCAAACTGCTTAAAATACAAAACATGGAGTTACTATGTGCACATGGCACAGATGGAGTTATGTATATTTCAGTGCATGAGTAACCATTATGTACCATTCATGATTCTGTATTATTCCAGTCATGTACTTCTGATTCTAGACAGAACATCTTCAAGGGGCAAATCCTAGGTGCGAGGGTCAGGAATGCCCAACCGCAGTGCCAGTTAACCTTAGGAAATAAATTGCATGCATCAGTTTCTGCATCATTCATCTTCATTTCCATCCTCTCATGCCACCCTAAAGGCCCCAACATGCTAGCCAAGAAGCTACATTGCCATTAGAAGGAAATCTTATTTGGAACCTAGAGTCTTCCTACTGTGAAGTTGGAAGTTGGAAAAGTTGTATGGAAATTTTTTTAGATATGTTATATGATGATGAAGTATTGTTCCTTCACAGAACAAGGAGGGATAATGTTGGTTTGTTTCTTGTTTATGCAGATACCCCAACATGTTTATGGTAGTTTCAATGAGGGAGTAAGAGTGTGTTTCTTAATACAGGATTGAGGTCCACACAGATACAGGTGCAGAAATAAAAACTGTGGAACACTCAAGTGCAGGTGATAAGTTTTTGTTTGTCTGAGGGGAATCCTAGATAGTTAAGAAACTGACGCCGCATCTTTTACTACAAAATGTGAACACAGATTTATCGTAATTAATCCCAGTATATCACAACATCTATTTCCATTTAGTCCTGATGCTTCTGCAGGGAGCAGAGGTATAGAGAGAAAGAGGTTGCATATCTTGCCAGCAGTAAGACCCACATGCTCTTGATTCTCACTGCAGGTGTGATACCTGCAGTTATGTTCATGTGTTGCCTGCAGTTACCAGTAAAAGCTGGAAAGGGGAGAAAACAACATATTTTTAATTCAGAGCATCTGCTTTCTCCATTTTCCATTTAAAGGAAGCAGGCATCATGGCAAGGGACTTAGAATATGAGTTTGAAATCTCTTTTGAGCTCTACATTTCAGTATGTGGACTATAACTTTACAGTTAAGGATTATCTAAGAATGGGATGGGTTGAACATTTGATTTCCTCGTTATATGTAATATTCATGGTTGAGCATGGATATTACATATAATGAGGAAATCAAATGTGTTCCTTTCAAAAAGCAGGAACAACAAAGGATAGCAAAATTTAAGTAGATTGGGGGAGGGAAATCCTTTTCATCTTTTAAAAATTATAACAAGATTTTTCTAGCACTTGTTTGCTCCTTTGTTTTTTTTTGTTTTTTGTTTTGTTTGTTTTTTTCATTTCCATGCTTGTTGACACACTCATTCACATTTTATTATATCAGATGCTTTTATTCATCTGGAGGGATGAGTTTAAAGAGGTCACATTGTATAATCACGATGGTATTTCCGCTTATTGAAAGCTGTATATTTCTTTTTAATTTAAATGCTGAAAAATGTTGTGGGATTATTACAGCTCAGATGTAGAAATCAATGGAATTTATTATCAAGGGCTATCTAATCTCTACAGCTAATACAAGACTTCACAGCTATTGATTACAGGTGAAGGATACACAAACTGTTAATCATGCATGAAGGCTGTAGAATAAACATTCCACCAGATAAACGGAAAAATAATTGCAAACAGTGCAGTTATATCTTTGTCTCTTTACTTTGTCTCTGCAGTAGAGAGAGATTTCGCATGTGTAAAAATATGTATTTAAATATATTGATGATCCCCAGATTACTACTGAAGCCACAGTGGTTCTGCTGATTATCTGTGTAATAACATAGGGGTTTACTTGAGGTCCACACATTATGTAGCCCCAAACAAAAGGGTTACTTAACCAGGAGGAGGGAAAGAACAAAACCCCCAAAGAATGTGAAAACCCCAGTAGTATTCTTCCCCTGAAATAAATATAATGCTATATGGTTATTTCACACATAATTTATTAAAGTATATGGTTCTATCTCACCCTATATATGTTTATATACAGTGCTTATAGATAATAGATTTCTGTGTATAGAAATGGTTCAAACTGTGTGTCTGAAGAAGGGAATGCAGAGTTATGGAAATGCTGTCAGACTTCATCTTTGTGAGTGATCCCCATCCACAGCATGCTTTATAGACTTCCTTAGGTGAATATGTGAAAGGCTGGTCTAGAGAATTATTGTCTACAAAAGCTAGGGCTTATGGGCCCGACCATAAGCAGTGTGATAGGGAAGGGGCTTGATATAGCTCTTTATAGTGAAGAGGCAATATTGCTTATAGAGATGGTTTGAGGTGAGTTCCCTGTGATAAACAGAACTCGTATTCTAACCCCAAAGTAGGTATGTGTATTGCAAGCAAAGTTAATTCGTTTTATATGTAGTACATTACAATAAACACTGCTATTTTCCCAATATGCCACAGGTGGGTATAATTACATTGCTTCTGTCTAATTTGTTTTATGACAAGTTGAGTTGAATATGCCAGGACAAACATATGGGGTGGGATACTTGTATGGTAAAACAAGGATAGGGTCAACAATGAATAGGTGCTGAATAAACCCGGACTGAATACACAGCAAGTGATTGTTTGAATCAGCGTACAGATGAGATATAAGTAGGACAGTTTGCAAGGATAAAAAATAATGATGTATAGTGAATGGTTTTGGTGAAATCTAAATAATTACATTTAGATTTCTTTTCCTTTTCTCCTTTATTTTTTTAACTTAAAAAAGGTTTCTTTTAACTTTTAACTTACTATTTCTTACTTTCTTTCTACACTTTGCATAACTTGCTTACCCCAAAATCATGTATATATGATATGTAACAAGCATAATTTTTGATTTCTGACTCCTTACATAAATACTACACTAACTTCTCCTTTGAGCTTGTGGTCAAAATGTTGTTGGTGCCGGTCAAAAGAAGAGAACAATCAGAACCTTCTGGTTAAATGCCAGCAATTTTTTAAAATCATTTTTGTTAAAAGATTTACATAAATACATTCAAAGAAAAAGATATAGTAAATGTGAAAGAGGAGAAGAAGAAGAAAGAAAGGAAAAGAAGAGACAAAGAAAAAAGGGGATAGAAAAGAAAAGAAAAGAAAAGAAAAGAACAGAAAACATGAAAAGAAATATAAAGAAATGGCTTCTGATCTTCCTCTCAGCAGTTATACATATAATTCTAATCAGATCTCTCTCTCTAAGATTATCATCATTCCTTTCTTTATATAACCTATTCTGTCTAATCATCAAAACCATAAGTTACAAAATCATTTTCTTTTTTGCATAAAAAGTCCAGAAGGGGTTTCAGTCATTGATGAATGTCAATAATGATCTTTCTCTAATCAAAGAAGTCGGTTTGGCCATCTCAGCAAGTTCTGTCAATTTCACCAACCATTCCTCCATGGTGCATAGTGCTGAATCTTTGTGCATATAATAATCTTGCTGCAGTAATCGTATATTGAAATAATCTCCCATGACTCTTTTCTAGCTGCGTATCTGTCAGCCCTAGAAGGAAAAGTTCTGGCGTTCGTTGAATATTAATCTTTAAAATCCTCTGTATCAATGTCTGTATTGGAACCCAAACTGTTTTAGCTTTTTTACAGCTCCACCAAGCATGATAGACTGTCCCTTCATGTTGTTCACATTTCCAACATACATTTGGAATGCCTTTATACATTCTAGATAATCTCTCTGTCATCATGTACCAACAATACATCATTCTGTGGTTACTTGGAGCTCAACAAAAATTCCTGCATTTAAGAATTTTTACAAGAATTGTTAAATGCCAGAATTTTTGTTGAGCTCCAAGTAATCAGTTTATTTAGCTAAAAACTTCACCGTTATACTCTTAATGTAGATCAACCTGCAAAATCCACCAAGATATTATGGGGAAGATATTAGTAATTATACATATAGTTATACTTCCATCAGCAGCTACTGCCTTTGGATGGGAAGCTATGAACTTCCTCTCTGTTCTGTCTTAGAATATTTTTTCCCCTTACTATTCTGTGCCATTCTACTTATCTCTACCTCTTTTCTGTGTTTTACTGCTTGGGTGATTTGTATTGCTGCTTAGGATGTGGCTGCATTTACATTCAGATGAAAACAGCTAGGCACACCAAGTATGAACTCAATTATTGGACTGATATCTATTTTTTATTGTATTTGTGTCTCTCTGCAATCAAAAACTCTTGGTGGTTAAAGTGATACAAAGAAAAACAATATAAATCATCCAAACTAAGTAAAAATAAAGTAACAATTCAAAAATAAAAGCAGAGATGGCCCAATGTGGTTCAAATGCCCTCTGGAACACTTACATTTTCAGCATCTTTCTGAACACCATCAGGGAGGGAGGCAGCTTGCTCTTCCCAGGGAAACTGTTCCAGAGAACTAATACTACTACTGAAAAGCAGTGGCTCCTGGCCTCAGCTCCCTCCACCTCCCCAAAGCAAGGCACTAGGAGCAATTTCTCCTGAGATCACCGGATGCGTTGGGCCAATTCTGGTTGGTGGTCCTGTAGGTCCCAAGATGCCAAGCCATAAAGAGTTTTATTGGTCAGGGACAGCTCTTTAAATTGCCTCCAGAAGCTAATTGGTCCATAGCACAGATGTAATATGCTCCCAAAGGGCTGCAGCATTCTGGAATAACTGCAGTATACAAGTAGTCTTTAAAGGCAGCCCCATGTAAAGTGTATTGCAGCAGTCTAACTGGGTGGTAATAAGGGCATGAGTCACTTTAGCAAAGTCTGCTTGCCCCAGGTAAGGCCACAACTGGCACACCAATCAATGCTGGGCAAAGGCCCCTCTAGCTGTGGCCTCTACCTGCTGCACTAGCTGGAGCTCCTAATCTAGAAAGTCCCCTCCAAGTCATCAACCTGCTCCTTGAAAGGTATTGCCTGCTCAGCCAGAGATAACACTGGTGTCACTGGAGAGCTTTGATGGACAAACAATACCTTTGTCTTGTCTGGATTCAGTTTCAGTCTTTTCTGTTCCCTCCAGACCCTGATAGCCTCCACGCATTAGAAACAATGTCAACATTATCCCCCTTTAGCCCAGGGTGGTGAGGCAAAGTTAGGTGTCATCTACATAGTGATGATGCCTCACTCCAAACTGTCAGATAGGTCACCTCACCCAGCAGTTCAGATAAATATAAAAGAGCAGGGGAAAGAAGATTGGCCCCTGTGGAACCCTACAAAGCAGGGGTCATTCTGCTGACCTCTCCTTACCCATTTCCACTGATTGAACCCAGCCATTGAAGAAGGAGCAGAACCATTGCCAACAGTATCTGTAATCCCCAGCTGCATAAGGCAATCCAGTAAGATACCATGGTCAACTGAGAGAGCTAGAGAATCAGACACATTCTCCTCATCCAGTTTCTGATAGAGGTAATCAAAGAAAGCAACCCTGACTGAAAAGAGTTGAGTGCCATATAGTTGATCTGCCACCCCCTTGTCAACTACCTTTCCCCCAAATAGAAGGTTGGAGTCTAGGCAATAGCCTGGGGAGGATCTCTTCAGGAGGGCTGCACCACTGCCTTTTTAAGATCTGCTGGCAAAACCCTCTCCTGCAAAGAGGCATTGGCAATCTGGATCTAGGTAATCACATTCTTCCTAGCCCCACAAAGGAGCCAGGACAGGCAAGGGTCAAATCCTCAAGTATCCGAAGATAAGCTAGAGAGCACCCTATTGAGTTCCTCAGAGTTCAGAGGAGAGAAAGCACCTCAAGTCATATGACAGAATGATGCCCTAGTCACTACCAAAGATTCTGACCCTGAGGACTCAAGATTCTGGTGAATCAGACCAACTTTAATTGGCAAAATGCTGCAGTAATTGATCACAGTGGCCAGGTGGGAGATCTTGTCTTTGACAGGCTACCCTAAAAAGGCTGCTAGACCACAGCCTTTCAACACAAAAAGGAAGGAAAAGTAAAAATGCTTTGCCTCCCTTATCATCACATTATAGGTCAGAACACAGCACATAAACAATCAGTATCCCTTTTCATCTTTCTCTACCAGTGCTCTAGGCATCACATCTGTCCCCTCATTTCCTGGGGGTCCTCTTTAATAAAGGACCAAATAGGATCAGCCAGCAGGAAGAGACTACTCAGGGCAATTTCATCCTGTGCTTGGCTTACCGGACCATAGACAGAGTTGTCTGCTAGAATGCTAGGAAATTCCTCAAGAGCCCTCTGGAAACCATACATGGCCCAGGGCCAGGTTGCTTGAGGGACCACTTCTCTCCCACAGTATCTGCCCTGCCAATTTGATCTCGCAGGGTTGGTGCGCTCTGGGTTCCTTTGATTGAACAATGCCATCTCTTGGAAACCCAGAAGTGTGCCTTCTCTGTAATAGACCTTGCCCTCTGGAATGAGGTTCTCCCCAAGATTTGAATCCCCCACCTACTGGTGTTTCAAAGGGCCCTGAAGACTCTCCTTTTCTTCTTTTTCTTTGTTCCAATCTGAATTTGCTACCTCTCCCATCTTCGTTCTTTTTTGTTTTGCATTTTTTCCCCTTGCTTTAATGTTTTTTACCATTTGTAAATTGCCCAGAGTCACTGGGAGTCAGGGGGCACATCGATCATCATCACCATCATCATCATCATATAGATCCATTAGGCTTCTGGAGCAGACCATTCAAATGGGTGCATGTACCCCATGGAAGTCCCAAGTGGCAGTCAGTGTCATCTGGATCAGGTCATGATCTGACATGGTGAAGGAAATCTCTCAATTGCCTTAGTTCACGGGTAATAACCTAGTTGGCCATACTGCATTATATTTGTACTGAGAATAATATGATTTGTAAAGTAAAACAATATCATTAAACGTTTGGTCTACCCAGTTTGGTCTAGTGGTTAAGGCACCAGGCTGGAAAGCAGGAGAGTGTGAATTCTAGTCCTGCCTTAGGCATGAAAGTGGCTGGGTGACTTTGGGCCAGTCACCCTCTCTCAGCCCAACTAACCTCACAGGGTTGTTGTTGTGGGGAAAATAGGAGGAGGAAGGAGTGTTAAGATTGTTCACCGCCTTGAGATATTTATAAAAATAATAAAGGCAGGATAAAAAAAATCTTAAAAAAAAAAAAAACAGTTTTGGAGAATAGAGTAGTCAGCTTTGTAAATTTGTTGTTGGAGTGAGATTTGAACTGGAGATTTCCTGACATGCAGATCCCTTCCTTAGCCATAATATTATATTGCCTTTTAAAAAGAGAGCATGTTCCTTTCAGTGTTAACTCTCCCTTGTATGCTAAGGAGCTGTAAAAGACACAGGTGACAACAAGCCTTCTAGAATGCTTGGTTATGGAATCTTTAAGTAGCTCCTGATTGTGCCTCAAAACTTGGGGGCAGGAGAATAAAAAGGGAGGAAAATGGCTAAAGACACCAAATATTTATGCTGTTCTTTTTATCATCCTCTTTTGCCATTGCTATTAAATTTGTCTCATTGTTTTCAATTTCACACTGACAAATATGTGTTATCTTCCAAGAAGAAAAGCCACTTCCTTTTATTTCAAATAAATGGAACTGAAATTGTGTGTTGCGATCAACCTATAGGATGTCTATTGAAAAACAGCAATGGCAAAGCACTTGTCAAGCTTGAATGTCCTATCCTTGTGTACATCTTTGAGAAATAGCCTTTTTGTCACACAGGCATGGTAACATATTCTATTTTTCTTTGATTGACAGTGGGTAATGCATTTTATCATTAAAATTGGTTCCAAGGAAATGCATGTTGCTCTCTGCTTTTCCTATTTAATGATGGACCTTTTGTTTTGAAAACAGTCTCTGAACAAAAGTGGGTAATCTCTACAAGGAGACCCTGATACAGACCTGTCATATCATCTATTGCTTATCAAGTGCTAAGGAAATCGAATTTCCTTTTAGCTATTACCTTGAGCTATTTATTAAATCATTCAGTTGCTTGAAGTTGGCTTGTGGATCAGTGGGTTTTGTGTCTTTCTTCTGTTTACTTTTTAAAAAATCTTTTTATCCGCTTCTCTATTAATAACCCTTGGAGGATTTCTAACAAGATGTCATTGATCATGCAAAACTGTAGTACACATAGTACATAGTATAGGGAGGACTCAGAAATAGTCTTTGTGAGGCATAGAGTGAGTCATTAATTAAAGTTTTACAATAGACATAAAGTTTTATTTATTTTTATGTGTGAATAAACGTAACAATAAATAAATAAAAGTAGCTCATAAGCATACAACTATCCTTTTTGGAAAAAATGGGCTTTTATTTCTGTCATGGTGGCATTCAGATTCTTTGATAGAGTGATTAGTACAGAAGATTAAGTACTGCTGATACAAAATAATCATTCTCCATTTTCCCAACCAATAAAGATTTGTCAGAAGGCATACCGATCATGCATGCATCTTTTATATGCATTTCTATCATCTGGGAGAGACAGGGATTTTATCTCTTCTCTCAACTTCACAAGTATAATTAATTTGGGTTCTGGTATGAAGATATTAAATCAATTATCTATTGGAAGCTGTTAAAAGGAATGTGCATGATGGCTACATTACAAAGGAAACAAAATTGGGCATGGCACAGCTCTCCCTATGTAGGAGATATCAGGCACACTGCATCCCATGGGCCATTAGGCAGAGAGAGTGGCATATTCAGACATTTCATACAGTCTTCCAGTTGTTGTTCTCCTTCCTGAGAAACTCAACAAAAGTGGTCAGGAGAGTACAGCAAAAGTCTCCAGTGTCCGTTGTCTTCTGCATGAAGAGCCATAGGAAAGACAACATATTGTTATTAAACATAAAATCACAATTTTCTGATGATTTATTTCTCCAACTCATACTTAGAATAAGCCATGTAATAAGACTCAGTGGCATCTCTTACACTGCTACTCATAGGCATAGCAAAACTAGATTCTGGGCTTAGAAGAATTTTTTTAATGCTATCAATTAGTAAAAATCCAAATTTCATATACATTTATCATACTTATGGCATTGACTACTTCCTTGCTTATGGTTTAAGACAAGCTGGCACTATGTTGTTATTTTTTAAAATCACTTATAGGCATATTTATTTTTATGGGAGATTGCCAGAGTTGCATAAGAGGAGTTCTGGTAATATTATAGAATTTTTTTCTCTGTCTTACGCCTCTTTCTACAAGAAAATGTAACTTTTGGAGAGCCAGTGGGATAACAGGCCATTTTGCCAGTGAGAGAAAGTAACTGATGTAATTGTGTCTTTTCCAGGAGGAGCCACATTAGGAAGAAAAATACACACACACACACACACACACACACAGAGAGAGAGAGAGAGAGAGAGAGAGTGAGTCAGTCTTGTGGCAGCTAAAATATAACAAATTACAAGTTTATGATGACTACACTTGTATGGGTTAGAGTCCACTTTCAACTCATGTCTCTGACAATGAGTCCACCACTATAATAAATTTGTCAGTTTTTAGGTATCATATTTATATATTGTTGTTTTAGAAAATCTTATCTCTAATGAACAGCATATCTGTTGAGAGCGGGGGAGAAGTTCCCCGTATCTGAATGCTAGGTTACTGAAGGCTCTGCCTAGCTAAACTTCTGTGTTTACTTCAAATTGAACCCTGGGAAAGAGATAGAGATGACATGCAATGATATAAGAAAAGCAACCCAGTTTTAATTACTGAGAGCCAGTATATTTAGCTGCTGTTTGCATAGATTGTATTTCCTCATTGCACCTGACTTATTGGAAGCAAGCTTATGTCTTCTTCTGAGTCCTACGCTTATTTATTTGGTTGCCCCACCCAAGACTGATGTGACTATCCAAGGGTCAGCAGGCACCATCACATGATGCTCCAAATCACATTGGATAGACCAAATCTTTGGAGATTTTGGCCATTTTTTAAAAAAATATCTTTAATTTTGAACTTCTTTGCATCTAGGGTTGTTGCTAAACCTATAATCAACAGGATGTGCCCTTAGGGAGGAAGAATTTTGACATGCAGAAGAGATATAATAAACTACTGAATAATTACATAGTGCCCTAGGCTTTCAAACATTAATGTCTCCGCTTATAGGAAGTTTTAAAAACATAACAATGAGTTAGGCATCTCTGCACAGAAGATAATATGTTAGCAAAGTATATTTCCTTGAATTTAATTAGAATTTTTGATTGGAGAGTATGTGAAGAAATAAGCCCACAGAAGATGAGAATAATAAAAACAATGCCCCGATAACTTTGGAAAATATAGCTTGGTTCTTAGCTGGAATTAAATTGTAAGAAAGCTCAGCCGGTGGTCTGTAGGGCAGAGAAGCCCTGAAGAGTAATATCTGGGATAGGTTCATTCTCCTCCTCTTTTGGATGAAATTATTCTTAATGAGATGCAATTAAGTTTTTCAGATTTACTAAACAAAATAGCCACCTCTTATCAAGAAACAATTATTAGATTACTGTCCATTGAGGCTTTGCGGCTAGAGGTTTTACAGTGCCCCAGTTTAAAACAATTGGATCTGATCTCTCAGGACCCTGTTATGGATGTTCTTCTGAGCAGAAAACAAAAATTGCACTTCAAAGCATCATTTTCAGCAGCAGTGGGACAGCTGGCAGAGTTTTACCAATGCTACAAAGAAATAGGGCTGACTGTAATTATCATCTCAGAAAATGGTCATTCTTTGCTAATGATGAATTGATCAATACAAAACTGATTTGTCTGTCCTTTCTCCCCTGTTTTCTGGCACAAGAAGTAGAGGGTGCTTTATGTCTTTGGTTACCAGAAGCTGTTTTTTGTTTTTTTTAACATTTCAAGGATTTATTTTTTTTTTAATCTCATGATGACCATAGGTGGGGGGCAAACTAGAAATTCTGAAATACTGTAGCTTTAAGCATATATGCATTTACTATTTTGTTTTTCTTTGTTTTTTGTTTTTACTTTTGAAATAATCACAGTAAATAAATAGCCTCCATCAATATAACTGGGGAAGAGATGGAATTGAGACACCTTTTTTCTCCACATTGAGATCCTTGTAATGGTCCTCCTGTCCAGTTCCCAGACTGCTGTTCTGCCATGGAGGGAAGCTGTCATACAGAACGACTGCTGCTTTTCTTCAGAAGGAACTAATTGATTGGAAGGAGGGGAATCTCTTCCTTCAAGGGGCCTGTGCATTTAGTGCATTGTTTAATTTGGCCCACAAGCAATGACCAATGTAATTTCTCCCACTCCGAGATCATCTGGAATAATATCTTAAAAAAGAGGACTACTGTCACTAGCCATTGTAATGAACTGGGACCTCCCACAGCATCATTTCTGTTGGGACCTGACACTATTGTTCATTAAATAGGTTATGTATTCAGGAAATCCAAAAATAAAACTACAATTAATAACCAATATAATTTATTCTAATAATGTTTGGACTAATGGCATACAGGGCAATCAAATAATCACCTGATGATTAAATTATAGTGTATTTGTTTATAGGCCAAATTCAAATGTCACCAGTTTTACTGTGATTCTTGGCATAATTAAGAATTTGTAGTCTAACACAGGGGTCATAGCCAGTTAACTGTTAAAGTAGAGAAAGTCAGGCTCTTAAATAAGAACTATTTTCTACCTAAAGGAATTAGAATTTGTTTTTTGTTGGGCTAAACTATAATTGGTTACTACTTGATTAGCATAATCAATTTCTTATTCATTAAATAGCACTTGCTGAAAAAAAAATTTTTGAAGTGTGAGTCTAGAATATAGGGTACTGAAAGGAGAAAGAAAGAGGTATCAAATCCTAGTATATAAAAACAATTATTAATGAAGAAAAACATATTTTAAAAGTTAAAATTATAGAAGGCATAAGGATATACAGTACTTAGTAAGGTATCTGTTTTAGTTAATAGTTCTCCTGCTGGCAAGAACAATTAATATTGCAGATAATTAATGCATGTTTCAATTATTATTTGCATACTTCCTTACCTGTTAAAAAGACTTGCCAAACATGCAGGACAGGTAGGTACCTTTTCTGCTAAATGTGCCATTGTCTTGCTAATCAGTCATGCAAATAGACAGGCTGAGAATGTTTGAACTTCACTTAGATCACAAGTCATAGGAAAGGTCTCTTTTAATTTCATTTAATTCATGGCTTAGCTAAAGTATTGAGACTGCACAAACTTTGAACCAGATTGGGAGTGCAGTTTAGAGAGGGGGAGAGCAAATCAGGTAGCACCTCCATGAGAAAATCTTCACACCAGGATAGAAAGGGCCCTTTGAGTTCTTTTAGTCTCAGATTTTCTTTGAGAACTACAGTCAAAAAGGCATATACTTTTTTCTGTCCTGCTGGTTAGTAACTGGAGAACCTTTTTCTAGGCCTGGAAGTGGTTACCAAAAAATTATGCCCTACACAAACATGGGTAATTACTTTCTATGTGCTCCTCTCAGATTGCTAATTTTACCATCAGTACCTTATACCAGATTTGTCAGTTAAACCTTCAAGGCACTAAAGTTTAGCTTATTATTTAAATGTGTATTCCATTTCTGAAGCCCTTAAGGCATCTAATGAGAGCCGGTTTGGTGATTGATTGATTGATTGATTGATTGATTGATTGATTAATAGACAGACAGACAGACAGATCTGCTATAAGGTACTGGTGCTATATATAGAGGACCTGAGATTGAGAAAGAGACATACTGCACATAGGGGTGAGAGGGGAATGAATGCATGAACGAATGAATGAATGAATGAATGAATGAATGAATGAATGAATCTCTTTCTCTCTCTCTCATACACACACACACGCACATCTAACCAGCAAAATAACCAAATTTACCTCCCCCTCCCCCTGATAAAGTAAATCAACCATAGCCAAAATCATCATTAATTCAACTCAAAAGGTCTGCTGAACAGAAAAGATGTGTAGAACATGTTATGACCCTCTGAGCTGGTATCCTTTAAACTCTTGTTCTAGTCTGTTGTTTGTTGAGTTCTGAAGCTCTGAGTTTGAAGGAGTTGATGAAAACAAGCTTATTATTGCTGAGATGTTCATCGCCTGTTCTCATTTATTATACTGTCTTTTAACCAGAAAAATAAAAGCTAGTGCAGATGGAAAAATACCCACATTGGAAGCTGATAATTGTGAGCAGGAAGAAAAATCCACACATGACATTTGAATTGTGAAAAATACCTTCATCCAGCAAACTCTATGTTGAATCAAGAAATAGGGGCTTGTATTAGCTTGAATGCTTGAACACATTTAATGTAGCCCCTGCTTGACTGCCATTTGGACCTTGCTGTTTGCTCAGTTAAGATTTTTAATTTGTTTAATTAGTATTTTAAAAGCCTATGAAAATTTGTGAATGAATATTTGTGTGTCTTTGTGTGTTTGCACAGACACACACAGTGAATATTTGAATTATGTGCGAATCTAACATCCTGCATCTGAGATTAATGCATAGAAATCATAATTTTACTAATATAAATAAATATAGTGGAGAATAGACTTTTGAATGTAGCTCCACTATGTATAGTCATGGTCATGACTCTCATTTTGCAGTCATTTTAATTAAGTTGGACTATAAAGTTAGTCTTGCATGGGGGATAAATACACTGGGGAGTTGGTGATAGATTGATGGCTGCCCAAGGAGTAAAACAAGTAACTCTGATGTTCTCTAGCAAAATTGAGATCTATGTACATGCAATTGGTCAAGCATGGGTGGTGATGCATATTTTACCAGTTCAGATATCTGCTAGTTTATTTGGGGAATCAAGGAAGGGGTCTGATGATAGCTATTTCAAAGTGATTTTCTATTTTAGTTTTTCAGCTTTCTGCTGTGGATAAATAGCAAAGCAACTGAAGTCATAAATTTTAATTAATATCTGTATCATTTTGGTTACTGCTAGCTTAGTAGAGCAATTAGTGTAATTAGTAAACAGCATAGCTTGGTGGCATGATAAATCACAGTTAGGAGCACGTTGTCTCTTCACCAGGATGATGTATTATCCAATTTACTCAAATTTTATGTGCGCCCAAGGAAATCACAAAATAAAAAGAAGCATTCCAACAGCTGTTGGCAGTCTTTGGTGGCTCTTGGTCAGTCTTCTGTCTGTCTTCCCAAATATTTTTAATTAGTCAAAAATGTCTGCTAATTAAACATTTTATTTTTAACACTTGTGGATGTTATTAAGAACTTGTACAAAAGGGACAGAGGAAAGGAATGAAACTTTTGTGACAAGACAAGGGAAATTTAAGTTTGCACAATGGCCATCTTGCAGACCCCATCTACCAGTGTGATCACGTATATCAGTTTTCCATATGTGATACAGGAACCGCAAAATAAAATGTTCCATGGAAATTATTTATTATGCATTGGAATAAAAGAAGCAGTACCATCTAACATAGTAGATTTGATAGATATTCTGTTTTAATACAAACAGTTGATTTTAAAAGATTTTCATTGTGTTCATTGTCCTCACTGCCTCATCCTGGTGGTGAGGACCCTCAGGGGGACAGAGGACTCAGGCACTTGGGTGAATACCAACAGCAGGAGTGGAACTAAATCCTGTGGCTGTCACTTGACCAGCCACATGGATCAGTGGCCATACTGGCAGTCTCCATTACCTTCCTTCCAGGACTCAGGACTGGAGCGGACTGGTCTTTGCCTGACTGCTGAGATGCTGGGGCAGGTTTAGGAAAACATCACTTTGGACTCTGGCTGTGTAGAGGAGAAAATCTGGGAGTTCTACTAGCTGATACTATTTCGGAGGAGGAGGCACAGTGGGGTTGTGCTGGCCTCCTGCCCTCATGTGAGAGACCGGGGGAGGGGGCTGAGCTCAACTTGCTGGGCCTGTTGAGTGTGGGTCTTCCCCGGTAACACAGGTGAGAGTGGGGTGACGGGGAGGGGAGGGAGAAGGAGAATTAGAGTGTTTTGTATAGATCGGAAGGAGGAACTGGCACAGGCACTGAGTACAAGCATTGGGTACCCTCCTGCTAGGAATGGAAGGTGCTGGAAAATGTAGTTGTTTTGGGATGGGCCCATTAGCTTTCAGGGCAGGAAGGAAGTGGGTGGGATGGGATGGGATGGGATGGGATGGGATGGGATGGGATGGGATGGGATGGGATGGGATGGGATGAGATGGCAGGAGGTAGTGGGCAGGGGGTGGCACTGAGGTAGTGATGGGCATGGGGTGATATTGTAGGAGACAGGGGGCAGGAAGTTCTCAGGGAAGGCAGACCCAATAGCTAACACAGATGTCGCTTTCCATCCCCCTGTGCTCAGCCCCAAAGCCTGGTCACTGGAACCTTGGAGGCCCTGGACTCCAACTGCTGCTGCTTAATGCCAGATTGATCAGCAATAAAGCTCACCTCATCCATGATTTGATCGTGGATGAGAGAGCTGACCTGGCCTGCCTTACTGAGATCTGGCACAGAAGGGAGTGTTCCTCTCTCAGAAATGTGCTTCCCCAGGTTTCAAGTGTGGCGCCAGCCACAACTCCAGGGCAGGAATCTCTAGTGGCCTTTGGGGCACTGTCCCAGACATAGTTGGATACCAGGTTGTCTTTGTGAAGTTGGGTCACAGGGATCAGTTGGGCTTGCTGCTTACTCCCTGTGGGGTGGCAGTGGCCAAGCCCGGGCTCATGGACTCCATGTTGGTTGGCAGTGGAGTTCCCAGGTATATGGTTCCTGCCTTCTCTGGGCCTGGAGTCAAAGGTGGCCCAGGAGTTCATGGCCACTGTGGCAGCCATGGAACTGGCCCAGCTTATTGACAGCCCAACTCAGAGGGTTTTTTTCTGCAGGGTGCCTCAGGGCTCAAGTTTCTCCCCTCCTATTTAAATTCTATATGAAGCTGCTGGGAGAGGTCATCTGCCAGCATAGGGTTCAGCATCATCAGTATGCTGATGTTACCCAATTATACATCTCTACCCTATGCCAGGCACATCATGCTGTTCAGGTGCTGACTGAGTGCCTGGAGGCTGTAAGGACCTGGAGAAACCAGCTATGACTCAACCCTAGCAAGATGGAGTGGTTGTGGGGTTTCGCCCCCAGGTCAGGAGAGTTGACATCTCTAACTCTGGATGAGGTAACACTCCCCCATACAGATCTGGTGTGCAATTTCGGGTCCTTTTGGACTCACGGCTCCTGCTGGAAGAGCAAGTGGCAGCCATGGCCAGGGGGCCTTTGCACAAATCCATCTTGTGCACCAATTGCACCCATTCCTGGATTGGGAGGCCTTGCTCACAGTCACCCATGCCTTAGTCACCTCCCATTTGGATTACTGAAATGTGGTCTACATGCAGTTGTCCTCGAAGTCCATCTGTAACCTGCAACTGGTCCAGAATGCAGTGGCACATACAGTTTTGTGTGCCCCACGGTTCACCCAAAGCACCCCACTGCTTCATAAGCTGTACTGGCTTCCAGTTGCTTTCTGGGTACAATTCAAGGTGCTGGTTATCACCTTTAAAGCCCTACATGGCACAGGGCCAGGTTGCTTGTGAGACTGCCTCTCTCTGAGGGTATCTGCCCATCCTACTAGGTTAGATAGGATGGGTGTGCTCCTGATCACCTCCCTTAAATGATGCTATCTGATGGGACCTTGGAGGCATGCCTTCTTGGAACAGCTTCCCACCAGAGATCAGAGGAACCCCTACCCTTTTAGCCTTCCAGAGGGCTGTGAAGACCTGGCTTTTCCCCCAAGCACTGGGCTAGGATGGAGGTTGACTGTGAGGATGTTTGGTCTGGCACCTGGAGGGGAAAGGTACCTTTGTTTTTAACTATGTTTTATGGATTGTTGTGAGCCTCCTAGAGTCATTGTACAAGATAGGCTGCCAAATAAGTCCTATAAGTAAATAAATAAAAAAGAATTCAGCATTTTATGCATGAATTCTGTGGCACATTATTTTGTGAGTTGTTAATGTGATAGTATTATATTCTGTATTTTTAGAGCCTATGAGAACACCCAAGACTTTAAAAATTGCCGAGATCCAGGCACGTCGTATTGCTGTGGATTGGGAATCCCTGGGTTACAACATCACCCGCTGCCATACCTTCAATGTTACCATCTGCTACCATTACTTCCATGGCCACAATGGAAGCAAAGCTGACTGCTTGGACATGGATCCCAAAGCACCACAGCATGTTGTGAATCACCTGCCTCCTTACACAAACGTGAGCCTCAAAATGATTTTGACAAATCCTGAAGGACGGAAAGAGAGTGAGGAGACCATTATTCAAACAGATGAAGATGGTATGTTCAGCTTTATTCCTTAGCATGTAGAACTAACTGGTTATTGTGATGTGTGGCTCTCCTACCTCTAGCTTCTCATGTTCCAAATACCTTGTGAATAAAAAAAAATGTCATTTTGAGACAATATTTACATAATCTTAATGTAAATATCTTGAATCTAGCTTTTAAAAATTCTTTTGAATGCCTAAGATTTTGGAAAGAGAAAATAAATCGGGGGCCTTGGACGCATAACATTTGTGCTGTCCCAGATAACCCTCTTGCACAGAGGATTTCTCATCGCTGGGTGGCAGAGCCAGTTAATTTCCTGCCCAGCACCAGTGCAGGAAGAATGACTTTATACTGTATATTCAATTCTACAAGTGAAGAACTGAAACTTGGAGATGGGTGTTCCTCCATTGGAAGAAGCTCCTATCCTCTCTTCCTCTCCAGCTTTCCCATCTCCCTGCTTGGGTTATGGTGCCACAGTACTATGGTACCTTTTCACTTGTTTTTTTAAAATAAGCAGGGTACACCAACTAGCTGCTTCTTACAGTAGCTAATTTTTTTAAAAACTGGTTTTAAAACCACATGCAAAGTTGGAATGATGATGGGCAGGGAGCTGAAAGGCTAACAATGTTTATGCTTCCCTATTAGCTATATAAGAGTGTTGAGGGAACTACAACTACTTTTATAAAAGACTGGAAACACTTTATAGACTTTTTGCTGAAAATGGGTAAAAATGAACTGCTGATTTTGGGATTTATTGATTTAAAAGTTTTGTTTATGGGAAGAAGGGAATGACGATATGCAATATGGGAGGGTGGAGGTGGTAATTGCTATGTTTGTAACTGCTGCAAAGAAGATCGGAAGTTGCTTCTTCAGATATTTTTCTTTTTCTTGCTTTTTTGTTATTCTGCACTTTTTCTTTTACTCTTCCATATTTTTTTCTATTTCTTCTAAGTTTCTGTAATTTTTAAAACCTTTGTAAAAATCTTCTTTTCGTAAAAATTATTCATAAAGAATAAGAGTGCTGAGGACAAT
Source organism: Python bivittatus (assembly GCF_059951505.1). Taxonomy (NCBI): domain Eukaryota; kingdom Metazoa; phylum Chordata; class Lepidosauria; order Squamata; family Pythonidae; genus Python; species Python bivittatus. The sequence goes on along the minus strand of NW_028277030.1, from coordinate 67,423,876 downwards.
GATGGGGCGCTGCGAATAAGTCTGTGTCAGACTGGATCATAGAAATGGTGAGCGTGTAGTGCACTTCCAGTTTTGTTGTAGAAGAAGGATGACTCCACTGAAAGTGGCGCATTGTCCACTTTGTTGGATATTGATTGGTATTCCTAATTAAAATGAAAACAACTCTTCAACTCTTGTGGGGTTATGTGGGCGGAAATCATTCCCAGTGTCCGTATGATGATCAGCAATGTATATACAGAAACTTTATTCATGTTCATATGAATATAAGTGACATTCCACTTATTACTTGCATACTCTAATGATAGACTCAGCTATTAGCATAGCTTCTCTTCACACTTTGCTCAAGAAAGAAAAACCTGAGCTGAATGGTTGGAGTTAGTATGTGCAGGGATGTTGGGAACAGAGCCTTACATGAAGTGCACACGCATGTTCTTAGATGTATGTAAAATGCATTGATGGGCTTAAAGTCAAACAGGTCTTTAGTTACATAAAGCCAAACATAGTAGGAGAAATTGGGAGAGAAAGGGAGAGAGACAGCTTATCCATTAATTCTGATTCCAAGATTCTATGCGAACCAGTCCATAGAAATTTCAATTATATTTCAACATTTGTTTAAAGATCCAAGTAACACCAACAAATTCCTGAACTGGTAGTCCTCAGTTAACAACCATAATTGGGACCAACAACTTCATCGCTAAGCAATGCAGTCGTAAAGCGCAAAATCACATGACTGCGCCAACTTACAACAGCAGTTCTGGTTGTGGTCATTAAGCGAATCACACAGGTCATTAAGCATGATGTCACATGACTGCAACTTGCGACTTCCTGCCTGCATTCCCAATTACTTTGATTGTCAGAAACCTGCAGTGAAGGTTGAAGGTTGCGTGACTGCAGGAAGCTGCAACCATTATAATTACATGCTGGTTACTAAGCACCTGAATAGTGATCACGTGACTGCAGGGATGCTGTGATGATCGCAACTTCGAGGACCAGTTGTAAGTCTCGTCATTTAGCACCTTCGTAACTTTGAACAGTCACTGAATGAGTGATCACTAAGTGAGGACTACCTGCATATACTTTTATGTTCTTCCTACTCCCTCAGTAATTATAAACTGCATAACTGAGATTTCTGACTTAAAATAATCTTCATTTAATTCTGCTTACAAATTAGCTTTATTTATCATATTTGAGGGAAAATAAAGGATGCTTTAGATGTTTACAAAGCTCTTCAGTGATTATCCTTTATGAATCTTAATTTCAAGCAAATTAAAATAGAATTAAACATTCCTAATTACATGGAAATGATAATATATGAAAGTAGCTTAATGTTCATACAGTTGAGTTTGCGACTAACTGCATATTCACATTGCAAATATTCATATTAAAACTGTGGTACACAATCCGATTTTCACATTATATACTTCTGGGAAACCCAACCAGGTTATCTTATTGACATCAACAGAAAGGGCGGTAGAAATGCTTCACTGGAATAAACTTCAGAAACTGCAGCAAGGAATTTCAACTAAAGTTTAATATACTGTCCAGAGAGACAAATCAGAATTTGTAAACCATGGAATATATTGATTATGATTTATAGCAATGCCTAATTCAGTAAATCTTGGCTGTAGTCATGGTTGTATTTCCAGAAGCCAAAATAACTTAGAAATGTTGAACATATGGGAAAAGAAAGACAAGCAGCTCTAAACTATGGTTTCTCTGACTGGAAACTTGCACAATGATTGATATGCACCATAATGATTTGATATGATATCCAGCTGAGCTGGAAGAAGAGGGAATAGGGACAAATGAGCATATATAACTTGTGAATCTTTGTTGAAACTAAAAGACTTTAGAATAACTTTTATATATATTTCAGTGATGTCAGTGTTTGTGATCCATACAGTAGATGGCTTTGTGAAGGAGCAGCCATAGTTTATGAGATTAAAGCAAGCTAGACAACATTATGGAATGCTGACAGTAGTCACCTGCTATGATAGCTAAGTGCTACATCCTGTATCAATGCAGCAGCATGCTTCTAAATACCAGTTACTGGGGGAAAACAGCCAGAGTGTCCTATTGACTCATGTTCTGTTTAAGACTTCCTATGGGCATCTGGTTGGCTACTGTGGAAACAAGTTGCTAGAGTAGATGATTCTGGTTTGAACCAGCAGAACTTATATTCTTAACTGGGGTGTTGTACTTCAATAATATTTCCCAATACAGTGGTTTGATATTCATAATAAAGTACCATAAAAGAATTCTATAATCCCCAGAAGGTACAATTATACTTTTATCACTTGAAAGTGAATGGCAGTCATTCAACTGGGACAAAGTAGGCAGTTGTTCTGAGGTATGCCACTGAAATACGCCCAGAAACATACTACCCTGCTCTGACACTAGGTATCACTTTTAGTTTATTTCAACACGTGTCCTCAGATACAGTGCTTTTAAGTCAGTGGAGCCATCAAATTTCATGGAAGAAGTAACATGCTAATAATTTCCCTGTTCCTAAACAGATCAAAAGAGGTAATCAATAGCAGTGTGGAATGGTGATTATTCCCCTCATTGTAACTGGTTCCCCAGTTTGCTTTCTTCTATATGTGTGATTCACTTCCATTGACTTTCTCAGGCAAAGCAAGCAGAACATTGTTGGGAAATGGAACTAAAACATGCCCTCTTTCCTTGATTATAGAGGGACATTTGTGGAGTGGGGGGAGGGGTGATCGGGGATTTGAACCCATTGCGCGGCTAAATTGCAATTAAATGTGTCCATTCCAAAGCACCCATGAGCAGAGATTGATTTTAAAAATTTAAAAGCAGGGAGAGGAGACTAAGCAATGCAAAACAGGAACAGCTGGTTCAAAACTGTGAACCCTTCATTTTGTATATGAGATGAATGGCAAACAGAGTTCAAGTCCTTGGATCGTTGATACCTGAGAAGTTTGACAATGGACATATTTGTTTGTGAACTCTTGTTTTTTATAAACACGAATAAAGCTGGCAGTTCATCTCCTGGGTTGTTCATAGCATTTATCCTGCTTATATAGGATCCATTTGTTTCACATTATGCTCACCTAGTCCTCACAGTGAAGCTATCAGTGCATGGTGCAATGAGGGCTTTGTTTTTCAGCCAGCTTGTCACGGAGCCTGACAATGAGTAAGGCTGAGAGGGAGGGACTGGCCCAAAGACACCCAGTTGGCTTCTGTGCCTAGGGGAAGACTAGAAGTGGGTCTCTGGGCCCCTAATCCAGCATCTTAACATACACCACACTAGCTCTCAGTTAATCTCCTGGGTACAGGATCAAAATGTCCTTAAAGTTATGTGTCTGCATATTTCCAATTTCTTTTAATGTACTTTGTGGCTGGAAGTTACTTTGCATTTACCTATCTGTATATATTATTTATGCCTAATAGCTCATAGTAAACAAAGGTGCAACTAAGCTATACCGTTGTGCTGTTTTCCATCCTTTTCATTTTCACTAGCAAAATATTTGAATGTCAAAATGTAGCATATGAGCCAGCTGCAGATTCTTTTCCCCTCTCTCAGATATCCATATAAAGAAATGTGGAACTATGAGGAAATACATAAATCATCTGCAGACCCAGCATTGCCAACTCCAGATGCTTAAAAACCTCTGATTTATATACCTACAACATTTGTAATACAAATGTGGAATTTTATATATTTGCACATTGGGTTCTCAAATGCTCTTCTGACAGCCTCATATTTCCATCTAGCACACTTCTGTGCATCATTTGCTGTAGTCAAATCCAGAAATATAAAAGAATAAATCTTCAGAAGAGAAGATAGAGAATTGAGGTAGCATTGTCAGAAGATGCACGAACACCAGTTCAAGATCTGATGGGGACAGAACAAGACCACGTAGTTTGCAGATATTTATCTTTCATTTGGTTTTATAAAGTCAGAAATAAGCAATCTGGATATAAGCTGAGCCTCACTCTGAGGAGTCAAGTTTCATTTTTCACGGGCTTTATTGTTTGTTTGTTTGCATGGTTCACTGGGCATTTTCCTACCTCCCAACAGATACCTTGGCATAGCCAAAATGAAAAGAACCAAAAACAAGCATTTTTTCTCTCTGGACCTGCATTTTCAAAAGCATTCTAAGTAACAACTCTTAACACAATATGAGGGGTGCCTTATATCAGTGTTCAATATATGTGCACCCCCGACTGTTCGTATTTCCATGTTCTACTCCTATTTACCACTCTGGGTTTAAGGAAAGGGCTCACTTGAATAACTGACATTGTGCTCCCTACTCTCAGAGTGAAGAGTTGATAGGTGACTGGATGGTTATTCTCTGGCAGGCAAACCTTTGATTTTCCTGTTTTCCATCACCTTCACCATAGCCAAAACCCTGGGGTCATTTGGCTATGTGCCTGCACAGTGCTTTTTCCCTTCAGCACTATTCTTCCGAAGGTTGGGTCCTCAGACACTTGCGCGAATCTTCTCCTGATCTTGAAGGGGAAAATTCCCCATGACCCAATTTACAAGTGGAGACAGCACAATTTGCTTGAGCCAAGTTTATTTGAACACCACTGGGGTCAGCATACAAGGTTCTGCCCACTTAAGGAGGGTACAAAGAACCTTTATATAGTCATATAATAAATGCTGACCAGTAATGGTATCAAATGCCAATCATCTTATTTTTGATAATATGGGTTAGATTTTCTTATAATGAAAATACACAGTTAATAAAGCAGAGGTTGGCACAAATCAGTTTTTGTGGTTAGTTACTTTCTGGTTCCCATTTAAAAATACAAATGCTGATTTAAGATAACCCATGAGCCAACATCTGCAAATGCCTAAACAAGTCATTAAGGAGACTTACTTGAGTTCAGGGGCTTTGGTAGTTTGAAGTTCTTGGTTCAGGTATTTGTTTTACTCTTTCAATCTTATCCATCGTCCCCAGCTGTTAAAACCTGGTTTGGGTCCCAGACCTCGAGTTGATGTAGTAATGTACTGTTGCACTTCTGAGGCCCCTATTTTGTTTGTGTTGTTTGTAAGATTATTTTAGTCTGGGCAGTTTTATGTTTTATCTGTTTTTATGGATTTTTTGATTTTGTATGCCACCCAGAGTCCATTGGAGTTGGGCGGCTCTAATACATTTGAATAAATAAAACCCCAGAAGTCCTACTTAATGTCAACTATTCAGCCAATCTTACCCTGGGTAGCAAGCTACCATACACAGTCTATCTTCAACAGCTAGTAGAGTTGCCCAGTTTGTTTTAGCCATGATAGCATTTCTAGCTACCAGCCAGCTCCTCTGTTACTCAGCTTTTTCCTCCTAGAATTCTCTTCAATCATAATGTGTCATCTGGAAGTTTTAACATTTCCTCCCTTGATGCAAGCTCCATATCTGCTCCTCTGCCTATTAACATGATGTTCTACAAATAGCTAAACTATTTTCTCTTTCCAGCTCCTTATCAGCAAAGCACAAAGCTAACAGAAATTGTTTGGCTGCTTTCTCTCCTCTAACACCCACTCCTGAATCCACACAGGTATATGGATCCATGACTAGTCAGCACCAAAGCAGGGCTGACAACTGGCTTATCACATTCATTATTATCATGATTTGGCAGAAAGGGCAAGGCCTCTTAAGACTTATTAATTGGAGAAATTAGGAAAGTTTATTGGAGAAGTGAGAGGCTGGTCAAGAGCCATGGTGGCTAATCAACTTTTATGAATTTCCAATATAAAAGGGCAAAAATACTCAATTAGCACCTGGATAATACTGGCAAACAATGGTGCTAATACAACCATAAGATTTCTAAGGCATAGAAAAAAATGGAGGAGCTTAATTGGGCTACAACTGCATTTAGTTGCCCTGCATGCTATCAGTGATTAGAACAGAAGGTAGAGGTAAGCAGCATTTCCTCCTCCTCTCTTTCTGTGATGAGACTTCCACTCCTTTCCTTTCTGCCTGGCACTTTCTTCTCTTTACAGGTAGTCCTCATTTAGCAACCACAATTTGGACTGGTAACTCAGTCATTAAGTGAAGCAGTTGCTAAGTGAAATTGTGACTGTGCTTATGATCTTAGTTCAGCTTTCCTTTGCAGCGAAGGTCATAAATGCAAGGATTGGTTGTAAAGTTACTTTTTCATCACTGTTGTAACTGCAAATGTCACTAAATGAAGCATTTGCTAAATGAGGACTACATGTATGTTCTTCTCTCTCTTGCCTAGTTCCTTGTTGGTGAAGGAAGAAGCCCCTCTGAGGGCTCTTGATTTTAAGACATATGAAATTAGGCCCAGGGCCACAGTTAATCCTCTACTGATCTAAGTCTAGACCTCAGTAATGGAATTTTTCAAGTTACTGCTTTTTTGTTAATGCAGTGTAACTAAATAACATCAGTAAGGCAATGGAACCAAAGTTGTGATTGGGTGTGGGGATGGATTTCAAATGCTAATCTGCACTGATAACCAGTTTTTTAACTGGATTCTAGTTTCGTTCTCACTGCATTATGATGATTCCCAATCCTTTGATTTTATATGCAGTCACAAAGCCCTGAACATGCAGCCTTGGTGCCTGAATTTGTAATGAATAATCCAGCTTTGCACATAATATAATTCTGTTAATTTACTCGGTACATTGCAGTGCAGTTATTGATCATGTGTGCCAAAAGAAATCTACCACCTGGGCCAAACCATGTGCCTTGCAATACAAAGTTCCTTTGAACTGTAGTCAAGAGAAACAAATGACATTCCCATAGAAAACAGAACAATGCCTACAGGAATTCAGCAACCGCCACAGAGCAGCCCAGAAGGACTGTCAAGGCGCATCAGCTATGATCTGCTGTGATATTTTTGTCAGAGTTGTGAGGCAAAGAACAGCAGTCTGAAATAGACTTATGGATGAATATATTTCATGAAAGATGAGTGTTCTAAATTCCATCTGTGTACCTATGGTGGCTTTACATTTTGAATTTATTTTTACTTTATCAAATTACATTAGATGTCCAAGGGGCAACTTATTATTTATAGTTTCATATAATCTGAAATAAATCTGACACCAGTAAAGGACCTCCTGCTATTTCTTAATGCTGCTGGCACATTGCATGATATTTTCTTTGATCCATTAACTTTATTTTTTTGCTTTTACAAAATTGCTATATGTTTTGAAAATCTTTAGGAAATGTTATATGTGAATTTATGTATGTTGAATTAAAGCACGAGAAAAAACTAATTTAAAAAGCTATGTGAATATAGATTTAGGTGTTTAAATAAAAGCAAATTGTTGCCCACCTGAGTGTTTTCCAATATACATTTCTTCTCAGATTATCTGCTGATACCCACAAAGAGCTATGAGTTGTTTTATAGATGCCTTATAGAACTGAAATCCAGAATAATTTAAATATTATTTATTTTCTTGGCTGTTATTTAAATAGCAACATCTCATACATACACAAATATACTTAATGTAGTTTTCAGCAGCCACAGGCTAGTTAAACTAGGAGCAGGTGGAATATAAATAAATGAATGGCAACATGGTATACCATTAATTTTATTTTTTGCAGTGCCCGGTCCTGTACCTACAAAATCGTTAAAAGGAACTCCCTTTGAAGACAAGATCTTCTTAAACTGGAAAGAACCGATGGATCCAAATGGTATCATCACCCAGTATGAGGTAGTAATAAAACTGGATTGGGCAAAAACACATAGGTTTATTTCTGACAAAAAAAGAAAAGTAAACCACTGATGACATTTTGATCTGGATCCTGAAATAGGCCATGGGTTATGAGGTTCCCCAAGCCTTTTTTTTTTTTTTTCTATCCCAGGACCTTAACAGATCAGTAGATAGTCTGCTTAATCAAAATGCACTATTATACTATGTATATTGGCTTGGAAGGTATCCCTGGCCAAAAGCACTCTCCCAGGATTTCAGAAAAACAATGTAAAATTGTAGAAATGAAAAAAAAGTGCTATGGTTGCCCCTTCTTTTCAGTCTGTTTCGGGTAACTGAGTTTTAGACTTGAGAACGTAATGACTGGAATCATCATATGTGGACAAACCATCAATTGTATTCAGCACATGGCTGTGCTTTAGTTTGCAGAGTCCCCGGGTGCCTGGTTGTGTTTGTGTCACTGCCCACTGCTCAGCCTGAAGCTGAGCAATGTAAGACAGAAACCATTTCCATGCTGTTCAAAGGCATTTGAAAAAGTACGTCCGCTCAGAAAGGCACACGGGCAGTCTCTCCTGTTCAGAAAACTTGTGTTATGTTGGGGGCATGAGGGGTGAAGAGAGAGTTGTGCATACATGTGCCCTTGCCTGTACATGAATGTGTTAAACCAGTGTTTCTCAGCCTTGGCAGCTTGAAGATGTGTAGACTTCAACATGGCTGTCTGGGGACTTCTGGGGGTTGAAGTCCACACATCTTCAAGCTGCCAAGGTTGAGAAACATTGTATTAAACCATTTGAAGTTATCAGGGCCACAAATATTATCCATTTTTTTATTTAAGGAAGAGCATGTCACTGTCAAGGCACCATGCGTCTCACCCAATGATAAACCTATGAGTCTTAAGTTAGCATGTGCTACTAATGATCTTTTGTTTCAGTCATAGAGTGGATAAAATTTTTAGAATAAAAATGAAAAATGCAGCCTAAAATTGCATAATGATCTTGTTTTTTCCAAGACACTGCTAGTGAGTTTGTAATAAATGTTAAAATCCAGGACTTAAATATGCAACTTTGATTTAGTTCTGGTAGCATTAATTTATAGCCTTCTAAAATCATGATTTAATGGAGTCCTGTCCAATGAAGGCTACAGATAATATATGTGAGAATTATTAATAGATATGAGACATTTCTAGACTTCAAGGTAACATTTTTCTCTCCTGGAAACTTGAAATGCAAATACTGATTTTTTTTTAAAAAAAGATCATATATTTGATGAATGAGCCCTTGAGGAATGAAGGGAAAATAATAATTTTGCATCCAATTTCTTGTGTATCTATCATTTTTAGAACTGGGCAGCCTTGACAATACCACATTTCTCATTAAAACAAACTAAATATCTGTTGGAAGCTCTTAAATGCCTCAGTCATATATTCAGATGACTTAGTTAAGCTGTGTTCTTCTAACAGGTACTTTTAATTGCTGGTCCTTCAATAAAGATACTTATAGAAAGAGTTCAGTGTATACTTAGTGTATACAGTGTAAATTCAGTGTAAGAGTTTGAATAAACAAATATCAGATAGCTTCCTTATCTGTAGGTTTATTAGAAAGAAGGGTAAAAAAGATGTGTTAATGTGCTACAAAAAATAAACTTGTTTAGCATTGTACAAATCAGAGCTGTTTGCATAATTTGTGACCCACCTGCCATGTTTTGTAGTCCTAGGGATCAGTAACACTATACCTGTATTTCACTACAGAAATTCAAAGAAAATGGGGAAATGAAGCATTATTTAAAAAAAAAAAAAAAACTTAGGGAGCAAATTCATAGAAATGTCCTAACCAGGCTTGAATTTCCACTAAAAATCTGACATAATTTCCACAGGTCAGTTACAGTAGCATACGATCATTTGATCCTGCAGTTCCAGTGGCTGGGCCACCTCAAACTGTGTCAAAACTATGGAACAGTACACATCATGTCTTTCCCCATCTACATCCTGGGACTACCTATCAGTTTTATATAAGAGCCAGCACTGTCAAAGGTTTTGGACCAGCTACAGCCATCAATGTAACAACCAATATTTCAGGTAAGAGTGAACATGGAACAGTTGGAAAATTTATCACGTTGAATCTCCTTCTCCTTCTCCTTCTTTCTTCAACTGAAACCACTGTCACTTTCATATAGAGAATACATGGAAAACATGGTGGCAAAAAAGCATGATATAGTAAGTGTGTAAGGATAAATAGGCACCAAGAAAGATGACTGTGTATATTTAAGGATGTACATATTTAAATCAGTGAAGGTTGTAGACTGTTTAAAATTCATACTGAATTATTAAGATTATTATGGAATTTTGCAAACGGCTGCAAAATTCTACTATACAGTTACATGTACTCATTTCTGCTGTGTTATATATTAGAATGCAGCCCAATGTTCTTTTCACTGAAGGAATTCTGGGAACTGGTGCTAAACTCCTGAAAATTGTTTTGGTTTGGTTTGGTTTGGTTAGTTCAGTTTTTAAATAATTTATATGGCCCCCATCTGATGAAGTTGACTCTGGGTTGCATACAAAGATTAAATCCCCCCAAAAACTCACCAGTTCATTAAAATCAATATTAAAAAAAAAACATTCTATGCACAAATGGAATTGATAGTTCTCTAACTATAGAAAATGCATTATTTTAATTATTTTATTTACCTTACCTTACTCTGCTAGCAATCTTTATGAACAGATAAAATAAACTTGTCTTGCATATATAGATTGCCTTCACTTAACTATGGTAATTGGGACCTGCAACTCAATCGCTAAGCAATACAGTTGTAAAGCAAGATGTCACATGACTGCACTGACTTACAACAGCAGTTGCAGCAGTCCCAGTTGCCATCATGAGGCGAATTCTGCTCAGTCGCAGCATCCCGTGGTCACATGATTGCCATTTACAACCTCCTGCTAGCTTCCCCAATGACTTTGCTTGTTGGAAGCCTGAAGTGAAGGTCACAAATGGCGATCATGTGACCACAGGACACTGCGACGTCATAATTATTAGCCAATTACAAAGCACCTGAATTGCAATCACGTGGCCACGGACACACTGTGATGGCCACAACTACAAGGACCCATCATAAATCTCATTCAGCACCATCATAACTTTGAATGGTCACTGAATGAGTAGTTGTTCAACAAGGGCTACCTGCATACAAAATTAATACAAATACTGATGGTTTTACAGTTCATTATTAGTTTAGTGATAGATTCTGGGCCTCTTCTTTGGTGCTACCAAGAGTGACTAGAAGTGAGTATCAGGATAGAGCAAAATGAACATAGTATGCTTATTGTTACATAAGTAGGTGTTTCTCTGGATCTAACTATCTTTATATGTCAGTCACAACCATGATCTGTAGGTAGCATTTCTGAAATTGCCTATAGCTGGTGTTAAACTACAATACAATGATAAATTGTCCCTAAGACATATAGAAGGTAAAAATGTCTAGTCATCTACCTAGCAATTGATGCTCTGTGTTATCAGTAAAATATTAAGGATCACAATGTTCTCCCAGGTTGAGTCCCACACTAGCTACTATACAGGTAGACTTCACTTAACGACTGCCCTGTTTAGAAACCATGAGGTCACAACAGTGCTGAAAAAGTAACTTTACAACCAGTCCTCGCATTTATGACCATTACAGCTTCCCTGCAGTCACATGATCACCATTTGGGTGCTTCGCAACAGGCAGACATTTATGAGTGTCCCACAGTCACATGATTGCTATTTGCACACTTCACAGCTGGCTTCTGACAAGCAGAGTCAACAGAGAAGCCAGCAGTAAAACTGCAAGTTGCGGTCATGAGATGTCTCACTTAATGACCATGGGTGACTTGCTCAACAACCACAGTGGAAGTGAGGTCATAAGCTTGTTGCAGTCACATGACATCTCGCTTAACGACCAGATCACTTAGTGACAGAGTTGTCAGTCCCAAATGTGGTCATTAAGCAAGGACTGGTGTCATTTATTTAAAGATATTTGAGTAATTACTTGATCCAAAGAAGAACATCTAAATTTATAGTACTTAAACTTCCAACAACAATTGTGCTTTTTCTTCTTTCCTTTTATTTTTTTCTAACTTGCTAGTGCATTTTGAAACAATAAAACCATTTTCAGAAACACAAATAGTAGAACATGAGATCTTGAAAATATGAGTTTATCTAACAGTGTCTGTCTGCCAGTGGATAGCTCAAATTTCCCCTTTTGTCATCTGCTGAAACAATATATAGTGAAACCTTAATTTATTGACTTTGATGCAATGGACTTATATGCAACAGACCAAACTGGCTGCATTTTATCTCATCTGCATAATGACTTAATTAACACATTACATAAAATGACATAATTGTGTGATTTGCATTATTTGTGTGATGACATACTCCCCAATTCACTACACTTTTGTGAATAATGGATACCTCCTCCCCCCATTATTCTGTTAAAACAAGATTTCGCAGTACAGTATATGGAACTAAAGACAGCTCAGTGATACAATTTAGGGAAAATAGCTACCAGGATGTGACCTTGCACAGTGGAATATAGACAAAGCTACAGTGGAGTGAGGCAGTGGAAGCAGTGAAGTTAAAATAGAAGACTTATGTAGAACTCCTGCTAGACTCTTAAATACTTACAAACACAATGCGAACCCTGTGCAAATCTACTCTGGAGGGTGAGGGGGAAGTGTGTCCTTCAGAGCATACTGAATGAGTTTCAGGCAGGAAGGGAGCCTGGAACAATGTTTGTATAACTTTGGCCTAGCTAAATGCACGTCTTATGAAGAAGGAACAATGTGATGGGAGGAAGAATATTATGTCTCCCATTTCCCCCTGTGCACACACCTTGTTGTTAGTTTTTAAAATAATATATAATGCCTTATAATCTACAACAAAAGAAAAAAGAAAACAATGACCAAATACAATTAAAAACCAAAGCGCACACACACAAACAGAAAACAACATAAACCAAAAAATAAAGCATTCAGTGAGGAAAAAGGAAGAAAGAACAAAAAATAAAGATAATCATATTAGAGGTATTTTTAAATGTATCAATTGCCATTGAACAGTCTTAGCCCAAAAAGTTTTTGTAGAGCATCAAATGTTTTGCTAAAACTTTCAAAGTCTGGGAGATGGGTGGTTCATATAAGTCAAGGTTCCTCAACCTTGGCAACTTTAAGACGGGTAGACTTCAACCTCCAGAATTCCCCAGCCAGCAAGGCTGGTTGTGGAATTCTGGAAGTTGAAGTCCACCCGTCTTAAAGTTGCCAAGGTTGAGGAACCCTGATATAAGTAAGGAAGGACAAAGAGAATATACCTTTTCGTACAAAGTGAGAAGAGTGGCAGCATTTATCTCCTCTAAGAATAATGAGTATCTTTTCATTTGAATAGTACTTGTTTATCATCCAGCAGACTCCAGTGAAAATTGCTGGTATTTCAAAAGACTAGAATTAAACATCAGTTTCTCGAGATGAATAATTTAGGAATGGTATATATAAGCTTTCAGAAGACTTGAAAACTTGTAATTATTTTGCAGTGTTTATTTATTTATTTGATATAATTGTATATTGCTTCTCATTATTGTAAATCTTAAATTGCTGCAATTCTCAAAATAGGCAGCTGTTAGAAGTGTGGTCTTTCACACTGAGCTGCTGCATCACAGTTAAAACACTGCCAATCAAATGGGAAAAACTATGGTAGAACAAATTATAGATAATGGATACGTGATTCAACCACATGTTCCTGCAACTTGAGCAATATTTCTAACATAGCAGTTACTGAAACACTGAATAGAAAATGGCCAGGCATTATTAAAGATTCTTATTTCAATTTATACATTGAGGTTATTTCTGTAGTGGATTTCAGACTACAAACTCTGAAAACTGTACAGCTGAGTCCATGCATGAAAAAAGTCGCTGAAATTGACAAGTTTCCATGATACTGTTGGGTAATGAGATTAAGAGGAGACAAGGTATATAATATCAACCTTTATATCTACTTAAAATATACAAAAGGTAAAATTAGATATAAAATACATCCTCAACAATACAGAAGTAACAACAAAGAATATAAATAATACAATACAAAATATATACCAGACAGCAGGGTAAAAGCAGTGAGCATAAAAAGGTAAAATCAGAAAGCAGCAAAACAAGTAAGAGGAAGGATACTTCTCTTATACAGAGTTTGCCACCTGATTCGAATAGTTCACAGCCAAAAACAATCACTATGGTTAATACTGTTCAAGGTGTAGATCTTGCAAATGTCCAACAGATACAGTTCCTCCCCTTCCACACCAATCTTCCTGTTTTGAGAGAAGAATCTGTAGCTAGGGTATAACCACATTCAGGTGTACATTATTACAACCAGTGCCCCCCCCACCCCATTTTTTTTAATACAAAAAAAATCTCTAAATGGATCAGAGCTAAGGTGATGTTCAGGGCATATATGTCCTAAGGCATATATTATTTTTAAATTCTGAATATGGTTTAGAAAATTCTCTTGAGACTGTAGTAAGAACTTAAGTCATGTTACGAATCTTGACAACTTACTGGGCTATTGTCACAGTTCATCAACAAGGCCTAGTAAGTACTAATAATTTCAGTTGAGTGGTTGAAGATTTGGATGACTCCTGATAGGTCTACTTTATCTTCATATGTAGCTCAACCCTAGTCAGAGGTCCTCCCTCCAAAACCCACCAAAACAGCCACATTTCATTGTTGTTTTCTTGCTCAATTCAAAAAAGCTGTACAAGAATTCTGGATAGGATATAGAAGAGGGATGTAAAACAGAAGTGAGAGATTGTTGTAGTATTCATGCCAATTTTTTACAGTCCTGTGATATAAACCTGGATGATGATATTACTTCCCAAGAATGAAGAGGTCACATAATGCAGTTTTGGTGATTAATTTGTATTGCTGTAAGGCATTACTAGATCTTTTGACTAATCTTGACTATAATTAATATTAACTATAAGTGCCATTTTCTGTCCGGACTGGCTTCAAAGTTAGTTTTAAACTGTAGCTATTGAAATTATAATTGTATTTCCTGCCCTGATTGGAAAATAGAATAAAGAAATGTGGAGGGGGGGGAATGTTATATCCTCTGGTGGACCACAGCAGATCCAGGTTGCATGAAACATCGTAAAAGAAATCCAGTGATTCTATATTGGCTCCTTACAACTTTAACCCAAGAAAATAGAGATAATTCCAAGAAATGTCAATATTTTTACATGTGGTAAGCTTAGAAAACTTGAAATTCCTAATTTTTCAGTGTCATGGCTAAATATATATTCTAACCTAAACCCCATACTACACATCACTGTGATTTGCAGCTTGCTTCACCAGTTTACAAAGTTGTCAGCGAGTAATGTTTTTTTTTCTGTGAAAAACTGGTAGAAAACCTGGATTTTTTTTACCAATGATGTCAATTTTCTTTTGACCCAGCTCCCACATTACCAGACTATGAAGGTATTGATGCCTCTCTCAATGAAACAGCCACAACCATAACTGTACTCCTGAGACCAGCACAAGCCAAAGGAGCTCCTATCAGGTAAAAATAGCAATTACATTAAGATCCTCATGTAATAAAAATGGAGGAAAGAAAAAAAAAACTTGGATCAGCAGCTGGCAACTTTTGAGAGCTATATGTGTGAGCATATGCACACACACTTGACAACCAAAAAGTAGAGTGGGCAAGGAGATATTATCATGACACTACGTAAATGGGATGAGATATTTTTCATGTTTTGGGATGGCTTCCATGTTTTATTTTATTTTGCTTTGCTGTCTTGGTGCACCGCCCCTATAGCTTAGAGCTTAATGCATTTTTTTTTAAATTTCCTACTGGAAATCAGTAGGAAATCATACTTCTGATTTACATGATTAGCCATATAGATTATGTAACTTATCCCTTCTTCAAAAGATCTTAATAATTCAATGAATGAATGATCTGAAGCCTCTTTGATGTGACTGTCTTGCACTTCGTTAACTGCTTTAGTGCTTATGGGATTTAAAAAGGCTTTATTCCAATACAGTAGGCCTTACTTCAGCATAAACAGGTAAAATATTGAATTGCATGAGACTATATAATGTAGATATACTTTTGCCATGCATTAATATTTAGCTTAGATGCCAGGGGTGTTCAAAAAAAGTCAAGAATGAGCTGCAAAATTGCCTACCCATAGTGAGATAGGTGTGAACAGGAACATTAATCATATGTCGAGTACATTCACATACACAAAGAAGTGTGCCTTCCTTTAACAGTAAAAAAAAACTGTGTGGAAGAAGGTGCAAGATCTTCCCCTGATTCCGCCTTACTTATTCAAAACATCCAGACTGTTTTCCTTCTTCTTTGTTCAAGGTGAGATGAAAACAGAGAAATGATAGAACCAAGAGAATGACTAGGTATGATAATATGTGAGGGGAGAATTTAGAGCACTTCTCCTGTGCACCCCTTTTGTCACATGAGGTGACAAAAAAATGTGAAAAGATGTTGATTGCCATGGTTGTCTCTATTGATTTCCTGATGTGCCATAGTTCTAGGATCCATAATGGAGGCAAAGCCTTCTCAGATGATATTCTAAAAACAGGCTCATGATGCCCATGCTATTTCTATTCTTGATTTAAATAGAAATTGTGCATTTTAGATGTCAGCCTGCCCTGTACAACTGTTCCCTTTTCTTTCCTGCCTGCTCCGTGCACATGGCCCTTGAAGCAGATGTTTGCTAATCCAATTCAAAATTGCAGGTGCTGTCAATCATTTCTTAAGATGCAACATGCTGCGGTAGTCACAGTTCTAATCATGACAGAATCGTGTCTTTCCTGCCAAGTATTATATCATAATCTGTAGTTTTTTATGGCCTCCTGAAGCTGTAAGCCAAACAGCAGATCTGAAATACAAAGGGAGACTGGATGAATCAGTGTTTGTTATAAAATATGAAGCTTTTTTACCAAGCTGGAGATCCTCAGCTCAGCCAGTAAAGAATAAATATTTATTCAAAAATGAGATATGTGTGCATATGCAGAGACACAGACATGCAGACACGAATGATTTATTTATCATTAGCAACACATACTAGTTGAACCTTTCTGCTAAGCAGTGTCTTCAGATTTATAAATAAATGTGTCAAGAAATTGCTAATGAAACATGGATATTCTGTTGTTCCATGCTCAGGATCAAATTTACCATCTCCTCTGATATTTTCTAAATTAACATAAAAACATAAAAACAGTTCTGTTGGATCAGGACAAGGCCCAGTTTAGTCCAGCACTTTGTTTCTCACTGTCAGAGTCTGCACACTCAAACCCAAGTTCAGTAAACCCTCTGGAGTCTATTTGGTTTCATCAAGGATTTCTTTATTGAGAAGCAGCATACAGCACACTAAAGTTTGTTAAGTCTGATTTTCCCTAGTGTAAAGCTTTCCTTTTAACCCCCTTTCCCCCCCTCTTCTCTACTGTTCCCGCTTGAATTTCTTCACGCCTGTTCCTGGGTCTCACGGCCGTTTGATCTTGTTGGCGCCTCCAACCAAGATAGTGGTTGCACCTGGCTCGTTGTTTTATTTCCCCCCTCCTCCTGACATTTATGGCAGGAACCAGCAAGCGGTTATACAAATCATAGTCTTATCTTTAACTAACATTTAATCCTTGTTGTGTTGTTGTTTAGTCGTCAAGTCGTGTCCGACTCTTCGTGACCCCATGAACCGTATTGCGCCAGGCCTTCCTGTCCTTCACTGCCTCCCTGAGTTTGCTCAGTTTCATGCTCATTGCTTCAGTGATGTTATCTAACCATCTCATCCTCTGCCGTCCTCTTCTCCTTTTGCCTTCAATCTTTCCCAGCATCAGGGTCTTCTCCAAAGAGTCCTCTCTTCGCATTAGGTGACCAAAGTATCTGAGCTTGAGTTTAATTATCAATCCTTCCAATGAACAATCAGGGTTGATTTCCTTTAAGATTGACTGGTTTGACCTCCTAGCAGTCCAGGGGACTCTCAAGAGTCTTCTCCAGCACCACAGTTCAAAGGCATCAATTCTTTGGCGCTCAGCCTTCTTTATGGTCCAGCTCTCACAGCCATACATTACTACTGGAAAAACCATAGCTTTGACTATGCGGATCTTTGTCGGCAAGGTGATGTCTCTGCTTTTTAATATGCTATCTAGGCTTGCCATAGCTTTCCTCCCAAGGAGCAAGCGTCTTTTAATTTCATGGCTGCAGTCTCCATCTGCGGTGATCTTGGAGCCCAAATAAATGAAGTTTGTTACTGCTTCCATTTCTACTCCTTCTATTTGCCAGGAATTGATGGGCCCACATGCCATGATCTTAGTTTTTTTAATGTTGAGTTTCAAGCCAGCTTTCGCACTCTCCTCTTTCACCCTCATCAGGAGGCTCTTTAGTTCTTCTTCACTTTCTGCCATTAGGGTGGTATCGTCTGCATATCTGAGGTTGTTGATGATTCTCCCTGCAATCTTAATTCCGGCTTGTGATTCTTCCAGCCTGGCATTTCTCATGTTGTGCTCTGCATATAGGTTAAATAAGCAGGGTGACAGTATACAGCCTTGTCATACACCTTTCCCTATTTTGAACCAATCGGTTGTTCCATGACCGGTTCTAACTGTTGCTTCTTGGCCCGCATACAGATTTCTCAGGAGACAGCTAAGGTGGTCTGGTACTCCCATCTCTTTAAGAATTTGCCACAGTTTGTTGTGATCCACACAATCAAAGTTTTTTGCATAGTCAATGAAGCAGAAGTAGATGTTTTTCTGGAACTCTCGTGCTTTCTCCATGATTGAGCAAATGTTGGTGATTTGATCTCTAGTTCCTCTGCCTCTTCGAAACCCAGCTTGTACATCTGGTAGTTCTTGGTTCACATACTGCTGAAGCCTAGCTTGTAGGATTTTGAGCATAACCTTGCTAGCATGTGAAATGAGTGCAATTGTGCGATAGTTTGAGCATTCTTTGGCATTGCCCTTCTTTGGAATTGGAACGTAAACTGACCTTTTCCAATCCCGTGGCCACTGTTGCGTTTTCCAAACTTGCTGTCATATTGAGTGCAGCACTTAAACACCATCATCTTTTAGTATTTTAAATAACTCAGCTGGAATACTGTCATCTCCACTAGCTTTGTTGTTAGCAATGCTTCCTAAGGCCCACTTGACTTCACTCTCTAGGATCTGGCTCAAGGTCAGTGATCACACCAGCATGGACATCAGGGACATTAAGATCTTTCTTGTATAGTTCTTCTGTGTATTCTTGCCACCTCTTCTTAATCTCTTCTGCTTCTGTTAGGTCCCTGCCTTTTTTGTCCTTTATCATGCCCATCTTTGCACTAAACGTTCCTTTCATATCTCCAATTTTCTTGTAGAGAGATCTAGTCTTCCCCATTCTATTGTTTTCCTCGATTTCTTTGCATTGTTCATTTAAGAAGGCCTTCTTATCTCTCCTTGCTATTCTCTGGAAATCTGCATTCAGTTGCTTATATCTTTCCCTTTCACCCTTGCTTTTCGCATTCCTTCTTTCCACAGCTATTTGTAAAGCCTCATCAGACAGCCATTTTGCTTTCTTGCATATCTTTTTCTTTTACATTTAATCCTACTAACTATATATCACTATTCTACATTCTTAACATGCTTTCTACTAGCTTTGAATAATAGCTTGTGCAGGTCCTGACACTCACAGTGGCCAACCAGATGACTCTGGGATGCTCCCAAGCGGGAATTGGAGACATACCCCTGTCTACCCATTGTTCCTCTCCAACTAGAATCTGGAAACATGGTGCTCCCAACTTAGAGGTAACACTGAATCTTCCACTCCAGAGAAACAGCTCTTGACAGACATGTCTTCCATTAATATATCCAATTCCCTTTTAAAGCTATTCAAATTAGCAGCTATCCCCATAACTTGTGGAAATGAGTTCCGTAGGTTAATTATGTGCTGTATGAAAAAAATATATATATTCTAAATCTCCTTCCAATCAACTTCCCTGGATGACCACTGGCCTAGTGTGTAATTTATCTTTCTCTGCCATGCATGATTTCATACTTTTTAATCATGGCTCCCCTCAGTGACCTTCTTTTTAAACAAAAGAGTCCTAAACTTTCTAGCCTTTTCTCACAAAGCAGGTGTTCAAGATGAGTATTATTACTTGTATTGGACATAAGTAGCTATGGTTTTGGTTCTCCTCCTGCATTTTTTCTGGCTCAAATGTATCCTTATTCAAAGGCAGCAAGCAGAAGTATACATAGTATTCTAAATATGGACTTAGAATAAGATTTGTACAAGGCTATTACAAAATCAGAAGTTTTATTTTCAACTCCTTTCCAAATGATTCTTTGCAGAGAATTTGCCATTTTTCACATTGAATCAGCATCTTCGTTAAGGTATCCACTATGACCTTGAAATCATTTTCCTGATTAATTGAAAGCAGCTCTGATTTCCTCACTGTGTATATGAAGTTAGGGGTTTTTGCCTGAATGTGCATCACTTTAAACATATTTAAACTGAATTGCATTTGCCGTTTGGTTGACAATTCACCCAGTTTAAGGAGATCTTTCTGGAGCTCCTCATAATCATTTTGGGGTTTACCCCAAATAGCTTGATATTATCCATAAAGTTGGCTAATTCACTACCTACTCCTAAGTCAAGATCAGTTATGAGCAAGTCAAATAAAGTACAAGTCCAGCACAGTTCCTTGAAACATGCTGCTGATCTGGGTATTGGCCATTGGTCAAATCCAAAACTGCTAGGGAACTCCTGGAAGTCTGGCATTCACACAAATAAGCCATCAATAGGCCCAGAGGGATAAAGCCCTTTAATTACCACTTAAAAGATACAACTAAAAGCCTAAGAATGAAACAAACAGTGTAGACCACATCCCCTCCAGGAGCCGATACCCAGATAAGCAGGAAATAGCTCTGGATAAATAATCAGGAAAGAAGCAATACTTTAATCAAGGAATCATAGAAGGAAGAAACCACACCTCAGCCAAGACTGACAGGGCAAGCAGCTATATGTAAGCAGCCAGCAAACCCTGCTCTCCATCACACTTATATGTTACCTAGCCTGGCAATGAAACACTGCAAGAAAACCACCAAGCTCAAACAACACCAAGTCCAACCCTGAGCTACCTATAATCTCTTCTATTGGAATAGAATTATGATCAATACTTCCTTTTGTTTCACAACATGTTTGTCTCAGACCAGATGACAGTCACCATTTAGGATTAAATCCAGGACTGTAGCCTCTGTAATCAGTTGAAAGACCCATTATTATAAGGCAGGTTATTTAGGTTATTTAATAAATTTGATGTCTCGTCATAGCCTAAGCATGAATGTACTCAGACTACAGGTAGTCCTAGACTTATGAACACAATAGGACCAGAAAATTCATCATTAAGTGGTGCAGTCACTAAGCAAGGCATCATGTGACTGTACTAATTTTACAACATTGTTGTGGCTGTTGTTAAGTGAATCATGTGGTCGTTAAGCAAATCACACGTTGTTAAACAAATCACATGGTTCCCCATTGATTTTACTTGTCGGAAGCAGGCGGGGAAGGTTGCAAATGGCATCATGTGACCCTGGGATGCTGCAACCATCGTAAATACATGCTGGTTGCCAAGCACCCAAATTTTGATCACATAGCTACAGGGACACTGCAATGGTTGTAAGTGCACCATAAGTCACTTTTTTCAGTGCCATTGTAACTTTGAATGGTCACTAAATGAATGGTCGTAAGTCGAGGGCTACCTTATGTGAATACAATTGTAACCCTCCATTATTGTACCAACTTCTGCTTTGTATGCCTCAGATTTCTTTCAATAACTCAAGATCAGAACACTGAGGGTGATCTTGAGTTATCGAAAGAAATCTGAGGCATGTCATCAGAGGGGTAATAGCATATTCCTGGATCTAATTTATATTTGTGGCCAGATAATGCCATCCAAAGTGATTCTGTGGAAAAACCCAGTCATACATTGTTTTTTGGTTTATACTTTTGGTGTGAAAAGCAACACCTTTCCTAATACATCCTTTCCTTTCCTTTCTACACTGTGTATATTCTGGAATGTTCATATCACCTGGATTCTCTCCATCCCTCCCAACTTCTATTACCTTCATGATATCTCTGCTTATGCTTATACACAGCCAAACACTCTAATTCCCTTTTCTTGACTTGGAGACTTTTAGCCTGGCATAGAAATATCTGTAATGATGTCCTTTTTTAGTTGCCATTGATGCAAGCCTTTTCCTGGCCTTGTCATTACCTTTTTGTCTCCTGACTGCCGTGTCCATCCATTAACCCATTTCCAACATTGGCCCTATCCTTTATAGTATTTCCTGAGACACCTATACTTTTCAGAACTCTGTGCTGCCCAGCACTGGTCTGCTTCCCCAGGGACCAGTTTCAAAGCTGCTCTGCCACCTTTGTAATGTTAGCCATCAGCAGCCTGGTACCATTTCAGTTCAAATGGAACCCACCTCTCTTTTACAGGTTCACTTTTGTTCCCCAAAGTTTCTCAGTGTTTTTAAAATCTAAATCCCTTTTTCTGGGACCTATCCACATATTGAGACTCCTATATTGGTGCTATATTTCTTTTTTCTTTTTTTTCCTATAGGAACCATTTAACATGTGCTATACTTTTACAGATTTAAAGTTATAGCTTCCTCACATGGTCACCAAACTTACCTGGATACTTAGTCTGTGAAATGTGCACCTCCCATGTTAAAATTAAACTTTGAAGCTTTGAAATCAGAAGCCTCAAACACACTATGAATACATAAAGAAGTCGGAATCATACTCCTAATGTTCCAATTATTCCTGCAAAAAAATATTAAGACTTTCATGCATTCATTTCTTCTGTGTGTTCACAGATTTGGAACAACATACCACTGAGTCCAACATCCTGCTTAGTATAGGAATCCAAATGAAAAAAATACCTAATTTTCTATCCATCCTATGAATGAATTCATCCAATGAAGGGAAGCCCACAAACTTCTGTTTAGAAGCACCTCTCAGATCTTTGCATTAAACCCAAAGATCTGAATCTCCATCTGTACAGATATTGGGGCAGGACTAATTTATATGCTCTGGTTCTTCTTATGTTCGGTCTGAATGCTGAAGAAAATTTCCTTCTCCCAGTGTCAGAATGAAAAAAAAAACATGCTTTGTGGTACCATGCCACAACCTACATCCTTACATACTTGCACCCAACATTTTGTCATTTACCTCTCCGCCTTGCAGACACCTTGCACCCTCCCTTCCTAGACATAAATTGATTTTGCCTTAAATCCAACTCTAATGAGATGTTAGCTCCAAGTTAAACTATAAATTAGGCAATAAATAAAACCTTACCGAGCCTATCCCCCCTCCAAGACATTTTGCTTTATATACGCAACTGCACTGTGGTTCCATACCCTAATTCTGATTATTCTAAACAGGCAAGATTTTGACATTGACAAGTTTAGTGATCTCTTGGTACTGTGGAGAGCAAAAGGCTGGTTGTGTTGTGTTGGCTGCTCAGAAAAATAAGAGCAGCTGTGTCTGTAAAGTCTAAGATAAGTTGCCTATGTTCCCAACAGAGTAGTCCAGCTGTTTATATGAAACTTTGTAATTTAATAGCGCCTAGATTCTTAAAGGTAACAATAAAAGTGCATACAATTCTATATCTTTTCATGGAAAAGCATCTGAACATAGTCATTCATAGAGTAAACTTTTCCACTTTGCTTATCACCATTTGCCCACACTGGTTTTCAGTCCCTTGTGTCACACTCACTTTGCTTTTTGCTACTTGAGTAGATTTTACCCAAGCAAAATAAACCATATATGAATTGAATATTGAAGTGATGTGGATTTGCTTCTGGCTCATCAACCCTGAAAGGTCATAGTTACTTTTCCTTTCAACAAGAATCACATCCAATCTCGATTAAGAGCATTTTAATTGATTACTTGACATTCTTTTGAGAAATAGCATGGCCTAAGCCTGTGATGCAATTTGCTATTAATAGTCAGATACTGTAGATAGGAATGTAACTGAGAAAATGGGTACAGCAACTCTAGTCTGGTTATATTATCTCCATATTGGAGATAGGGCTGGTGCTTTGCTTCCAATAATCTCAAATTATGATCTGCCAATTTAGATAGGGATTCCAGTTATTTGTGTGTGTGTTTTTTCAGATTTAACAGTTGTTCTCTATTCAGTTTTCACTCAGTCACACCCCACCCCTCACCTTTTCATCAATGAATTTCTCACAGATGCATCAAAACTCAATGTCCAAGGAGTTGTGGGGGGGGGGGTTCAATTATTGTTTATTATTCCATGAATGGCGTATAGTAGAATGTCCCTTGATTCTCTAAGTCACAAATAAATTGTCTGATAACTGTGCATTTGTGTCTGTTCTTGTTTCAACTCTTCCCCAGCAGGAAATGGAAACACAGCCATGTGACCAAATATTTATTTATTTAGCAGTTTATATGGCCACCCATATCACCCTGGTGACTCTGGGAGGCTAATGACTGTTAAAAACAAAAGCAACAACAAAATGAAATGCATAACAGCAGCCAAGGTAAAAACCAGTTAGACAACAATTAAAATAACCATCTCATGAGCCCAGGTTAACTTGAACAAGGCCTTGTGAAAGATTGAATCCCTATCAATCAGAATCCCAAAATTTTGGAGACAGCCCCATGGGAACATAGGAGTAATGACACAACAGGGTTTGGAAGCCAACTTTGTGATTTTAATGGTCAGGGTTGGACCCATAGGATGAAAGATGAGGAGTCTCTACCATGTTTTCCCAGAAATCCTCTGAATTTTACTTTTTCTGGCCTGCCTTGGCACTGTGGCTTTGTAGTATTTTTGCTACCACAATCTATCTCAATAGGGAATACTCTCCTCCTTAACATCAGAGGGTAGAACATAAAATAATCCACACCCTCTTTTAGCAAATCAAGGAATACATGAATTACAAAAGTAAATTAAAATCTGTTGTGCTCCCTCCTGTAACTGTAGTATGACCTTGAGGAGTATACTAGGGAAAACCACCCTCATACCCTTAGGAGCCAAAACAATATAATAGGCTTTATTTGTAAATTAAGTTTTATTAAAATAAGAAAAGAAAAAGATTACAATTTTCCTCTCCACTTTAAACAGACTCTTGTGAGAACAGTGACTGTTGGAGATATTACTCCTATAGCACTGCTAAAATTACAAGCAGCACACTAAAAATAATCTCCAAGAAAATAGTTCAGAGGAGAAATAAAACTGTGGAGCAGTCCAGGAGATGGTTTCCTGAGTTGTTGTAGTTTGGAAGCACTCAAAGCTAAAGAGGTTCCAAAATCCATAAAAGAGAATAACTACACAAATTGCTGAGCATGTGCAGTGAACATGAAACGATAGCCAATAAGTAGGAATTTTAAAGTCTCAGGGATGTTAAAGCATTTAACAAGTAACATTCATTAAAATAAAACCTAAAATTCTGAAAAAGAGTTGTAGCTGAATTTTATTACCCAAACAACAATTCCTGAAATCAGAAGTTCCTTCAGTGTTACCTTGACCCACACTTTGCTTCTCTTCAACATCCAACCTTTCTTTTTACAGTTTACAGAAGATAGTGAAGCCCCACAGAGTGTTCTCCCTTCTCCCTTTAAGGCTTGGGTTTTAAACCACCTGCTTTTCTGAGGTGATGGTTGAGACACTTCCCTTTTGTCCAACGTGGGCAAATCTGGATTTCTCTCCCTTGCCCGCCTACATGTTCCTAACTGTTGCATTTATGCTTAGATGAAGGTGTTGAGGTTAATTTGGGGCTCAGAATAGCTGTCCATCTTGAGATGGTTGAAGCAAGCAAATATAATGAATGTAGGGCAAAAAGCCCACAGAGGGCTTTTTCTTCTACCCGTGTTTAAGGGATCAATAGTCTTATATCTGCACTTGGCAGATGATTCAGGACTATATAGGGTACAGAGCATCTGGTCATGTATCAGAACCAGTTCAGATTATCGCTTCTGATGATGGTACTTCTATGTGGCCTCTTTGCTTGAAAGATTTCTGTACTGGGTTGAATATCCTATCTTTGTAAGTGATCACTTTTTATTTTATTGTATTTCATTTTGTCAGAAGGCTGGGAGAGAGATTCTGAAATAATTTACATTATTTTTCTGATTTTAAAATGAGAGTTTCAAATTCAGCTTTGCAATTTATGGCACTGTCTGTCAGAACATCAGAATGCTGCATTTCAACTAGTTGTACCATTTCAGTTGTTTGCCTGTTTCTTCTGCATTGAAAATAATTGTAAATATGATCTCTACTGAAATGGGTGTTTTATTAGGAATGACCAAGTGCTGTCTTTGAGAGGAAACTATTGGCAGTTTAGGCTTAAATAAATAAATAAATAAAGATTAGTGTGTTTTTTATTATTAAATAGGAAGAATGCCATCTGCTCAAACAATGTGTTAAGTTTTTGTCAGTGGCAACTATGGGGAAAGGAGCTGACTATTTGGAGAGAGTGGACAGATTTCTCTCCATCTGTGCTTGTATTACAAGATGTCGCTTATATTTTAGATCTGCATAGCTGTGAGTCAAACAAGTTGCCATATCAAGGTCAGAAGGCAGAGATGCCTGTCAACATGCTTTGTCTTGGAATAACATGACAAGTGCAATTTGGTGCTTCAGGCATGGCTTAAAGGTTGCCCTGTTGAGCCTTGAAACTGAGCTTTCTGTATTATCATTTCAAAGGGAAATGCTAACTTTAAATGCTGCAAATTATCAAGCAGAATGTTTAATCTGTTACAAATTACTCTGTGTAATGTGAAGTCTAGTCTTGGACTGCTAAAATGCCAAAGCCTTTAAAGTTGAAAGGGTTTCCTTGAAGCCCAATCCAGTGCTCACCAGATATGTTGAGCTTTTAATTCTCAGCATTCTCAGTCCCTCCATAGCAGTTTGACGTTGACCTGCAGTCATCTTCAATTTTGCTGACCTTGAAATGCTGAGAACAGGAGGGAACGTTGCAGGCCGGGGGTACCTACTCTCCTGCTGACCAACAGAAGAATGCAAAAAAAAAAAAAATGCAGTCAGTGAACCATCTTTAGCTAATGCAAGTCCTAAGGAAACAAAAAATCCTCTTAACCCTATTCCACACAAACAGGAAATAAAATAAATTGCTAGTGCCCCCCCCCCAATGTTTTTATTTCATTTTATTTGTACGATCATTTGCCAAGAAATCTGGGTGGTTAATATGAAGGAAAGCTTCTGGATTTAAAGTTGTCTTTCTTCCTGCATTAAAAAGCCTCTTGTAAGATGTCAGTGAAATACTTTATATTTGCAACCTGATGATTTTCCCAGGTTCCATTTTTCTGCAATGGCTGGAATCAGAGGTAAGGGGAAATACATTTTGAACAGTATCTACAGTCAGGCACTAGATACAGGATACTGAAGCTTTTGGTTGAGGGGGTTGTAATAGTTATGGAGCTGAGAAATGGAGAGAGGCAAGAATTCCCACAGACTGCCATAACTTAGCAGAATCTCAGAATTATAAAGAAAATACTAGTTTTACTCCAGTTCTGTTCTGTTTATGTATCTTCTTCCAGGAGTCTGATGACCATGAATCTCCACTCTGTTTCTTTTGACTCATGGTTGATTATGGGGGGGAAAAAATGCTCTGATCTCTTCAACATTCTATGCCATTGACCAAGTCAGTTGATGCATCTACCTTTAGGGGTGTTTTCTAGAGATTGCCTTAGTGAGTCATCTGGACAAGTTGCCCTAGAGCAGATTTTTTGCTTCTTCTGCCAAGTTGTAGGTTGGTCTTCACAGAGGTCGGTTAGCATCCATAATAGCAGAACAATTATGGAAGGTCCCAGGGAGCACAGTGAAGACATGGACTTGATTTGCTTTCCTTTGCTCCAGTATCCACTCTCAGTTGACCATGCAATCACATGGATACAGATCTGGTTCTGAATTGATGCAAAGTCCTCATGTTGAACTGCCTCAACCAGCAAGGCCAAATCATAGTCATGATGTCCTATTTATCAGAGGGCTCATTTCCAGTATCACCATCTCTTTATTTCAGTCTTTAAACTTCATGATGGCTATATAGTCATTTACCCACTCATTCTGTCATTCTTCCTCTCGGTCTTGAACAGCGCCTATCAGATTGTTGTTGAAGAACTGCATCCTCATCGAACCAAACGAGAAACTGGTGCAATGGATTGCTACCAGATTCCTGTCACATATCAAAATGCTCTGAGCAGTGGCTCGCCATATTATTTTGCTGCAGAACTGTCTCCTGGCAATCTTCCAGAAGCAGCACCTTTCACAGTTGGTGACAATAGAACTTATCAAGGCTTCTGGAACCCACCTTTGGTGCCTCGGAAAGGGTATAATATCTATTTTCAAGCCATGAGCAGTGTTGAGAAGGTAAGTACATACTGGCTTTTCTTGTTTGTTTATTGATTCATCCATCCATTCATTTGATTTTCAGCAATCCCAACCACAGCCCAACTCTAAATCAATTGTTTTTCCTGCACTGTCAGACCAAGACCATGATCCAGAGAGAGGTCCCAAGTACAGAATTGGGATTTTGACTCTTTTTCACTTTCATGTCTGCCATGTGTGGCAAACAACTTGGCTTCAAAAGAATACTTGTTATAGGTTAAAAAATAAATATATATATTTTGCTACATTTTTATGCCACTTTCCTTGGAAATTGAATTCACGAGGGCTACTGACCATAAAAGAAAAGCTTCAGTATGATTGAAGAGTTGCAATAAAGCTTAAAATATATATATTTTTAAATGAAAATATCTAGATTTCAACACTTGGATTCATGTCTTGGTAGGCATTCTAATGCCTAATGTGGAAAAAAAATCAAAAATCCACATTGGACGAGGGGCACAATTTATATTGACCATTTCCTTTGCCTTAATAGTATCCCATATCTATCAGCAGAAGCATGATGTTGCATCCTCTATAATTCCAATGATAATCTCAATTAGTGTGAATTTTTGTCCTTAGGTTTCAATCCTTAGCCTGGCTTTCTTTTTGAAACAAAATGGTTCTGTACCATGCATATTCCACATGCGTTTTTTTTCATAGCAAATATTCTGTCCAAAAATATTTAAAGTAGTAATTTCAATAAAATCAGTTCAGCCATGCTATGGTTTTACATTTTCAGAACAAATAACCCTCTACCTCTCTGTTTTACAGCCAAAACAGTTCAAAATATTAAGTTGCTTTTGGAAAAATAAAACCTAGGTTGCTCGGCAGGCTAATATAAAATTACCAAGTTTTCATAGCTTTCACCCCATACTTCAAATGAAAACAGTAAATTTTTAGAAGCCATTTATTTGAAATATCACCTATATCCATTACTTGTTTGTGCAAAAACTCAGTGTACAAGTTAGAGATTGCTTGACTGCTGTGCGGGTACTGAAGGTATGACCACAGATTGCTACTGCAATTTCTTCACTGTTTGAGATTTTGGTGCCACTGAGCACTGCTTCTATTTCAGATTGTATATTGATAGAGAACAAAGCAACAGGAAGTTAAGTACTGCTGGCAGTTATAGGTGTGAAAAGCAACGTGACTTGATAACTCCCATACTGCTGCCACTGAATCATTTTCTCTTATAAACCAAAATATGAGACAAGAAGAGGGAGAAACAGCATTTGGGACAGTAGCTGAGATATTTAAGACTTCAGTTTCAAAATTAAGTATGGCCTTGCATAAAATCTCGGTCTCCTACTTATGATGTCCCAGTAGCAGATGGCTGGGAAAAGATGAGGGGGCCAAGGGAGGGTTTGCTATTAAATTGGTAATCTTCAGAATAATTAATCTGCTTTAGAAAGACTGATTTTCCTACCCTGCCATTCGCATTTTGGCTGCAGTTAATAATATAGATCTTGCAGCTTCAGTGATTTTACCATCAAACCTCTAGAATGAATTCTTGCCTAATGTTGTAATTATAAAAATTAGCTGAATATTGTGGCAAGATGGGGAAATGGCATCATTTTTAAAACCATCCTACAATGGCTTGTGGAGCTGGAGGATTTTCCTGAAGCTAGTGTGTGCTTAAATTAATGACCATAAAATTGGTGTTGTATTCTCATAGAGGGAGAGATACATGATCAAATTAACTGGTAAGTTCAACTGAGAGATGCATTAGCAGATGGAATGGAAGACAAAAGACAACATAAAATTTTGGAGACTATATTGGCGTCAATTTAGAAACGTACAGGTGTATAGAAAGATGCCTAATAATAATTGGTGTGCCTAGCTTAACATTATCTATATTGACTGGGTTTGTATTGATGCTAAACAATGGAATGTTTAACTATGGTTCTTTGAATAAAGTACAGTTGGCTGGGTTCTCACAGCATGCTAAACCAAACCAAGGAAACCATGGTTTGGTTTAGTAGAATTGTGAAGCTGGTTTCTGACTGTGGCTGACTTTAAGGGATTCTGGCATGATTTCCTCCCAGCCTTATATGGAGATGGCAGGAATTAAGCTTAGAATCTTCTGAGTACAAAGCATGCTTTTTATCTCTGAACTTGGGCTTTAGAAAAGAACTATTTTACAAATTCCTTTCTAGATGGTATGTGACCCTCCTTTTCTGTAACTTTAAACTTGGATTAGAGACCAGCTTATTTCTGGGCAGGGATGGAGGTATGAACATAAGGAACTTTCTTCCACATTTGGTGGGGATGTAAAATTGGATACAGCATTTGGTTCCGTACATTACACCCAATCAGTTGTATCACAAGTATCTACCTTCCTATGTATCTGGCCTGCATTGTTAGATATACAGAATGATACTCAAATCATAGTATCCTTGTATTTCATTACTATAAACAGCTAAGGAGAGCCCATCTGGTGTAGTGATTAAAAACAGGCTAGAAACCAGGAGACGGTGAGTTCTAGTCCCGCCTTAGGCACGAAGCTAGCTGGGTGACCTTCAGCCAGTCATTCTCTCTCAGCCCTAGGAAGCGGGCAAGGGCAAACCACGTCTGAAAATCTTGCCAAGAAAACTGCAGGGACTAGTCCAGCCAGTCGCCCAGAGTCAAAACTGACTTGAAGGCACAAAAAAAGCAAAAAAAAAAAAAAAAAAGCTAAGACTTGGGTTAGTTTAAAAAGCTGACTTGACCATTCTTTAGTGGTTAAGAAGAGTGTGGGATTTTCTTGCTGCTGAGATTATGCACTCAGAATCAATATGTACAGAGATTAGCCAGATGCTCTTTTGTTTACCTGGAACCCGTTCCCTGAATATGCCAGCAACTTGCAAGATCCAGTAGTACTTCTTGGAAAAAATATAGATTGATGCAATCTCATTTTGCCTCTGCATTTACGTTTAAAATTTACTGTTCATGTCTTCTTCAACTTGTAAATGATAATTTGTACACAATGGCAGCATGAGTTAAAGTACTGTTTTAGAATTTGCCAAGATGATATACTGGTGGTACTAATAAATTGGACTAAAGGTATTTTTCTTTATTTTTTTTTAAACAGGAGACCAAAACTCAGTGTGTTCGAATTGCTACTAAAGGTAAGAGATTTTACCCCCATGAACAAGAGGGCTTTGATAGTTTGATTTGTGCTGATTTTTGTGCTGAGAGTTTACATTTTAAGTTCTGTGACATGTTCTGTTCCTGTAAAATAGTTGGGCTCTGCTTGATGTTGTATCATGCAGACTGGGGTAATGTTCCCAGGAGATGAGGTTACCTTAGTGCTGGCTCAGTAGAAAGTTTTGCAGCAGCATTAATTAAAAGGTGTCACTTCTCCTGTGGCAACCATGACTGGAAATAATTATTCCAAAGAACAAGTTGCTCAGAGCCCTGATTATTAAGTTTTATTAGGAAGAAGCTTAATTCCAGCAAGTACTGTGCTTTTGAATGAGAAACCTATTATACAGGTAGATTAGAATAGGACGTTTCTGGTTCTCTTTTGATGTAAACAGAGGGAGCTTTGTCTCTTTTATGAAAGCAGGCCAGCCTGTGTGAAAGCCAGAGCTCACAAAAGCGTTGTATGCATGTAGAAGTGCTTCTATGTTTTTTTTTGTTGTTGTTTTTGTTTTTTTAAGGAAAGTTTATTTCACTCACTTTGGGGATAGGTAAATTCATGTTCATGTGATAATCCAGAGAACTGGAGAAGGTAAAAGTGACTTATAAAGTAAAAAGTACCAATTTGTAACATTGCAAAACACTAATTATGGTATAACATGCTAGTTTATAATGTTTCTCTCTAATGTTAGTTGTGTCCTAAAAAATTTAAGTACTGACTGGCTGATGCTGGGAATTATGGTATATCCCTTCTTAAACCTAGAGAATGAAAAGCTAAATATCATGGAGATTTATAATAAATAATACTAGATTTTTTTTCTCCTGAAGATGAAAAATACATAACTGGCTACCAGATTACACTGTAATTTTTAAATCTTGCATCTTACTCTGACAGTGTCTTGTCATGAGTTTACCATCCTCACTGCAGAATAGAGCTGTACATTTGAAAGTATGGGTGCATGTATGAAGTGCTTCTTTTCAGATTGTTAAACAATCTTTTTCAGGCCTGTATGGCTGAACTGCTCCCAGATTTTTCTGTATGTGTGTGTATGCATGGTTGTTGTAACTGTATCTACTCCTTTACACAGTACGGTAGCTAAACTCATCCATGGTTTGTTTCAAGGTGAGTGTCTTTGTACATCTACTGTTTTGGGTTGCATCAACCATAGTAGGACTTTGTGGCATGTTTTAGGTTAAGGTGGAAGTAGTAGTCATATGACATGCTTATTCTTGAACCACAGAGAGGTTTTATAGCTGCACTGCTCAGGAAAGGCAGTTGGTGCAGTGTTTTTATAATATTTACTTACCATGGGATAACATAGAATGAAAATGTAGCCATAATGTCATTAGATCAAATTAAATTCAAGCAGACTAATGAATGATTTTATTATGTGATGTATCATCAAGTTTGTGCTGATTGTTAGGAACCACATAGATAGACCTTCACCTTCTCACATAGATCTGTTGCCAACCTTGACCATGAGGCTTTCTAATGATGTACTCATAGCTGCTATAATTGAGTCCACCCATCTTCTTCTCTCTCCTTCCACCTTTTCCACATTGTAGATTAGGTCTTCATATCATGTGTCAAAAATATAATTTGAGCTTGATCAAGTGTGCCTGGAATGAGAACTCTGGATTGATTTGTTCTATATCTGTTTGCTTTCTTGGCTATCCATGGCATTCTCAACCTTCCCCACCATCACACTTTAAAAGCATCAATAGTTTTTCCATCCTGCTTCTTCAATGCTTTCACTTCCATAAAGTGCTACAAGGAAAACTATTGCGTGTGTGATAGCGTGTAGTCTGTACCTACAAAGATTAGGAACACACACTGAATTCCTTTTCCAATGTCTTTGTGGCTACTGTAGTGTATGTCTGGACTGCTGGTTCCTTTATTGTTGACGGTTGATACTACAAGGCAGGAGTTATCCATAACTATGTTGATCCTAAGGCTAGTTGCTACATCTGTTGTCATTAGTTAGGTCTTCTTTATATTTAATCTTAGTCCCATTTTTTTCACTGTTCTTATTGACTTTCATTACCATAGCTTGCAGATTATTTCAATTTTCAGCTATCAGTCACTACTGATGACACTGCTATCAACTGGAGGTTATCTTCCTCCAATTTAAAACCATAGCCATTTTCTTCCAATCCAGCCTCCTCAATATATATTCAGCATAAAGGTTGAATAAGTAAGGAAAGAGTATACAGCCTTGTCTTACTCCTTTACTGACTTGGAGCCAGTCTGTTTTGCTATGTTCTATCTGGATTGTGGCTTCCTCTCCTGTGCATAGGTTTTGCACGAGGACAATGAGATACTGTGGGATTCCTGTTTTCCTAATGACATTCCACAGCTTGACATGCTTGATACAATCGAAGGCCTTTCTATAATCCGTGAAGCACTTATTGACTTTTGCTATTCTTAATTTTTCTCAATTATTCAATGTACATCAGCAATAATATCTGTTGTTCCTTGGCCTTTTCTAAAATCAGCTTGAACTTCTGGCATCTCCCTTTTCAGGTAAGGCTCTGATCTATACTGGATGATCCTAAGCATCCATCAATCCATCAATTCCTGTGCCCTCCAACTTGGTAATGACTGGAATACTGATCTAACTTCATTTTCTAATAGAGGTACTTGTAAATAAGAAGTATCTTATAAAGTATCTTGGATATTGACATCTGTACTGTACAGAATATCAGTGTACTCCTTCCATCTTTGTTTGATTCTTTGTGATGGAATAGAATTATGAAGGCCAAGCTCAGGGAGATAAACATTTTCTTAGCTCACCAGAACCGCGTGGGAGGAACAAGAGGATGAGACTGGCACCTCCCTGAGGAATTCACACTGTTGTGGCTGGAGGACTTTGGGAACTGGGGTTTTAGTCTGGGAAGATTCTTGCTAGAGGTTGTAGCTAATAAACATAGCTGGACTGAATTGGTATTGTCTCTTGGAGTTCCTTGGGCTAGGCCTGACATTCTTCTTTGAATTATTTACTGTCAATTGACATCCTTTGGCATACCAATTCAAGGCTGGAATCTCCTTCTGAGTTCAGAGATCTTTCAGAAGACATTCCTTGTTTTTCCGTGTATGTTTCCCACTTCTGTGTCTTTTACGGATGTTATTGTAATATTGCTTCTTCTCTCTTCTAACAGTGCTCTGCAATTCTTTGTTAAGTTCTTCCTAAGATCTTTGTCTTGCACTAATTATTTTTTGTGTACTCCATTTGGTGTTGTCCATTTATGTAGACATTGTTTGGGTTGTTTGATGGCAGTGTCAGTAATGAAGAAACCACTGGGTGGGCAGAAATTAATAAGTCATTCTCCTGCTTCATTTCTGATTTCTAGGCCATGAGGGCAGTCTACATTTTCCTCCTTACTGTTTCCAACCATAAGCAGCACATCTTGACTGCATGTTCTGTCAATTTCATAATGAACTTGACCATAAAACTCATCAATCTTTTCTTCCTCTGCAGCAGTGTTTGGAGCATAAGCTTGGAAAAACCATCATATTAAAGGGTTGTCTGTGAAATTTAATTAATAATTGTTTGGTCATTGACTACATTGTACCAAAATACTATCCTTTCTGTATCCGTCCTGACTATGAAAGCAATGCCAGTCCTTCTTTGTGTGTGTGTGTGTGTCTCCTGAGTAGTAAACAGTTATCCTGTTACTGAAAGTGCCCAATCCCAGTCCATCTCAATTCACTGATGTCTAAGATGTCCGTTTGTAGTAATTTCATTTCATCTTTCACAGTGTTGAGCTTTCCCATCTTTGTGCTTTTTACATTCCATGTTCCCACTGTAATTCTGTCCTTGCACCTTTGGATTTTCTTTTCCTGCATAGTAACTTCAGCAACTGGATGTCCTGAAGGCTTTAATCTAGCTGCATCATAAATGTTATTAGTACTCTGAAACATCTTGAGTGCCAGCTGATCTGAGGAATCCATCATCCAGCACTATATGATCAATATCTTGTCTGTTCATGTGGGTTTTTGTTTTTGTTTTTTGGTAAAATATGGGAACGGTTTAATGTATTGCCTTCTCCCATGATGCCTTTGCTGTTGTTACTAAAAAGATCATCTGCTTCCATTATCATGTATATCACTACTGCCCAATATAGATATACCTGCCTGCTTTAGCTGGGCAGCGGGATGAGGTTCATGGCTTGAGAGATCCCTCGAAGAGAGTAAGGAAGATGACCTTGATGGAGATATGCAGGAGCTGTTGCCTAGGCAAAAGGGGCTGATGCATTTTTTAAGTCCGGAACAGCCAGATAACATTTGGAAGTGACTCAGACGCCTCCCTAATTCAACTGAACTATAAGAAAGAGGAGGAGGTGCAGGAGGAAGTACAGCTTAATCAGACATGTTATTATAGCCCATCTCAATAAAAGTAGCTTTAGCCTTCCTGTGGAGTTGAAATCCTATCCTGGTCCATCTAATAGGGCTGACACCCCTCTTGGTGGACACTCCTGGTATTCTTTGTTCATCCCTCACAAAAACATCCACTTCACCCTGATGAGGTAGCATAGTAGGAGTTGAGAGCGTAAAGAATGAAGAATGCTATAATTGATCACACTATATTTGCCATATCTTGAGGTAAATGTGTTCTGCAAATATAATCAAATAGTAAGACAAAAAGTTATTTTCTAGTTTTTCTACTTTTATTAACAGGTTAATCAAGACATCTGAAATAAATGCTTTAAGAACTATTAGTTATTTGTGCAAGTGAGTGGTATCTTCTTTCATTTTTCAATTTAGCATTATTTCTAAGTTCTAGTCTAACCCATTTTGTTTGTATGATTTTGTCAACTATTCTAAGAACACTCCTATGTGGACTGTTGCTAATAAGGGGTTGGAACCATAATATTCCCAGATCCTAGGTCCTTACAACACAAGGATACTTGGCTATGGCGCTAAACGTCTCTGCTTTTTTTCTTTCTGCATTTATGATGTTCCATATAACCCCACCCTAAATCTTATCTGAT
The DNA here is from genome assembly GCF_059951505.1 of Python bivittatus. Lineage (NCBI taxonomy): Eukaryota > Metazoa > Chordata > Lepidosauria > Squamata > Pythonidae > Python > Python bivittatus. The sequence continues at coordinate 67,387,680 of NW_028277030.1, read as the reverse complement.
GAGTAGTTAGGACTATGGAGATCCAAAAACTTTGGGCTGATGACTATTTATTTATTTTAATTTATGTGGCCACCCATCTTGCTTGCATGTTTACCGGTCTACCCTATCGCAGTTATAGTAGCAAGGGCAGAGGAGCCATGATAGTAATGAAATAAAATGTATTTCCTTCTGAATGTTTTTCTAATTGGGTGCAGTGGCATAAGATACTGTAATTCAGAAGTGCAGGTTGATGTTGGAAACATCTTCAGTTAAGTAACAACACTGTCCTACAGATCCACCAAACTTTTCATTCATAGTCATAGCTCTTGTTCCTGAATTAGCTGATGCTGCAATACGTTGCAACTCACTATGGCATGCATTTATTTCTAATAGTGGTGGTGTAGGAACAAGTAGCTATTGTTGATTTGTTGCTACTTTTGATAATTCAAGGTCCCTTTGTGTGAACACCTGACAGCAAATTTTAAATTGCTTAATACCTTTAGAGACTTCACGCATTGCCCAGAGTGGAAAATACAAAATCAAATTATTCTGATAAGCACATCACATAATCCCAAGCAATGAAGTCCTGAAACCTGAAATCCCTTTGCAAACTACTTGGCAACTATCCCTAACTCTGCAAGCATCTTTTTCCCTTCTCTAATTTAACAAGTCTGTCCAGCAGCCAAACTTTGTCACATACAAAGCAAACCTTGGGTCTGCTGGGTATCAGAACAGAATTAGAGTCCCCCCAACACACACACACCCAAACCTTTTCCTTTCTTAACTGTTTCCTTCCTACTCATGTTAATGAGAATTGCCTATGCCAGCTCCAGGATTAGCTACATTCTTTAGATTCTCAGGGGTAGGTACGGAGAGTGAAGACAAAAGGTTATAATGAACCTCCCATATCAAAAACACCTTTCAAAATCCAGATTTTTTAGACTTCTAATATTGGAGGGTTGTATATATTTCTGCATAACAATTATTTCTTGGCCTCTGGGGACTTGATAAGCGTTTTAAGGTAAACTCCCCAATTGCTTTATTAGTTCATTTTAAGTATGACTCAAACTTTTCAGCTTTGCTTTTACTGACTGAAACAACTGTCATTGATTTTGCTTGGATCTGAAATAAAGAAATTTAGATTTCTCCATCTTAGTTATTTAAAACCACAATTAACATTATATGTAATACGTAAAGAAAACCAGGAAATGTATCACCAAGTCTAGGTTTCTTTTTTTTTAATAATATTTTATTGAAATTTTAAAGTTACAAAGTTAAAAGTTAGAAATAAAAAAGAAAATTGAAAATACAAATTATAAAGAAAAGGAAAAGAAAAAGTGAGATAAAGAAAAAGAAAAAGAAAAAAGATATGAAAAATAGATAACTTCCAATCTATCTCTGGTTTTAGGAATAGTAAGACTATCATAAGTGCTAGTTTTTAATACATTAAGTAGGAGTAATTCTTTGTCAAAACATATCCCATTACATTTATAATCTAATCTTCAAATCCCCATGTAAGCTTCACCCCACCTGCATTTTGCAAATAGTCCATCAATGGTTTCCATTCTTTAAGGTAATAGTTATTTGAGTTTTCTTTTAATAAGCAAACCAAGTCTAGGTTTCTATTAGAGGAAAGAAACCTTCCTTTCATTTTCCCAGATAAAGAGAACAGAACAAACTACCCACTACCCACAAATTTGCACAAGGAGAGAGTAAAGTGCTGTAACCTACAACTCCAAGTCTGCACATGGCCCTCAAAGCCTTGGATGAAGCCTCTAGAATTTGTCCAGAACTTATATTTTCAGGAAGGGAGACTAAGACAAATAGCAGTGAGAAAAAAATGAATTCCTGAATGTCTTACTGACAAGTTGAAAGCAATCAAATTTGTGAGTCAAGCCAATATCCATCTGAAGATCCTTAAACAGCTCAGGTGCAAAAAAGTAGTTATTTTCACAAAAATACCTAAGATGAGAGAGCTCAGTACAAGAGGACTGAAAACAGCCATTGTAATGCCAAGTGTGCAGCTGCTGTGAAAAAAGCAAATGTTATCAGGAAAGGAATTAAAGTAAAACTGCCAATATACACCTCTATGGTGTGAACGTATCTGGGATACTGTCTACATGTTTTGGCAATGAACCTCAAAAAGAAAAAGGCAACTAAAATTATCAGGATTAGAACAGTATCTGTGTAAGGAGAGGTTAGCTTGCAACCATATGGTATTTTATATCCACCAATTAGCGGCATATCTAAATGCGTCCCCCAAAAATACCATCACAGCGATGGGAAAAGAGTATTACAGAATTCTGATGAAGAATTCTATTAGAAATTTGTTTATGATGTGCACAATTCCCAACTTATCTTCAGTGTGGTTAAACACCTTTGAAGGCTGGTGTCTGTTTTCCCATAGGATATAAAATATTAATGCATACTTTTATGTATGTTGTGACATGCCTTCTAGTATATTTCCCAGTAGTAATGCATTCTTTGTGCATTTGTTTTTATTCAAACAGAATCTCCTTGAAACCAGATTGTTTTTCAGCTCCATAGTGGGAATTGTTTGCCAAAAATAAATAACAAGATTTGTTTCCAGTATGTTATCCATTATATTTAACCAGTTAAATACCAAGGCAACCCTGAACAGTTTTTCCTCAGCTTTGGCTGCAACCTTAACTGGAACAGGATGCTATGAGGACAGTCACTCATGCCCTTGTCATCTTCTGATTAGATTACTGTAATTTGGTCAGAAACTTTAGCTGGTCCAGAAGGCAGCACACTGACTGGTCTTGGTATTGTTATATCACACCACTGCTGCAGGGGCGTTATACTGCTGGACATGTCCTGAGATGAAGAGGAAATTGAGTCAGGGGCATCTAGAGACAAAAGTCTTGGCATTGGTGATTCCAGCAGCAGTGGAGCCAATGACCCCACTCTGGTTGAGACAGATTCAGGAAGCCCCCAGGACTCCTTGCCTGCACCCCCTGACAGCCTCTCAGATTCAGATTCAGCCACCCTGCCCTTAGCAGAGGCAAGTGATAAAGGTAGAGCAGAAACCAGTCAACAGAAGAGCCAATGTTGAGGAGTAAACTGCCTCAGCTGTGTCCTGGATAGAGGCTCAGCATTGCTGATTTGTTGGCCTCACTCCTTGGGAGCAGTCATTAAGAACAGGTCATGCTTACCTTGCTGTGCCAGGTTTAGGACTCTGGATTCTACCTCACTGTGTCTCCTGTCTTTTCCCTTGGATTCATTGTTTTTTTTATTAGTTTCCTGGCCTCACCTGTGCCAAGCCTGTTGACTTGCATTTACATCTTCTAAAAGTTCTGTCTGAGCTTTCCTTATCACTGGACTGTGACAGACATCCAACTTGCTATCTTGTTGGCTGGCAGCTAGCGGTGCCAGCATAGGAAAAGGAGCTGGCCTGGCTGCAGTGCAATTCAAAGTACTGGTTTCCCTCTTTAAAGCCATGTATGGCTTGGGGCCTGGGTATCTAAGAGATCACCTTTTCTAAATAGTCTCTGTCTATCCAAACCAGATGGCCAGAGATCCGATGATACAGCAAGAGGGGACCCAACACTGAGTTTCTCAATGGATTTAGGACATTCCTTTCACTGAAGCAAACAATTGAGCTGTAAGACTAAGAACACTCTGAGGGTTCAGAAGTTTTCTACAACAGAAAATGGAAGATGCAGCTACCCAGCTTTGTCCTTCCCATATGTTCATGTTGTAACCAAAAGCCATCAACCTTTCAAATGGAAGAACATGCCATTTTATTTATTTATAACTAAGGAGGTCTTGCCAGAATCTGCATGCCTAACATAGCATAGATGGCCAAACCAAACAGCCAGAGATCCAGTGATATGGCAGAAGGGGGCCCAACACTGAATTTCTCAATGGCAGCTTCCTTCCTATGAAATAGGTTGCCCCCTGAGGTGAGGATGGCCTCCACCCACACGTGCCTCTTTCTTTGTGTGTGACTGTGTATTTTTTATTATGTGATAAATCATTCAATGCTCAGGTTAAGGACCAAGTATCCAGTTCTCCTTTGGATGGTCTTCATTTTTACAATAAACAAATTGTAGGATGGCATTCTCTTTCTCTTGAGGTTCAACAATCTTGTCAAATGATAAAGCACCCAGAATTCCAATTAGTACAAAATATGAATACTAATACTACTCTTTCACCAGTCCTTGTTCCAAGGGACAGCAAGGGACTCCTGAGCCAAGCCAGCTTCTATGACATTGACTTCCTGCCACATTAAGAATCTTTGTAAAGGAAAAAAAAAATGCTATTCCTTATTCCAAGTTCTACTCCTAACATTTTTATAGAGGAGGCATCACAATCAGGTTTCCACTGTCAACAGCATTCTGTATCTGTGGTCAAGGATGGTAGAAAATTAGGTAGTCATGGATGGAAGTTTGGGGCCTTTCATGGTCCATATCAAGCATGAATGCTGCAATATCATGGATTTATTTATTTATTCAATTTATGTAGCCACCCACTCAACATGCAACTGTGGACAACTACTTAAAATACTTAAAACCTAACCTCCTGGTGCAATTCCAGGATTCTCACATTTTGTAAAAGAGAGCCATGTTTCTATCTCATTTACCAGACAACAGGCAATCATTTTTCATCAGAAACACCATATTTTAAGAATCAAATATGACTCATCAGACAGATGACTCAGCAGCCAAGTTTATGGCATTTTCTATTGTCCTTAGGTCAGAGTTTCTCAACCTTAGCAACTTTACGATATGTGAACTTCAAAGGTGGCTGGGAGATTCTGGGAGTTGAAGTCCACATATTGTAAAGTTGCTAAAGTTGAGAAACACTGATCTATATCTAACTCTGTTCCACTTAAGTGACACTGGAGGTTAGGGCTAAAATTTAGGACATTCCTTTCACTGAAGCAAACTATTGAGCTGTAAGACTAAGAACACTCTGAGGGTTCAGAAATTTTCTACAGCAGAAAATGGAAGATGCAGCTACCCAACTTTGTCCCTCCCACTATGTTCATGTCTTAACCAAATGGAAGCCTTTTCAAATGGAAGAGCATACCATTTTATATCCAAGGGGGTCTTGCCAGAATCTGCATGTCTAACAAAGCACAGATGTAGGTGCTAGCCTGAAGGCTGCAAGCAGTACCTTTGATAATCCCCTATTTGGAACCCCCCGGCTTACTTTCAAAGTAAGTTGTTACATAATGATCATTGGGTTCTGTTGTTATTTCACAGGATTACATACTGAGTTCTGTGCTCACCAAACATCAAATTGCCTTGTTGCTTTTAATAATTGTTTTACTAGGACTAAAATTATTCCTGGCCTTCCAAAGCCTTTTTAAAAGCTGTGGTCTTTCTCACCAGGGGTTTTACAAATGGAAAGTAGCAACCATCAAGTTTCACTATGAGCCAGCCAAACAGACCTTTCTCTATGTAAAAATACTCACTTGTGTGTGAATCACAGAGAATTACAATGAAGAAGAACTGGTTATTTACCCATAACTGCAGTTCTTCAAGTTGTCATCTCCTACCTTGCTTGGTGTCACTGTTTCCTTGAAACCACTTTGTCCTTCTTAGGAACTGATGGTATGACAGCTGCATAGTATATTAGGGGAGGGGAGCACCAAACAGTTCTGTAAGCTCTGGAAGGTTCCAAACGGGGGTCTGCAAAGGTTCATATGCATTCACAGATGACCACTCAAAGAACTGCAGTTTTATAAAATATTTACGAGAATTTGTATGAATGCATGCCTTTTCGGTCATCTGAAGTGGAGGAAGAATCCACTTCAGAAGACCCAAAAGGCATACATTCATACAAATTCTCGTAAATATTTTATAAAACTGTTTGGTATAAATAACGACATGATTATATATATAGATTGAAAAGCAGCACAATATATTAATAATTTTTAAAGTTGTGTGACCTGGGAATAATGAATCAATCATGTAAGCATATGAATCAAAAATATCTGCCATGCAGTCGTACTTCATAGAAACTGAAAGCCTTGGAATTATTTAATGACACCTAAGGCTTAGAATTGTTAGACTTAAATTATAGTTATTTTTTTTTTCCAATCCTGTTTAACAGAATTAGACCATAAATGGGCTTTTGGTTTAATTAATGCCTGGATAATAGGAGGATTACACACAGCCACGTGCATATTTCATCCCTTTGTGTCTGTTTTTTATGATGATGATGATACAAAATCTTTAATGCTCCTAACGCTGCCCATATGTCATCCAGAAATCCCCAGAAATCTGCAAAACTGGGAATCAAGAAGGTAGTAATAGACTCAGAAAGCTGAATGCAGTCCTAAGCCATGTTAGCAGTTGAAGATACTTCAACCACAATCCTAATACTTCTAGCCTCTAACTTACCAAATGCTGGATTCCACAACTTGCCTCATTATATCTGGATCTCTTAAATCATTTAACCGACTGCTTCCTCTCTCTCTCCCTCCTTTAGACAGCTCTTAGATTGAAAGTGTAGCACTGTGGCATCTGTGCTGTTGCCCCAAGTGCCATTCGTATGTGTTACAATCAGTACAGCTTTTCCTTAGATTTATGTTTCTGGCATATGGACAGCTGGAAGTCATTTACAGAGACCATTGCATGTCCTCATTTCTTCAGTATATTATCCCTATCCACAAGCTTCAGTTTAGATCAATTCTAACATTTTCCCCCTTTAAAATCATCCCTTTGGTAAATCAGTGCTGTGAAAAAGGCATTGAATAGAATCAAAACTACATTTATACATTTAAAAAAAACATAATTATTTAAATGTTGCAGCAGGATTTTTGTAACCTATTATACTCTATTATAATGTAGGACTGTGCAAATATTCAGAAGGCACTTTGCCTTTCTGAACCTGCTGTCCTGATCTTCTGAGTGTGCATAGCTGTTGTTTTTACTTTTTTTTTTTAGATTTTTTATCCCACCTTTATTATTTTTATAAATAACTCAAGGAGGCAAATATGCCTAATACTCCTTCCTCCTCCTATTTTCCTTACAACAACAACTCTGTGAGGTGAGTTGGGCTGAGAGAGCGTGACTGGCCCAAAGTCACCCAGCCGGCTTTCATGCCTAAGGCGGGACTAGAACTCAAGATCTCCTGGATTCTAGGCCAACACCTTCACCACTACACACTTTTGCCAACATTCAGACACTACGATAATGTAAAATGTAAGAGATTCAAGAACTGTGAGTGTTTATAATATACTTGTTTCTCACACATCCACAGATGCATTGTTTCTATGTCAGAAATCCCAAATCCTGCAGGTGCTGTCAATTCTAAATGGTCATGCCCATGATTTGTATTACTTTACATAACTTTATCTGGTTCGACTTCTCTTAATGGAAATACATTAACTTCTCTGCAATTAACGTCAGCATTCTCTGCATGGCTTAAATGATTACGGATAGGTAGTCTATTGCAGAACCAGATATATGTGATATGGCTTTTTATACGGTTTTGTAGTGTTTCGATTGCTTTAAACTGTTGCATTGTTTTGCTGTTTTAATATTATTTTTAACTGTGAGCCGCCCAGAGTCATGTATTGAGATGGGCAGCTATATAACAGGGGATGACATCTCTCTTTCTCTCTGAAAAATAAGTTACTTAGTTCTGTACAGTACAGACATCCATGTTGTTCTGGAGATCTCTGGAAAAGAATGATTCATCTTGATTACCCAAAATAATGATACATGTGGTATTCAGTTCCAAAGCAAAAACATTTGGTATTTTGCTTTTTTACACTGCTGTCTGAGGGAATCTTATTTATATGGTAGATGGTGGACGTGCAGTAACTAAATTTCCATTATGAAAGTGTTTTACAGAGCCCGAAGTAATAGTTCCATTTGTTTTCTTCATATTATTCAATTTTCCTATTTTTTCTCTTAATTTAATCTTTCATCTTCACATAATTCATCACACTTCATTAGTTCCCTCTGAGAACAAGCTACTTTTCCCCTGTACCAGCTCTAGTAAATAGGCTGAAAATTAGATTTTTGTACCTATAACATCCAGTCTCTCTTGTGTCCTGTGGAACTGACGGCATTCCTTCTGAAATGAATCAATCTTCTCTGGAGAAGCTAATGGATGGCTTCCCGATTGCTTTATATTAGTCTAATCAGATTTTCTATTTCTATCCATCAAACTGCCTTTTTCACTCCTTTCCCAGTTCTCCTAAATACACTGTTTTGTGTGAAGGGTTTCTTGGACTATCAATAGATTTGCTTAAAAAATGTTTTCCCATTTAATGCTGTACTGATCCTTTCCCCCATTTTATGCATTTTCCCATCCTTTAATATGTCTCCTCTAACATGCTAAGTAAACTGCTTGGGGGAATGTTGGTTATTTAACTTCAGTTGTGAGCTCAAGTGGGGAAAATGGTAAATGCCTATAGGATCATGTTCACTGCTGATAGAGAAAAGAAAACAATAAAAAAAACAGTTAAAAAGAAAAGATCCGTTTTTAACATTTCTGTAGAATTCCTCCCACCTATTTCCGAAATGCCTCTTCTAATTTGTCACTTCCAAAAGAGTCAGTAAATTGTAAGGGACATTTTACCCCAGCAGATGATAAAAACATGTAGGCATGAAAGGCAAGCTTGGGATGTGATATAGTAGCTTCCTCTGCCATTTTGTATGCAGGCTGTTAAATTATATACAATGTGTGTTGAAAATTTAAAAAAAAAATCTGAATTCCAAGAGAAGGCTATACACAAACTCTATATTTTCTGTATGGGAAATTTCCAGCATGAATTTGCATTTTGCTGCTTTTTTTGGTTGACGTTGCCTACTTAGTAGATTACTCATACATGTATAAAATAAGCAGATCACATCCTGATTTTGAAATCCAAATGATATTTTATCAGACCTCTGAATCTGCATTATGTATGCACTTTAATCCAGAGGATCCTTTGGATTATTTAGAGGAAAGTATAAATAATGAAATATTGGACGAGATGATAGGCGGGTGGTTATATTCTAATGACCAAAATAATAATATAATTGATGTGATACACATGACTGTTTCCGAAAGGCATGCCTTGCAGATAATGAAAAATACATTAAACCAGGTATGTCAGAATGATTTCAAGATGAGACTTCAGTATGCCCGAATACTATTCACAGTGTCCTCACTGATTATATTAGGTCAGCAAGATCAGCAATCTCTAGATGGATAAGCTTTACAAGTCTGTAACTGAATGTATGATGAAGCATTGAATCTTAATGGTGTCATGTCACCAAAATACACCTTGGCATTTTGCTTAGAATGTGGAGGCAGGAGATACAGAAATGTAAGTTACTGATTTATATAGAACGGAGTGAAAATTGTATCATGAATGAATTCACTGTTCTTTCAATTTGCATAGCTTCCATTCCTTCTCAGAATATGGATGTACATTTTTGCCATTCAACACAACATATGCAAGAGATCCAAAGAACAGTCTGACGGCACATATTTTTCTGCAGATTTTTCTCTGAACTGCCCAGATGGGAGATCACATAGGAACCCTATTTAAATGGCTCCCAAAGAATGTGGATAAAGTTAAAAATATTTCTTTCTTCAAAACAGCTTGAGCCAATTTAAGTTCCATCCTGTTGTAGCTTCATTAAGGGATGAGCTTTTTTAGTTCTGGACCTAGCTATTGAATGCAATCCAGAAAAAGGGGGAATGTATAAAGTGTCTTTACATTTCCATATGTTCTATGCCATTCAATGAATTTGTGGAGTCTGCAAATTATAATGTTGAAATATTTTTCATCCTCCCACTATATAGCACATCACATGGTGGGTTACAATCCATAATTATAAAGATTTCAATAAATTTTAAAGCCATTAAACCTTGGTTCATACAAATGTTTTGAATGCAGAATATCAATGCCTTCTCTGATAGCTCTAAATTATAAATGATAGCTGCCGCTAGATTCTAATGAAATTTTCCTTACCTTGTTTAATCATATTTCCACTGCACATGTGTTTCAAAAAGATGTGTCGATGGATTTGCACTCATCATGAGCTCTAATGTCTTAATACAAACAGCACTGTTAACATTATAAAATATGGCATGTTTGGCAAGATAATGATGATTCGGTTTGAATTTAATGACACAACAAAAACCAAATAAATATTAGGGCTTCTGTACATAGTTTCTTTCTTACAGGAGTTGTAAACCAAAATAGAATAAGATTAGCATAGTGCAGAACCTTTCACATTCTTTTGAGGAGCAATATAATTGAGAGCAAAAATGATACTTGGAGCTGGAAAGATGGGGGAGGGAGGAACACACATCAACATATGCAGCCAAAAGAAGAGACCTTTATAAAAGGGATGTGAGCATTGCGTCTGCCAAAATATCTCACCCAGTCCACAATGGAAATGAATCCTCAACTTTTAATAACCAATCATTCACTGCACTGGTTTCAGCTTGGAAGGGTGTAGCTTTTGTTATGTTACCCACTAGTTTGATTATTCAGATTGCACTCAGACCTTCAAATGTGTAACATGGATTTAAAAAGGTAAAGACGCCATTAAGTTAGGCTCCATTCCTGGTGACTATATGTATACAGGGATAGATTTCTTGGGGAAAATACATAACTGGCTTGCTCTTGTCTTCTTCTGGGATGGGTTTGTTTGTTTGTTTTTACTTCTTGCTTTAGCCTACCATTCTGTATTTCATGTTGGTCTTACTCTGCTTAGTTTTTTCAAGACCAAAGTTGACTAGGTGCTACTGGCTGTTCTGGAATGCAAAGTAGTATTGTTTAGAAGCCTGGTTTCTGATCTCTGTTTATTATGCCAAGTCTCCACAGAGAGAGCGTATTAAAGCATGCTTCTCTAATTAGAAGCCCAAACTGTATGTCACAATTTCTGTAGCAGTTTATGTATTTGCGGTGGCTTGCTTTACTCAACGTGTATTTGTTTACATGTATTTATTTAAAAGATTTATATAGTCACCCAATTCACAAGTAGGGCGGCTAACAAAGGGTTAAAAACATCAAAACAAAATAACTAATTGAAAAAAAGAGAGATGTACCACAATACAGCATAACCAAGCCCAAGGCACAAACATATTCCAATCCCCATACGATTACAAGACAGGTTTATCCAATGCTCTGGCCTAGTGTGCAGGAGAAAAAAAAACAGATTTTCAAGGCCTTACCAAAAGCCAACAGGGTTTGGGCCATCTGAATCTCAGGCTATATGCTATTCCAAAGGGCAGGTTCAGTGACAGAAAAACTCTGGGTCCAGCTGGGTGACACTGTTTTACAGAAGGAACTCAAGGCATGCCCACCCTGCTGGTTCTCATGGGACAGGCAGAGACAATTTGAGTCAGGAAGACCCACAGATAACCTGGGGTCTTGTGTCATGAAGGGCTGTATAGGTAGTAACCAGCATTTTGAATTGCATTTGGAAACTAAGTGCAGCTTCTGACATATACCATGGTGCATTCATAACTACCTGCACCATTGCATTCTGGACTACATGCAGTTTCTGGATGGTCTTCAAGGGCAGCTCCATGTAAAATACATTGCAGTAGTCCAAATGGGAGGTAACCAAGACATGAGGAACTGTAAGCACACCTTCCTGATCCAGCAGTGGGTGCAATTGGCACACAAGATAAAACCAGGGGACCCTGACACTTACAGCCACTTGGTCTTCCTTAAGCTGAAGCCTGTTCCTTGCCATCCAGACCCCCATAGCCTCCAAACTTTGGGCAAGAATCTTGAAGGCATTACTTGGATGGCCCAGGGTAATGCTGTATACCTGGATGTCATCAACATACTGATATCTGACCCTGTGCCAGTGGATGACCTCTCCCAGCAGCTTCATGTAGATGTTAAAGAAGAACAGAGAGATTGTAGAATTCTGAGGTACCCCACAAAGCAAGGACTAGAGCTAGATTTCTCACCAACATCAACAGGAATTGGCTCCAGAACATAAAGTCTCCCACTTCTAATCCCCAAAGCCAGTCCAGAGGGATACTATGATTGATAGTATTGAAAGCTATTGAGAGATCAAGAAGGGCCAAAGTGGATGCATCACCACATCCCGGTCCCACTAAAGGTAGATACAAGTGTGGTCAATGCCATCTTGGTATTGTATCCCAGCTGGAAAAGGTGCAGATAAGCTATTTCCTCCAGCGGCTTCTGGAGTTGTAAACCGATCACCTTCTCATTTTATGAATTAAAAATTGTTTGATACCATTGAATACTTGAGGAAGAGATGTATAACTGCCTCTTTAAGAGCAAGAGGAATCACCCTCTCCATCAAGGATACATTCACCATCACCTGCATCCAACCACATGTCATCTTCTGAGAGACTTTAACTGACAGATGATGTCACAGCCTCCAGGACTCTTTCCATTTCCTTAGAACCACCAGGTTCAAAATCTTCTCAGGTGACCACAGTAGTCCTCCTATAGAGATAGGACTTGCATAGTGGATTCCAACTCAGAAAAGATCTGAGCAGCTTTATCTGACAGATGTCAAGAATAACCTAAATCTTCCTCTGGTCTCTCCTTCCCCAGGCCTGCCAGCTGGCTATCTGTGGACATGATAAAAGTAGAAAAATAAATACATTTTGACACTCTTATTGCCACAAGGTACTCCTTAAGAAAGGCTCTTACCCATGCTCAGTTGGGTTTGTTTTCTTCCAGCAACACTCTAGGCATCTATCACTTCTGCTGTTTCATCTGAAAACCAGGGGACTCTTTGCAATCCACAAGCAGAGAGAGTCTGCACAAGTGTGATCTGATCCATGGTCCATCCATGATTCCTTTATCAAAGTTAATTATATTAAAAATTATATTATTATATCGACAGATAACTAATAACAACAAATAGTGTCACCCTAATAACCCCCAAATTCACTCCAGAAATTATTCATCTTAATCTATTTCTAGAAAGCAAGTAAGGAAGAAGCTAGCCTCAAACTCAAGTGGGAGGCCATTCCACAACAAAGACACCATAATTGAAAAACAATGCTTGCAGGCCTTAGTCCCTCACCTCCCAGAAATGTGATACAAAAAACAGCTTCTCCTGGAATGATTGCATCAGAGAGGTTAATTCTGGTTAGAGGGGGTGGTCCTGTAAGTTTCTAGTTGCAAAGCCATTCAAACAGCAGTTTGAGTCATACTTGGAAACCTGTTGGAATCCAATATAAAGCCAGCAGCACAGGTGTGATATACTTATCAAGTACCAAATAATATACTGTATATCTACTGCATTTTGAACAGTAGGTCTTTCCAGGTCTTCAAAGGCAGCCCCATGTACAACATATTGCAGTTATCCACTTGCATAGAGATGAAGGCATGAGTCACTATTATGACATCCACCCACTCTAGGTACAGCTATAAATGGCATACCAGCCACAACTGTGCAAAGGTCATGACCTCCATCTGCTCAACCAGCAGTAGCCATGAGTCCAGGAGGACTTTTAAGTCATGGACCTGCTCTTCAAGAGATAACACTGGACCTGCCAGAGGATCTTGAGAAATGAACCACAGTTCCATCTTGCTTGGGTTCAACTGCAGTCGTTGCCTCCCATTCAGACCCAAACACCCTCCAGACAGTGAGACAAGATTTGATAGCACCCCAGCTCAGCCTGAGGTAGCAAAGTACAATTATATATCATCAGCATATTGGTGATATTGCACTCCAAACCAATGGATGACCTCTCCTAGCAGCTTCCTAGCATGGACATTTGGAGACTGGGTAGTATTAATCATAGAAAGCCAGGTACTCAGAAGGCCTCTTAAGAAGGGGTTAAAGGTTTTAGTGCTGTAGGCAACAAGCTATCTCACGAGGAGTCATTGACCACTTCCCAACTAGTCATACCTCCAGCCCATAAAAGTACCTGGAAGGGGAAAAATTAAGCCCACAGTAAGAGGCTGTACTGGAAAACGCCCTCTTCACATATCCAGTGTCCACATGCCAAAAGGAGTCCCAGATAACATGACTAGATGTTCTCTTAGTCATCACTCCTCCTAGATGGAATCAAAATTCCTCTTTTCTTCTAATCTTACCTGGTGGGATGTTTCTGATCTTCTGATCTTCTCCTCTCATTACCAGAATGCCCATAATACTCTTATACAGGACATTGAATGCATGCAACACTCATGTCTATCAAATTAGGAAGGACTGTATTTGCAAGCGAATCCACCATAAGATGGTGACAAGTTTGGGCATTGTAATTCTCATCACGTATTTGAGAGAGGTATGTCAATAAATCAGTCTCAGGAACTTCTCTAGATGAGATACTTTAATAAGTTCCCCACCTTGCTCTGAAGCCTAGTTCTTTTTTTCATATGCTAGAAAGTATAGTGGCCCCAGACTGTAAGTAGAGAACACTGTAATCTCAAGAGGCAGAGCACATATTATAGAAGTTTGACAAAAATACAGTACAAACACTGTATCAGCATCTAATCTGTAAGAGTATTTTAATGGCTTGCCAAGGCTGCATTGCATGTCCCTGGGCCATAGATTCTGCTTCTCTGATCTACTTGCAGTCTTTCCTGTATTGCATATATTTTAGTAGAGCTTATTTGAATGTTGCAGATTCTTCCAGGGTAATTGCCCTTGTCTTCAAATGAGCAAAAACCTTACCTTGTATATGTGGTGGGACAGTCCCTTCCAGTTGCCATTTACTTTTTTCTGATTTTTTTTTTTTTAACTCTTGGAAAGGAGTTTGGTTTGCAGGGAAAGGGAATGGGCATTTTTCACCTATTTTAAGTGTTTCAGGCATCTGTAATGGAAGTTCAGTAGAACTCTACTGAGTGGATGGGAAATAGGCATAAACCACTAGCCCAGATTTTACATCTTTCAGAAAATAAGGCACTACCTGCACTGCGGTAGCTCATTACAGGAACCCTGGTTTGTTTTGGTATATCTCTAAATGTTTCATGTATGAAGTACTTGGGTAAAGGAATAGTGTAAAATCACTTACAAGAAAGGACGTGTAGCCAACAAAAATCCTGGTGTCGTATCTAGCAGATGAAACTAATGTTTTATGTATCTGGGCAGGATATTCTAAAATAGGGGAAAGGTCCTATAGCTCTCCAGCTGTTTCCATCAACCATCATTTCCCAGCCATGTTGGTGGAGGGCATTGGGAGATTCAGCAACATCTGGCTGGCCACTGGTTCTTAAAGTGTAGCAACAAAGGTGCAGGGGCCTGTTAGGGCATGGAGACTCATTACTGTCTTAGAATCATTTACTAGCTGGTGGTTAGATAGAGACAGAGAAAAATGGAAAAGCTATGAATCTTGTATGCCCTCTACTAGTCAAACGAGCAAATTCTCTCTTTAACCATTCTTTGAGCGTAATTTTTTTCAACTTAATATTCTGATGCATTTTTGGGACGGGAGGTGTAAGTTAAAGCAGTTCTAGACATTCTTACTCCTGAGCGTATGGGGAATCTGTATGCCCAACTAGGTCTTTGTAAAATGGTTCTCCTTCCAGGTCCAGTACTGTATCAAAGACCAGTTGCCGAGCCCCTCTGGAGAGCAACCATTCCTCTGGATGGGAGCAATGATTAAAACAGTTCAAATAACTTTTAATACTCTTTCTCTCAGCAGCTGCAACAGAAGAACCAGAGGTTATTCCTGATCCAGCCAAGCAGACTGACCGTGTGGTGAAAATAGCAGGAATAAGTGCTGGAATCCTTGTCTTCATTCTCATCCTCCTCCTTGTCATATTAATTGTCAAAAAAAGGTAAGTATTGTAAATTTGCCATTTTCTTTTCATTCAAATAAATCATTAGAAATTCTTTCACAGGCCATTGTAAGAAAACGTGTGCAAGGGAAGAGCACATGAACAGAAGGCATTTTGTAGAGTCAGGAACCAATATTCTACTGTAAAATCAAATACTTTTTAGTATTAAGTTGCAAAAACTATAAAGACAATGAGTGATGAAATTGAAATAATACCTTCTTATCTTCATAATGTTTCTTATACTTTATTAGGTTTAAGCTGACCTTGCTGTTTCAATTAGCCCTGCTAATTCTCTTGTATTATGCAATGTCTAGTCTGCTTGTCTTGGAAAATATTTTATAGGTTATGTTACGTTCATTTATATCTTTATAAGTGCTGAAAGTTATAGTTAAAATCACATTACCTTACCATAAATTTTCCATTGGGTTATATGTATGCAGACCTTAAAATGCAAAAGGATATTAAATGGTGTCTGATTAAAAAAAAAAAAAATCTTAGCAATTTCAAAGTCACAACAAAAATCAATAGCACCACCTTCTGGAATTATAAGTCATTCTGGAGGAAAAAAGACTATAATTATTTTCTTTTTTTAAAATACATTTTACTGGTAAGTTTCATACACTTCGTTAATTGGCACAAATTGTCATAATCAACATATACAACTGTTAATAAACAGTTCTCAGACCCCTTTTCCTTGCCATTTCTTTTTTCCTCTGAAATCTGGATGAGCAAATGACTGCTTAATATGAAGCTGCTTATGTCAAGCAATTTGCTCCATCCAGTCCCGGACTGATGGACAGACAGGTAGTTCTTTAAAATATCACTTAAAAATCTCTCTCACCACTTGGTACTGGTGATCCTTTAACTGGAGATGATAAAAATCATATGCAGAATTTATGGATGCAGAGTATGTGCTCTACCACTGAGCTGTGGATTTCTTGCTTCAGAGATCCATTGCAATTTGTTGTTTTTTTTATTAGGCAAGGAATGAATAAAAATAAGGATATTTTTGTATCTCTTATCTATGTTAAAGTGAAATGAATTTTCTGTTCCAGTTTACCAAGTAGGGGGGGAAAAAAACAGATAGTGTGCCTAAAAATCATATTTATGTCTTAATGGTTTCCAATAGATTTTTTTTTAATTTATTGCCTTTTTACAATGATTCCCCTGGAGATATATAACATGGAGGAGAAACGTCTGCATTAGAACCCTTAGGTATGCTAATAGTGTTCTGTGTTAGTTAGACACATATGTGATTTCTCCCAATAGTGCTTTCACTTTTTTTTCCTGTTGTGTACCTCTGTGCTTAAAAATAGACATACATGCTACAAACCAGTTCATACTAAAATGATGAGAAGCCCACTTGTGCAAATTAAGGGGCAGATCAGTAAACAGCTTTCTTGCTTTTTACCTGGAAGTTCTGCTTGACAAATGATAAAGAGACATGATCATCAGAACTGTAAAGGCAGGCCAGTGGGAAATGTCCTTGGAATATCAGGTAGCCAATATCTGCTCCTGGGAATGTAACTCTTCCTTACAAACCTATCATAACGTCAGCATTCATGCTGACATTTACGCCAACACCATTAGACCTTTCTGTGAGATTAACCTGTGTTCAATTATAATGGCTTTTCCAGTAGCAACACTGAGGACACCATTGCTTGTATAAGTTTTAGAGCTGCAGAAATAAAATAATTGGGCCAGTAGAGTGAATATTCTATTTGTAAGTGACCTTGGAGATATAGATCTCATAATTTGGGGGGAAATATGCTGAAACTTATATATCTTAACCAGCTGACTGGCTCATGTAAGCTTTATATTAGAGCTTTCCAAGTCTTGGAATTTTCCTTTGAGTCCAGCTCAAAGAATAGGCTTGGAGATTTTGCAATTCATGTTGCTTAACATTGGGGAGTATTTCTGCCTTGGAGGTTAGTAAGCCTGAATTCACTAGCATTCTGGTGAATTTCAGCTATTATCCACTGAATTTTTTCAGTTCTCATTTCATTTCCAGTGGGGAGAACACCTCAGTGCTGCTACAAGCTTCACTTTGCAAAATTAAACAATTTGTCAACAGTTTCTTAAATTATGTTGGGGGGAGTCAGTTTGCAGAGGGTTTTTCTTCCTATTGGAGGGAATCAATTTCAGCGGAAGAATATTATCAGATGCACGGTCCATCACCTGATCTAGTTCATCAGCATCTCATGTTTAATTTGCATGACATTTTCATAGCTATGTGCCACCTTACCTAATTTATCATGTCATTAATAAGTTCACTGACCCCGCAGTGTGTGAACTTTTATTGCATTGATCTGTTTCATAGTGTGTAGGGATTTGCTCATGGACTCTGTTAATTCAGATTAAAAGGAGGTGGATGGAAAACTTTCCTGTTTGTTGCATTAAATGGACAGCAATTCTTGGTCTAGAATTGTCCCAGAATTATTGCTGGAGAATGTTCTTGACCCTGAAACTCCCACATTTCAATTTTTTATTTTAGCTGGATTTAGATTCATTTGGTATTGGGTTCACGTGTTTCTTTTGCGAGTTGATAAACTAGCTATATTGCTATAAAGTCCTTTCTTTAACACCAAAACCTGAAACATGGTCAAAATAGGCAGCAAACTACCCCTTTAATGTTTTGATTTTTTTAAAAAAAATAAAGATAGCAGAAAAGCCATTCAGCCTCTTTCTTCCCTTCCAAAGTAAGCAATTATACAGACATCTTTAGACAAAAAGTTCTAAGGATATTTTTCGTTTAATGCTTTAATACAAAACTGGGTTTAAATAGATTAAAGCTGACTTAGAGATTCACACAACTACTTCTTTGGCATGATGGCTAGACATTAAAATGGTTCCTTGTATACATTACATGAAAGTTCCCAGGTTCTCCCCACTGAATGTGCCACAACTCCAGTATACAGAAAAGAGTGAAAGAGTTTAGTCAGATGTGCAGTACAGGAGGAGTCACTAACTAGTCCCCTTCTTTAGCTGACCATATCACTGCATAGTGGCTACTTTCACCTAAATCTAGAGAAAATCAGCATGCAAAAGAGATAGGTAAGTGAAAACATAATCCCTTCCCCTTGAATGTTTAGCTACTGTCATCCTTAGCTTTGTCTACGGGGCCAAGTCTACAAGGCTCTCCACAAGCAGAGTGAGCATGCTGACATGTAGCAGGTACACTACCCAGCTTGGCTCCTGGAGACCCTTCAAGATCACTTCCTCACTGAAAAGCCATTTGGGGATAGAGATGGAGATAGATAATGATAGATATACAGATAAATCTACAGTAAGCCATTTGTGTGAGCAGCTCCCCATCGGATTCTGACACAGGCTGTGATGATGTACCTAAAATTATCCTGAGGATCACCCATTTTTCAAGCAGCTTGTTATATGGAACTGCAGCCATCAAGCTAGCATTTTTTCTAGGATAAGTGGAAATTTGATTCAATTTACATTACTAACATTTCCTACCTACCCCACACATACATAAACATATGCTTCCTTACCTTATAGTAGTCTCAACACATTGCTTTCTATTTCAAGATACTTGCATGGAGCTCTTTTTTCTCCTTCTGATCAGGATTGATATCACTGGACAAAAGTATCCATCCAGGCCTCCATTTTAATTGGGTTCTTAATGAATCCATTCTCCTGTGAATTAGGGAAACATGTCTATATTTTTTGCTGAATAAAGAAATATTTCTTTACATACACAGCAGCATGTAAACACAGTGGTGTTAGAAAATGCTTTCTGCTTTAACCCTAAGTTCTTAGTGTATTTCAAGTGCTATAAAATAATTATTGATTATCATTTTGTAGATACATATTAGAGATTCCATTATGTGGTATCCCTTTTGATACATCAACATTTTTAGTAAACTCAGAAAAATGCTTCCGAATTTCACAGATTTCACAGATTTAATCTTGCATAGATTATCAAATTTGAACGAATGGGGGGAAAAAACACATTGATTGGTAAGCACTTATGTATGACGTTACAAATCAGAAATGTCTTATGCTTTGCTTTATCATTTTGTACCGATTTTGAAGTGGATGGAAACTCTATTAGTCATTATAGAGTTTTACAACGTTATAAAGCTGAATTTTAAAAAAGGGATACTGCATCTCTTGAATAGCAAATACTGTATTTTTTTAACCATTGTTGTAATATTTCCAAATGTACATCATCTTCTTCCATTTGTTTATTTCCCATTTTTGAAGCTAGGCATGCCTATATCAGTACTTTCAGTTTAAAGGTTTAAAAACAGCAGCTGTGTGTGTATATATGGGCTTAATATACACACACTTCTACTGTAGAATGCCAGAGCACAGCACATTCGTTGCATTCGCACATAATGCTAAGCCTCTGTTCTGGTTGTCTTTTTTATCTTGTTTTGGGGGGGGGGGCGGTGAGCTATAGTAGCCTGGTTTGCACATAATACAAATGCCATAATGGCTTTATTTGCACATCATTCAACTCAAAAACAATAAAACATTATGGCTTAGCAAAAGTTTGCACCTGTATACCTGTAAGTAATTGTCTTACAGTAGTTGTTGGTTAACCAATCTCTGCTACTACGAGTCTTTGAGTTTGTAACTGAAAGCTAAAAGAGAAAAGAAGGAAAATAAAACTTTAGAGCACAAGAACTGTACACAGCTGTTTTGTATTTCATAACATTTAGATAGTTATCAGCCATCACATTTATGCTGCATGCTGAAGTAACATAACCCAGTTTGATTTCCATTTTTTTTCTGCAATAAATGAAGTGTTAGCATGTCATTTTTCTCTAGTGATCTCTGTTATCGAAATCATTTTTATATGCTAACATATTTTTTTAATTGCATGGCTCTGTAAAGCTAATCAGTGCATGAGCAAAATTGTAACGCTAAGCAAGAAAACATGATTTTTTAATTTTTTTTAAACGCACATTTCTCTGCTTTATTGAATGTGACCGAGTCACGCTTTTCATTCACCATTGCTTCTTTTTTTCCACTGTCTGTGATTTGCTTGCCAGGAGGAGCTACTATTCTTACTCCTACTACCTGTAAGTAGAAATGGGTGACTTACTTCTTTATATGTTTTGAAGATGCAGTATCCCTTTTCATAAAAAAAAAAAAGTATAGAAACAGGATTCATATTTTGCTCAAAATTCCCATATCATTTTGATACTTTTTAAGGAGCCACATATAATTTTAGGGGTTTTGCTTTATCTTTAAAGGGTTATTATATTCTAATTGGATGTACATTCCCCACACATTCATTTATATATATATATATAAATATACCACCATGTATTTTCATTCTAAAATCAACCTTTAGCTCCATCCTATGTAGGCTTATGTGTCAGGCAGTGTCTTTTGTTGAGAAGGACCACTGTTGTGAAGCCATTGTATTTTAGGTAACAAACTGATAGGAACATAGCCACTCTCTCAGAACATCCACCATTCAAAAAGGAAACAAATGGCTGGTGGTACAATCAGCATCCATTTCCAGCAGTAGAATCCTTTGTGTTGTACAATGGGAAGTGTGACTCCTGTTTTATTCACTGAGAGAATTAGATCCAACTCTGGTCACCTTCTGGTGTTACTGGTGATATAAAAATGAACACATTTTCTGCCTTCTCCGTTAATGTTCCTCTTCTATTGCTAGCTGCTGTTACCTTTTCTCCTGGGCAGTAAAAATGTCCTGTGTTTATTCCCACTCTGTATCTAGAAGTAAACATAGTAATAGAATGCAGTGGCAATTAGACCTCTCTCCCTAGGGAAAAGAAAAGAAAAAAGAAAGAAAAGAAAAGAAAAGAAAAAAGTCATTCAAGTCTCTTACACTTCTTTGCTCCCATCCAGCATGGCCATCCAGTCTTTCTCAGGAAAGTGAAAATAAATTCATGTGCTCCTTCTGATTACAACTTTCCCCCAAAATAATATTGTAAAGCTGGAAATGACTATAAGATAATGGAAGATCTGGAGCAATTTTTGTATGTTGAAATTTACCATACTGGGGGCTTTGGTACCTTTAAAAAAACAATTAGAATCATGATAAAGTTATATATAGTTATGCATGGGAGAAAGTAATCTTTATTGTCGAAGGCTTTCACGGCTAACCCTAACTGGGCACAGAGAGAACTGCTCCTGTCTGTGCTCCTGCACTCTGAAGATGCCGGTCACAGGTGCTGGCGAAACGTTAGGAAACAAAACTTCAAGAACACGGCCACACAGCCCGGAAGACCCACACCAGCCATCAGAAAGTAATCTCTTCCCCTGGGACCATGGTATTTAGGACAGAAAATATGCTCAAAGTTCAGTAAAAAGTGCAGGTTAATTAATTAATTTGGAAAGCTTTAAAATGGCTTTGACTAATCAATGGAGGATAAGATTATCAGACATGATAAAACATCGTAACAGTATATTACCACCACTATCAAGTAAGTAGGCTTCTCAGTGCTAGGTGCTTCAGGTCATACACAGGAAGGGACAACAGTGGACCCTTCACCAGGCATCTGGTTAATCACTATGGTAGGCTAATTTTTCTTTTCTCTGAAGGATTAGGCCCGTCAGCTATCTCAAAATATAGTCTGTATTCCAGCTTGAACATCTGATTGTTGCTATTTTGAAGAGATCTGACATAGGGAGAATTGAAGCAAAATTAATTTAAACAATCAAAGGAAGCTACCATATAAGGCATGCCCCAGCTTTCATAGTAATGAGGTTTTCTTCAGCAAATAAAGAAGTAATCATTTGCTAAATAGAATAAACGCTGA
The DNA here is from genome assembly GCF_059951505.1 of Python bivittatus. Taxonomy (NCBI): domain Eukaryota; kingdom Metazoa; phylum Chordata; class Lepidosauria; order Squamata; family Pythonidae; genus Python; species Python bivittatus. The sequence continues at coordinate 67,365,231 of NW_028277030.1, read as the reverse complement.
ATTTAATGCATTAGTAGGGAAAGGTTGTGTTTGTTAAAGCAGAATGTCCATAAAATCCAATTGTGATTTTAGGACGTGTATTTTACACATGCTTAAAATACCAAATGGGCTTTTATGAAAGTGCAGAAACATCAAGTGAATGGATATATTTTGTCCATTGCATCCAAAATCTGCTAAGTCAAAATCTGTTAAATCAAAGATTTGCTGTAGAGACAGTTTCTTATTTATTTCTTTTCTTTAAAAGAAAACCTAACTAAACATGTGTAGACTAATGTCCTCTGGTTTATTATGACAAATTGCAATTCCCTTTTTAAATAACAATTTGCACAGCTAGAAGTAATTAAATATGTACATAGGATGTATCTTCCCTCTTACTAGGACTCTTCTTGAAATAATTCTGTAGATGTAGGCAGAAGAATTATGTCACGACTAATAATAATCTACTGTGCTTAGTCTCTGAAGTGCTTAAGTCTCCCGTGAGTTGATCTGGATGCCTGATGGATTCAGGGATGTGTTAGTCTTGTTTTCTTGGAAACAATACGGAAGTGGCTTGCCATTGTTTTCTTCCAGAATGTGTTTTCCACTTCTCAGTCTAGCTTCCAGTCCTAGTAATTTCTGTTCTGTTGGTAGTCATCCAAGTACCAACCAGATCCACTCTTTCAGAATCAGCCAAGAACAGCCAGATGCTGTCACATGTTCAGCATTCCTCAGTTGCCTGTGCTGAGCTGAAGAGCCAATGGTACATGGAGCTATTGGTTGCTAAAATTAGACAATGCTTTTACAGATATGATGGGGGGAATAATATTGCTGAATCAGAGCACCTGTTACTATAAAACCACATAGTTTGGATTTTCAGGTAGAGTTGCAAGGTTGGTTATAAACGATACAAAAATAAGAACCTTTATAGTACTTTTAGTCAGAGATGCACAATATTTTTCAGGCTGAGGAACATACTTGGTGTTTTATTGGTTGCTAACAGTTTGCATTCCAAAAAGATAGGATCCAAATTTGATTTAATCTGACATCATGACATGAGCTGTAGTTCACAAACGTTTATGCCTTTTAATTATAATTGTTAATATGAAAAGGTGCTATCAGACTTCTGATTTTGGCCTATTATAGAATCACATGGCTCTCCTCCCATAATATCCCCTTTTATTTAGTAATATATATAAAACAATAACTTCATAGGCATCTTACAGGGAGGCTTTTGGGCATCTCTGCAGCCAAGAATTTGGGGGAGGCTTCAACTTGTGTATCTCTTTAAAATAATAACTATTCAGTAATACAGAAATACCTAGTGATACTAGGGATGTAAGGGATTCATATTCTGTGTGTGTATGTGTGTGTGTGTGTGTGTGTGTGTGTGTGTGTCCAAAATAAAAACTCTAGTTCTTTCTGTTTTGTGATTACTTTTATATTTCATCTAAGGATAGATGGGTTGGAAGTGTTGGGGGTTTTCCAGCCAACAATGGAGGAATCAACCATTTTCATTAGCATGTTTCTTTTTATTTTTCTGTCCCAGCAGTCCTTGGGGAGGATTCTAGGTTCATAATAAAGCTGTATCAGTGAGACCTAATTGGAATGTTTGTAGGACATTCTTCATAACTAACAGCAAACCTGAATTGAACATTAACCACTTGTTTTCTTCCTCCTCCCCATTTTTTAGCATTGTCCATCATTCTGTCAGATGAATAGTTGTGCAACTCAAAAGTTCAAACAGACAGTATCCTAAGAAAGGTTTTGTATATTGTTACAACATAGATTTTTGACTATTTAATGACAAACTTCCAGGTACTTTCTGTTTCCTGGCAGTCATGACTTCAGAAATCATGTGGGGAAATTCCCTAAATCTGCTGTGGCCTTTTCACAAAAATTAACTTTTTCATATCTTTGCTTCTTGAAGACTGAAATGCTGTTGACTTTTCAGCTTGCTTTATCCAAAAAGTTAGTTCAATCTTTACTCTAGTTGAATCTCAGAACTCCACTTCAAATCCTGGAGGATTTTTATGAAGATTTATAAATTGGTGCTTCAAAAGAGGATTTAGTAAAATGTAACTGGTTATTCTTCTTTTTCTTCTTTCCTAGAGGTGGCATTAAGATTGAACAATCTAATTGAAAGCTTTAGTGTGAAGGACGGTAAAGCTATCAGAACAATAAATGCCTTGAACAAAGTGCAAGATTAAAGAATAGCAATAAATCGCCTCTATTTTAGTTCTTGACATTTCATTTTTACACTTGTAAAAAGACCTTGATAGCTACCGCTCTAAATATAATCTGTAACCATTATTAGGGCAAAGTGCCTCAGAGCATATGTTGAAACAATGAAAACAAGAGACCTGCAAGCATGTAAGTGCATAGAAACCTTCTGATTTTCTGCCATGTGGGTTATATGTACACAGCAAGATGATAGCTGAAACTTGGAACAATCACCATCCTTATCACCTTGTTATTTTCCCCACCCATTCAAGAGGACAGCTGTAATAATAGGATTTAACAATAGCACAAATATTTAACACCACCCTTGATAGCACAGCCCAGAATTAAAAAGGAATTCTCTAGCTGTCTGTCTTGAATTAAGTGATGTGATCCATGGCCTCAAGGGCTCGATCACTCAACTAAGACCTATGCTAGATGACTGCATATTATGTTGCTCTACTTCTGGAGTTTGTTTGCTCAGCAGCTAGCCAACCTCAGAAGATTTTTTTTTTAAAGTTGGGTCTGGCTAGTACTTCGATGAAAGATCACCAGGAAATCCCAGGACTGTAAAATAGACTGGGAAATTAAATGAACATCCCATAAGAAAAAAATGGGAAACACATCAGTATTTTGCCAAAAAGAACACTTCTGTGGATCTGTCCATATGGGTACAAGAAGTTGGATTTTACTGGTGTGTCTTCACCTCAATTTAACTGCACAATGGCTCGTTTTGGAACGTGACCACCACATAGATGGAAAACTAACTTTTCCCCCCTACCTCTTCTGTATGAAAAAATTAAAATCTGCCCTCACCATCATCATGACACCCATTAGTTCACCTTGTATACCTCCAAATCTGGTCTTTGGGAGGAGGGGGGTGTTGGTTTTTTCCCTAAAAAACTCATTAGCACAATACTTCATTTATTTTCATTTTTTTCCCTACCTGATCTATGTTGTTCTTTGCCTGCCTGGCTAACTTTAAATGATATACTGGGGAAGGACCTATCAGTTTCCTTCCATCCCAGGATAGATTTGGACTGAATGAAGCTGTAGTCACCAAGGGCAGTCCCTTTGCCAAATTCCCTTGAGCTTTTCAGTAGAGAACAACTTTTCCCATTAAGATGCCTTGGTTTGCTTGCTAGTATGGTCTTTTTCACCCTACAGGCTTCCCAGCGACCAACTGCATTCACTGCTTCCTCTTGCTATGGGGTGGAGGAAAACACACTTCTTTTGTGCTTTGATTATGTGTATTTACATACATAGTTTTGGTGAGGGAGTTTTTCTTAACATTACCATTTTACGTATTGTCGAAGGCTTTCACAGCTGGAATACGATGGCTGATGTGGCTCTTCCAGGCTGTGTGACCATGTTCTGGAAGTTGAAACTTCCAGAACATAGCCACACAGCCCGGAAGACCCACATCAGTTACCATTTTACCTTTGGTTAAACTGGTATCTTTTACTTTGTGGGAGCAGATCCCTGGTAGGACCTGCAGCATTTGATTATCTTCTGTGAGAAAGCAAAAGCTAGATTAAGGTGGCCTTGGCTAGTCTTATGTTCTTAGATAAGTGATTTAGCATTTGAGGAATAGTCTCTACTTTGTACTCAGTACAGGGGTGTTATCGAATTTAGACAACAACTGATTCCAACCTAGCTCGTCTTCCTCCTCCAATTTGACTGGTGCACTGGACTTTCATCCTGGATCTTGACTAGTGGGGAGCCAGACTAGCCTCATTCTTGAGCCACAACTGTCCCTGAGCAGCAAGGAGGATGAAAGTGGGGGATGCAGTGGGGGGCAGAGAGATAGAGGAAGCAGCAGTGAAGAGAATTTAATAAGTGGGCCAAATTCGCTAGATAACATCTCTGACTTAATACTTTGGCAAATTATTTGTTTCTGAGCTTCATCAGTTTTCCTTCTATGAGATGGGGATGTATTTTGTGCTGGGAGGTCAAATGAAATGGTATAGGATTTAGTGTTCAATTCAGTCTTTTTCATTTGTCTTTGTTTCTGAAAAAAATAGTAATCTTTTGTTATTGAGCTTCTGCCCTGCTCTCCCCTTCCCAGCGGCTATTTTGTGGTGCCCATGAGAGCTTTTACATTTTTCTAATGTGCCAAAAGCCAAAAATGGTTAAATGTCTTAATGTCTTAATAAGTGGCTTGGGTGTGAAGCAACCTAGGCTTATGTGACCAAGCACTTGAGGACTACAGTACTTTTCCAATAGGTTTTTATAATTGTCAAATTACAGGTCCTTATCATGTTACCTTTGACTGGGTTTTCCCTGAACATAAGAATGATGAAAGAGATTTCCTGAGCAGGTCTTGATGGCATTTGTGTCACCACTAATGTCTTCACAACCCTTAGGTGCAGAAATGAAACAGAGCTTTTCTGAAAACTCTTACAGCCTCAACATCCATCATCTCCAGGCAGTATGGCCAGGAGTGAGAGATGCTGTAAGTTATATTCAGAGACATCTGTTTTAAGGGCAAAACTGCTTTCTTTTCATTATATAATGTCACAAGAAGATAATTTGTGAACATCTCTGTAGGGGAAGCATCTTTAGCCTCACTGATTGTAGTTTCTACTCCTAAACTGCCTGTTACTTATCTATGAATATTCCAGAATGACTTCTGTTTCCCCTGAAATTACCAGTGGAGGTGCTATTAAGAGTAGTTTTGTGTATTATGTGCACATACAGCGCACAGAATTCAAAACAGTTGTTCATATTTACTGTTATTCCTATTAACTGATAGTAAGTGTTATGATAAACAATCACCATAGCATTTTATTTGTATAGTTAAGAATAGGCATCAACTTGGACAGTGTTGCCTACTTAATGCTATCACTCTGCCTTGTGGATTTTCAACAATACAAAGGATAATGCCTGTAGCAGTTGCTCAGAACTTAGTGACACAATTAGTTTCTGCCCTGGAACATAATAGTATATACTCACAGGTAAGCAGTAACTCCATAGATAATCCAGTCCTTGTGAGATTCTCAAATTGTGTGACTGACACTAAATTTTATACATGCAAAACAATATTTATTTATATGATTAGATATAAGATACAGACAGACAAACAGACAGATGTCACTAAAAAGAATAGCAAAAAGATATAAAATAATATATCTGCTAATTAAATAACATGTGAATAAAGGTAGTGCAGACGTGAGCTATAAGTCATCAAAGCCAGATGATGACTTATAAAAATAAGTTCACCTGGCCCACTTGGTTTATTCCTAGTTTGCCCTAAATTGTTTCAATAGTAACCCCAGGAATACCTCCAAAGTGCTAAACGCATCTTGAGGAGGAATGTAAATTCATCCTACACAGATTGAATACCTCTCTCTTGGCCAAAAGTATCCCTGTCTTTTCTGGGTTAAGCCTTTATTTGTTTGCCCTCTTCCTGTGTATTGCCAATATCAGATGTTAATTTAAAAATTGAGCAGCTTCCTTGGATTTAGAGGAAAATAAAAGATAACAGCTAATTGATATAAGTATATTTGTAGCACTAAGCTCCAAACTCAATATAACCTGTCCCAGCAGTTTCATATGTATGTTAAAAAGCAGGTTGGACAAGATTGAACATGGTGTAGAACTGCTGACGCCTCTAAACATGCAACTACAGAAGGAAAAATATTGTCCCCTTTTTCATTTGTCATACTACAGGGAAAAATAAATGCAAATAATTGGTAGTTTAAATAAACAACAAATTACGTTCCTCATTTTGCTGATATTTGTGCATTTTACCCAAGAATGAATGAATGAATGAACATTGTGTGTGTGTGTGTGTGTGTGTGTGTGTGTGTGTAGAGAAAGGTATCAGACCATGTATCATGATATAGATTGAATGGAGAATGTAATTATAAGGTGTTACATATTAAGGGTTTTCTCAGATTTGTATATACCATCATAATGTACCAAAAATATTTTTAAAAAATAGTAGGAATGTAAATGAAGATATTCCCACAAACAAATAAAATAATGGTAGAAGTTCTAATTTGAATAATTATGAATATGGAAATATGTGCATTTTGCTATAAACAATTCAGAGTAGCTTTAATGATGGCAGCTGTCATAGGAAGCTTATGGGTATTACATTTCTATTATTGCTGTGCTCTGGTTTTTGTAAAAAGATGAAGCCAGAGCTAAAATCCTAAACTTTCCTGCTGAAAAGTGATTCCCCTTAGAACACCTTGAATTAATATCTCTGTATGCATACTGATCCCCTACATTTCTTAAATTGTAAATATTATCTCCGTAGCTTTTTCCCCAAAAGTTAGGATAGGAAAATCATGTATACAGCTGCCATCATTAAAGCTACTTTGAATTGTTTATAGCAAATGCACAACTCTATACCTGCTCTAAAATAGTCTGACAGATTCATTCACTCATAGCTGTTATGATTAGATAATAAAAGTGTGATGACTGTTTAAAGCTTTTCTCTCTTGATGTTTGGTTGGGCAGTAAACTGGCTAAGAAACGCAAGGATGCCATGGGAAACACTAGGCAAGAAATGACCCATATGGTGAATGCAATGGATCGGAGCTATGCTGATCAAAGCACTCTTCATGCAGAGGATCCTCTTTCAGTCACCTTTATGGATTCTCATAACTTCAACCCCAGATGTAAGTATAATAGTGGCAAGGGCTCATTGTTACTTCTGTTTATATTTGCTATACATTGCGTTTGGTACCATACAAATATATTTCATGCAAGGGAATGATACACTAGAGTTATTAAACATTTGTCCTTCTTGCAGACCAAAAAAAAAAAAAAAATCAAATACAGAGAAATTTAGAATACGTGTTTATCAAATACAATTTTCTGAGGTTATTCTCTGATATAACCACTGGAATGTTTACTCCAAAGCCATAATTTAATAACTTTCATATTCTTTGCTTGTGCTGGGTCCAAAGATGAGAAACACTAAGGACAGTACTTTAGAAGACTAATGCATATATAAGTTCCAACAGAAAATTCCTTTTCAAGATAATATTTCAAGTGACCTCCCACTGTAGTACAATTGCAGTTTTGTAGTACGCAAATTGCTTCAGAAACAGCAGGCAACAATTACTTTCCATTCCTTCATTAGGAAGTGTAGGATTACATTATCTTTTTCCAGTATTAATCTACAGAAAAAAAATGGATGTTGCCTTTTTCTCCTCCAACATTAAACAGGTAATATATGGGTTCATACGATTGTTCTTTAAAGAATAGAAAGAATTGTAGCTCTTTAAAAATTATATTGCAAAAATGTATATATTTTTTAAAAACCTTGTATTTTGCCAATAGAACCTCAACATCTGTAAAATTGTGTTTGATAAAAACAGATTTCCATTTAATCAAAAGTATGTTTTAGATCATTATTCTTACACTAACCCAGTATGATTGTATACATTTGTGTATATACATATTCATATACAATTTGAAATTCAAATAACTTTTTATTTCAACAATTTGGGGTATTGTATTTATATCTAGATGCTCATCTGATTAGAGTGTGTGTGTGTGAGAGTTCTATTAAAAGGTATTGTTTATGCTAGTTGCACAACAGTGTTGCTGCCAATAACTTAAGAACAGATACTTCTGTAGGCTTGGATGCTAGGCTGAAGTACATAAGGATATTATTGAAAAGAGATTATTTGGAGAGTTAAGAGCTCTCTTGAACAATATGCTACTCGATGTGATGCAGAGATATGGGGGGGAGGAGCATATAGGAAACCTTTCTTCCCTGAACTTCTTTAAAATGCTTTAAGATTTGGCTGTAATTTAGTCAATTTTCCCACCCTATTTTCTGTGCAGGCTCATGTTCCCCTGCAAAAACCCAAACCAATTTAAGGGATTTTTCAGAACAACGGGGGATACAATGTGAAGGTGGTTGTTGGAAAATGAAGGCCAAATCTGAGGATGGGAATGCCACCACAATCACCTAAAAGCCTTCTCCCCTGTCCCCAGTAGTGATTGGAATGAGCAGGGTAACCCCATTATATTGCATAGGACCCATTGCAGGGCCAAAGAAACCTTGTTTGTTTGTTTGTTTGTTTATTTAGCCTGCCAGTTCCCCCAGGAATTTTGGCCAGCCATAGCTTTACTCAAGCCATACCAAGTCTTTGCCCTGCTAAGAAAGTTCACAATTTGGAGGCTTAAAACATTTGCTTCTCCTCCTTGCTGAGCACATGGAGTTCTGAGAGCAGTAATTAGCCTTGGGCAACTGCTCTGGTAGAACTGTCTGAGGCTTTTTCGCTATAGCTCTCAGGAAGAAAATGCTTAGATAACAACTAAATCCAACCCATTTGGACAGTTTTATAAATTTATTGCACTGTTTATTCTGTAAGAAGCAAACATCGTTTTGTACAAAGTGGTTTTGTATTTCCTGTACCGCTAATAAGATGAATAGACGTTGCTGTGTGTTCCAAAAAGTCTGTTTCTTTAAAAAAAACAGTTGGAGGTAATGTATTTTTTCATAAGCTTTGTTTTCCTGCAGTGCCCAATGATCCACTTGTGCCGACTGCTGTGTTAGGTGAGGACCTAGTCCTTCATCTTCTTTTTCTTCATGACTTAACAACTCTTGTCAGTAAATATATTTATTGTATGTCCAAGCTAGCTTTCAGATTTAGAAAGGTAGGCCTGGTACTTAGCAGAATATTTGGGTATGTTCAGTTATATGTTACATTTTCCAAAGATTCGTGTACTATAAACAATACCAGTGTAAGCAAGAATTTTCGTGAGCTGAAAGTTGGGTGTACAACATGCAGTTCCACCTGATGTGGTGCTAAAAACAACTCTAAGAACTCTAGTCAGAAATAATGGATGCTGGGAACTGTAGTTCAGCACTGTCTGTAACAGCAGGTTAGATATCCACTGTCTACTGAAAAGCTTTCTACACACTCTTGCACGCACAGATATTATTAGCTTAGGAATTTTACAGCTTAGGCAATGATAGCTTTCATGAATGTTTGTTTATATATGCATGCCTATAGATCTTGTTCTGTCTCAAGCCAGAGGTTAGTGAACTGTAGCTCAGGGTGCAAATATTCCCAAGCTCATTTATGTGGTTTTTGGAACCCACTCAAACTACTATTTCTGAACAGTGATGGCTTTTTTTTCTTTTTTTAACCATTTGGGGACAAGAAACCCATTAAACTGTGGTGAAAATCTTACAATTAATTTAACATAATTCTAAAAGCTTCCTCCTGAAAACCTGTGGGTAAAAAGAAAAACCCCAGCTCTGCCCATATCTGTGATACTCACCCACTTTGCATTCTTGCCTCATTGCACTGCAAACCTCAAACTTCCAATAAGTTGCATGCTACCTTAAAGCAACTAAGGGTTCCCACCCCAGCATATGCAAAGAGGTAATATCATGTAGCTCATCTGACATGGTTGCTTGATGATGTCACTTTTCTTTGCAATATATAATCCATTTTGAAACAAAAAGATAGCATGGAACTAGCAAAGGATGGTGTTGTAAAGTTATTTTAGACCGTCACTGATCTGTAGATACATGGAAGGAAAATTAATACTGGGTTCCCCAAGGGTCGGCACTTTCTCCGCTCCTGTTTAACATCTACATGAAGCCACTGGGTGAGATCATTTGCCACCATGGGGTGAGATATCATCAATATTCAGATGATACTCAGTTGCTCATCTCTGCCCATGGTGAGTTTAGCAATGCCGTGAGAGGCTGTTGAGGTCTGGATGGGGAACAACAGTTTGAAGCTGAACCCTGGTAAGATGGAGTGGCTTTGGGTTCAGGACTCTTTGGTCTCAGGAGAATTACCATTTTTGGTCTTGGACGGGGTTGCATTATGTAATCTGGGGATTCTCCTGGACTTGCAACAACTGTGCGCCAGTTACACCCATTTCTGGACCAACATGCCCTTCTCACACTCAGCCATACCCTAGTTACCTCCCGTTTGGTAATGCGCTCTACATGGGGCTGCCCTTGAGGAGTATCTGGAAGCTTCAGTTGGTTCAAAATGCGCCACCTGCATATTTGCACAAGCCTAGATTTGTGGGAGCTGCATTGGTTGCCAATTTGCTTCTGGGTCCAATTCAAGGTACTGGTTATTATCTTTAAAGGCCTACATGGCTTGAGGCCGGGTTATTTGAAGCACTGCCTTTCCCCAGTTACATCTACTCAGCCCTCCAGAGCCGGGAGGCAGGGTATGCTACGGGTCCCTTCAGTAAGGGAAGTACATCTAGTGGGACCAAGAAAAAGGGCTTTCTCTGTGGTTGTTCCTTCCCTATGGAATATCATTCTCCCGGAGATAAGACTGGCCCCCACCTTGCTACTTTTCTAGAAGGCCCTGAAGATGTGGTTTTGTCAGCGTGTCTGGGGACCCCAGGCTGATACGGAGCTGATCAAATGGTTAGTCTGAGTGTGATTGTTGCCGCCGGGGGGTAGGTTGTTGTATTATGGGTTTTAATTCTGTCAGCCACCCAGAGTCACCATGTGTGAGTTGAGTGGCCATATAAATTTGTTTAATTAATTAATTAATTAATTAATACTCTAGAAGCAATGTTAAAATAAAAATAATGTTAGATGTGGGTGCACTCTCCAAATAGTCTCAGCTTGTGGCTCCATGTAGATCTTAAACAGCATGGGAGTCAAGAGTGAACTCTGTGGTTATGATGCCAACCTGTCATCCATATCTAGCCAAATAAAATGATTATATGTTGCATCCAACCCCCATCTGAAGCAGGCTGTCCAGAAGGATACCACTGTCAGTGGTATCAAGGACATTTCCAGGAGTAGAACATATAGACGTTTAACCAAGGCATTCTGGGCAGTTCCAGGATCAAACCCTGGCAGGAGCACAATTACATTGGATTCAAAGAGGAAAAAAAATGAAGATATGTTCTTAGAAAGCACTTATGAATGTTGTGATACCTTCAACTTGTAAAAGTTCATTAGGAGGGACTATGCACTTTATGTAAAGCATAGCAAGAATCATGAATCACTTAGTATCTTAGTAACTTTCTAAGAACAGATCAAGCTGAAAGGTTTTAGGTATACCAAATGGTATGTCTGCCATGGAGACTCTTGTTCAAGAATATCTTAGATGGGTTGAACTATTTTACTAGTTTCATTTTTATCCTGTGTTTCCTTTTAAAAACTGAGGATAACACTGAGATAGGCCAGGTTGTTTGAAATCTACACTAAGGCTTCATGTCTAGTTGTAAAATTCACCCAAAGGTTCATGTCAGATCTCCTCTATTTAGCATCAGCTATTTAATAATGAATGAATTACAATTTTGAAATACAATCTACAACTCTAAGCAATCAATGAAATTAAACTGGATGATTCAGTGTTATTTCCCTAATGCTTTTTATTGAGACAATCTTATTCTATAGTAGTAAGGCACTAAACAAATATATTTGATGTGACATTAATGCTAACAGAACCTCCAAGTAGGTAAAATGATTGTTTTGACATGCAAAGGTTAATCTATTAGAACTGCAAAGAGCAAACCCAGGGCAAAACTGACAGACAGACTGACAGGTTCTGCACGCATTCACGTCACTGTGTTGGTTTCCATTTGTTACTTTTTCACCTTTATTTATGCGAAGCTCGATGTCTCAGCTGGAGGTTGTGGGTGTTTGCACTTGACTTATATACTTGCTAATATATGTGGTGTCTAATAGTATAGCTCTAATAGCTCTTGTTGCTTTGCATTAATGAAGTATTTTGCATATGAAATATAATTTGAAGTATTCACATTAGCATGTAGTGATTAAAAATAGCGTAAAGCATTTCTAAAATGGCAAAGCCTACCTCAGTACCATCATTATAAGACTTCTACAACTTGTAAGGTTGCTTTCATGATTTTGTAACATACAGCTGGCTTCAAATGTGTCTCAGATGTTTTATTTGCTTTTTCATGCTTCAATGTGTTCCAGTCCCTATAAGTGGTAAGTATTGGAGGAAATACTGTGTAAAGTTGACCATGAAATGATTTTTGTTAAATTATATATGGCATAGTGAAATATTCTATTTATTGAGACTTTGACTTGTTACTTGCAGTGCAAGTTAATTTAATAAGGCCCATGTATTGCAAAATTAAACACTCAGAGACTCCAGACTTTTTGGACCATTGAATACATTTGGAAATCCAGTTCCATCACAAAATGTCTGTTGTGGAGAACTGCGCAACTTAATCATAAGAGACCAGTAATTTTCTCAAGAAATACTATGCAAACCAATAGTTGGATCCGAGCTGCATATATCAAACTACCTCTTATGTCCAATGAAGCACAAGAAAATATCCATTTCATATAAGGATGTTTAAGATAGCAAACAAGTGATGCTCAAGGATAAGTAATTTTCCCCCAAACATGAAACATATGGAGGTATATAACAGACAAAACTTTCACTTGACACTAAGCACACTTAAGACTTTTTCTCAAAACTGCTGCCTTGCTCAGTTTATGACAACCCGTGTTAGTGAGCAGAGTGACAGCCTCCAGCAGCAGTTCCTGTTTCCTCTCTAGCAAAAGTCTAGCTGTGGTCGGGTGGTATGCCTGGGAACAGAAGTAAAAGAAACGTTTAATTGAATGGGTCTACGGGCTTGGTGGAAGGCATTCTTGGGGTACATTGGGGCCCACAGGCCCTGCTGCCTATAATCAGAAAACAATGCTGATGATTCTCTTCAAGCCTTTCCAAGGCCAATATCATCAGTTTATGCATTATGGTGAGCGCCTGCATGCTCAATAAAAACTGTTTATTGTGAACCCTCAACAAGCTAGATCAGACAGATTAGTCCACACATTTCCAAAGATGTACAAATTACTTCAGTGCAGCAGTCATGAACCAAACCAAAATAGACAACTTTTCTGAAAGTTGTTTTTCTCTTCACTTTTAATTATGGGTAAGAAGATAACCGAATATAAGTTCAAGGGAGCCAATAGCAAATTTGGGGGCACGGAGGTAGTTAAACCTTTCTAAACCCAATGAACAGTGGTTTGCATTTGTACAATCAGTAAGTATCATGGGACATGGAAGTTGAACTACAACTGTACACACCTTGAGGCTTCTCCATGTATGAATCAAAATCAGGTTGTTATTCAACACGTGCCCGTGTCCATTCTAACTCATGTTAACCAACCCAGACTGAAAACTCAGCTTGTCCAATCACTGTTGGACAATTGATTTGAAGCTTCTGACTGTGCATTTTGAACATAACCTTGTAAAAATATAAAGGGGATGCATATCTTTATTTTAATTTGGCTTATAGGCCACTCCAATCATTAACCAGCTGAACACCTTACAGTCTTACGTACCATGCATAAACAGAATTAAAAGATCTAAGAAAATAGAACCCCCCAAAAAATGACAAACATAAACATTCACAAATTTAACACAATAGTAGCAAAATCCTATGCTGAGGAAACCCACAGTCATATACTCATTCACAGGAAGGGTTTCTCTCAATTCATGTCCCCCCAAAGCTCTGCTGAAGTAACCCTGCTTTGTTTGCATTCCTACTTATCAGTTGTCCTGTTGAGTCAGGTTAAACCTCTAAGGGGATGCTATTCCAGATCAGGGGGTCAGTGACTGAGACGGCCGGTGAGATGACGTCCTTTAAGACAGGGAACACAGAGGGAGCTCCCTCTTCTCGATCAACTTGGGCAGCCGCTTGTTGCTGATGCTTTCTTTTGTAAGAGTAAAAATAGCATCCAGAACTTTGCAGGGTGCTGCAATGAGCTCATGTAAAGATGGGCTGTAGCAGGAGTATTTTAGTTCCACTGTTGCTGAACTCTCCTCCATTCTTGGGCTCTTATAACCACAGATGAAAACCACAGCGCAACAGCAGAGTCAAGTCGTCTGTTAGATGTACCTCGTTATCTCTGCGAAGGAACAGAATCCCCGTACCAAACCGGCCAACTACATCCTGCTATCAGAGTAGCGGATTTGCTGCAGCATATTAATCTCATGAAAACATCTGACAGCTATGGTTTTAAAGAAGAATATGAGGTAACACTGTCAGCAGTTGTTTTTTACATGGCCTAGGGCAGAGAGTTCCTTTGAGAGTAAAGCTTCTTGATTGCAAAGAGAGTTCTTAATTACAGGAGCATGAAAATGAATGTTTAATGGGGTTACATTTTTAAAAAGACCATTTTGAGTGTGCCATGAATGAGTGAAAGAATTTAAAAGTATTATGTGAGAACCAGAGCGTTGCAAAGAGTGAAAAGTATCAAAAACACATGCTCCTCATACAGGTATTCCTCCCTTTTTAAGGACAGCTTTTCCTTCAACATTCCTATGCAGGATATTATATAAATCAAATCTTGCATACAAAGGTCATTTGTTGAAAAGTTTCCCTGGGAGGCTCTATATGCAGCACCAGTACTTGTACACTGAAAAAAAAAAGCAGTCTTCTTTGCCTATTTTATTTATTTATTTGCAAATTTATTGGTAGCTTTTTATAGCCGCCCTGATCAAAAGACTCTGGGTAGGTTCCAAGACATTAAAAGATAAAAGCAACAGCAGATAAAGAGATAATAAATCAACATTCCCCCAAGATGGCTGCCAATAGAGTTGGGGGGGGGGAGCCTGTCTTTAAAGATATTCTAAAAACCATGATTTCTGGAGGTAAGGGATTCAAAAGTGGGGGGGGGGTCACAAAACCTGTTGTTTTGTCCCTGCCCCGTTCCATTCAGAAAGAGGATGGACTGAGATGTTCTCACCAGGTGGACAGATACAGTTCTGGCAAGACCATCCACCTGTGTACTGTATATCTTTCATATGCAGAGAGACCTTGGACAAATCGGGATGAAAAGCACATGCCTGGCCTGCCTAGACCAACTATAGTTCCTTGAATCCTAGTTCTGAAACTCTGATCTTAATCTTAGTTAATCAACTAGTTTTATATAAAGAATATATAGATATAGATACAGATACAGATAAGATACAGATATAGATATAGATATAGATACAGATCTTTTAGCCTTTGATTTTAATTTCTGCTCTGTGAGTTACTAGTTCATTCCTTTATCCACATAAAACAAAGTAGGTATGACTTGTTAATGACATGCATCTTCTTTTTTTATTTAGTTCTTTGTTTATTTATTCAATCTGTATTTATTCAATATTGTTCATTTTGTCACAAAGAAAGACAATATACAGGATAAATACTACAATGGATCCATTAAGTGGGGTAGGGGGAATTAGTAAAAAAAAAAAAAGCCATTCTTATTAGTAACCACAAATCACTGTTGCCTGATTCCAAGCTAATACTGTATGCGATATTCTCATCATGTAGGAGCGAATATGTAAAAATCATGAACTAAAAGTTATTTTATGTTATTAATGTACTGTAGCCTATTTTCAGTTGTTTGGTTCAAGAAATACTATATTTGCTTTTTACCATTGTGCTGGAAATAATTATTTAACTGAGGAATATTTTCTTTGCATATAGTTGGATCATTTCATTTATATCAAGCAGTGTTTTTCAACCTCCACAACTTTTAATATGTGTGGACTTCAACTCTCAGAATTCCCCAGCCCGCATCTTAAAGTTGCTGAGGTTGAGAAACACCGATATCAGGAATTGTCTCACTTTCTTCTACCACAAGACTTCTTGTGTTTTCTAGAGCTTTTCAGCCTGGCAGAATATTGCCATGTTGCTAGGAAAAAGTATATATGCCGATAGTCTAACTCCAGGAAAACAACCAAACTCAGAGAACACCAAGAACCCAACTGATGTTCTAAATTAATGTTAATGTAAAATATGTCCGGATGAATAAAATGCTAAAATAAATATAAATTATCTCTTTATTTTGAAAGAGTTTCTTTGAAGGACAATCAGCTTCTTGGGATGTGGCAAAAAAGGATCAAAACAGAACGAAGAATAGATATGGGAACATTATAGCATGTAAGTTAAAAACAGATAATCATGTAGATGAATATGTTTGTTACGTTGCCTATTGACACAACCGAGACAGGATATTATTATGTCTACCCATCCTACACAATGGCAAGTGATATGTTTCATGGTGGGTAAACATTTGAATATTTCTCCTTTGCCCTAGTTCATTGCTTTAACTACTCCATTGCACTGGATTAGCAAATGCCGTGAAGAGACTCATGGACAAAAACTTTGTATTTCACAGAATCACAGCATAGAAGGGACCTTGGAGATCACTTATTCCAACCAATGTAAACACCCATGACAGATGGCCATTCAGCCTCCCTTTTAACCTATTCAGTAAAGGAGAGTCCATAAGCTCCCTAGACAGTCTGTTCCAGTATTGAGCGGGCCTTACTATTAGGAATTTTCTCCTGATGTACAACCAAAATATCCTCTCTTGTAAACCATTGTTTCATGCACTGCCTTCTGAAACAACTTCAAACAATTTTGCACCTGAAGGCAGCTGTCATGCCTTACCAAGATTAAACATAGCCAGCATCGTCAGTAGTTCTCCATACGTTTTTCCTTCCAGGTTCTATATTTTGGTAGCTCGCCTCTGGATGTGCTCCATCTTCTCAGTATCCTTACTAAAATGCAGTGCCTAGAAATAAACACAATACTCTGATTGTTGTCTAACCACCACAGAACCATGAGGAACAATGATTTCTCTTGATAGTGACACTATATTTCTGTTAATGCAGCCTAGAATTGCATTTGCTTTTTTGACAGCTCTGTCATACTATTGTCTCATGTTCAGCTTTGTGTGATCCACCAAGACACTAGATGTTTTTGGTATGTCCTGTCCAGTATGGTTCACCCTCCTATCCCATACTCAGATGAAGGACTTTGCATTTGTCCTTGTTGAAATTATCTTGCTGGTTTCTGACTATTATTCTGGTTCATCAAGATTCTCCTGAACCTTGATACTGAAAAGTTTGCCATTCCTCCTATCTTTATGGTGTCTACAAATTTGATGGTCATATTTTCTAACCCCTTATCCAAGTAATTTATAAATACATTGAACAGCTCAGAGCCTAGAAAATAGCCAAATGGTATCCAACTTGACGCTTCTGACATACAGTACTGTTTCTAACGCTGTTTCAAAAGTAGCTACAAATGGGGCCATAGTATTCCCTTAGGAAAGAAACTCCATAGGGGTGGGGTCATCCCTGAGAAAAGCCTCTTTGTAATGTTTGCCAGTCTTTCTGCTCTTAGTGCTTTAAAGCCCAGGCAGGCTCTAAAGTGTGTAGATTCCTCTGTTCACTCATTTCGCTCAACTGTCCCAAGAGTAGGTACCGTTTCTGTTTTCTTCTTATGGCTCCAGCCTTCTATGCCATTTTAGATATGGCTTGGAGGTTTCTCCAACCTTTTTGAGCAGACTGGGAGGCGCTGCAAGTAAATGGGGGATTACCTTTTTTCTCCTTCCAGTAAGGGGGCCTGTAGGGGGCCCATTTCAGACTCATTTGTTTCTGCTGTATATCATTCCAAAGACAAAACCCATTTTTTACAGATGATCACTCCAGAGTGATATTGCAACCTGTGGAGGATGATCCTTCTTCAGACTACATTAATGCTAATTATATTGATGTAAGTAGAATGTATATCTTGCTTTTTTTTTTCTTCCCATCTACTCTCTGTGAAACATTTTTGCATGCAATTCCTATGAATTGAATGAGAGCCTTCTTAAAATTATGAACAAAATGTACACTTTTCCTTGTCCTCCGTCCTAGTACTCACTGACATTGTTGTGCTTTCTTTCACATCTGACTTTGATTTGGGCTGTAGATTTGGCTGTACAGGGATGTAAGTACCACTATATGTGAATAACAGCATCCTGTTATGACTATTTAATATAGTGAACATTCTCAGTTGCTTTACTATTACTAGATATATGTGCATGCCTCATTAATGAACTCCATTTATATATCTAGTCTTTTTAATATTCCTTTGTGCTTTTTTTTCTTGCTTTTTTTCTTTTTTTTTTTTTGCTTTTACCTACATTTTAAAAATATCCTTAGTTTTTTACAGCGATCATGAAAATCATTAGCTAAATCAATGGAACCTAACCCTTACAAGATTCACCCTTTGCTTGTGTATTTTCTTTCTTTCTTTTTTTTTTTTGCATTGTTTAGTAATTTTTATTTTGTATTCCATTATTTTTGTGTGAGAAGCTGGATAATAGAATATAGTGTGTTGCTCTTGAAAAGAAACCTACTGATAGTCTGGAAGGGATAACGGGTGGGAGGCCTGGAGTTGTCTCCTATTCTTAAAGGGAATTCATATAAGTAATAGTGCTCTTCCTACTAACCCTTGACCCTCATATTTCTAATGCAAGGCAAGAATCCTCAACTTGCAGTAAAAATGAAATAATAATAATGAGTTAGAAAATGATACAGAAGCTTAAAATTTTGGACAAATACAAATGAACATAAATGACCATGAAGGCTATAATGGGGTCATCATTTCCTAGACTGTAGTAAAGGCTTGTATATTTGACAATCTAATTCAATACAAAATTTCAAAATGTGTAATGTGGGTAATCACCACTGGTGTACTTAGAAGATAGTTTTCCAGGCAGGTGCAGTTACTTTAACAGAGCAGTTATCATTCAGCAAATACACCCACCAACAATTTTAATAAAAGAATTTCATAGCTATGTCCCTGATAATTTGAATGAATGCATGTGCTAGATTATGAGTTAGAGAACAATACTGCTATGTGTTTACAGGGCCTCAATTTTACTTCAGGACTCTGCTGGAAGCTGTTATCTAATTCCTTAAGTGTTTTGTTTCTCTGCAAGAGAATGTTTTCTTCCCCTATCTGTAATGCATTCTCAGGTGATCTAAATTTTTGTAGGGTTTTTGAGTTCCCAATACCCTTGCCCAAGGATACTGATTTTATTTTGTTTTTCTTATTATGGCTGTGCAGCAATCTTGATTTGAAGGGTGTCATAGTCAACAGCATCTTAAAGTCAGTGTCGTTTAATTCAAGGTGTTTACAATAGATATGACATGCACATGTACTCTAAATCACATTTTGCTCTTTGAATCCAGATCACTGCACAGCTGCATCACACATCTCTGTGTTTTTCTGAAAATCTCAGAGGCTACATTATTATGGGACTTGTTTGTGATGTTAAAACCAGGGAGGCTGCAGGCTGGTAGGACCATTAATGGCTAGTAATACAGGTAGTCCTCGACTTACAACCATTCATTTGACAACCATTCGAAGTTACAACAGTGCTGAAAAAAGACAACCGTTCCTCACACTTATGACCATTGCAGAGTCTCCGTGGTCATGTGGTCAAAATTCGAGCACTTGGCAACCATTATGTATTTATGACAGTTGCAGCATCCCAGGGTCACATGATCACCATTTGTGACTTTCCCAGGGGGCTTCCAACAAGCAAAGTCAATGAGGGAAGCCAGATTTGCTTAATGACTGCATGAGTCGCTTAACGACCATAGTGATTCCCTTGACAGCTACAGCAAAAAAGGTCATAAAATCAGGCACAACTCGCTTAATGACCACATTGCTTAGCAAAGAACATTCCAGTCTCAATTGTGGTCATAAGTCAAGGACTACCTGTAGGCATTTCAGTGTCATCAGCCCCTCATAATTAAGTTAACATCTACAATACTATACCAAATCCATGATTCTCAATGATTTCTCCTCCTTTCGAAAATGCAACGGAAAAAGTATCTTTCCCATTAAACTGAATATGAAGTGACGGGAAAATTGAAGAAGCAATGTTTAGCATAACGTTGCTTTATATAAGCATTTCTCAATAAAGCACTGAGTGTATCTTTGGGAATTCTTTTTCATAATAATTATTTCTTCCTTTGACCAACTTAATACAATGTGTTTTATACAGGAAAATTATACAATGCTGCTTCTAATCCTGCTTCTAAGCCATAGAATCACTGAGGATCACATCAGTAAAGATGTTGTTTACGTGTGCTGCTACCAGAGTTATTCTTAAGCTAGTATGACTAATTTCCTGCCTTCCCCAAATTCTATCATATAATTAGCAAAAACTTGATGAAATAATGTTCATGACATCCAGTTATCTTTTTTGTTGTTTCATATTCTAGCCATTAACCAATCATGGTCAATGATTGTTTACTTGATTTTAGCCAAAGGCCAACAAGCCCTTTTTAAAGTATATGGATATGGAATCCTTCCCTGCATTTAAAAATTGTACTTTAGAGAAAGTTCAGTAATGGCACCTATATGTGTGTTCATCTTTATATTATATGTACACACCGTTGCTTAACTTCTAAACTTAGTTTTATGTAATTGCACAAAATTGCAGTATTGCATGTAGATTTGCAATCTGTGCACACATATACATTGTCCAGCTCTAACGTTCAGCCATTTTGCTTATTCATTATGGCTCAATTTTTTTTTTCTGGTGCATTCATAGTAAAGGTTTTTGCTAAGAGTTTGGTTGTTTTGTGCTTAATATCTAAAAAAATAACAAACAAAACTATGTCAATCTGTATTTTTTAACTGAAGGCACATCTCATAGTTGCTTAGAACAATTTCATAGTTTCACTGAATTAGAACTTAAATTCAGAAATTTAAGAAATTAAATAAATGGCAACAGTCATAGATTTCACAAAACAGAGCAATTAAGAAACAATAAGCCACTTCCTTTTGAGGTAGTGAAGTTGAAGTTTTCATGAATTTTTCATTCAATCCTAAACCCCATTCTCTCAAAAATAACACCTTGAAATCAACTGGGCTTATTTCACATCCAGTGCTGCACTTTGATATTCTGGAAATGGTTGAAACTAGGTAGTTGAATACAGTTGATTGGATTAGCCACTACTAGCCTATTTGAAAGGGGTATCCAGGAATATTTTGGTATGCCTTCATTTTCCCTATTTGATTTTATATTTTTAAGGTAACAGACTGTTTTAAAAATCAACTTTTATTATTATTATTATTGTAGGGATACCAGAGACCAAGCCACTACATTGCAACCCAAGGTAAGAGTTGCAGTCTTGCAGTTGCAATTTACATTCTTGCAGAAATACGTGCAAGACTGTAAATTCATACTAAATGTTGTAAGTTAGCTACAATTTCCCAAAGTGCTCTTTTGGATGTCTATATCACCAGCAGAGATGAACAAGAGAAAAGTTTAATCTCTATTTTTGTGAGTTTGGAGGGGGGGGACTAGTTTGTTAATTGCATTTATCTCCTGCTATAATAAAACAATGACTCTTGGCAGATAATGTAAGTAGGCATATTCAATCTCTCAGCAGTTTAGATTATAAATTAATTAACATGCTATTTTATTTAGTTAACTTTCCACCAAAAATGGGTGAAGAATTGCAGTGGGAAGGGATGCTGTTGAATTTCAGTGGTGTAATCTTGAGAGGGGCTCCATGTGCTGCAGAAAAAGGGGCTTGGGGGTTGGTCTCTAATCCAGTCCAGTATCCTTTATCCATACTAGCCAATCATACACCTCAGCAAATGCAGGACATGCAAACAGTAGCCCTCTCCTGGTTGTGGGTATTCAGAAGCAGCATATTATCCCTGAACCAGGATGTTAAGGCATGTTGACAAGTATTCCTCATCAGTAATCTTATATAGAATTTGCCTGTAAGAAAGTAATTAACAAAAGCTAACGAAAACAAGCCTTACAAAGTATGAGTACCAACATTCAAAATGGGAGGGGCCAGTGCAGATCAAATTCTCATGTTTTTCCTACATGGAAATAAGACAACAAAGTTGTTGGGGTTATAATAAATCGTGGTAATGGGAGATTAAGTCAAATAATAAAAATTGTGATAAGCTGTAGGGTTGTGCAGTACTTAAAATTCTTTGGAGTGCACAAAGACTTTCTGTGTCTTTTTCCCAAGTATAAATGAGCCCATTCTAAAATTCTTTTAATTCTCAGACATTGGCATTTTCTTGCACTAAAGCATCTGGCTTAATCTTTATTTGGGTTTTTTAAAAACTAATAATCTGGTTTCAATGGAATACTTCAATGCTAATGATTAATGTGCAGCACTTTTTGAAAGATTACTGAAATCCTTCATACTTAATGAATACCTGACAGCTATTTTAGAGATAGTGGCTTTACAGTTTCTTTAAATTTATTTATGAGCATTTTCTTTGCCAGGGCCAGTGCATGAGACAGTCTATGATTTCTGGAGAATGATATGGCAAGAACAATCAGCCTGCATCGTTATGGTTACAAATTTAGTTGAAGTGGGGCGGGTAAGTATCTCCTGAGAAATACCAAAACACATTAAATATTGCAGTTCCTTTGTTAAGAAAAACAGAAGCACAGCCAGGGAGGAATATATACCAACCTTTCAATGACCAATATGGAGCCAGAATACAAAGCTGCACATGTCTGCATGTCTGTAATCTGTGAAGTGGATCTGGGTTGATAGAAAAAGCAAACATTATGAATGCAAGTGCATGTCAGCCTTTGAGATGTTTGTTTATCTGAAAAAGAAATTCTGTGATTCTGTGTTTCTGTTCCTACTGGCTCAGGGCACACATTTTTCTGTCTGTGCATGGATGGCTGGAAGGTACAGAGGTGAAATAAAGGACAAAAAATCACAATCTCATCCTCCTCTCGTGTGAGAAACAGAAATAGGCTGAACAATCTCAACATAGTGCTGATGAATTATCCTCCCTCTAGAAGTGAACAGAGAATTAAATGAAGAACATTCCATATAACCGCCTTTTCCATTTGCTAATGCCTCTGCTTTTATTCTATGTTCTTAAAGGCACCAAACTTTTTTTATCCTCTAATCTGTCCATTAGATGAGAAGGTAGAAACAGTCAAATCAAATGCAGAATTCTTTAGTTTAGATGTTTTCCTTTGTAATTCTGACAGTAAAATTGAGTGGATGATCCTAAATGATGTAAAAGCAAATACTACACTATATAAAATAAATATATGGTTATTATATAGATAAGTGTTTTAAAAATGCTTATTCTACCTTTATGTTTTCACCACCTTCACCTGTATTTTCATTTATGAAATATAATCTACCACTAGATAAAAGTAATAATATGGTGGGCATGTTCCAGTGATTCATACATTTCTTTGAGAAGTATTTCTATAATGTTGATTGTAGGTTAAATGCTACAAGTATTGGCCTGATGATACTGAAGTTTATGGGGACTTCAAAGTTACTTGTGTGGAAGTGGAACCACTTGCAGAATATGTTGTCAGGACGTTCACCCTTGAAAGGGTAAATATTTCTGGATTAGAGCTTTCTATTATTTAACTGAAAACTATTGTGAATTTAACATTTTTTGGTAATATGTAAGAATTCCATTATAATTCAAGCATTATTTTTAAACCATTCTTTTATCAGCCCACCACTGCAGTACTTACAACACCTGAACTGACACACTCATTCTGCTACACCTGAACTTTCCTAATGTATTTATTTTCCATCCACACTTCTGTCAATTTAATTCTGCTCCTATTTTTTTCATTTTATAAACAGCGTCTCACATGTCTATTATTTTTATTCTCATACTAATTTTCTTGGTCATATCTTGTGCCTTGTTTTTTTTATAAAAAACAAAAATACTTTGGAATATTTTGCCATCAGTTCAAACTTTTGAGGATCTGAGCTGTCTTAGGGTTATTTCTATGACTAGGTTATATACCTCAGCAGCCACAGTTTGCTTTGTTTTAACCATGTCTGTCTGAGTATGCCATAATGTCTGGTTCACACAACATGCTAAATAAACAAACATACCACATTGTAGCTTAGCAATCCTGTCTGTCTGTCTGTCTATCATAGAAACATCCATAAAGAATTTTAGTATCAGCTTCCTTGGCTGATAATTTGCTAGGTAAGCAACTTCAAGTTTCTACTTGTGCATAGTTACATATAATTTAGACTTTTTCCTCAGGTCACTGCTAAATTGCCCACACTTACTTAGTCTTCCTTTATATGTTACATAGTTGGTTCCTTATAATTTCAGTACACACACACACAAAAAAAGAGTTGTGTTATAGTCAGATGAATACTGTTCCTGTGCTTATAGTATTCTTACATTATAGAAAATTGATTAAGCCAATAGATTTTCATTTATATATGCCTAGTTCAGACATAAAAGAAAGCAAGATTTCCACTTATCTAAACAAGCTTGCATGAGCTTCAGAGTCGCCACAAGGAGAATTTGGTAACTTCTACTCCCAAACCACAATCTTTTTAATCTCTGAAATCAGGGAGCTCCAATTGTTTAAGTTAGCCTTCCCCAACCTGATGTCCTCCAGCTATGTTGGGACTGAAATGGAATTCCCATATTTCTTGCCCTTGCTCCTTGTGGAAGTCTGGTTTAAACTCTATAGTATGTGAAGGAATGTTTTAACATTAATTTTTAATGTTAAAAATGTTTAATGTTTTAACCAGCAGTTAAGGAACACAGATGTTTCTGGTTTCTGTATAGCTGTAAAACAGAAGTAGAGAGGAATACACAAGCTTGAGGCTGTTGTAGGCTCATACAACTAGCAAGAAACAACAAGAATCATAGCAAAGCTTTGTGATACATGGAACTGGACCATTAGAACTTTGATAGTTACTCCTGGAACTTTGATTCCTACTTCCAGTAATCCTCAGTACTTTTCTCTCCATTCAAGATATATTTCTTACTCACCTGTATATACATCATTGTTATACTTTACTTAAATGTGAGGGTATACCTAAATTTAAAACTCTTTCAGTTATAATTCTGTTTTCATGGGATCATGAGAGCTACTCTCACATAATGTCATTACATTTCTAATGCAGACCACCATTGGAGCACTATCTCAGTTTGATATTAAAGACTTCCAGGCTATTTCTTTAAGGACTGAATTTTTCCTTTCTTGGGGAACTTTGCATATATTATAATTTCATGGTAATATACAATTGGCCTGGTATATATGCAGCATAAACATGCAGTGATTAAGGTATGATGAGAAAATAGTGCTACATTCAATATTTTACTGGTTTTATGAAGGAAACCTATTAAAATCAATTGAAGCTTATAATCGTAGTCCAGCATAAATTCTAACACAGTTGTTCTGTTTAAAGCAAAAATGGTGATATTTTTGTCTTAGAAAACTAACAGAAATCTAACTTAACATAACTTATCAGATGAAAGAAAAATACTACTTTATTATTTTCCATTTTGACAGAGAGGTTACAATGAAATCCGTGAAGTTAAACAGTTCCACTTTACTGGTTGGCCTGATCATGGAGTACCTTACAATGCAACAGGCCTTCTTTCATTTATACGCCGTGTGAAACTATCTAACCCCCCAAGTGCCGGGCCTATTGTTGTGCATTGCAGGTGTGTAGAAAAGAGGTAGATGCATTTTCTATAACTCTCAATGTGTGCATGATCTGTCAAGTGTTGTGACGTTGTTGTAGTGTGATATGGGGTGGGTTGATCAGATAGCTTGGATTATTATTTTCAGCTCACACGTTTGAGAGAGAACTCCATGATCCAGTTTCCAAGAATGTCCGATTCAGTTTCAGTTTCTATGTTCTAAAGTTGTCAGGTCTTTTTAAATACTACTAAGGTATAAGGTTGATTTAGATCAGTGTTCCAACCTGGGAAGTCTCCATATATAGTATATTATATTATTAGCAACTTGAGGTTGGCAGTCGCTGGTTTAAAAATGTTTCCATATAGACTTATAGATTACTTATATAGAAGTATTCTTAAAATACTTCAAGAGAAGTAATATCTGAGCCATTAGTGCATCTGCACTGGCTACTAATCATACCAAAGAAATTAAACATTTGCCCTCATCACTACTTTTTATCCTTCAAAGACCTACAACTTGCTTCTGGGTATTCTGGATCGTCAACATATTCCCGTTCAAGTAGTAATAAACAACAATAATATTATTCTTTTTATTCTTTTCTCCACTTACATTAACCTTGATGCAAGACCTCTATAGTATCACATGCTTGGATTTCAAAAAAATATAGAAATTAACAAACATATTTTGCCAGGCTGGTCTTATTTTACATGCTAGGATAACTTACCTAGTAGATTTTTTAATGCAATAGAGACACCCTCATATTTTGATTACCAAGCTAGTTAAGGATGAACATGTGATATGACTGTTATGTGGCTTGGTAGCTGGCTTAAAGCCATATTCAAAGAACATTCCTCATCAACTTGGAAGTAAGTGTCAGGCCTAGCTCAAGGAACTCCAAGAGACAATGCAAATTCAGTTCAGCTATGTTTATTAGCTACAATCTCTAGCAAGAATCTTCCCAGACTGAAACCCCAGATCCCAAAGCCAGCCACATCATTGTGAATTTCTCAGGGAGGTGCCAGTCTCATCCTCTTGTATCTCCCACGCTCCTCCGGCAAGCTAAGAAAATGTTTTTCTCCCTGAGCCTGGCCTTCATAATTCCATTCCATCACAGTAAGTATCAAATAAGATGCCACAAACTTCCTTTCTAGACATGTATACTTTGACATTTTCTGTAATGACATGGAGGTGGAGGGGATACTTATCAAAATTTGGTGGGATAGCTAATAGCATACAAGACAGAAATTAAACTCAAAACTATCTTGAAAGTTTAAAGAAATTGATTGAAAACCACAGAATGAAAATTAGCTTATGCAAAGCTCTTACTCAGGAAAAAGAAATCAAATACACACCTGGACTGAGAAGGAGGATTCAGACAAATCAGAAATGGTTCAGAATGCAGCAATAAGGATAATCTGAGGACTGTCAGGATTCTCTTGACTAACAAGGCAAAACCCTGCAGGAATTTATTTACCAGAACATAAAGTCTGAGAGAAGTAGATTGGCTGTAGCAAAATATGAAGCTGTTATGAAATAATTCCAGGAACTGCTGTATATCAAATGCAAGTTCTGTTTATAACAACCAGTGTTCACATTTCTTTTGCCTAGAAGCAGATCTGTTTTGGGCAGGTGATAACATTTCCATCTGTTCCTTATTTCAGTAATGGCCTGATCTGGTATCAAGTTACTTACTTTTAATTGAATGAAAACCAACTTTCACAGGGACTAGAAACAGTCCTGTGAAGAGAGATGGAAGTATCTGGGAACGTTTTGCCTCAAGGAAGAAAAACTATGACAGAACCCTTCAAATACCTGAAAGGATGTCACATAGAACATTAATACTTGTTCTGTGTGATATCCTTTCAGGTTCTTTTGTTCTAGATAGGAAGACATGGAATAATAGTAACTGAAAAAAGTTCCTAACTCTAGGACAGTTTGGAACTAACTTCCCAGAAGGATAATTTGCTTCCCTACCCTGGATGTGTTGAAGCAGGATACTTTGATTTAGATCCCTGCATGGATCCAGGAATTTAGTCAATGAGCTAAATGACACATGTCAACTGTATGGTTTATGAATTCAGCTAAACATATGCCACAGTTTTATCTGGGAATGGCTGTTGGAAAACAAAACTGTGATCAAATACAACCTCTTTCAGAAGGCTGTAACTTTAGAGAGATTTTTTAAAAATAGATTTTTTTTTTTGTATAATGAAATGCATGAAATAAATCAACAAACAAAACAAAACAAAAATCAGTCTTTTTAATTACTATCCTCAGAATCAAGTTAGTGAATATTTTATGCACAGTTATCCTTACTGAAGAGAGCCAGTTTGATCTAGTGGTTAAAGCTGGCTGGGTGACTTTGGGCCAGTCGCTCTCTCTCAGCTCACAACGTCAGGCTTACAAGCCAGTCAGTAAATTCCTCTCGCAACCAATGGACCAACATTCAGTTGATCCAAAAAAGCAGACCTTGCACCTGTGGGAAAAACACTAGGAAGAAAAAAAAAGTTATCCTTATTGAAAACTTCAAGGACAGAAAAGGTTTCTGCTGGAAATGTCTGTGGCAGTTTAACTGAGATGAACAAGAACAGCACAGGAAAACAACTATATAAGCAATATTAATATGTGTCACTTAACCAATTCTAAAACTAGATTTTTTTTTCTGCTTTGCAAATTGACTACAGTGTGTTCAGAAATAACACTGGAAGTGTATATCTAATTACATTTTTGCTTTAGCTAAAAACAATTCCAGTTTCACAAAGTAAAATACTTTGGAATTTTTTGTATTTATTCATTAGACTTCTGATTTATTTGGGATGCTTGTAATTTTTTTAAAAATATGTGTGTTGTTTTCTGATTTATTCTAGTGCTGGAGCTGGGAGAACTGGATGCTATATTGTAATTGACATAATGTTAGACATGGCAGAAAGAGAAGGTGTTGTAGACATCTACAACTGTGTCAAAGCATTACGTTCACGCCGCATCAATATGGTACAGACAGAGGTATTGTGCTGTAATGAATCAATGATCCAGTTCTCATGTGCATTTAGTCACTCTCCCTAAAAATTATTCTGAATCTGGCAAATTACTAAGCAAAATGAGCAACTCAAGTCCGGATAAATAAAGGATCTGAATAGAGAGCAAGACAAATGATTTGCAGAGGTTGGGAAGGAGATAAAACTGACCTTTGTTATACCCTTTCCAACCATCCTGTCCTCTCTATATATTCCAAAGCTTCTCTCCTTAAAACAATGTATCAAGGGCCTTCCAAAGTCATCTCTGTGCTTGCATGTATGCCCAGAATACATTTACACTGAGATTGTGTGTAAAGAGAGAGGTAGTCATTACATACCAGATAGGAGTTACTATTTACCAAGTTTTATAGTACTTTTCTTCCTCCATGTGTTCCTCAGTTTTCAGGCAATAGGTTATATGTCTTATGCTAACACTGCAAAACAGTCATTATTTTTTAGATGCAATATAATGTGGTAAAAGGTTATCTAGGCACTAGTCCAGTTGATGTTGAAAATGTTGTAAAAGAAAACTCAGCACTGAACTGGACTGAAAGTTACATCACACAAACAAAATAAACTGCTAGCAATACAAACACATCAACTTCATTTAAGAGGGTTCACATTTTTTTCTTTCATGTGGAAAACATCTTTAGCATTTTACCCTTATTTCCCAGCCAATGCATATGGCATCTGTACAAAATAGTATAACAAGCTAGAAAAGATATTGCAAAAAAATCTGCAAAGTAATGAGATGGGTGGAGTATCTCCATTCCAAGAAAAGACTATAGCAATTGGAGCTCTTCAGCTTAGAACAAAGGAGAGATGTGAAAGAGAGATAAAATCATGCATGACATGGACATTACAGTAGTTCTTTGTCCCTCTGTCACTGTTAGAACTCAAGGCCATCCATTGAAACTATATATAGGAAGATTTAGGACTAAGAGAAAGAAGTAGTTTTTCACACCTAGGACATAGTTTTTCACATCCGTAAACTATGTAATTTGCTTCCAGCACTTGTCACAATAGCAGCCAGTCTGGATGGTGCTCAAAGGCAACTGAGCAGGTTCATGGAGAATCAGGCTATCGGTAGCTTGCTAATATTAATGCCTGATCATTACCTCCTGAACCATAGGCAGTACATCATAAAGATTGATTGCTAAGAAGCAACAGTGGAAGGAGGTTATTGCCTCCAGCCCAAGATACTCCTGTTGGTGCAGAATACTGGACTGGGCAAGCCTATGGCCTGATCTAGTGG
The DNA here is from genome assembly GCF_059951505.1 of Python bivittatus. Lineage (NCBI taxonomy): Eukaryota > Metazoa > Chordata > Lepidosauria > Squamata > Pythonidae > Python > Python bivittatus. Next base: position 67,335,542 of record NW_028277030.1, on the reverse strand, counting down.
GGCTCTTCTTACACTCTTAACCAAAATGCCTATGATCTTTTCCTAAGGAGATTATAATTAAAACAGGAAAGGCATTGAAACTATTATATATTGACACCTAAATATATCAAGCTAATTTTATGATTATATCTGAGGAGGGAAGCACAAACACGAGGAATATATCACAATATCAGATTTGTATTGTCAAAACCTGGAAGGACTGTTCAGAATGGAGTCGACTTTTTCAGTCCTTTGGGAAACTTCATGACCAATTCTTTCTTGTGCCTTTCAGACTTGCCTGCACTCTCACCTATCCCATTCCTTAGATCCCTTTACTATAGACTTAACATTCAACTTTTACAAACTTCCATACTGTGAACAGAGAAATATATTTGAAAAAATGACTTCCAAGTTTCTTGTTCTCTGCAAGAAATTTCAGGGCATGTCTGAACATTTCATTCTCACCATGGAAGTAGGAGTTTCTTCTAGTCAGTGGAATGTCAACAAGAAGGTACACTTCATATGGTTTATATCATCAGGACTTGCCTAGAAGCAGCCATAGCATTTGTTGAGTTTGCAAATGCTGGAGAATTTCTTGACTGGGGAATTTTGTTTCTGAATGTTTCTATTTCTAACATTTTCTTCCATCCCTAATCATGAGACACATGACATTTCCATTTTTAAAATAAAATGTATACTTCCAAGCAATTAACTTTTGTATAAGTGGTGGTGTGGGTATGGTATGTTCTTCATAGATGGAGTTATGCAAACTCACCGGCAAGCAAAAACCGGGGGGAAAAAACCATCCCCCAATATTAAATCTTTACCTTTGCCATTAAGTATTGTTGGAATTAAAATCTGCCCTTCTTTAAAAATAATACTGATTAAATGAATACTAGTTAAGAAATATATACCGTATTTTAACTTGTGTAAGATGAAAATTGTCATTTTTAAGCTTTCTTGAAGAAGTGTGTTCATGAGAAAGTATCTAAAGAAGAGATTTTACTCCTTTAAAAGGTATTAATGGACTCAATAATTAAGACATCCTGTTAAATGTTACAAAAAACTTCCTAATGAATAAAAGCAGTTCAACAGAGGAACAGTTATCCAGAGAGGTGGTGGACTCTCTTTCATTAGATGCTTTCAGGTGGAGCTACACAGCCAAGTGTTGAAGATTCTTTAATTTGTATTCCTACACTGAGCAAAAGGTTAGATCCAGTGACCTAAATGATCTGTTCCAACTCTAGGATTCCAAACTTCTTCTGTTCTTTCTCTGGCAGGAGCAGTATATCTTTATTCATGATGCAATCCTGGAAGCCTGTTTATGCGGAGAAACTGCCATCCCAGTCTGTGAATTTAAAGCGGCATATTTTGACATGATTAGAATAGACTCTCAGACAAACTCTTCGCATCTTAAAGATGAATTCCAGGTAGTTTCATTGGCTGATGTTATTTTAAAAACCAACAACTTCTTTGCTTCCTATAATATAGACTTTCTTGTAGCTCTTGCGTCAGTTTCATGATGGATTGTCTCCTTCTTTCATGGTGTTCCTTCATGTCTGGATATGGGAAATATCACTGTGTGATTGTAATCACTGTAGGCTGCCAGTTCATTTATACACAGATGACCTTTGGCCTACCAGGAGCAATTTTTGCATTTTAGATAGGTGTAAAATACAGGCCATGAATTTTACATGATGATTTCAAATTCCGTATATGCAAATTCTCCCCCCATGCCACCCATTGTGACTAAACAGAACTAAATGTGCTTTTGCTTTCTTTGTGGCTTTCAGTGTTGTCACCTTGCCAATATCCCTTATGCCCAAATCTCTTTGAGTTAGACACACAATGTCATAATAAAGGTTTCTTTTGCCTTGTAGACCCTGAATTCTGTGACTCCTCGGCTACAAGCTGAAGACTGCAGCATCGCATGCTTGCCAAGGAATCATGACAAAAACCGCTTTATGGATATGCTACCACCTGACAGATGTCTGCCTTTCCTAATTACTATTGATGGCGAGAGTAGCAATTACATCAATGCTGCCCTTATGGATGTAAGAGACTATTTTCCTTGACTATGTAACACCCCTTGAAAAGATGACTAATGTGCCACAGAATTATTGGTACTTGAAAAAAGATTAATTTGCACTTACTCTGATGTGCAGCAACTTTTTTTTTTTTAATAAAGAAGCTAAAAGTATGGATTTTTTTTTCTGACTTTGTGAATATTGCAAACTTTCTATAGTTTTTTGGAGATGAAAATTGCTGAAGGGAAATGTTAGCAGAGCTTTGATATATTTATATTGTAATGCAGCCGCTAAGTGACCCTGTAGTTTGAGGAAACAACCACTTCCAACCTGCCATAGGACTCATGGTAATTTACACCTAAAAACCAAAACAGTTATTTTCCACCTTATAATTAATTCATTAGTATTAATACAATTATTACTAAAATTTAAAATAACTACAACAACAATAAGGCATCCCAAATGATCTTAGCCTTGAAAGGCCCTTCTGAACAGCTGTCCTTTCCCTTCAGGAGAGGTTAGAAAACTCCAAAAGAACAGAAAGAAGAGATCTCTCATCTTGCTGCTTGCAGATCCCTTCTGAGCTTTTCAAAAAGTCAAAAGCAAGAAAAGGTGGGAGCTAAGATTACTTCACCTTTTCTGGGCATGGCAGCATGGAAAATTGGGCCCATAATGTTGCCTAGAGAGAAAGTATAAGTAAGGCATGTCTCATTCTTTTGTACCATTTGCCTCTGGGCAATGTAGCGTCAAAGATTGATCCTAGAAAGAACATCCTATAATCTTTTCACATTTCCTTCCAAGAAGTATGATACTAGGGATTAGGCCAACTGACTCAATCCTTTATACCAGTGGTTCCCAACCTTTTCTATGCCCCACACCCCTAAGAAATGTTTGATTAATGTTTGCACCCCCTACAAAAGTAATATCACATTTGAAGATGAAGAAGTCTAATTTCTAATGCAGGTGAACAAATTGAACTTAAAAAAAAAAAGCTTTTAACTCAGTGCATAAAATTGTCACACACCCAGAAATTCCATCTCGCACCCCAAATTGGGAACTCCTGCTTTACACCAACCAGTTGGAAAGTGCCAGTAAGTAGGCCAAAGTAATGGGCAGTACTTCACTCCAAGAAGCTATAGTAATTTTTTAACCTCCTTTTACTCCTATTACCTCCTTCCCCTATAACCAGGGGCCAATTCTTCTGCCGCATATCTCAAGGGATAGGATGCAGAAGGAAGTAATAGGAGTACATGCTCACGTTCACTGTTTCTCATACACACCAATCATCCCCATAGTCCAGTGATCAGTTAGCTCAAAGGGACGAACCCATTAATCCATCCCTTGACAGCTAGCATACCGCTAAAAAAATTTCTGGTAGCTGTTCATGGCCAAAGGTCCTCTGCCTTAAGATTTATCATTAGGATCAGTGTTCTCCAAGACAAAGAAGTAAACGAAAGTGAAAACAAAAACTAAGCAGTTCCTCAGCTCTGGCCATGATTTAACCTTCTGTTTTCTTGGTTCCACCTTCCAAAAGATGAAAGGAGTTAATATTTTGTCATCTGTTCTGCTGTTATGGTTTTGTTGTTCTGTTGTTCGAGCAGGAGAATGGTGCAGTAGTGTGTAAGATCCATTCATTTATTTATTTATTTGGTGATGGGGATGTTGCTGACTGCATTTCTCTCTCTCTCTCTCTCTCTCTCTCTCTCTCTCTCTCTCTCTCTCTCTCTTTGTATTTATCTATTTTGTAATACAGAGCTATAGACAACCTGCTGCTTTCATTGTCACGCAGCATCCTCTGCCGAACACTGTGAAAGACTTCTGGAGATTAGTCTACGACTACGGCTGTACCTCTCTTGTGATGTTAAATGAAGTTGATTTAGCGCAAGTAAGATCTTGATGCTGAAAGAGTTTATGGAAGCCTCCTTAAAAGGACTGATCTTGTCACTATTAGAGCTGGATGTTCAATAGAAAATTTTGCTCATATTCAGTCTGAAATGGTATAGATGTTCTCTATACTGTACATTGCATAGACATCCATACGTGTGTGCGCACACACACACACATACACTTATACACACACACACACATGCACACACACACATACATACATGTTCCTTTCATATTTAGATTTAGATACAGATTTATATATTAGAGATAGAGATAGATAAATAAGGAAGGAACATGTGTTCACATTAACAATCTAAAGCATTTCTAAGAATGCTTGGATACTTACAGCCAATTTAGAAGTAACGTCTTTTACATAAATGGACTTACTTTTAGGTCCTAAATCCACTAATCATAATTTTAAAATATAATGTAACTAACTAGCCAGTAGAAATGTGCATTGAATTCAGCTGAATTCCAGACTGAATATGATCCATTCAGACAGATTCAGGAGGTGATCGAATCTAGACCATGATCTATACATGAACCTTTCTGAAGTTTCATTATTCTGTGCATTAAGGGCACAGAAATCATGTCCACAGATATTGATAATTTCTCCATGAGCTTGTGAAGTAAAAAACACTACATAGAAGGGAATGGTGAGAAAGAGTAGTAGAGTGAAATCTAGATTTCACAGGCCAATGGGGGAAGGGTACCCATTACTCCTGAATGTCTGTTAAATCACACATTATTTATTTAATTTGCAGCTGTATGTGTTATTTGTATAATGCAAATACACTGTGCAAATTAGGTTAATTAGTGCAAATGACCCCATTTGCATAAATTGCCACAAATAAAGTAAAATTAACTGCTTCATCGAGACTACTTTAGATACAAAAACTAGTCTGCTATTTCAGGGAGATGTCACAACAGAAATCTGGTCCACTGTATCTGAAGTCTGCCAAAGGGACATCTGTTAAATCAAGGTTTCACTGTGCTAACTTTTACTCACATGGAAAGATTTTGCTAGGACTCCTATCACAGCACTACATAGAGCAATACTGAATAGTGCATCACAGCTTTGTTCTGCAGTTTATTGCTATTTACTCATACTCTTTCCTGGGAACAGGAAAAGTCAGAGTTTCTGGTAAATATTTTGATATCTTGGTATAGCAGTTGATGCTGTCTCAGAAAGCACTGGACATTCAACTGTTCTGTCTCAACTGTTGTTTGTTCCACCACATCCATCATTCCACCTGTTTACTGCATTTTCTGTGGCTTTAGCCTCAGTTGAGCAGAAAACACTTTAAAATTTATCACACTCTACACCCTGCAGCTATTTTTCTGATATTTTATAGGTTTTTTGTCTAGGGACATGTGAATGGTATTGGTATTAGCCATTTAAAATGAATGAATGAATGAATGAATGAATGAATGAATGAATGAATGAATGAATGAATGAATGAATGAATGAAGGCAGGCAGGCAGGCAGGCAGGCAGGCAGGCAGGCAGGCAGGCAGGTGTATCACCATGCCCACTTCTCAGTACTCCCTTATGCAAAAGCCTTTACTACTATTTTTTTAACATTTTAGATTTCTAAGCTAGGGCCATCTCTATTATGTATCTTTTTCATAACAACGCCTGACCCCCAAAAGCTTTAGGAGGTACCGGTTTCTATTTTAGAAGATCCAAAGTGTAAATGCTCTTCTTGCACAAAAGTCCCTTAGTGAATCAATCTGAAATACAGCAAGGTGACAGACAAAAGAGAGAAAGCTATGATTTTGAATCTTAGGCAATTATAGAATGAGATTTCGCAAGTTCCCAAATCCAACTGGGAAATCTCCAGATTAAAACAAAGTAAGTTGGGTTGTTTTTCATGTTAGCAAATTGGCCCAAACAAAATATTATCAGTGCACACCCCTGCTGGCCAATAGTTATTTTGTTCAGTAAAATAAAACATTTCATGTAAAAGAAATTGCTAAGAAGAAGATGATGAAGTTTCATATATTGTACCTGTCGCCCTCCTCCCAGATATGAGCCAATTTAATTAAACATGGGAACTGTGAGCTCCTTCAGTAGTTGCAATTAATAAGAGAGTTTGGTAATTAAAACTACTTTACCATGCAAAAATGGAACAGTGTGAATTTTTTTCATCTTCTATCATATTTGCGTAACGATTAAGCTATCGTGATTCTGATATCTTAGTTATAAGACACTGTAATGTATGGCGATTTAGTACAATGTCCAAAGCTACTTACATAACATTTATTTAATATTACGCAGGGCTGCCCACAATATTGGCCAGAGGAAGGAATGCTGAGATATGGTCCTATTCAGGTTGAGTGCATGTCCTGCTCAATGGAGTGTGATGTAATCAACAGAATTTTCAGGATATGCAATTTAACAAGGGTAAGGCATATTTACTGAGCTATTGTAATAGACCTCTATATTCAGCAAAGCATTTAAAAAAAAAAAAAGCTAATTAAAGGGATCTTTAAAAAAAAAAACCTTACTATACAGCATGCTGGCTGGGGAATTGTGGGAGTTGAAGTCCACTTGTCTTAAAGTTGCCAAAGCTGAGAGACACTGCTATATAGTATTCAGATCTGAAGCAGGCAAAGTTGCTTCAGATGCAGCATGGATATCCTTGCTGGACCTGTTAGCAGCCATTTCAAGGAGCTGTGTCTTCTCTTGGTCTTGCTCCATAGCCACAAAGGAGGCTCATTTTGAGTTCAGGAGGCATTATAAGCAGCACAATCTCCTTAATTCAAATGTGTATTTTCCTGAGTGAGGGTGTCCATATCAGATCCAACTACTGCCCACCTCTAATTGAAAGCAGCTACCCCTTTCTCTAGAAATCCCCTCACCTATTGCCAGACACTTTTTCACTCTTTCCTCCAAAGATACAGGAGTTTGCAGTAAAAGAGACAGGGAGGCTGAGGACCAGATTATTTCTGCATTAAACAGCTACAAAAACTTACTATCTCCCAGCCTGATCTGCCTCACAGGATTTTTGGAAAGATGAAAAACTCCGGATATTTTGTTTTGCACCTAATGCAGCACCTAAAGTTAATCTGTGGTATCACTGGAAAATTGTAGTTCTTATAATTTTCTCTGACAAATGATGGATCCTCTCCCCCCTCCCCCCAAAAAAACCTTCTTTGGGTCAGGACTGTTTCTAGAAACTTGACTAAATAATTGCAAGCATTTATATTGGGGTCACTGTATGAGATGGGTGGTTATACAAATGTGATAATATTTTTGAAGAATGAATGCTCATATTTTTTTCTGTAGCACTAGTGCAAGCTGAGATATGAGTTAACCTAGATTGCAAAGCAACTCTTCTCCATCTTCATACTTTTGCAACTGTGCAGAGTAGAACTTTTGTCACCCTGCTTTCTGCTATTCTGCCTGATGAACTTGAAAACTGGCCTGCCATGTAACTTTTAGTTAGTCTTAATATAGCCATTCATTCTTATGTAATGTAGTGATATTGTCTGTAATGGGCATAAGATTGTTTATTTTCACCAGCCGCAGGAAGGTTATCTGATGGTTCAGCAATTTCAGTATCTGAGTTGGGCATCTCACAGGGATGTGCCGGGCTCCAAACGGTCATTCTTAAACTTAATTCTTCAAGTAGAAAAGTGGCAAGAAGAATGCGAAGAAGGGGAAGGGAGAACCATAATTCATTGTCTGTAAGTGTAATTTAACATTTTCATCCTGACTGTTTATTATCTCTGTGCTGTGGAATGGAATTTCATGAAGATGAATGTTCTAGATATGTCTCATTAAGAGAATGATAGTGTGTTCTCCTATTTCCCTAGTCAAAGAGGAATATTTCTCATTCACAAGAACAGTGTGTGCCTTTCTCATTTGATGATAGCATACATATATTGGAGACTTGAACAGGGTTATCTAAATTAATAATAAATGTAATGGAAAAGTGAGGGATATCTCAGACCACATTGTATACCTGCCACTGTTACACACGCTGCTCCCAGGTTCAGCTTATGGTCACTCATTCACACACTCACAGCCTGTTGAGGCACGTAGATCTTGTCAGCCCCCCTCGCTTTCTATCTGGGTTTTCCAGATAAGTGCGGCTGGAGCAGACAAAACACACAGCCCTGGTCAACAGCCAGGAAATAATTAGGGATACACACAAATCACTTCCAACCTAACTCTGAGGCACAAGAAGTTCTTTGTAATACACGGAGGCCCAGTGAATTTAAAGTAACAGCAAAACTTTACTGGTTGCAAGGTACATTTGCTCTTTCTCATGCACACACACACGCTCATCCACAGTTACCCAGGTCCTTCCCAACTAGGCTGCCAGGCACTAGCTAGAGGGACAGAAGCCGCCAAATCTGGATCCAAAGATGACTCAGACAATTCAGAGTGGGCGGGCTTTGGGATCCCTTTTATCCCCAGAAGTCTTTGCTTGGTTGATTTACAAGTTGATGGGATTGGGGTGAGGGTTTCCATGTGCGCAGGCCCAACTTCTTTTGGCTGATTCAAGTCCTTTGTTTCCTTAACGACTTGCTTCCTTCTTATCTACCTCCCCGAAGGGATCTCATAGACAAGTTTCCTGGCTTTTGTCTTCTGCTTACATGCCTGCTCCATCTTTAGCTTATGGCAGCTTCAGCCTAGTCTCACACCACCCCAAGCATTTAGAACTACCTTCTAGGCAAAATCTTTCCTACTGCTATTGAACATTGACCAAATTTAGGCTCTTCTCTGTGATAGTGATTTTGCTATTGCCAACAATATTTAGATTTTAGGGAGTCTTAATATATGACTATGTAGTCCTAATCTACATAGTCATCAATATGTAACCAACTTCCTTTCCCCCCCCTTTCTCTTCCCTCCCCCCTACTCATTTTCAACATGTTACAGTGTAGTTATGACTTAAATAGAGATACACTGTATTAGGCTGAAGAAACAGAAACTCAGCCCAAGTAAAACAAGGGTATTGTTAGTTAACGGGTTATCAAGGAAAAAAAGAAGGATGATACAAAACCATAATAGGAGATAACCAAAAGCTAATTACATGTCTTTCAAAAAGGCATGAAGGAGTAGTGATGGGACACTTTAATTACTTCAACATCTGTTGGAAGATAAACTCTGACAAACATGGTCCATCCAGGAAAATAATTGATCTGTGTCTCTGACAGTCCTTCAGTGGGTTTAACAAGGCATGAGGAATCATCTCTGCTTGACTTGATCTTAATCAACAGGGAAAACAAAATAGTAGTGGGACAATTGAGGAAAAATAACATGTAAAGATGAAATTCTTTATATTCAGAAAAATTGAAGCTTAATGTAATCAAAGACTTATCTTGGACTTCAATAGGGTGAATCTGAATAACCTCAAAGCAATGATTAGTAGGAATTCATGGTGAGAGAAACTGAAGCCCAAGATGGACTCCACAAAAGAAATACTAAAAGCACAGTCACAAACAATTTGGGGGGGAAGACGGGGGAAAGGAAGATGGCAGAAGAAGCCAGTGTGGCTGCACAAAAAGTTTAGTGAAAATGTGAAAATGAAAAATGGAGCTAATGGAGGTGGACAGATGGTCAGGTCACCAAGGAAAAGCACATAAAAGTACCCTGTATTTGTAGAGCTAATGTCAGGAAAGTTAAAGCTCAGAATGAGTGGAGATTGATGAAGGATGCTAAGAACCACAAATAGGACCTATTTAAATATCACAGGAGCATGCTAACCAATAATGAAGAAAAGGCAGAGTTGTCAGTTCCTAATCTGGTTCAGCTTCTCTATACAGGAACTATTTTTTGTTAACCACTCTTCTTTTCATATCCAGGAATGGCGGTGGGCGAAGCGGGATGTTTTGCGCCATAGGCATAGTAGTGGAAATGGTTAAAAGGCAAAACGTCATTGATGTTTTCCATGCAGTAAAAACTTTACGGAACAGTAAGCCTAACATGGTAGAAACACCGGTAAGTTATGTTCTACTAACAACCAAATAAACAAAAGCATGAAAATTACAAAAGTCACCTAAATAAAATCATTCTTCCAAGACTCCAGAAACACGGACTATGATCAATAAATTATCAACATATATCAAAATAATTAGAATACATCAAAAATGCATTAATACTGAATTATAGTTCCATACATATTCCCATGCACTGAATGCATGCTGAAGGTCAAAGTCTTTTGTCACTGCCGAAAGATCTAGGTCTTTGATAAACCTGAAAGATGATGGTTTCACAGTAATCATTGGAAACATCTCTCTCTCTCCCCCCTCTCTCTCTCTAACTTCCTGTCCCAATTTGACTCATAAGACATAGTTTCAGAAAGTTTGGGGTTGCTGTCATCTCTGTGCTAAGAGGAGTCACTGGAGAAGACAATGTAGCTTGTAAAGCAGTGGATCAGCTTTTGGAGAGAAGGAACCAAATTATTTCCTTTTTCCAATGTAGTTACAGCTGGTTTAAGCAAAGAACCAGCCTGGCATTCTAATTTTCCTCAAGAACGTTCCAGGCATTTCTGTGGAATTAAAGTAGGTTGCTGTCGAGATGGCCCACCATTTACTTATGTCTGCTATTGTTTGTCAGCCAAATATGATACATAAAGAACTTCCAATCTTATAGAAGGTATCACCCAGAGTTCATTAAAACTTTAAATGATTCAATGTATTATACCACAGACTCTTACCATTTTTTAAAATTAGATTCAATAGGGAAACCGAAAGAGAGAGATAGAGATAAATGATGGTTATACAAACCCCTAGATATATAATGGTGATTAAGTTAAAGTAAATATTACAAAAGAGAAGAAAGGGGCTAATGACCAAAAAAGGGAGAAAAAGATCCATGTAATATCCATAAGTAACAATATAAAATTAATTAAGTCCTGAAGTTTATAATTAAATCTAGACTTGCACATTTTTAAGCTGCAGACGCTTGAAAATGTAGAAGTTATCGAAATGCGTCAGAACAAAACAAGATTTGCTTATTGCCAGCACTATCTCTGAAACCAATGAATCTGTAGCCTTTGACTATTAAAGGTCATTTTTTTCATCCTTTGAACCCAACTCTGTAACAATCATCTAGATGTGAGGTAAATTGATCTACACAGCCCAGTCTCTGAGATATGGAAACAATCTTGACAAAAGCCATAGAATCCCATATCTACTCTAGCACTTCTGATGTAGGAATTTTTAAAACATGTTGACTTACTTCCTGCAAACTGAAAAGGCATGATTAGCACATTTGCTGAGTATGTGTTTATTTTCCCCAAATATTAGATCATATAAAGGGAAAAGAGTAAAGAATAGGAAGCTGGCGGGGGGGGATCTCTGGGAGTGAGGATGACAAGGCAGAGAGAAAGAACTAGAGTCAGGTTTTGGGCAAGAGAGGGACCTTGTGGCCTTGAACTCCTATCATTCTCAGCCAGTATGAACAAGGGCCAAGTACGACAAGAGTTGAGGTCTAAGTTTAAGACCATCTGGGGAATCACAGATGTTACACCTCTTTTAAGAAAAAATAACTTTCTTTCTTTCTTTCTTTCTTTCTTTCTTTCTTTCTTTCTTTCTTTCTTTCTTTCTTTCTTTCTTTCTTTCTTTCTTTCTTGCCTACCACCACTATAATTATTTACAAATCCATTTTGCATCCTTTCATTTGCAGAATATGCACACTAGTAGATTTATCCACTGGGTAGGATTTGTTTTGTTGTGCTGGAATGGAGGAGGGCAGTACCACAGATCTGCCTTTGCTATCTTCCCCACTTATAATTTAAAAGCACTTCAGAACACATACATTGTAATCAGTGTTGTTTATTTTAGTATTTCTAGCTTGCTATGATTTCTAACAGCTTTGATTGTAAGTAAAAGCAAAAAGCAGCAGTGCTATTCCATTACATTCTTCCTGTGCAGCTGCCAAAGTGGGGTGTTTTCAAGGTCATGCTTTATGTGGGCAAAATGGCTTGATCACATCCCCAAAAGCTGTTAAGCTGGGAGAGGGAACCAGCCAAGAAAATCAACCAAACGTTCTCACCTGACCTGCACTCACTGAGTTAATCAGAGAACCAGAATGAAACTGCAGTAAATGGTTTTAGAAATCTTTTCCCACTTCCTGCTAAGAATCATGTGGTCATAGTTTTTACACCTGGGAGGAAGGGTGGGTAACTTTAAAAAAAAAATCAGATGAAATGTTAGCATTTATTTGAATAGATCAACATATTATTGTGTCTTTCAGACCGTGGGCCTTGGTAAAAACCTGTCTCTTAGGAAACACATATTTTCACAACCATATTATAAACTGTATATCTTGACTTATTCAAATTCATATCTTTTTTGACTCTATGGGCTTTCATTAGAATTGCTGGAGATAGTTTTATGTTTCATTCAGTTGGGTGTAAAATCAGTTATAGTATTAAAATATTGAGGTTTGTTAGCTGATAAATGAATGATTTTTTATTATTATTCTTTTCAACTGGTAGAGTAGCAGAACAATTCTTTGGTAGACAAATAACTAGCAATGAGCATCATAGTGAGATATGAAGCCATTGATAGCAAGGAATTCCAATTATTATTATTTTTAACAAAAATCATGGGAAAAAAATTAAAATATTATGAGTTAAGAACAAGCAATTCTAAAGAATCGTAGTGCTCCTTTCACTTTCATTCCTCCACAAATGCAATGTAACTTGTGTTTTTGCTCTTTTAGGAACAATATCGTTTCTGCTATGATGTCGCACTGGAGTACCTTGAATCGACTTAATATGAAAGGATAAATACAATCAAGTGAACCAAATAATATGAAATTTAATAAACTGTGTTTTGGCATCAGCTGTTGAATCTATGAAGAAACGTTTTAGTGAAGGGGAGACTTAATTTTTAAATGCAAAAGTATTTTTCTTAATAAATGGTGTAAATATATCTATGGACTGTTCTTCTATTCCTGTATACCATCTGAATATAATACCACAAAAATAAATAAGAGTCAAGTCAGAGCACATCTGCTATACAAAGTTGAACTTTTCAATGTTTGCATATTCAGCTGTCTCTCAGCTATGTTAGACCTGTCATCTGTTGCATGTATCTATTCTAGTGAATATTTTATTTCACTTTTGCCCTTAATTTCATACTGTTAAAAGTTTTTAAAAATACTGTGCAGATTGATAATCTATAGGTTTCGTGTGCTGCAAGAATATATATATGGAGAGAGATACAGCCACACACACTACACACATTTTTACAAAACGGCTTATTTTGTTTTCCTGTGCAATGACAGCCTGATCAAAGTTCTTTATAAAGAACTCCAAACATAAGCCAAAGACTCAAGTGTAAATATGTTTATATGGGAAAGAAAGCACATTGTATTTATTGTTTACTGACATTCCTTGTAGGATGGTTGGACACAACCATTTTTTCTTAGAAACGTTGCTGAAATCAAGTGTAAATGATTTTTGTAGATTATTTTTTGTATGTATTGTGTAAGTAGAAGGAGAGAGAATGAAAATACCTTTTATGGATAAACCAGAAGACATTGATACACTTTTTGGTTGGTGTGTGTACACGCTTATGAATGAAATTCACGTAAACAAGAATAAGAAACCAAACGTAAAACTTCTTTCTCAGATTATATAGGGTTTGTTTTTTTCAGTTTATATGAATAAGAAATCAAATAGAAACTGCACATATATATAACTTTGGGAGTTTCATTAATTTTTTAAGGAATACGTGGGTTAATAATGAATGCTTGACACACAGAGCAAGTACAAAAATAAATAAAAATACAAATTAATAACATTTATTTTAATGTTTACAGTTGAGGCACATGTTCTAGACAACCACAGCATGCAATTTTCCCTTCTGCATTGCTGGAGGAATCTTCTCATCCTCGGTTGTGGCTTCCCAGTTGAGCCAAGGAATCGGCTTTTGTCAAAGGTTCCAGAGCAGCTCCAGCTTTTCCCCCAGTGGTCGTCTAGATTTGTGGCACTGGTAGCTTTGTGTTCTGACAAAGCCAAAATGGATTGAATCAATTCAAGAGTTAGGTGATAGCTTTGGTATGTTTTTTACTTTGCTCTTCATATGCACATTCATAAGCCTGGACATATTTTCATAATGAAAAACATGTACTGTGTCCTGTTGATTTTTTTTATCAAGAGTAAATGATAAGGTGCTTATAAATACTCGTGTAAAATAAGAGTGAATTAAAGAAGTTTTATAAAATATTGAGTTCATATGTCCTATTTTGATTTCACTTATCCCTTTATTAAAAGTATCACACACATCACAGCTCCCTTGTGCAAGGTCATTCATCACTGTCTCACAGTGATCAAAAATTGGTGGAAATTAGCCCAAGGTCCACAACACTGAAATCTTTTCGTACACTGATACAAAAGTCTCCAGGGAGCCAAAAATGAAAAGTACCATAGTGTGTTATTAAATGGAAAGCTCTTAAGTAGAACTTTGCTGTGAAACAGCTACTTTTCTGCATGTCTGTTTAAGGACTGTTGGGGCTGCTAGTGACATTGGAGCTGGGCATGTGGGGGACAGCCCTAGCACAGGGAGATGTTGGCTTGGTATAAGAGACCCTGAAAACCCTGTGATGATGCAATACCCCAGGTGGGGCTGTCCTGCTCCTACCAGAGCCAATTCACGGGATGTCACCTTGCACCAATCTTGGGGTCACCAGCAACCTCATGGGAGATGGCCATGAGGATCAGGGCCTACTTCCCTGACATCACCACCAGTGCAGCTCCTTTCTATATCTTTAGGGTGGGAAGTGCTGCTCTGCACCCAGATAGGGCAGGCTGAGGGAAGGAAGCACACCCTAGTCCTGCATTGAAGAGGCAAAGACAAAGAACACAATAATTAGTTAAAATTAAATACAGTAGTGACCAAGATGGGTAGCCCATTGGTTTCAGAAAGCTCCCAGACCCCATTTTGGGCCTCCCCTCCAGAAACCTTCCAGTTACATTGCAGCACTTGGTGATTTTAGTTTTAAAGTCTCCAAGCTCCTGTGAAAAAGGAAAAATGCTGACATCTCTCAAGTGACAGGAGTCAAAGATTCATCCCAGTAAGAGCGGTTCAGGGTGTGACACAGTGAATTGGTGACTTGGGGGCACACAATTGGTCACCGTTGGCCACATCTGGACAGTGAGGAGAACCCTAGTCCTTTTCCAGTGGCAAATTGGGGAAGTCCAGTAGCAGGAGGAAGAAGAGTTGTTTCACCAAGTCGTATCCAAGCATGAAAAATGGGGTGTCATCAGCTTCCTTAAACCCAGTCTGTGGCTCTTTATGGATGCCTCTGAGATAATCAGCACAATCGGCTCTTTGATGGGCAGAGATGACTAAGTCTCTTGTCTTTGCTTTCTCTATCAAAATATTACGCTGCTAATGAAACAGCCCAATTTGGATTAGCACAGCTTCTGATTCAGGATCAGGATGCACAGTTTTCCAGCTTGCTGAGATATATGTATTCTTTCTGCATGCATATGACTCACAGTTGGAATGGAAAGATTAGCTGCAAAAAATCTCTCCTTAAAAATATAAAATTATAGCTATTACGCACATAATAATTTTTTTAAAAAAATTAAAGTGAAAATAATATAACAAAGGAATGAAAGCTGTTTAAATAGAATATAATATCATCTGATCAGCTAATACAGTCTTGCACGATGTGGGATTCACTAAGCTAATTTAAACTATCAGTCTTGTGTGGCATCTCACCAGAGATTTTTCTTTTTGTTGCCCATCTGGAATTTCAAATAAACTAGGGTTGTTAATGATCTGATGTGCCATAATATTTGGTTAATGGACTGTGTGTAGCTTAGTAGATGTGTTAAAAATCTCTAAAAATAGCACTCAGTAACTATGGCACTAAATAGCTCATGTGGAATCTACTGCAGTTCAAAAAAAAAAAAGACTCCTGGTTAAGATTGTGTAAGCATCAAGTGACCCAGCCTTTGAATTGTTATAGAAGTCAACTAAAAACATCATGGGTTGGATCCATAAATGGTCTATCAATAATTTTTCTTTACTTAAGACTAAATGGCACATCCATTTACCATTTAAGTTGCTCCTTTTGGGTACTCATGTTGGCTTGATTCTAAGGCAGTTTAAGGCAGTCCTGTCTGGACTTGGGCAACAAAGGGTCAAAGGCATTCACTCCGGGCTTCAGGCTACCACTTCCTCCCTTCTGTTGTGCCCCTCCCATTTTTCTCTCCCAGGAAAATAGCCAGTTGTTTTCCTTCTGGTGTGTGGGATATATAGGCTTTTATATGTGAAACACATACATAGAGTTAAATTGAATTTATATATACAAAGTTAAAGCATCAAAATGCACATACATGCAGTCACGACAACTAGCTTAAAAATTCCTTCCATACTACTCTGCTTAAGACAATACAAACTAAACTCAAAAAGGAAAAAAAAGTAAAGAGAGAACAGAAAGTGCAAGAAAAAAGAAAAGAAAAAAACAGAATAAGAAAAAGAAGAAAAAAAAATTTAAAGAAGCAACTTCCGATCTTCATCACAAGTACAAACATAGAATTCTTCACCCCCTATAAGGTTACATGCAAGTATCTCTTCTACCCATAACCCATCTGTTATCCACACACAAATCCATAAATCATTAACATTTCAGCCTGGTGTCAGCAAAAGTCCATAAAGGGTTCCCAGAATTTTATAGAAACATGTCTTATTTTAACCTTGGTCAAACAAGCCAGCTTTGTACTCCTTCCTTTTGCTTCTAGGAATCTTAATCTTTAATTCATTCAGAAGTTGTAGGTTTTGATCTCTCTTCAGATTTTCTTTTTCCCATCTCAAAGGCTTTTCAAAGCTTTAACAAATCCCTTTTGTAGATCCAGTAAGGAGTCATTATCCAGGTCATTCTCTTGGCTTATCATTTGTATTTCCACTTTAACTGTCATCTCTGTTTTGTAATCCACAATTGTTTTCATTTTCCAGTATTTCAACAATTTCTTTATATTCTAATTTTTCTGCATAAGACTTGTTTCAGCTCTTTATCCGTAGATCTTCCAAGGTATTCTCTCACATCTGTCATTTCTTTTTAAATATCTTTTGGGCGTAATCTACCCATAGAAGCAGAGAACATTGGTGACATTGTAGTTGCTAGTTTCTGTCCCCATTCTTCATTATCTCCTGAAGTATTTCAACTGTCATGCCATTTTGTGTCATTTTGTCCCAATGCTGACCAAAGACAAAAAGCAAGCCCATCTCTCTTTTTTTCTTTTTTTCTCCCTTTATGCCTGGGATCTTTAATCCCCTCTAGTAATCAATTTCTGAAATCACAAAGCCTTGAATTTTTGTATGACTTAAGGTTGACTATACAATTTAGTTCCCATGAAGGAGATGTTTATTTATATAATTACTTCCAAAACCTTATAGCAAAAATCCTAATATTCCAAATTCATCTGGTCCCTTAATATGTTTATAACTTTCTTGAATTAAAATCTTATTTAGCTTTTACTGTTTGCTTCAAATTCTTAATCTTATAGTTAATTTTTCTTTTGTTCTAGAACGAAGATAAAAACAACTGTTGGCTTTTCAAACTTGTGATTTTGAAGATTTCTATTATACTTAAGATAGTTAAATAAGTAATTTCTGAAAGTGATTAGAAAGTGAGGTTAGCAAACCCGGTGTTCTTTAAAAGGCTCCGCCACAGTTGGGAGAGTGATGGCTTCCCTTCAGCTTCCTTTCATCTCCCAGCACTATCCTGTAGTCTCCTCGTGAGGAGCAGCCATCTGGAGCACAAGTGCGTGATTTCCCATCCTTTCCTTATCTGAAGAGGTTCCATGTGGCCAGTCTACTCACCAGTCCTTTGGTTGCAGCTGTGTCATTGTCTCCACTCATTTGGAGACGTGTTCGCTCGCCATTCCTCCCCTGGAAGTCCCTTTCTCCTGAGCTTCCAATTATTCCTTGTGCTTTTTTTAAAAAGAGAACGGAGGACTATTTCACTGTTTTTCCACTCACCTGAGCTAGAAGAGTTTCACCTCTGGCTCCCCCAAAGCTCACAAGTTATTGAAATTGACATTCTTATAATTTAGCATAGAACCTAATATTAATGATTCCTGGACGTGTTTTCTTCCAATTACGCTGATTGTTTTCTAGGTACAAAAAGCTTATTGAAGATTTTTTCCTCCAAGCAACCTAACTGACTGCTGAAAGTGTTTGTAGCAAAATATTATCTGTCATCACAGATAGTGTCAAGTATTTAGACAAAGAACCAAGTTACCTCTTTGTGAAAAGAGGTCTGCTAAAGGTTTACTTTGAGAGGAAAATTACTTCAGTGCTTCAGATTATAGCAAAAATGTTCTGAAATGTGTTTGGCCTGTGTTCAGCACATTTGAGACATCTGAAGATGCACACGAGACTTTTTGAATTAATGTTACAGATCACCCCTCTTATGGTGTCTGTTGTTGTGCTTGGCAATACATTTTTAAAGAGGCCACAACCATTCTTGGGTGTCATGAAAGAAATGCCCCTGAAGTCCTTTATATGAAAACTCTGCTAAAAGAAAAGGACAGTGAATTCATTTACATTCATTTGTGCAAGACTGATCTTCCCAGTGGCATTTACCCAATCACTTTACTTAATTGTTTCTGAAGTTTTGCCTATCAACTCAACAACTTTTTCCACATGGGAAAGCGAATAGCTTGATATTTCTTGACAGCAGTATACAAAATAGAAATCTAGTCTGGTATTTCTTTTAGATTCCCAAGATGCAAGAAGAAATCATTTTGGTTTTCTGGCTGTTACTTAGGATTACTTAGGATCCATTCTTATCATGTGGATAAGAATCAGCTTTAACTGGTGGAGATTTCCTCCAAGTCAGGATTAGCCATTCGCCAGTGATACACAGGCCTGCTTTCTATGAGATGGGATCATTTCTGTGAAGTGTGCACTTGTCATTCCATACAGAGCCATTACTCTAGAGCATTTTCTTAGAGTAAAATTAAAAACTAGATGAAGATGGGAGCAAAATAAACCAGTTAGATTATTATAGTATTATGGGCTGAACTTTGTCCCTTTTTCTTATTATATTCTCTGAAATTTAACAATGTTATAGAGAAAGAATTGGTAACCAGAGTTCCATTTTTTTAAACTTGATGCTGGACTAGTGCAGCAATAGCCAAACAGAAAACATCAACTTTATGTGAAGTCAGCAGCACCCATGAAAAACCATCCAAAATCAAGATATAAAACCAAAAAGATTTACTGAATGTTTCCCAAGAGAAAATGCTTAAACAAAGAGAAGAGAATACCTAAACAGAGAGAAAGGCTAGGTCACAAGTTTGAGACTTCCTACTCTTATTTAGAGAGAGCATCTAAATAAGATGTAGTGGTGTAGTGGTTAAGGCAACAGGTGGGAGACGGTGAGTTCTAGTCCTGCCTAGGCACAAAGCCAGCTGGGAGATCTTGAGCCAGTCACTTTCTCTTAGCCCTAGGAAGAAGGCAATGGCAAACCACTTCTGAAAAATCTTGCCAAGAAAATTGCAGGGACTTGTCTAGGCAATCTCTGAGAATCAGGCATGATGGAAAGGATTCTTCAAAATAAGAAAAAAATCTTATTTAACTAATCAAAAGCTCAGTTATGGTTTTTCTTTTTTCATGAAAGGAAATGATATTAACAAGACAAACAAAGTACAGGAGAGGAATGTATGACAGCCAGTGGAGGAGGAGTTCAAGTAATTATTTTTTTTGAGTATGATAGATTATACCTTTTTATATGTTTATGTAGAAATATTTAAGTAAGCTGTGAATCAGGATGTTCCTGAGAATGAGTTTAACAGGAATGCATGCAAAGTTCAGCTTGCAAACAACTTTCCTACAGTTTTTATGAATCCACAACTCAAATGAATTTTCATCTCAGAAAGAATATTCTATTCAAAATGACATTTTGTCATTTTGACATTTAAATGTGGCTAGTAACTTCCTGCTTTTTGTAAAACATTGAGATTAAATGGCTGCAGGTCTCGTATCTACTTTTCCATTAAAAATTATTGCCATAGAAGCTCTTACATAACAGGTGGCTTGTCTTCTCTCTTTGTACATTATAATGTTTTTAGTGGAAGAGATCAGTGGATAGAGTAAAACATAATTAGAAATAAGGGCTTTCCAAAGTATTTGAGAGGGAACGTGGAGGAGCACTGTCCAAACCCCTCTATGCAGATTTTTAAAGCACAGGTTTTATATGGCTGTTTTGAAAGCTTCCCTGGCTGTCTTCACCAAATGAAGGAGCTACACATGGTAGATTGACCCCGTCTGTCCCTGTTCTCATTAGCTTCCCAACTTTGGAGCAAAGTGATCTAAGATCCTGCTTTATGCTTCAATTCATCCAGAGTGCAAGAAGAACAAAAGCAAAGACAAGCAGAACGACTAGAACTCTGCTCCTTCTCTGGCTTCTGGGATGTGTCTGTAGTGTTCTAAGACATGTTTAGAACATCTGAAAAGGAACGCAGTCAGCACCCCAAAACATTGTTTGTTTATCAAGTTATTTATTTAGCTCTTTCTCCTATACTGCTGCCTGTTTCTTAAAGTATACTCCCAAAAAGATTTTGTGGGTGCAGAGAAAGTCATGTCCCTTTCAGTAATTTCCTAGGCATTCAAAAATAATCTCTTGGGGAAAAAGAATATTTTGGTCTGTTAAGACTCCTTTATAAAGTTCAAGTCTATTACCCCTCATAGAAATCTCGTAGGAAACTTATCTCAGTATCTGCTGAACTCGAGTACATCTTGAACTATTTAACATCTCTTCTTGACTATTTTGATCTCTGCAAGCCTGTGAGTTTGTTGTGAACTAAAATTACATTTTGCTCCTATTTGGCTTTCAAGATTTGTTTTGCTAGATTTAAATTACACGTGGGATTCAAAAATATTGGTTGGTTTGGTTGTTTGGCATGATGGCCTTGAATAAGATGTCCATTTTGGTCATTTCCATGCTGGTGACGTATAGCATCTTCATTGCATTACTTAGCCATTGTTGAAAGTGAAAAAAACCTTGTCTGCATTACTATAATTCTGGCAAACAGTGGTTTAAGAGCTCTAGATGATGCTATAAATCACTAGTGCAAAAATTATCTTAC
Organism: Python bivittatus; assembly: GCF_059951505.1. Taxonomy (NCBI): domain Eukaryota; kingdom Metazoa; phylum Chordata; class Lepidosauria; order Squamata; family Pythonidae; genus Python; species Python bivittatus. The sequence goes on along the minus strand of NW_028277030.1, from coordinate 67,314,575 downwards.
CAGAAACAAAACAAAACCAATTTAAAACATTTCCGTATTTTATTTTTGAAAACTGCATGTGTGATATGTTTACCTTACATAACTGAACTAAATAAACAAATAAATAAATAAATAAATTGGGAGCAGGCAGATAATTGTCATACTGTAACAATATATACAGAAGGAACATACTGAAAGATTTCATAAACAGAATATACAGTAATTGCCCATTATATACAGGGTCAGTTGAAAAGTTTATCCATACCTCATTGTATTGCATCGGAGACCCCCCCAATTTGATGTGACATGATATGAAAAACAAAGAAAGAATTTAGCCCACCTTCTGTGGATAAAGAAGTAGTATATACACTTGAGAGTAAAATTAAATACATACATACCCATAATGCTATTTCCTTTTGGGGTAAGCAGTGTTTACAGTCATTGCTAGACTTTCTTAAAGGCGAAACATATGTTAACACGTCATCGTCAATAAATATTTTTACGTTTGAGTTGCATTTTATTGTTCAGTACAAAGCAAAGGGAATTCATGAGGCTACTCTTAAAACACTTGATCTTGGAGGAGCAAGAGAAATCAATAGGCATTACCATACTATAAAAATATCAAATATGATTATCAATGAATCAATCTCTATTGGTAAAATAATAGTTTGTTGATTTAAGTTATTTTTGTTTAAGGTGTCAACTGGCTTTCTATATAATTCTGTATAATTTGTTTCATCATTGATTAATTAGTTCAAATAATTTTTAAGTTGTTTCAGATGCAGTCAGGGCTAAATTTTGCCAGAAGTAAATCTGATGACTTGCTTTGAAAGAAAAGATAAAAGAATTTCATAAGACCAGCAACATTTTAGGATCATTCTGTATAATCTAGAATTGGAGATTCATAGAATGTATCTAAGCAATTCTGGAAGGATAGCCAAAAGTTTTTATAAGAGCTGTAAAATTTCTTAGGAAAAATTCTTATATTGTAAATCACTCAATGATGATCTAGGAAAACTAACTTCCTTGGCTTCTCCAATTCCTTTTAGAAAGAAATCCAGACTGTAATACAGAAAGAGGTATCTGTGATATGAAAAGTTCTTCAAAAGTTGCAGTAATTGGATATATTATATAATTTGTCCACTGAGTCTAAGTTTCCTTTAATGTCCCCCCAATATTAAAGTACCACCACTCACTGATTTGTAAAAGTCATTAAGAGAGAGAGAGTGTGTGTGTGTGTGTGTGTGTGATTCAACCAATGTGTGTGCTATGAGATATACAAACCTCAATAATTTGTTTATAAACATAATATCAGGCCAAAGCTTTAATAGCTTCAACCTATCCTAGATTACATCCAAATGTGTCAGCCATGTACACACATTACTGGCAGGATCAGATTCTTATTTTTCTGTAGCACCTCAAATCTTCCGCAAAAGATTTGGATGGTGTGCGGTGGGAGGGGTGAAGTTCTATTCATTCAATTTTGCATGAAAACATGGTAAGAATCATTCCATCAGCGAGAAACACTGTTGTGAAATACGAAGCATGAAGGCCACATTTGATTCTATGCCTGTTCATTTGGAAATGAGCTCTATAGAATATAGTAGGACTTAACTACTAAATAAATGTACTTATGGCTACATACAGAATTAGTGCAATTAGAGAGTAGTGCTAATTCTATTTTACATGTTGAGGAATGTCAAACAAGGTTTTTTTGTTTTAACCTTAATCATATTCCATTGTATAGGAATTATTAATACCAACTCACTTAAATTAAGCATTACAATATACAGTATAATTACTAGTTTGGGTGTACACATCATTAATACAACATAAACCTTTCTGTTCATGAAATTAACTCTTAGTGATTTTTAATTGCAAGAGAAAACAGAGATTGAGTTACTTTCTTATTTGATTAAATCGGCGCCAATAATCAAATAACTTTCATATTTACTTTGGGATTACATGGCAGTTTCTGGAAAGAGCAACCAAAGGTTGTAAAGGCGTCTTTGTGTTAGTTGTCAGTCAAAGGCTTATCGGGCCATCTGAGCTGCGAACAAATATTCCTCTCAGATTGCCCCCTTTATGCTTGTTAGCATTTCAGTTGAGTTCGGGAAGCTGAAAGGCTTAATGAACGTATTTACCTGTTCTTGAATCACTCTTTCTGTAACACTTCCATTTTCACAAATACAATTTGTAATTCGAACTGAAGGGATTCTCTGAGTCTCTTCTATTCCCATGCTTGAGCTGAGAATCTTTTTTGTTTGCCAGTGTAACACTAAGGGGAAATGAGGACACATGAATTGCCAACACTATTACCCATATGTTCTCTCTAACATTACTGAGAACATGCTAATGAGATCTTTTCTATCAAACTGTAAGAGATAGATTGAAGTACTTGGCATAGCACTGTACAACAACTGGATCAATTCCAGTTCCTAAATTTCTAGCTCTTTCTCTTCCCTTCCCTTCCCTTCCCTTCCCTTCCCTTCCCTTCCCTTCCCTTCCCTTCCCTTCCCTTCCCTTCCCTTTAGAACAGTGTTTCTCAACCGTGGCAACTTTAAGAGCTCTCTGTCCAGAAGAGTGCAGTGCTAGGAACAGCTAAGATACTGTGCAGAACCCTCAAACTCCCCGACCTCTGGTAGAGGACCTGAGATTGAGGAAGACACATGCTTAAAGTTGCCAAGGTTGAGAAACACTGCTTTAGAAAGTGAATTATTTTTGGCTTCATGTTCCCCCACATAATGGTGCTTGGTATTTTCCTCATTATACTATAGGCTCTTTTTTTTCTTTTCTTTAACGAATCTCACTGAGCTTTGCATTGGTAACACTATGAATGACCATCTAGAAGTTGGTTTCTTCTAAAGGAAAAATTATATTTAAAATTAATGGCATGTGCATGACTTAGATAATACACTTTTCTTCTGGTTTAAGAATGAACATTTGGATTGTGTGGATTTGTTGTTCTTTCATTCCCAGGGACTCTGGCCAGCTCACAAGTTAAAAACATTAAAAACAAGGGGAAAAAAAATACAATAACTGACACAAAAGAATAGAACAACAATGGACAGGAAACAGATGAGATGTTCCATGCCCAGAGGTGTTTGCATATTCCCACCAATTACCTATGATACAGGTATGCTACATAGAACAACATGCATAAACCAATGCAGTATTTGTTTGTGGCTTCATGCCTGCACAGCAGTGCGGTGCCTAGAGACACTAAAGCATCCATCATATCTACAGATGGCATCTGCACAATCCTATTTGTTAAAAAAATTAGACAGGAAGATGACGTTGCTTCTCCTCCCATCCTCTCTGGGAACTCAGACAATCTTGCAAGCTATGAAAATGGCCCATCCAAGTTGAAATGTCACACATAACTGCCAGTCTTGGCTTAACTTCCCAATAAACTAGCCATGTAATGAAGACAACCAAATGTCTGTTAGCAACCCCTTTCCTAAACAACACAGACATTATGCTTTAACTGAAGTACCATAGTTCAGTAAAATATAGCATTCTGTCCTTACTGCTGGTTTTAGGTACTTCTGCAAAGACTTCAAAAGTGTATTAAAAATATTATGATTGTCAAATTTATATGCCAACTGGCTCCTTCTATTAGGAACTCTGCAATGATGAAGCACAGGCAAAAATATTTGTTTATTTTTAAATTTGTACGCTGCCAGAGTCCCAGTGATTGGAAAAATGATTAAATGGTGCACTGGTGGACTTGTTTTTAAAAAGAAACCAGCAGAAAAGTAGCCAGCCAAAAATACTAAACCCCAACTTTTGAACTGGAGATGGTTTGCAGTCAGGCATTTGTTACAACCATTAGGCTAGCAAGAAACACCTGTTACAACAGCTCCTGGCACAGATTTCATTGAGGGCCATGAGCCAAGGGGTCATTGCTGCCTCTGCAAAACAACCGATCCAAGTGTAGGGAGTGGCCTAGAAGGAAGCAACATGTAGCAGGCAAACTGGGTGGCAGGGCTTAGGCTGAAAGAGATGGGAAAACACTTCTTTAAAAGCCACACAGAAAAATATACCTTGAGGTTAGGTTCGTGGTGGTGGTGGGGTGAGTATAGGGAGATGTCCTCCATTCCTGTTGCTGGCCTTTATGGGAATGACAGTGGAGGTAAGCCAGACAACTCTTGTCCGGTACTCATTTACTTGAAAGTTACTTGAGGAGTGTTTTTAAAAATCAGACAGACAGGGCCAGGGATGAAAAGAAGGAAGAATGAAGAATGAAATAGAAACAGGCTTTGTTTTAGGGAAGAAATGGAAGGCTGACTTTCCTGGTCCTGTTTTTGCTTGGAAGTGGGAGGAGAATTACTTGATAGCTGGAACGGACTGTTGACATCCCAAGGAGGCTGAAGGGTTTTCTTTTCCTCCACAGTTTTGTAAGTAAAGCTAGACCTAAATGCCTTCACCCATGACATACACAAGAACCCATTTCATCCTGAAACACATGAAGCTATTAGCCAAGTTGCATAATCATAACATGTGTTTATAAATGTCTGATTATTTATTTATTTATTTGTCTTGTAACTGTTAGTGGATCATCTTGAAACACCACCTGTTGTAATAGAAACTCTACTGAAGGGAATTGATTGACAACTGATCATGTCTCCATAGTTTACCATGGAAAACTGCCATTGATATCAAAGTGAAGGGTTATAATTTAGGGGTAAGAGGCTGTGGCATCAATTTCATATACTCGGTTACAGAGAAGCGAGCAAATCATATCAAGAAACAAGGAACCAAAAATTAAGCCAAGTTTTGTCCAGGTAACTGCCATACCTCATTATCAGTTTGGGCCTTGACAGCCTCAAAACCTGAACTTCCTTAAGTCAATTCCAATCCAAAGCCTGTATAAACAGGCATTGCTCATGGGTTTCCCTTCATTAAAAAACAAAAATGAAAACCAATCTGATTCTGTTCAGAACCATCTTTATAGAGCTTGATCTGAGACTGGGAAAACACCAACCATTTTAGCCTTTTCTCTGTAGAAAATGGCTTGACCTCTTCATCATCCTGACTATTCTTTAAATGATCTGCATCTCCTTAATTCATAATCTGGATTAGCAATATTGGATTACCTATTGCTTTAACAACGATATTATAGATTATGTGTGAGTTCAAAGCCATATGGAATGATTCACTAGACCCATTGACTGAAAGCTTAGAAAAATGTCTTTGCTACTACTCAAAGGAAGATGAGATTTCAGCCCACTTTTTTTTAAGGTGAACATAATTTAGCCTTGATTCGTCCACCTCGTTCTCCTGCCCCCACTGTTCACTGTTATAATAAGAAGCACTTCCACAGGACTCTTCAGCAGTGAACCCATAGAGAATGGGGGGGGGGAGGGGTCATGAGTGATATACATATGGAGCCCTGGTTGAACCCAAAGCTGATTGGATGGTGACTCCTGAGCATGGCAGTAGGATATAGCTTCTGAGCTCAAAAGTAGGGCATTGAGATAGCCTGCTGACCATCTTTGAAAACATGGGGAATGGTCTCTGAACCCTGCTATTACAGAAAGCTGAAATGGTGAACTGGACTGCCTCACATCATTCTGCAAGAGGAAGATAATTTGAATTGTAAGGGAGCCTTCAGAATTGCTGTTTCTTTGCAGACAGCAAAGAAAGGGTCACCTTCAAATAGATGTCCCCAGTGTGTTATCTGTAGGGCAATAGTTTTATTCTGCTTTGCTCCTAGACCATTTTCAGTTAACCAGTTTCTAACCAAAATTTCCTGCTACTTTTAATAGCGAAAGCAAGTAAAATTCCCTTTTTAAAAACAACAGCAGAAAAAAGAAAAAGAAAAAGAAAAAGAAAAAGAGAAAGAGAAAGAGAAAGAGAAAGAGAAAGAGAAAGAAAGAAAGAAAGAAAGAAAGAAAGAAAGAAAGAAAGAAAGAAAGAAAGAAAGAAAGAAAGAAAGAAAGAAAGAAAGAAAGGGCTTCTTTAAAAGAAGAAAACTCTCTGCTTTAATGTTAAATGTTCCAGAGCTTCATTGTTAATCTGTCAAAGTCAATATTTCTGTGTACAGCTGCTTGTAAACTGTATTTCCTGTAGCCCAGATTGGTACAAGAAGTAGGTAGCGCATACCCAGGTGTTCAGTGCAGCTCTCTTAGCAGTCTTATTCCTTTTTTACAGCAACCCAGAGTGAAGTCAGAGGAAGTGGTCTCCCAGTGAAGAATTATGAGACCTTGTCTCTGCTAGAGAAAGCATACTTCAGAATTTCCCAGGCTTGATTTCAAATGCAAGAAGAGATAACAGAAAGCCTCTTATAAGGTGCTTGGCTTTAAGCCTGGCATCTCCCTGTTGCTCTGCAGACTATGGCCTGTAGCCTGAAGAATTTCATCCATTCTCTGGATCCAAAATCCCTACCTCGGATTCTGCAAATCCAGTCTGGCTTTTATGATGAAGGTGAGCTTTGGTCTGAATCACCTAACTGTGTGTAGCAGTGCAGTTTCAGCATTTATCTGAGGGTGAATATTGTAAGAACAGCATTATGTCATTACTAGCGGGACCCCTTACATCAGTAGTGAATTTAGACTCCTGACTAAATCTCTGATTGATCAGCACAGTTAAAACACTTGACTAATGACAGCATTCATAGTTGCCATCCTCCTCAAGCACAGAAAAGTAAGTCTAAGTTGTCACTGAACCATGAAGGGTAGTCTAAAGACATTCTAACATGAGTGTCATCTGAACGGGTGGCATATATGAGGCTAGAAAAAATAGAAGTGTTTGAAGTAGGCTATCAGAAATGTACTGAGTCCAGATAGTGTCACGCCAAAGCAGCAAGGCCAATGGCATGAACTTTAGCTGTAACTCAGAGTGTTTTGTACACTTTGTACTTTTTATACCACTATTCATATTTGGTTTCTTTTTCATTGTATATTCTATTATTTCTCTGTGTCACTTGAATATATATTAGATAGGACAGAAAGTAAATGATGGGATGAGAGACAGAGAAATTAGGACTGCTTGTTCATGATTAAATTAATAATGTTTCAATAAAACAAATAAAAAGGGAAGTTTGAGGAGGAAGCTTTCATGATGCTTCCAGATGACACATTGTTCAGTCCTGCCAACTTCTTCACAGTATTTGATAGAATATCCAGAGAATGTCATTTATCATTTATAACCTTCCGATGTTTGCCTGTGGTTTTTCTATTTTTTTTTTCCTTTATGGGAAAAAGTATATCCAGGAAGGCCCAATAAAATAGTGGTAAAACAGCTCTGCATTTGTAGTGTAAGAGCCTTCCTTCTACAAGGACCACCTAATGAGAGTATATCTGGACACATAGCAAATAAGGATCAGATGTAATATAATTCAGGAATTGACATGTAGAAGTTTCATAAATAAGTGTTCAAAGTATTTCATGAAATTTAGCAATAAAGTTGGCTTTGTTGCTAAACAAATTTAGCTTTGTTGCTAAATCTACTAAAAGAAGTGTGCATCTGGAAATAGACTTGTGCCATTGCTAGATGTGTACAGAAAAAAAAAACTTGGTCTGCACTCAATATCTGAAGATGCCTTCATGAAAAAATCATTGTCATTAACTTTTTAGCACCTGTTATTGATAGGCATAGTTCCATGCTAAATGTGGCTGATTGATGCAAAAGAAACAGCAGTTCTGCTCACAATTAACTTAGCCTGTGTGTCCTATGCATATTTTAACCTGGTTCTCTCTAGCTGACCTGGGACCATGACTCCCCCAATTCTCTGCTAAATGGGATTAATAAGAGCTTCAGACCAACACATGCAAGGGATGTCTGGTTAGGAGACTCTGATCTTTTTCTGAACCCTTTAAAGTAGGAATAGGGGAAGGAATAGAGCCTTAACAGTACCATCACAATAATATTATTGTATGGGAATGGGTATTAGGGGTCCCTTATTGACACAGCTTTTGGTATTCTATATTTATGATGGTGAGAGTAACTGGAGAAAGTTCTTCAGTCCCAGAGGGTCAACCTTTCAGGGTATGCCATAGCTTACAGGAACACTACTTTATTATTGGAGGGCAGAATAACAGTCTGGAAACCCTGCCAGAGTTTCCCTCTGCACCCTCTTACACAAACACCACCATCAAGGTGGGTTATTTTGAGAATCTTTCTTTCTTTCTTTCTTTCTTCCTTCCTTCCTTCCTTCCTTCCTTCCTTCCTTCCTTCCTTCCTTCCTTTCTTTCTTTCTTTCTTTCTTTCTTTCTTTCTTTCTTTCTTTCTTTCTCTTTCTTCTCACACCTTCCCCTTTCTCAGGACTGAATTGTCTTTTATCTTCCCTCAATGACTTCTGCATACCTATATCAATGTTATATCCACATCCCTCTATGCAGAGGACTCAAACCTCATCTGATCAGCAGCATAAGAAAGCTGAAAAGCAGTAGGTATAAAATAAAGCAGCTGTGGTCTTGGGAATGCTTTTTCATGGAATTAAGCAAACATATCTATGGTACTATTGGATTGTTTGGTTGATTATGTGCCATGAAGTCAGTGTCAACTCTTAGCAACCACATAGATAGTTTTCTCCATGATGATCTGTCCCTAACTTAGTTTTTCAGGTCTTCTAATGATGTACTCATCACCACTGTAACTGAGTCCATCCACCTTGCTGCTGGTCATCTTCTTATTTTCTTTCCTTCTACCTTTCCCAGCATTAGAGCCTTTTCCAGAGAGTTGGTCTTTGCATAATCTGTCTGAAGTAGAATAATTTGAGCCTGGTCACTTCTGCCTCAAGTGAGAACTCTGAGCTGATTTGTTCGATGATCTATTTGTTTGCTTTCTTGGCTGTTTATGATCTTCTCAAGAGTCTTCTCCAACACCAAAGTTCAAAAGCATCAAAACTCTTCCTTTCCTGCTTCTTTAAAGTCCAACTTTCACTTCAATAGAGTGTCACACAAAATACCATGGCTTGCACTATTCTGATCTTTGTAGGCATCGATACATCATAGCATCTGAATTCCTAGGCCTTCATGTCTGCTCTACCAAGTGTTAGTCTGTGGCGTATTTCTTGACTGCTTGCTTCTTTAGTGTTGATGGTTGATCCTAAAGGGCAGAGGCTATCCAGAAGATACTTCAATATCTTCATTGTCAATTCTAAGGCTGGCTGTTCTACTTATTGTCATTAGTACGGTACTATGAGCACAGCCCAATGCCCTGCTGTTTTCATATGGTTGTCTTTTAATGCATAGCCATTGCTGCCCATGATCTCACACAAACTGCTCTACTCAGAATACCACAAAACCACATTAAAATGAAGAGAAGCCTCAGAAATCATAATGCCTAACTTATTTTCTCACCCTCAATTATTTTAGGAAACTTGTGCTAACCCACGTTACCAGAAGTATTTGCAATAAATATGATAATATACTAAGTGAGTTCAATAGCAGATGAAAACCAGAAAGTGATCTACGGAAGTATAGCTCTACAAAGAGCTGCAGTTTTGTTAACTGATAATTTAAACCCACTTTTAACATATTAGCAGCTTTCTCAAAATCTTTTGGATTCTTGGCTCGTTTGGCCGTTCTTTGAAAAAGTCATGGGGTAGGAAAGACACAGAATGATTGCTGTAGGAAATAGTTAATATGGTTGTGTCCCATCATAAAATGATAAAGGTTCCTTTGTTCCTCATTCTCTTGCTTTCTCTTTCTCCTTCTCTCTCTCTTCTCACACACACAGACGAACAGAAAGAAAATTTGCAAAGGAGGAAGTTTCTTTTTTCTCCCCTACACAAATGAATGGAACAATTTTCTCCATTCAGGTTTCTAAGAAGAAAAACCGTACTGTACTTCCAGAAAAGCAGCTAGAGGGTAGAAAAGGAGTTGGGCAGCTAATAAATTTGATTAAATAAATAAATAGCTGATTTGTATCTTTGACCTTTTGTCCCAGAGTTTTTGGGAAGATGATTCCCATCTCCCATAGACCTTCCTTATCTGGACTGCAAATTTGGATGACTGCTAGAATAAAGCAAAGAGATAGAAGATCTCTAGCAGTTCATTCCACTCTATCAGCAGCCCCAACTCGGTTTGGCTGTACCTGCTAGACTGGAGAGAGATGGTCCATAATTGTCTGCAAAATGGGGTTTATGCATAGACAAAACAGATTGTAATGGGCTGTGAGAATAACCTTGGTAGACAGGAGGGAGAGTTACAGCCTAGACAATGGTCAGACAAAAGATGCCTCAGCCCCAGAAGGAATAGAATCATGGAAAAAGTCTCAGATGGGAAAGTAAAGGCAGGGGAGGGGAGAAGCGCTTTCAGACTTGCAAGATTCTGTTACTGTAACCTTACAATAAAGGTAGTCTTAGTACTCATGGTTTTGGTGTCTTGTCTGGACTACCTCAAAGGGATGACAAAGATTGAGAAGGTATTTGGATTCGTTTTTTAAGAATTCAGGGTTTCTCAAATGTTGCAACACTGCATTCCTTAAAATGCTCAATGGATGTATGTGATCTCCCCCTCCCACAAATAAAAAAATAAAGCTGCAGTGCTTGGCGGATATGTTTGACTGATCTCTCAAAGGTTGCTAGAGGCTTTGCTGCCCCACTTCGCCTGCACAAAACCTACTGCAGGTGTGTCCAGGCAAACTGGAAAGAGTTTCAACAATGTTTCAGGTTTGCCTGAGTGGGCAACCTCAAAAGTCACTTCTCAGGGCTTATTTGTAGACTCGTCCAAGGAAAGCAAGAGTGAGTTCTGACTGCTGCAAGCAAAGCAGGAGCTCTCAAAACTCATTCTGGCCTTTGCAAAATAAATAGCTGTCATCCTCCAACCCTCCGGCCTTGCTTGCAACCCTCCCTCCACTTTCATGCTACAACCTGAATGCAATGTTTTCTACTAGGAGGTCCTCCTGCCCTAGAAGAGATAATTGATTTGAAAGGGTTGTGTCCTGTATGTGAGATCAAAATCCCCCAAACTCAGCCTATTACAGATAATCCTCATTTAGTGACCGCCTCAGACAGTGACCATTTGCAGTTACAACAGAGATGAAGAAGTAACTTTGCAACCCATGCCCATGTTCACAACCTTCACAGAGTCTCTCTCTCAGTCACAGGTTCACTATTATAGTCAATTAGTGCACATTGTCCTGTGCCTGACCCATTTTTCTCTCCTCTCCCCCCAAAGCAGAGAGATTGCCTAAACAAGCTGTCTCTTCCTGAGCTGTTTTTCTCTGCAGGGCAAGCACTTCCTTAAAAAGTACTAACCACAAGTTAACAAGTTCAGCTCTGTGACCTCAATGAGTTGATTAGAACCTTCCAGCTTGCAGCTGCTGGCATCTGAAATTGACAAGGCCCTAATCAGTTTCACCCTAAGGCTTTTGTCTGCCTCCTAAGCAGCTCACTGGGCAAACAGCAGGGCTGGTGCATCCCTTTGATGTGTGTTCCCAGTTGTGTGCCTGCTTACTCTGTTGTCATCCTCCCTCTCCAATGAATGTAAATACAAACATCAATTCTCTTCTTGCTAATTATCCCAGTGCTGGGGAAAGCATTCCACAGGGCAGGGGAATAGTGGGAAAAGGCTATAAGATTTGCTCTTTTACCTGGCTTCCTCATGAGTCGAGTTCCAGAAACCTTCTCCTCCATTTGGGCCCACCCAGCTGTTTGGGGGTCATATCCTTCTGATGCTGTAAAGCAAAGGAAAGCTGAAGTGAAATCATAAGTCACATGATTTTCAACTTAGTGACTGCTTCACTTAACACCAGAACCAATTGCGTTCACTAAACAAGGACTAGCTGTAATCATCTCCATAGCTATATTATGATTGTAATCGAAGCTCAAGAAAGGCTAGCGCTCAGGCCCCCATATCTGGGCTGCAAACATCTGGAACACCACTAGAGGGTAGCCAAGAGTTTGTTTCTTGTACTTCTTTGCTGCCATTGCAAATTTTTGCATCCCAAGAAGGTCATTCTGATTTTCCCACTATTTCTCCCAGCCAAAACACTTGACACCTTTTCAAGGTTTGGTTCAATTAAATGCTGAATACCTAGAGCAGTCCAAGTTTTGTTTCATAAAACCATAGGCAATTTGAAGCCATACAGCAGGTATTTCAGGAGGCAATGTTTTGTTTCAAGTTAGAAACAAAAAAACATTTCCCATTTTCCCCTCCCCTGGCAATTATTTCATAATCCGTACTGAAGAAATGAATGATTGCAGTGATTCATTTAAGCATAAATATGATTTTAAAGAACAGTAAGTCTCCTAAAAATGCATCTGATTTACTGAAACTGTCTCCTCAAAGGAGTCAAATAAATGTGGATATTGAATAAGCTAAGCGTGTTATTTGCCAATTGATTTCAGGGAAATGAATTTGTATTCCCCACCTTACAAAAAGCTTTCCTTTTAAAAATATGCACAATAACAATTTTATAGACAACTGAATTTTCTGCTGACTTAAGGATGTTAAAAAGTGTCATGCTTTCCCTAAGAAATGTGGATATGCCCAGAACCATTTATTTAGATTTAAATCCCATGTGCTCTAAAATGTATAGGATAAAAAAATAAAGCCAAGACAGAGAACTGCTGTGTTATTTGAGGTGGAGGAAGCAGAGTCTTGAAGTCAACTGAAGCTGCCATTTGTAAGCAATATTAGGAATGTGTTTCAATTACAAACTGCTCGGTAATTTCTAAAATTATCCTCTTGTTTGGGCTCTTCCTTTAAAATGGCCTGTATGGCTAGGGTTTTGTTTTTGTTTTTTGTTTTGTGCTTTTGAGTCAGTGTTGACTCCTGGCGACTGCCTGGACTAGTCCCTGAAGTTTTCTTGGCAGCATTTTCAGAAGTGGCTTGCCATTGCTTGCTTCTTCCTAGGGCTGAGAGGGAGTGACTGGCCCAAGGTCACCCAGCTGGCTTCGTGCCTAAGGTGGGCCTAGAACTCGCATCTCCCATTTTTTAGCCTGGTGCCTTAACCACTGCACCAAACTGGCTCCCTTCTGTACACTTGAGTGACTGCTAAAGGTTTTTTCAATCAGCCATAAACAATTTGAAAATATTAGATGCTAGCAGTACTGGTGGTTCACGGAATTACATGCAAAGTTCTGGGAACAAATTAAACAAATAGTTTCTGGACAAGGCTGGACAAATTGCAGAAGGGATGACAGAGAAAGCTTTGCTTCTTTTGGAAGCTGCCATGCCTCCTTAGACGCAGATGAAAGTATAGGTTAGCAAGTCTCAGAATAATTATTTTGGTTCTCACTTATCTTGATATTTAGACCCAAAATAATAGGAACGTAGATGATGGTATCTAAACTGTGCACTAACGGTAAAAAATGTGGCTTCTCAAAGGAGGAGTAAAATTTATGGAACTGTACTTTGAAACTGCTAATAACATCAGTAAAACTTCTTTATCTTCACATTATCTCTCAGGTTCGATGTATGAAAAGCTTGGCCATGAATGTTGTTTGTCCACAGGCGATGTGATTAAAGTTGTTGCATTAGACATAAAAAAAATCCTTGCAAGTAATCAAGCAAGTGAAGATGCAAACCTACAGCCCACTACAGTAGAACTACCTCTAAATTTTCCAGGTACAGTGCAATATTTTTCTGCTTAGATAAGAAAGCCAATGAGCAGAGTGAAACAGCATAAAAAAGTTTTGAAGTAGTTATTTTCCAGGTGTCCTATCTGCAATGAACTTCAGCTTCTCCTGAATTTACCTCCATGATACATAGTAGTCAGCCTTATCTGAAAGATGAACAAGTATAGACCAAAAATAAAAAAAATCCCAAGTCTATACCACAATTTTATGGCATTACATTTTATAGGGAAAAATCAGAGATAGCAATGCATTTTCCAGAACATACAATGCCAGCCATAAATCCCATTATATCAAAAGTTACAGTTTAATCACACAGCCAAATTAATTTTCACTTCCTGGTTCTCTAAACGTCTCACTGAACCTTCCACTATGGAAAAAAGAAAAAGAAAACAATAAAAACTCTTTCCAAATATACATAAGCACTCTTCCCCCCAACCCACATCCCATAGTTCTAATAAAACAGTCTCAATGGCTCTGATTAACATGAAAATAAAAACACCTTTCAAGTATTTCATTTGCAGAACCTTTTGGTTCTTAGCATTCCAAGGCTGTAATTAGAACTAGATAACCCAAACCCTGCAATGCCTAAACACAAAACTCATGGGTATAGCTGCCACCCTCTACTGCAGTGTTGTCCAAACTTGGCCACTTTAAGATGAGTGGACTTCAACTCCCAGAATTCCCCAGCCAGCATGGCTGGCTGGGGAATTCTGGGAGTTGAAGTCCACTCATCTTAAAGTGGCCAAGTTTGGACAACACTGCTCTACTGTCACCATTCATCACAATACTTTCTGGTTCCAGAGTCCTGGCCAAAAACTCCATCCAAGACTATATACTGGGAGCAGGGAGGAAACTCTGATTTCTACTGCTTCCTAGCTGGGAAAAAAATTCTTTCTAGCTACTCAAAAGTTAAGCTATAACAATATAAAGCTAGCTGAAAGGGGACAACAGATTATATGCTTGCATTTTTATATAAGCCAATGACCAAATGTTTACGAAGCTCACTAGGTAGTCTTAAACATTAGGTAGTCCCAAAGAGGGGAAGATGGAAAATCAGAGGCTGCAGCATGGAGAGGGTGGCCCTGCCCATTTTGGGCTTCATCTGTAGCTTCAGCCCCACTCACAATTGGCCTCTACCCTCATTATTACTGGCATTACCCCTTCAGCAGAGTAAAAAGATTAAAAGCAAAAGCAAATCCTTCTCTCTGAAAGAAGGATGTACAGTTACTTGTACACACCATTATTTGTACACACTTGTACACAGTTACTTGTACACCCTCATGTTAGAAGGAGCCTCAAAAGTCTTATGGCTCGATATTCTGCAAATGAAGTAGCTTAAATCCTGGGCCGATAACATTTCAATTATTAATTTGACAAATGAAAATGAGCAAATGTCACCACAGTGGGTACCCTCAGAGCATTCCCAGATGTGCACACACATGCACACACATGTAAACCTACATATATAAATGGCAGGCATATTTTTGTATAAGTCAAATGGGAAAAAATATAGATTGTTTTGTACATTTTTTTATTTTACAAAAATATTATCATCTTTTTCTAGTTTAATACAATTTCCTGAATTCATGCAACTATAAATATGAAATGAATGTTCAGTAATGTTTGATATTTGCATAATGTTAACATCTCTTTCTCAATTTAAAAATTGCCTTTGAAGGTCTTTGCAGGCTAGTGGCTGATAAAACCCCATATGTCAACGTTGCAGAAATTGTGAACAAAGTTTGGATTGGACCTACCCAGCATGAACAGCCATGCTTCTATTGCTCTAAGGATATGCAGGTAGAAAACCTGACCATCAAACAGGGGGAGAAATTTGCATTTATGTCTGTAGAAGATCACAATGAGACCCTGACAGTGAACTGTGAAATAAAGAGGAATGACCAGATACATGCCTTTCCTCTGCCACTTTCTCAAGAAGGTGATTTCTATGAATGTCAAGATGACCAGATATACACCCTGGAAGAGGTTGCCAAATGGAAAATCCCAAAGAGCCAAACACGGAAAGTCCTGTTCACTGATACTGGCAATGCCGGATACACTCCTGAGCTGCTGCCTAAGAATTTTGGAAGCTGTGTAGTTCTAGAAGCAATATATGAAGTCCATGCCGTGATGAAATGTAAGTTGATAAACACGAGCACCAAATCAGAAACACCAAGGTGTTTCAAAGACAAAAACATAGTGGCTCAATAGTTTGAGCAGGTTAATAAAGCTGAAAATTAAATGACTTAGCTCTAGCATATTTGTAATTCAATCTCATGTCATGTTTTATCCTAAGATCTGGAATAACTTGTTTAGCTGTTGACATAATGGGTCACAATGTGTATGAATGTGCAGGTAGCAGGTGCTTTTGATCCCCACACTCAGGCCAGATTGAAAATGAAATAGGTACAATTTAAAAGCTTCCATTATTCTGGAGATATAATTTACTGCTTGAATGAACAGAGATGCATCCACTTTGGTAAATCTTCTTTACTGCCGGGGCATTAGGAAAAGAGATAACAACAAGGGTCTTCCTCTCTGATTCTCTCTTCCTCTTTGTTCTGCTTTCCTCTGATTGGAGGATTCTTAGGATCTTTCTTCCCTTCAGCCTTCTTTCTACTGAAGGAGTATTTTCTCTCCCCCCACTTTTCCCCACCATGAGGACAAAAACCTCAGAGATGTAGGAACTCTATAATAAGATATGATTGATTGATTGATTGATTGATTGATTGATTATGTGCCATCAAGTTCTTTTCGACTCCTAGCGACCACATAGATTTTCTCCATGGCAGTCTATCCCTAACCTGTTATTTCAGATCTCCTAACAGTGCACTCATCACCGCTGGGTCCATCCACGTTGCTGCTGGTCGTCCTTTCCTTCCACCTTTCCCAGCATTACAGCCTTCTCCAGAGAGCTGGGCCTTCACATAAAGTGTCCAAAGTACGATAATTTGAGCCTGCTCATTTGTGCCTCGAGTGAGGACTCTGGGTCAATTTGTCTGATGATCCATCAGTTGATACTAACTTGTAGCTTACTTAAATGGTACTTGTCCTTTTGGATCCTAAGCATCTCTCACTAGCTATTTGTAACGAGCTATGTTCTACTTACATACATATGCTTTGCTAAATACAACACCCAGTGAATGAACTAGGAAAATTCAGTTGGAATTATCTCAACTTTTTTTCTGCGGTCCTCCAAACATAGCTAATACAGACAAGAAAGAACATTTTGACTGAATGTTAGCAAAGACCTTCCTAATAGTAAGTGCAATTCAGCAGTTAAACTAATTACCCAGTGTATTCAGTGGATGTGTTGAAGAAAGCCTTAATTTTGATTTTTGTGCTCAGCAAGGGATTGGACTTGATGACCTAAATGGTTATTTTCAACTCCGTAATTCTAAGCAGGACTTGCCTAGAAGGGCTAATGGAATAAAAAGAAAAACACTTGATTTCATCATCTGTAACTATTCTGCCAAAGCTCAGAGTAAAGTCTGATAAATGCTTCTATCACAAACCAGTGAGGTAGTAATCTGGTTTTTGGACTGCTTTACTTCAGGCTGCAGATGATGCTGGGGAGAGAGGCATGGCTGTGGTGTGGTGGGGATGGTGGTGATAATATAAATGAATGCCCCCAATTTAGAAAAAGCAAACAAAACCAGAAAGTTAGAAGATTCAAGGAGATGGGTACTAGTTTAACTTTCTTTCTGATAAGCTGAAAACGCTTAAAAGAAACAGCAGCAACATGTGTTGTTATGTTTCAGTGATAAACAGCAAGATTGTACAACACCCCAGAAATTATTAGAAGATATTGCAATAGTGGAGAGAATATGTAACTTAGGGTTGAATTGTTGGGTTCTTGGTGTTTTCTGAACTGGGTTTTCTTCTTGCTGGTGTTTAATTACCAGACCAGGTAACATCATCAGTGCTCTGATATGGAGAATTGAGGTTCTTTGGGCTGCATACAGATAGTCCTCACTTAACAACCATTTTTTTAGTGACCATCCAAAGTTACAACAGCACTGAAAAAAGTTACTTACAGCTGGTCCTTGCACTTATAACCGTTACAGTGCCCCCACGGTCACATGATTACGATCTGGGTGCTTGGTAATCAGCTCATACTTCACAGTTCAGTATCCCATGGTCACATGATCACCATTTGCAACCTTTCCAGCCGGCTTCAGCAAGCAAAATCAATAAGTAACCACATGATTCACTTAATGACCATGTGATTTGTGTAACAATTGCCGCAAAAAAGGTCGTAAAATTGAGTGCGGTCATGTGATGCTTCACTTAATGATCACCCCATTTAACGACAAATTTTCTGGTTCCTATTGTGGTTGTTAAGTGAGGACTACCTATATACAGAGCAGCTTGCCCTACCAGATGGTGTGTTTTCATGCAGGATGTGCATTGTTCTTTCTTCGAGTGGCACGCTCTTGTCTGGTACTTATTGTGGTGATGAGGTGCTGATTCCTGCTCATCTGAGTGTTGCTTAATAGATGTGTGATAAAGGAGAGCATACTCTGAGCTCTTTGCCCCTTTCTTTGACCTTTGATTGTTCCTTTTGAAAAATATATAGATAAATAAATATGCTTCTACTTGTCAGTCGATGGCTAAATCGTCAGGGTGCCAAGCTTCTAGGAATTCTCTGGCATCCTTAGGCCCAGCTTCATGTTTCTAGGCACATGGGAGTTTGAAAGTGGCAGCAGAATGCAGCTCTTTAAAACAGCTGCATCTTTCCCAGGATCATTGTAATGGAAAGGCCTCTTTGGAATCAGATCCAAAATGTAGCACAGCCCTACGAAATAGCACATC
The DNA here is from genome assembly GCF_059951505.1 of Python bivittatus. Lineage (NCBI taxonomy): Eukaryota > Metazoa > Chordata > Lepidosauria > Squamata > Pythonidae > Python > Python bivittatus. Next base: position 67,296,247 of record NW_028277030.1, on the reverse strand, counting down.
TTCATGAAAGCAGTGCTGATTTTTCTTGACTTTCCTTAATCAAACTAGAATAAATCCTTTGTGAATAGATAATAAAAACTATCCATGCATATATAATGTGTGAAGTAAAAGTAGCGTTTTTTTTAAAAAAAAGGTTTTCTAATAATCTAGAATAATAATTCTAATAATAAGTGAGATTTTTATATCTTCAGAGTGCTATCCCATTTTCCCTGGAGTTTGTCCCTTTACAGGTTTTCTGTTCCTCTTTGCAACTTTTCCCCATGTGGTTGTACCTTTAGCAGTGAGTTTTGGAGGAGAGGGGGCTACTGAAGTGGTCATTCTGAAGACATTGTAACACCAGAGGTAGCTGTAGACTTTACATGAAAGGCCAGAACCAAGAAAATCATCATCATCATTATGCTTGATTATGCAGCAACTGTGAACATGAAAACACAAATGCATGAAAAGTGCTTTCATCCTCATAAAATAGCAAGTTTTATAAGCACAGACCAATTTCAATTACTTGCCTGTGTCTATTTTCTGTTAGACACAGGCAACTATTTTCTGTGTACAGAATATGTGAGATTAGCTAGATGACCTGGAATTATGTATAGCTCTTTTGGTGCTGTTTATAACTTTATTATTCACCTGTGATAATACATCTTCATGTAGCTTGCTTTCAGAAGATCTATCCTCACTGTCAAATTCAGGAAATACTGACATTCTTAATCCTGACAACATACTTAATATTGACAACAAACTTAATTCCAGCAATGAATGCTTCTGTGAGCTAATCCATACTTTCTGCCTGGCCCATTGCTCCTGAGTGCAGGAGCAGATGATGTCATCCTACTCCCACTCCCATCCCATTGCAAATGCACCCCATGGCTGGGTTTTCCAGCTTCCATTCAAAACTGCTGTTTTCTGACCCAAGACATCTTAAGCCCTTCAGAATAGATGGCCTACAACACTTTGCTCTGTCCCAGCAGCAGCTTCAGCTCTGATTGGCTGCAGTCCCTGGCACATCCTCTCCCTTCCAGTAACTGGTCATTGCCCTGGGCACCTAATTAGTCCTGGGCTGCTGGGCTGCTATGTTCTCTGCTGATCAGCAGTTGCTGGTATTTTTCCCCCAATAATCTTTCAGCTGATTCATTAATAGCCCATTAAGTCAATGAACCTCAACCCTGGAAGCCCATATTCCATTCAGCTTTTTTATTTCCCAGTGGTCACCCTTACAGTTTCTGCCCAGGTGAGCCGTGCTCCCCTTGCTTTTCTACTCCCTCTTACCACAGCTGCAAATTTTCCTCCCTTTTCCTTTATTTTTAAAAATATAGCATCTTTACATTGCAGCCTAGGAACCTTGCTACTTGGTTTCTATTAAGCTGAAGTAGCCATTTTTCCTTGCTAAAATATTTCCAATGGTCTACAGAAGGATGTAGGAGTGAAAGAACAACCTGTTCCCTATTGCTGCGATTACTGTAGCATCAGAGCAATGATGGTACCCCAAGGGGAAAAAAGAAGAAAAGGAAGGCCATGCATTCGTATCAAAGGAGATAAGTGGGAAGGGGTATGTGAAGGCTTCCATGTATGCAAACATCTGGGAAAGCAAAGGAAAGGTACAGGGACCAGTGAGGAGGGAACAATCCCTAAAAGGAAAAGGCAGGCACTGGGAGACTGGTCCACTCAGGAGGCAGCTAGTGAGCTTCGCCTCCCCTGTGTGGACAGGAAAGGCAAGAAGCAGGGAATGAGCATGTAGGCCTTGTGGTGGCCATAGCCTAGGCAGTGTTTCTCAACCTTGGCAGCTTGAAGATGTATGGACTTCAACTCCCAGAATTCCCCAGAGCTGAAGTCCACACATCTTCAAGTTGCCAAGGTTAAGAAACACTGATCTAGACTGAGCTCCAGCTTGCTCCCATTGCTAACCCACTGCAACCCAGGGTGGAATTTGTGAAGTTAGCTTAAGAAACAGCTGGGAGCTACATGGGAGACAAGCAGCTTAGGCTGCAGTGTGGAATTGCCCAAAATGAAACTTCTGTTGTGCAACTGCCTGCCTCTTCTGATGAATTTTATGGAGGCAAGGGGTTCAACTGATTACACCTTCCACTGATCATTTCCCTCAAGATTCTCACACCTTCTCCACAAAAGCAATGTTGTAGAATCTTTTACAGTAATCCAATGTGATACAGTTGATAGTAACTCTAGCTGAAAGCACCCTTCAACATAACCTACAGCAGCAAGAAAAAGACAACAAAGGGAAAGGAAGTTTTCCTAAAGATATCCATATGTATTACAGAAATACAGCAAGTATGATTCTAGAGTCAGAGTTAGCATTTTTTTAAAAAGCTTTCTCCTAATTGCAGGATCAAGTTTCAAATATATTTTTCAGATAAAATAAAGAATTTATGTTATACCTGCATGCTTCAGTAACTATTCTGTTTTCCAACATATCAGTGAATTTCACCATGAGTTCACAGATAAATTGCAGTGAATATTTTCTAAACAGTTTCTGCTATGTTCTGTTGAGAAGTAACTTGTTTCCTAGAACAAGCTATTTGTTTTGTGAGCTGTGAAGAATAGATTCCTGCATTTCTTTGAAACAATATAGTATAAGATTGCAGTCTCAAGCCTAGCACTCATTCTGTTATAAATAAAATTGTCACAGCTAAGGGGGACTAATCAATATTTAGATAATGTGTGCAGTATGCAGATCTTCAGTATAAACTCAAGTGCATAATTCATTGTATGGCTCATAGAAAATGTAGGTTTGCTATATTTAACTGTGTCATTTTAAAGAATCTTGCTAAGAGGGATACTTCACTAACACATTGGATCTCACTTATGTACATAAAAATTCTATGGAATATGATGTGACATCAGCTTTCCCTGGCAGAAATACACCTGAATAATTGCAAACCAATATCTTTCAGCCATCATTATCTACAATTTATGGATAATAACAAATGTTGGAAAGATTACAAAGAAGGAACATTTACATATGTGGTGGTTATGTAAAAAAAACATCAGAACAGCTGGGAAGAAATATATAAAGACATTCAGAAAATCTTAAGCTGCTGGACTAGGATCAGGAAGACCCAGGTCCAAGTCCTGCCTTAGGCACAAAGCCAGTTGGGTAACCTCGGGCCAATCACTCTCTGTCCTCTGTGCTGTATCTCAGGAAGAACCATTTTGTGATACAAAGCCATCCTGCTCCATTTTGGATGCTAAGTGGAACAGACTGTGCAACTTAACTACAGTCTAAACTATGTAACTGTGTTTGAGTCTCACCTTAGGTGTGAAGCCAGCTGGGTTTCTTTAGGCCAGTTGCACTTCCTCAGCCCTAGGAAGAAGAAGGCAAGGGCAAACCACTTCCAACAATCTTTGCAAGAAAACTGCAGGGACTAGTCCAGACAGTCACCAGGAGTCAACACCGACTCAAAGGCATTCACACACACACACACACACACACACACACACAAAGTCACTAATCTGACCTCCCTAGGATCACAGAGTGTACTCGAAAGCACCCACAGTATATTACAATTGCTAGTACTGCTCTTAGACTACTATCATATTTCTTAAGTGCTGGATAACACACAATTAATTTCAACGCTTAACATAGGATTTAGAAATAACATTTAATCTCATGAATCATTGTTTCAAGCAACTCCCAGTATAACAATCAATGATATGTATAGAAAATAATTCATTTTTTATACAGTGAACTGTTGGATAATTAGCACCATTATATCATTAAAAACTGACCAGAATTTTGTTTCATTCTTTCTTTCTTTTTCAGTTCAAAAAGAGATCGTTCACTTCCATTCTGATTTAGATGTGGAAGTTGAGGATGTCACTGACCATTACAATATTAATAGTTTCCTCCAGCCATTATCAGTGAAAGATATATTAGAAAAGACAGACACTGGATCCCCTTTTGTTGTTGCTGTAGTTGAAGCCTCCATTGGAAACAAGCACTCTTATAATTTGCTGGGTCCTGGTAGAGAAATAGTAATTAACAAAAAATGTCAGGCAGCAAGAATCTTAGCATCTGAAATCAAGAATAATTCCTCTAAAAGACACTTTTTAATTCCTACCAGCTACAAAGGGAAATTCAAAAGGAAACCTCGGGAATTCCCAACCGCCTATGACCTGGAAATAGCAAGGAACATGAAGGAAAAGCTTCATGTTGCAGCCACCAAAGCTTTTGACTGTCCTCATGAAGAGATGTGCTCAGTTTCTGTGGGAGACGAATTTTTGATTCCGAAGTACCAGAAAAGCCAAGCTGCTGAATTTGGAAGGCAGTGTGTGCAGACTGCATTACCCTGTGAACAAATTATCTTGCCAAAGAAAGCCCATAAGCCCATCCTTCTTCCAATGTTCATGGAAGGGGGCTTCACTGAAGTGGTGCATGATAAGAAGCAATATGACCTTTTAGAGCTTTGCAACGATTTCCACCTTCCATTAAATGTCACAGTCGCCATAAGGGATCTTTCCATCCAGGAGGATATTTTGGCTGGCGTTCCCTGGCTGCAGCTTGAAGAGGAAATAAATGATTCTTACTTGTTAATCAGCAATTTCAATAATCCCACAGAAATCTGGGAAGTTTCTGTGCACTGTTTAAATATGACCTTCCAATTGCTGAGCGAACATCCAGAAGACACTGTGGCTCCAGAAGACCCAATAAAGTCAGTTGTAGAAGAGATTACAGAAGAGCAATACTATATGATGCGAAAATATAAAAATCAAGCCACAAACCCACCACCCAGACCTCCTAAAATACACATTGTAGAAGAATCCAAGTCATCTTTTCCCACCATTCCAGTTCACCATCTTTTTGATACACCAGAAGATGACAAGGTAGGAAGACACATAGACCTCTAGAAAGATACTAGTTATAAAGCAGAAACTCAGCTTCCTATTTTATTTCATGTCTAGTTATTATTATTGTTCTGAAAACTATTTAGTTCTACATTTGTCTGTTCCAGATTAATGGTGGTTTTGATCACACCTTAGTTTCTTTAGATTTTAGTTCATTGTATTTATTTTTTGCATTTATACTTGCTGCAGTCACAAGACTCTTGGTGTCATTAAGTCACTTAGGTTGCCCCACTGGGTAGATGTATGTGGTGATCATGTAAGGATAAATGGACCATTATAACAAGCCATTCATTCTGACATAAAATATAGATTTATATTTTGAGATGTTTTCCTTTATTTCTTTTTTTCTCTCTCTCCATGACTAATTCCTGAGACCAATCAATTTTTCAGAAGAATGAGGAAGAAGATGAGGATATGGTTTTTTATCTTTTCTATGTTAGTTTCCATCACCACACAGAATTTCTGGCATGTAAAATCATTACATTTCTCTTGAAATGTACATGACACATTCTGACACATGACACATTCTGAAGTAGCACAGTCCAAAGAGAGCTGTATCACATAATCCTTAATGTGTAGGCAAGGTATCAGTGGAAGAATATACCTAATATACCTAGTTTCTCTGTGTCATAAATGGTGAGTGGAATTAGTCAAGGTAATTATCAGAAGAGGGTGGAAAGAATTGTTTCCTTCAGCTTCAACAAAATAATTAGTTAGTTGATTGGTTAGTCAGGTGTCATCAAGTCAAGTTTGACTCAAGTGAATTATGTGGTCAATGCTCATCTTTTTGCCCTGTCTTTGGTAGTAACCTGTAACATTCCAGTAATCCATTTGATTCTGTCCATTCACATTATTCATTGCCTTCCTCTTCTTCTACTTTTCCTAATTCCTACCAAGCGTAAACATTTTTTTCCCCAGCCCATCATTTTCTTGCATCACATAGTGAAAGTAGTTAAGTCAGTTTCTGCTTGCTGATCATGGCTTTAAGTGAGCAGCCAGCCTTTATTTGATCCAGAATTGATGACTGCTGGTACTTGCACTTCATGGTAGCCTCAGTAAATATCTCCAAGACTGTAACTGGAAACATCCATCTTCTTTCTCCTGCTCTTTCTCAGGGTCCAGCTTTCCTAGTTGTATATTACCACAGGAAGACCATTGCTTTAATTATTCTGATGTTTTTGTCACTGAAATTTCTTTATCCTTCCTGATCTTACCTAAAACTGTCATCACCTTATTCCCAAAGATTAATGTGTTCTTGACTTCTCCAGCACACTGCCTTCTTTATCTATTTTGGAGCACAAGACACCAAAACCATCTATATTTCACTGTCAGATATAAGTTCACTAAGCATACTGTTAACATTGTGTTTGTCTTCTTAATATTTAACATTAAATTGGATTTTTTCACTTTCCATTATTTATTTCACAAGGAGCTCTTCAAAATCTTCTTTACTTTCAGCTAACAAAATGATGGTCTCTGCATATCTCATATTGTTAGCATTTTGACCTCTAATTTTGATTCATGCTGTCATCTCTTCCAATCCTGTCATGATATATCCACTGTATTAGTTAAACAAGTATGGGAATAATACACTGACCCCCTTTCTGTTTTTGAACCACTTTGTTTTACCAAATTCAGATCCTTCAGTAGCTTTCTGGTATGCCTATCCATCTTAATATGTTCCACCTTCTGACATGATGTGCATAGTCAAAGACCTTGCTGTAGTAAATGAAGCAAGATTAAGCCTCTTTCTTATGCTCTGAAGATATTATCATATCATAAAATACCATGTCTTTCTGCTTTCATGTCCCTCTTCCTTTTTGGAAAACCACCTTTCCTTTGGCATATGTGGTTCTATTCTTCTTTGTAAAATCTCAGGCCAGCTTTTTCTTGCATGAGAAATAAGTGCATCCTTATTATGGATTGCAAAGTAGTCTCTGTATTAGTGATCCTGGTTTGTATGAGCAAGCTCAGAATAGCTGAGCATACTCAGAGTTAAACTAGCTTTTGGTTGCATTTGTGGCCTACTGACCAAATTTTGCTGTCCTTACTATTAGCAAGGAATGCTGCATTTGGCATGGGTGTCACTATGACTGGTAATATAATTAGTATCTTTTCTGTCACACTAAAAAACAATATGTGAATGCCTCAATTGAACAAAACAATGGTGGGTGACAAAGGTCAATGGTCTGATCTTGTGGAGTTGTAGCAGATATGCAGAAAAGTACAGGTTTAATTATGAATGGAAGGGCTGAACTGTATGACAGAAAGTATGAATTTATGTCTTCTGGCTTGTTGTGAGTGCAAATGAAAGTAGGAACCCATAATTCAGTGATGGTTTCATGTGACACTCCAGTGACTAGTGACAATGAAAAAAACAGTAACAACAGATAAATTTTGGGGGGAAAATCTTTTTGGCTAGATGGGAATGAATCAAGAGAGTATGGAAAAATACTGGAGATCCAAAACTGAATAAGAATGGTGGCTATGATGAGAATCTGCTTAGAAAAGCGTACATTGAGATGGTTTGGTCATATAGATAGAATGAATGTGGAATGAATCCCAAAACAATTATGCAGAGGAAGAGTAAATAGGGAGATTGAAAGGGGACATTTGAGAATGTCAGGAAAGTCAGGAAATGATGAAATCCTCAAAAAGAAAGCGGAAAAGTTAAAGAACAAAAGGAAATTCATGCAGCAGTGTATGAAGCAGGTGAAAGCAAGAATGGTTTACAAGGATAGTAATTTATGGAACGATAATGCAAAAGGTATTGGCATAAACTAGGTAGATGATAGGTAATAGCACTTGGACATTCCACAACTGCTTACACTGTGATGAATACATATGTATGTCATTATATGAGACAGAGTTTAGAGTCATTACATGAGATAGGCAGCCATATAAGTACAATAGATAGATAGATAGATAGATAGATAGATAGATAGATAGATAGATAGATAGATAGATAGATGATAGATAGATAGATAGATAGATAGATAGATAGATAGATAGATAGATAGATAGATAGATAGATAGAGTATGTCAGTAGGAATACATGCAGTGGGTTAGTAACTGATGCATCCCCTTGCATATCTTTTCTGTGATATAGGTATATATTCCATTTTTCCTCAAACTCTGGGCCATGCAGTCTTGTGCCATATTTATCAATATATCAACAGAACCAAAAACAGTGATGATCACTTGAATCTTTTACATTCAAGTGAAATTTGTATTGATTTTCCAGGATGATTAGTATGCAGTCTTTCAACAAAGATGAATCAAAATCTCAGCCGAAGTAAAAGGTTTCCCCTGGGTGTAAATGAAGCAATTAAAGTTTGCCTTGACACCACAAAGGAGTTCACTGACAGTGACATTATTTTGGAAGTCAATATGTTTACCAGAAGCGAAGATGAGTGCTTTGTAAATCCCCTTCTTAATTATCTACTTACTCCTGACTCTATAAATTCTAGTGGGTGTCTGGATCCTGAAGTGCTTTAATTGGTTAATATTGAAGTTTGTAATTATTCCCTAAAACAAAAACAAAAAACAAATGTAATATTGTTTTTGAATTCATGCTTCAGCATTTACATGCAATCTTCCACTTTATGAGTAAAATACAATTAGGTACCCTATTTAGCATTTAATCTTATTCTGTGCCTCTGAAGAAAATCTTCAGAACAGCACTCAGCCTGAACTTACTCTCTTCTGTGCAGTGCCTAGTAACAGTACAAGGCTAGGTCAGCATCTCACTCACCCTGTGTGGAAATCAGCGGGAAGTAGGAGGATTCTAGGCTGAGTCTCAGAGCTCCTTATGATAAAACATTTGAAGCCAGTTGAATGGAGGTAGTCCAGAAAATATTATATTTTTAGGTCACTGGATGGATTACACAATACTGCACACAGAATAAGTTTGTTTCAAAGGTCCTTGCCTAATTAGAACATTTATAAAATTGAAAGCTTAAAATTTGGTATTATATCTCCCCCCAAAATCTATGCCAAAGTTATATGCTGTTTGGACTGCAAAACCTTGGACTGCAAAACTCTCTTGTGAATCCAGTCAGGGTTTCCCATTAAAACAGAACTTTCCTTCTTAAAGCACAATGTTGCTCAGTCACTCAAAAACTGTGCTCAGGCTTTATGGAGGTTGGCACCTCACATGTTTTCTTCATCTCTCTGATCACATATTTGCCTGCCAGAGCCTCTACCTTCCTCTACAAGCATCCCTGACTGCTCTTTTGCCTACCTCTAGATTGACATCAGATTGGTTTCAAATATCTAAGGCATGGCGTTTGTGGACATTCTAAAGCCCCTAACCCTTGGCCATGCTATCTGCTGCACAAGTTCCTAGGAACCCCATTCACTGTTGTCCACTCCCCAGCTGCTCAACCCACATCTGGGCCACAGAGAAGGGATCACATGTGTGGCCTCCAAAAGTTTCCATAGGGGCTACTACAGTCCCCCAATCCTGGTCTAAGGGAATCTCTGTAAGTTACATGATCATGTCCATGAAGTCACAAGGCATGTAACTCAAAGAAGATGTTACATTCTTTGCACAGTTTTGCCCAGCTAGGAGCAAGAAGGTTTTGAAAGGGGGGATGTTGTCCTCGTGGTACTTTATATTCAGAGGCTCTGCTTTTTCACTATCCACATAAAACAGCACTAACCAAAAGCTTCAGAGAGAAGACAGAGGTGTTGCAGTGAAACAAAGCTTATAGAACACAATCCGACCATATGGAGGATAGCTTTGAAAAGAGACAAGAAGTCAAAGTCATGAAGGTTAATAGCAGTTACCAGTTAGGATAGCCACATATTACATCTAGTAAAAGAGGCAGAATTGCTGCTTAGGGTTAGGCCCTGTGGGAAAAAGGGTGCTAGACTGGATGTGATCTTGGGGAGCCAATGCAACTATTCTCATACACGCCTCTGCTCAGAACTGACAGATGAAGTTTCAGAAAAACATGACAAGCTGTTTTCAACAACAGTAAATAAAACTGCCCATAGATTTTCTGGCTTGAATGAACATGCATTAAAAAAATATTATTCTTTTGTGTTGTCATACTTTGATGCTTCCCCCCATTCCCCCACAGAAAAAGTTGGCATCATTTCATCATTATCCTTTTTTAACCTTATAGGAAAAATAAGTCAATAGGCGAAAGAGGGTCCTGGGTTCAGAGATTTCAGAGTACCATTCCATTATTCTGAGTGCTTCAAAGACTCAAAGAGCTTTATTTTCTCCTCTCTCTCTCTCTTCCTTTTAATCTTAAAGGAGATTAGATTATCAATCGATTATACAGAGATGTCACAATTGTATTGTTGTAGTTTAGTCGTTAAGTCGTGTCCGACTCTTCATGACCCCATGAACCATATTGCACCAGGCCTTCCTGTCCTTCACTGCCTCCCTGAGTTTGCTCAGTTTCATGCTCATTGCTTCAGTGATGCTATCTAACCATCTCATCCTCTGCCGTCCTCTTCTCCTTTTGCCTTCAATCTTTCCCAGCATCAGGGTCTTCTCCAAAGAGATCTCTCTTCGCATTAGGTGACCAAAATATCTGAGCTTGAGCTTCATTATCGATCCTTCCAATGAGTAATCAGGGTTGACACAATTGTATGCCGCGTTGTTATTTTTACTTTGAAGCACGCGTTCAACATCTATTAGCCAAAGCAAGAGTTAAACTTGCACACAGAAGAGAGGACAGATTCCCTTAAGAGTTATTTTGGGAACCTAAGTGGGAATTATGTGGTGTCTGTGCCTGTGCTAACTCTCCCCATGGAGCTGAATTTAAAGTCTAAACAGGCCCTGTAGAAACCGTTGAAATCACAGCCTGTAGGTGAAATTGAATATAATTTCATGCCAGTCACTAACAAAGCAGCCACCAAGATGCTGAAAAGAGCTGCCATTTAAATAATTATTCCATGAATTTTACATACAAACAGTATGATAAAGTAGGACCCACTAGGTTGGCAACACAGAGTTTTGTTTGTTCATATCCAAGACTGTCTGCTGAAATGATGAGGGAATTACTAAAGTGTTAATCTTCCATAATGGTAATGAAATAAATAACAGCATTGCTCAGTCCTCTGCACAATAAGAACATGGACTGAAGAATCAAGGGTTGAAGGCATTCAGTAGACCACAAGGGTAGTGTAGTACAATGGTTACAGTGTCAGTAGGAGTGGGGAAATTCAGTCCATCCTCAGCCAGGGAACTCCTTGAGTGACTTTGGGCCCCAACCCATCTAACAGAGTTGTTCTTACAGGCAAAATGAAGAGGAGGAAGATCTATAATCACTTTGAGTCCCCGAATGAAAATATGGTATATAAATCTAACAAATAAAAAATGAATAATAGTGGGTTTAATAATGTATTATTTCATTTATTTCCCTATTGTCTAGTGTTATTGCTATATTACACAGAAGAACATCATGTGTTTATTTTCAAATTGCAACACTCCTGCAGACTAGAGAATACAGTCAAGGAAAACTTTCAGAAACTTTCTGAGTTTCAGCAATTCTAACTATAATAATATATAATAGCTGCAAGAGATCAGCATAACTGGACTGATAATTTAATTCCCATTATATAATTACCGGTATTTCTGTCATTTTTTTCTGTGAGCTGGACTGTCCCTATGGTTTTAAGTTACAGGTGGAGAAATCTGAAGGATGCATAGGTTGGATGTTATGCATCAAGGTTCTTATGGAAATCTCCATTTGCATAAGGAGTTTGTTCCTAGCTGTATACCAGTTAACCAGATGTAGTGGAATAAAGCAAAGTAATTTCATTTTGAAGAATTCTTGTACAAGAGGTGCCCTCCCTAGGCAAAGCTTTACAGGAAGGGACCCAGAAAAATGGTTAGCATAGTTTTTATAGGACTACAGAATACTCATTATTATTCAACAATGCTCATCATTATTCAACAGTTACACTTCAGCTTCTATAAGCCAATTATATACTATTAAGTTTCCCTTCTTAGATTTCAGTCTCCGTCAGTTTATCTTTATCCTTTATCTTTATAATCTTTATCTTTATAATCTTTATCCTTTATCTAATCTCTATACTTTTAGGAATCTTCTTCTCCCCCAGGCAAAGACAAACTGTTTTTTTTATTATAAGAACTTTATTAAATTATAAAAAGCATAAAGATAAAAGCAAACAAGAACTAATAATCAAAGAGAGAAGTAGAGAACAAGAGAGTTAGAAATAAAGAAAGAATGCAAAAGTGATGGAAAGTGAAGAAAAGGGAAAAAAGGAAAAATTACAAAAAGAATGACTTCCGACTTCTTATACAGCAGATATAGATAAATCATATAATAACCTCTTACTCTAAAACTACCTCAATATACATATTTTGTATAACATTTAACTAATCATCAAATCCATATCTCATAATTTCATTTTTTCTGTTTCCTGCAAAAAGTCCAAAAGGGGCTTCCAATTGGCATTAAAATTAGTCCATGTTTTTTCTCTAAGCAAAGCTGTCAATTCTGCCATCTCAGCTAACTCCATCATCTTCATCATTCGTTCTTCCTTTCTGGGTAATGTCGAGTCTTTCCACCTTTGAACATATAAAAGTCTATCTGCAGTTATCATATATCAAAACAAAGGTCCATGAGCTTTTTCCAATTGTTTGCCCATCAGTCCCAAAAGGAAAGTCTCTGGTTTTAACTGTATATTAACCTTCAAGATCTTCTGAATTAATATATGAATTTGGGTCCAATTTTTTTTAGCCTTATTACATGTCCACCAAAGATGATAAAAAGTCCCTTCATGTTGTTCATATTTCCAACATATATTTGAAACCCCTCTGTACATTTTTGATAATCTTTCTGGTGATAGATACATCTATACATCATTTTATAGAAATTCTCCAAATTATAACACAGCGTAAATTTTAACCCTTTCATCCACATATTGTAAAGACAAACTGTTGAAGCCATTATCTACTTTCTCTCCTGCCATTCACGTGAGCTATTCACAGTTTACCTGTTTTTGACTTAGCTAAGGAAATTCCACAACAAGGGCCACAAATACTTGTAGTCATTTCTATGCATATGCACTCATTTCCCTTGACTCTCACACACGTTGCTCTTCTTGTCCTGCTTGTCCTGCTCCTTCTTAGTGATCCATTGCAGGTCATTGGTGAGCCTTTTTGTCAAAGAAGAAACAAGAAATATATTTATTAAATGGCAATAGCTGCATGGAACTCAGTCAGGAGACAGGTGGACAATTTTGGGGGGCCTCTTAATAAAATGTATTAGTTTGAAAAGGTGCTACCAGACTACTACTGCTTTTTGGCTACAATAAACTAGCATAGTTCTCCTCCTACAGTTTCTTCGACCAGGGGCACAACTGGAATTCTAAAGTACGTGACAAGTAGACTCATCAAATAGTTTCCATAGGAGTCTGGCCCTTCACAAAATACTCATTTACCAGAATGTAAACTAGCAGCCCAGGATAGTCCCTACAATCCTAGTAGAACTTTTGTGGGATCTGAAGGCATTCCTGTAAAAAATATGACACTCTGTTTTGCATTGGAGGTGCATCATTCCATCTTGCTGAAACCTCTAGATGGAGCTAGTCTATCTTGCTGACAGTGGCTTCTACACATTTCCTCAACATGTGCAGAAAACCCTTGCATGGCTACTTCTATGGATGAAAGGAAGGTGCCATTACAGTCCATAGCACTGCTCTGAATAGGTGTTTGCTCAAATATCTGTACTGTGCTCATGAAATCTTCTGGTGTTATATATTTGTTAGTCTTTAAGGTGTCATGGGACTGTATTGTCGAAGGCTTTCATGGCCAGCGTACAATGGCTGGTGTGGGTCTTCCGGGCTGTGTGGCCGTGTTCTGGAAGTTTTGTTTCCTAACGTTTCGCCAGCATCTGTGACCAGCATCTTCAGAGTGCAGGAGCACAGAGAGGAGCAGTTCTCTCTGTGCCCAGGATGATGTGACCCTTTTGTGGGTATTTATAGAGATCTGAAGGGGGAGGGGGGTTGGGGGGTTGGGGGGTTGGGGGGGTTGGGGGGTTGGGGTTAACGGCAAAACAGCTGGCGAAACGTTAGGAAACAAAACTTCCAGAACACGGCCACACAGCCTGGAAGACCCACACCAGCCATCTGTCATAGGACTGTTTCTTTTTTTAATGCACAGACTGTTTCATCTTATTCTACTCTTGAATCTGAATGAAGGACTAACAGAAATAAATACATTGCTTTTATGCAACTTTTAGGAGTACTCCAGTAATGGAGCCTGGGCATGCTGAGAGTTGTAGTTAGTTATGTTCAGGAAAGTATCAGGAAGGCTACCAGGGACACAGCCCTTTAAAAATGTTGAAAGATTTGGAAGCATCTGTTATGTGCCATTAAATAATATAAGCTTTAAAACCTTAAATTAGGGACAATTAAACAATATCTGATACAATCAAATATACCTGTAGTCAAGCAAGCTGGAATGTTTTAAAAAATGTTCATGGGTTTATTCATTTGTTATGAATTATGCAAGATTCACAGTTTTGAATGGGGACGTGCAAGCAATTAATTAAATTAGGGACAAGAGTGCAACGGTTAGATGGCCTTTCCAGAAGTATACTCAAAAGTATAGATTACAGTCATTCCATACAGGCTGACATTTTTCTTTTCAAAGGACTGACATTCCTGTGTCTGTACAATCAATGAAACACCTACCTCTGAAGGCCGATCCAGTTATAATGAGTGTTTGGATCGACAAGAAAGTTTGTTATAAATTAACAGGGTGCAGTGTTGGATCCATGATGAATACGGTTTATTATAGGTGACTCAACGGTACAAAACCACTTGCACATTAATTGTCAATTACATCTTGACATTTTCTTTCAGCCACAGATTTCTGGGTTTCAGTCTTAATCAATTTTAATCTTACACTGCATTCTTTAGCTTTTCTTCTCTCATCGTTAAGGAAAGAACTTACTGTCAAAAGAAACCTTTTCAGTTGAAACAGTTGACCTTAAATGAGAGATACATTCGAATTAATATCAATTGCTAGTGCCCAAAAAGTTAAATATTTTATTTCAAGCCTACAATTAAGTCAGACATCTTATGTTTTTCCTTTCTATTGGCTTCTCCACTATCCCTTGGACTGTGTATCTCTGATTTCTAAAAACAGATAGCACATTATTCTTTTTTGCACATCATGGAATACCCAATTAATCTAAACATGTCCATGTGTGTGCAAGATGGAAATGTGCTTGCAGATCCTGGTTCCCCTGACCTAGACACATTCAGTGCAGCCTGTGAACCAATTGTTTGCAGGCCCACGTTGAAGCTACCTGAACTGATTCATTCCTCTTGGCATCTGCCCAAAACAGCACTGTGAAAGTAAGGAGTTTTCAAGTGGTTATTCAAGGCAAATGAAGTTGATTTCACTGAGTGAATGCATCAACATTTGGACTGACCCATTAATGATTTCAAAAAACTCTCCAAAGAGTCTCTTTACAAGTATTATTGAATATCTATACATATTCAATACTCCTTATGATTAGATTCTCAATACAAAATCTTTGTAGATAATAGGAGCTATTTATTGAATATTCAGTGAGCATATAGTTGGAAAAAGAACAAGCAAGGGATCCAAACCTCCACTTTCTATATTTATTCTACATATTTTAGTGTGAGAACAAGAATTATTTATTTGTTTTTATTTATTTTCAAGATGTAGATGGCATCATTTAATTGAACAGAGCAGAGCAAATGGGTATGATACTTCTAGTATCTGTGAAACAAGGGTGGCTTTAGATCAGATTGAGCCTGTGCAGAATCTCTCCCTCACCACCACCACCACCCCGCGTGTATTTTGGGACTGATCTGGTTTATGGAGGAGTTTAGGACACTGAAGCAGGGAAAGTGACACCTAGAGCACCATTGGAGAATGACAAGGAATAAATCCAATTGAGCACAAGGTAGAACTGTTATTAATGCCTATCTTGTGCCAGTAAAGGTGGCAAAGTGGCATTACTTCTCCATCCTTATTGCATGGCCAGATAGCTGTCCATCCAACCTGCTTTGAGTGACCAGGTTTCAGCCCATTGGGATAGACCAGATCAGGAAACTGACTCCACAGGAAGAGTAGCATTATACTTTACTGAAAGAGGCTATAAGAGGCTCTCTTCTCTCTTATATCCCAGTGAAAACTCATTTACAAGGCCTCTGTGAGAAATATTCTAGGCATTTGGTTGATAAAATTGTTTGGATTCACTAACTTGGATTTTGGCTTTCATGCAGGTCCTTTGGAGTTGACCTATCAAATCTGGCAGGAGGGGCACGCTCCAGGTTCCATCAGTTAGAGAATCCTATAGGACCCAGGAAGTATGCATCTTCTGTTGAATACTGCCTGCCCTCTGGAACTCCATACTCAACATTACATTAGCCCCAACCCTATTGGCCTTTTGGAAAACTGTTGAAACTTGGCTATATTACTATACTCTATCCCGAGTTCTGGGAAGGCAGTAAAGAAAGAAGAACTGTATACTCCATATTTATTAGTGTTTTAGATGCCATAATACTGATAATTATCTATCAGTAAGCCCTTTATAGCAGTAAACAACTTTGGTCTCTCTTCGGTTTTTGTCAGCCCTTCAGTTTTTGAGGGGTCAAAGAATTGAAGATGGCAGGTGTGACTGAACAATGAAGATCTGCCCCTTTTTATGAGCATTGGAAAAGGAGCAGATCTTCAATTGCTCAGTCACAGCCACCATCTTGACTATTTTGATCCCCTCCCCTTATGCCTCTGGACCTCATTGTTTCCCTATATGCTTGCTGTGAATACCAAGTGCTATCTGTAGCTCTCTGATTTCCATTTTTCTATGTGGAACAAAGTGATATTTTAAAAATTACATTTAAAGACTTCCTATGCTATCTTTCAGTACAAATATTTCTAGGCAGCTTCTAAGGCAGTAAACTACATACAGTAATAAAAGGCCCACTAATAGAATAACAGTATTACTGTTCTGTGTGTCTGAAATAAGATGAAAACAAGGAATGTGTTTGATAAACCTAAGTATGTCTCCATAAAAAATTTATTAGTAGTATTCTACTCTTTCTTTGGTCTTAAAAATGTAATCTCCCTCTTTCTCTCTTTTCAATCAGTTGCATTGTCTTGATATTAACATAGTTGTCCCTCCCTGAAGCAAAATTCCATACCTACTTAAAGATAAGAGTCAACTATTGCTTAATTGCTATGTAGAAATGCACCGTTTCTTATTTAAAAGCTCTCTTCTCTTCTTTTTTCATGTTTTTCCAATAATACTTTTCTGTACCCCTTCCAGGCATCTTTTTAATTTTGCAGTGCAAGCTTACTCTCGTTTGTCAAATGTCTCGAGACCTATAGCTGTATCAGTTAACTTTAGCCGAATGTTCATTTAAGCCTGTTTCAGTCACATTCATTCTATTATCAGATCTTTTTACATCTGTTCTTAATTCTCTACAGGAAATCTCTCTTTGATTTTATACAGGCAGGTCTTTGATGCTGGCATCCTATTTGCTACAGTCTGTCCTGCCTTTGCTAGATTACATTTATTTAAGAATCTCACACTCCTGCCGTTTGTTAAGCCATATTTCTCCCAGGAAGATATTCCTGTTCTGGGTAACTATGGCTGTCAAGTCACCACTCTTGTGTTTACAATACAAATTCTATAAATTTTATAAATTTATATATTATTCAATGTACATGGCCACCCATTCACTATGCGACTCCATATACTGGTTAAGTAAGAGAGCACTTAATGCTGGTAGAGGTGACTGTGCAAGGGAATATAACAGCAAACATCCTGTTGTTTTTTCATCATTATTTTTCATCCATCATAGGAACACCAGCAATACATTTTGTCTCTAATTCCAAAATGGCTTGGGCTATTTAATACCACTGCACATGACCCATCTCTTTGTAGTGATTGCCCCATGCACATGATAATAATGTTAAGACCCTAAACCAGTGTTTTTCAACCTTGGCAACCTTAAGATGGGTGGACTTCAACTCCCAGAATTCCCCAGCCAGTGATCTTAAATCTCAGGCATGCCTAAAAGATCTGCAGCTAGGGAACCCAGCTGGAAGAGGAAATCAATCTCTCATCCATGCTGGCTGGGGAATTCTGGGAGTTGAAGTCCACCTGTCTTAAAGTTGCCAAGGTTGAGAAACACTGCTCTAAACTATCTGCTACAGAAACCATTCAGCCTTTGTTTCACAAAATTCAAGGGCCCAGTCCTGCTTGGTTTCAGCAAAGTTGCTACATCATTTTACTGTCAGAGGATGCTATAGTGTTACACTCATTACGTGGGTTGCTATTATGAGAATGTATGATTGAACCTGCGAAGAGAGGACTCTTTGGAAAAGATCCTGATGCTGGGAAAGATTGAAGGCAAAAGGAGAAGAGGACGGCAGAGGATGAGATGGTTAGATAGCATCACTGAAGCAATGAGCATGAAACTGAGCAAACTCAGGGAGGCAGTGAAGGACAGGAAGGCCTGGTGCAATATGGTTCATGGGGTCACGAAGAGTCAGACACGACTTAATGACTGAACAACAACAACAACAATGATTGAACCAAGCACTGTCTAGTCTGGCATTCTGTAAATTAGGCTAATGAGATGCTTACCAGCATGGACAAGAGATTGATCTCCTCTTCCAGCTGGGTTCCCTAGCAGCAGATCTTTTAGGCATGCCTTCTGAGATTTAAGAAGTAACATAACATCTTTAAGATTAGACATCATTGATAAACCATTTACCCACATCTAATGGCAAAGAATTCCATAGTTTACTATGTGCTTTCTTTTTGTAATGGACTGTAAGAATAACCTTGAGAGAGAGGAGGAAGAGCCACAGGCTAGACAATAGTCAGTTAAGAGAAATCTGAGTCCAAAGCAGGAATGCAATTTGAGTAAGCATCTCAGAATTGACCCTCCCTTGTTCTCTGGAAGGTAAAGGCAGGGAAGGGGGAAATGCTTCCAGACTTGCAAGATTGATGTCAGCCCTTTGATGTAGTCCAGAGCAGGAAATCAAAACCATGAATACTAACACTATCTTTATTGTAAGGTTACAGTAGCAGAATGTTGCAACTCTGAAAGCACTTCCCCCCTCCCCTGCCCTTATGTTCCAGAGAACTAGGGAGTGGGCTCTGCACTTGGGATTGCTGTCGCTAAGTGATGCAGTCATGTGATTTTGCACTTTACAACCACATCACTTAGTGATGGAAATTCCAGTCCCAACTACCATTGTTAAGCAAGGACTACCTGTATATACGTTTGGAAGTCCTCTAAAAACTAGATATAAAAGAGTACCATTGCAGGGCATATTTTCAATAAAAGACACCAACCTATCAGAAATGCCCAAGGGAAGTGTGAAGATTAACAGATTATATGTATCTAAGTACTAGAAAAGAACTGGGCATTCTTTAGGAAAATGTTTGACCGGTGCTGCAAAGAGCAATAAAATAAAAGATACATTATATGAAAAGAAAGAGCTGTGTGATCTTTTTGTTATGCCACAAAAACATAATTGCAGGATTGTGGAGTGATGATTTGACCAGAGTGTATAGTCAATATCACTTTTTTTTAAAAGAAATGCCTGATGATTTCTGTAATATTTTGTATCTCCAACATTACAATTCCATGAATGTAAAATAAATTCAATACCATGTGAGAAATAGAAGGTTTCACACAATACTGTTGGGGGGGGGGGACTATTTTTCCTTCTGAACAGAGATGATTGTGAGAAAAGATGCTACATTGTAGAAGCAAAGGTGTGTCAAACTAACTGTGAAAACATTTGTTTCCAGAAACTTTGAATGCTCTGTGTCCGAGAACTTTTCTATCTTAAGTGCATTGCAGCAGAACGTATTTCACTAACCACAAATCTGCATGTCAGTCACATTATAAAACCCTAAGCCATGCCTAACCTGTAATTAAGGCTTCTCCACTAAATTTCTTTCTGCAGCATCCACATCCTTCTCTCTTCTACGGTGTTCCTTCTATAAAGTGAAGCCCAGGAAGTTCAGGCTGCCCCTGAACTATCAGATTTTCTGCACTTCATTGCAAGCCCTCACTTTCATTTCTATTCTCCACAGCATTAATTTAGCATTCTGGATGGCAAAGTGATTTTTTAAAAGGGGATTCTTGCTGCTCTTCCTCATAACTCCACTCCTTTAAAGGTCAGCTGTAAAACATCGGTCAGGTTCCAAAGGCCACGCACTCTCAGCCTACTCCCAGCCAGCCAGACTGTTCTCAGTTTAAGGCCTTCTGTTGAGTTTACGGCAAACAGATTGGTAGGGGAGTGGGAGAAAACCACTAGCTTTTATTTACTTTGAGGATTTTCTTGACAAAGCACTAGCACAGTTCCTCCTCCACCACCACCACTACCTTGGAAAATGGCCTAAGTGAGGGAGAACTGGGAGTTTTGTGGATTGGTTAGTTTGGAGCCCATCAAGAGGGTGCCTCTTAGGGTGGGGGAGAGAGAGGGAGAGGGAGAGGGAGAAATTGTTCCTCTTTTGGGGAGTTATTCTGAAAAGCAGGGAAGGCAAAGGGAAAAATGGACCCACTGATGCAAGGTGAGTTTAAAATCAGATTTTGGATTTGAAAAGTTTTAAGCACCTGTACCTAAGTAATTCCTGTGACTAAGCCAGTGTTGCTTAGACCCTTGGGGCTTTTCTGCATGCCTTGCTGGGGATCTGTGGTCATCAGATCATGACTTTTTGTATATACCTATTCCAGTCTCACTCACTCCCCAAGTCCAATTTGCAGACAGGCAGTGTTGCTGGGAATACAAACAGCATTATTTAAACTGGCCGTTTGTCTTTGTGCCTCTGTAATCCCAAGGAAGCAAACCCAGTGTGGAGTAATCTTACCATATATTACCGTCAAAGATGCTGGGTGTTATTAATGGGGTATGCAAAGTGAAATCAACTGCACTCTGAATTTTTCTTAGCATGCTATCCATTGAGAAATATATGTGTGTTTATGATTCTAATTCTAAAAAGCACCAATAATTTCCACCTAACAAATTTAATGGGCCAGCTGAAATTGATATGTTGTTTAGCAAGGCATGGAAAAGATTACGAAGGAGGAACTCTAGACACTAAAATAAATAAATAAAAAACAGTTTGTTAACACAGTATATATTATTATATCGGCTTTTGTAGAAAAGTCTGACTTGATTAGATCTAGTGTCTTTTTTCCCAGGCATTTATGTAAGAGACTTCGTGAACAGTGTATACATTGCTGTATTATAGCATAATATCCTTTGAATCTGGATTTATGGCCACTGGTTGCAATACATTCCCAAATTAAGCACACTGAACTCTGTTTGGGATTGTGCCCATTTTGTAAAGTGTAGCAGAATCAAGTGATACTAATCATATGTTGTTAGTTTTATTTTTTAGCAGGGCTTTGGCTAAAATTAAGTCACGTTATTTAAATTGTGGATTTAACTTAAGTGGCACTTGTAATAGATGCAGTAAAAAGCTATCAGTCTAAATTGGTTAGTGATGACTAAGGGCCAGATGCTTTATAAATATGTAGTAGTTGGCTAGATATGTGATTTTATTTTAATTACTTTTACAAGTGAGGAATTCTTATCAGAAATGTCATTTTTTCCTTCTGTGTTTTAATCTCAAATTAGTAACTATAAAAGAATTTAAAGTTAATGCAATGGAGATGCATAAGCTTCTTTCTTCTATGAAGCATTCCTAAGAAGACTCAGCTTATTTCCTGTTCCCACCCCACTTACCATGTTCCTTTTATTAACTAAGGCAAACCTAGATATATTACTTCTTGATATTTATTTATATTATATCTGCTTTGGTCTTAAGAGTCACAGTTGACATAAAGTGTGTCATGACTGGAACTCCTAATGTCCTATTTTACAAAGATTTTCAAACAGAAGCTGTATGGTTATCTATCAGAGATACTATAGTGGATTCTGTACTGACCAGTGGGTTGGACTAACTTACCTTTAAGGTACTTTCCAGCTCTACGATTCTGGGACTCTATGACAAAGCAGTGGAGGTCCCCCAATCTGGGTGACATGACAACACTCAGGAAGAGAAACTTTGCTTATAGATATGCACATGCAGAGCCTACCTAAATGAGATCGTTCCATGATTAATATTCCTTTTTTTTTTTCCATTTTTAGTAAACTAACAGTTGAATGGATACATATGTTTCTTTAGTGGATGAAATAGTAGTAGTGATTTCTGGCCAGTTTCATCCTCATGACTGCTGCTTTCTGTATTCTGAAAAAGTCAAGATAAGGGCCACAACCATGTGATCAGAGCCCCATCCCTTTTTTTACATGTCCAACCATGTGCCCCATCTTGATTTGTTTTACACTCTCCCTCTTGCAGACACCCTGAATAAGTGGATTCAGAAGACATGGAAAAGGCAGACAATAGTGTGGTTCACTGGAAATTTGGGGAGTTATAGTCCCAAATCTTTGGAGGCACCCAGCCTAGAGAATCTCTGATCTTTGGATCCAACCTGATGTCTATATGCACTAATGAACTCACTGATACAGTACTTCCCTTCTCTCCTTTCTCTGTTTTTTTTTCCCCTTTAAGATGGATTTATTTAAAGATAAATGAGAATTTAGTATGCCACAAAGCAAACTGTCAGCTTCAGCCATCATTTTATTATAACAAGAGATCCAGATAGGTCCCAGATAGTTCCAAGACCAGTTTTTAAAAATAGAAACAATGCAAGGCTACAGCCTAGTATTTTGTTTGAAACCAAAACCAAATGTAAACTATGATAGCAAGCATCCCGGGGAGACGGCTGGGTGGGTGGGTGGGGGAATCATACCAGTTTGTCTTCTGGAAAATGGATATTTAGGACATCCAAATGGCAGCCATTTTCTGAGCATCCTCATGTCTTTCTCTCCAAAATGTATCCATGAGAACCTTTGCTCAGACCTAGAGAAGAGAGGAAGATATGCTGGAATCCTATTTCATTCTTTTTTACCATTCACATTTTTCTCATGTTATAAATGAACCGTTGTGTATTCTGCAACTTTGTGTACAATGTTCCATAGAAACCTAAAAAATGAAATAACAAGTCATGTGTTCCTTTGCTTCTGAGAAAATACAAAGAGAAAAATGTATCTGCATCTGATGTGAGTGACAGCTTGCAAACAGGCCCTCAGCAGAAAATGTGTAATTGTTCCACTTATACTTTATCCCAGATGATCTCTGCACTAGAACCTCTTCTGTATGAGGTGTTGCAGCGGCAGTGTTTTTCTGAAATGCGGTTCCTGCCGCCTGGGCAGAGGGGTGCATGGCAATGACTAGATCTGCTGGGTTTAATATGCGAGTGTGAAGCACACATTAAAAGTGTCATATCTCTGTGAGAAGCGGAAGGTGCTAGAAAGATCATGGGTTGGTCCCATGATGTTTACAATCACAGTATTTGTCTGTGATTGTGCTTAGTAATATGCTTTTAAAAATAATGACTTTGCTCTTTGTACATCCAACCATCAAATAAGAGGGAGAGGGAGAGGGAGAGGGAGGGAGGGAGGGGAAGGGAGGGAGGGAGAGAGAGAGAGAGAGAGAGAGAGAAAGAGGAAGGAAGGAAGGAAGGAAGGAAGGAAGGAAGGAAGGAAGGAAGGAAGGAAGGAAGGAAGGAAGGAAGGAAGGAAGGAAGGAAGGAAGGAAGGAAGGAAGCTCTTACTATTCACAATTTTTCTTTGCTAGCCCTGATTACCACTCAGGATTTCTGCTTTTTTTATTTTTATTCTGTCTCAGGCACAATTCCATGGCACTCAGATGGGATGCTCTTTTCCCAATCATGCTCTGTCCTTGTTTCTATCCGTGTAGTCATAATCATTCCAAAAAGGAAATTGAAATCCTGCAAATTTGAAATATGTTTTTCTGCACAATGGATGGAAGCCACGATCACCCAAAGAGGTGGAATAAATAGAAATAGGCACGGGAAATAGTGGTATATTAGGGATGGGGGAATAGCACTGGGGAGATTGGGGTGTGCATCATGTGAATGAAGAGTGAGCTGGATGTCACACTGCAGGGATAAAAGGCTGGCAGAGATTCATCAAAAAGAGCACAATTTGCTATTGCTTTCTGCTTGATATTAACATATTGTACAAAGTTCTGACACTTTGATTAACAATGAAGCTAGATTTTCTTATTAAGATTATCTTACATGTACAAATGCTGTTCTTTCCTGATGTTCATGAAACTAATTACTCCAATGTGGTTTCTGGTGTGTGTGTGTGTGTGTGTGTGTGTGTATGTGTATGTGCATGTGCATGTGCATGTTTATTTGTATATCGGCAATGTGACATAACATATTATTTCATCTTGTTCTTTTTGCAGAAGTTGTTAGCTATCACATCAGTTAGTGCAGAAATGGGCAGCTTGTGACACCAGGCATGAATGCAGCTTTTGATCTGATGTCACAAGACCTTGGCCTACTTTCCAAAGCTCTCTGCTAGCAGCCAGTTCAAGGTCTGGGCAATCTGGCCCTCCCTTTGCCACCCACTGGCTAGGGTGGTAGTGATGGAAACTGCATTATCTCTTTGCACCCATGAGCAATTCTGACAGCCAAGGCACATGGCAAGAGCTGTGTGTTTCTCACCTGGCCTATTGTTAATAATAATAATACCAGTCTCTGTGCTTAAAAGACAAAAGGGAACTCTCCCTCTCTCTCCCGCTCATACTTCCTTCTCTTCAGTATGTAGTGATGTTAATATCAGTGAAGCTTTTTGTCCTCATCTATTTCTTGATGAATCTACTTTTCACCTCAGATATAATGAATATCTGTTAAAATTCACTGAAATCTGGTTGAAGTACATCCTCGTCATTCAAGAAAACTGTATTATGAGCATTTTGTCTATTTAATGGGACACTCTGTGTTGTAACTATGTACTCAGTATTCTTTCAGCGCTCAGCATATGATCATGAGTGCATCCAGTTGAATTCAAATCTTCAGCAGAAGGAAATGGGAGGGGTAGTTCAGCCTACTTTTATGTTTAGTCCTGACTAACTTCTGGCTTTGGCCTCCAACCATGTGTGTGTGTGTGTGTGTGTGTGTGTGTGTGTTTATTATGGTTTCTATGCCACTCAATTCTCAAAGGTTAGCTAAGGTAATTCTCTTCCCTTGATCTGGTTCTCTCATCAAATAGCTCAGCCCAGAACTA
Organism: Python bivittatus; assembly: GCF_059951505.1. NCBI lineage: Eukaryota > Metazoa > Chordata > Lepidosauria > Squamata > Pythonidae > Python > Python bivittatus. The sequence continues at coordinate 67,271,220 of NW_028277030.1, read as the reverse complement.
TCTGAAGGTTTTCCAATACATAATAGTCGTTTGCATTTCAGAAAAAGCTTGGCTGCAATTCTATCCAGCTCACCTGCCATAGGTAGTCCTGAATTCTAGCTTACTCCAATCAGGTCTTCGGATGGGGCATCACCTTTTTTTTAGCCTTCTTCTAGAACTACAAGGTTTCATGGTGACATTGTTTTTGCTAAAAGTTAGAAAGTGGTTATAGCTGTGCTAATGAGTGCAGGATGTGTCTGAGGAAAGAGTGTGTTTTCTTTCTTCCTTTTTTTTCTTTTTTCTTTTTTTACTTTCTTGTTGGTTTGGTGATGAATTGGGAGTGGCAATAAAAGCACCACAGTATGACAAAAGAAGCAAGGTCAGGAAATCAGACCAAATACTTCTGTTATCTTCCTTCCATTCCATTCCTATATGGGCCAGTACATGAGCGCAGCTCAGAAGGGTATTGGGACCACCAGAGGCTCAAAACACCAGTGGTTCATAAATAGAGCAGTCACCCGAGATTCAAGATCTAGACAGACCAATCTGAGCACAGACTGGATTGACTACAGAAAAGCATATGACTCAATGCCATACACATGGATCTGTGAATGCCTGGCAACATCAGGAAGAAGGACTATGAGAAACTGGAGAAGTACCAAGGGGTGAAGGAGGAACTAGACAGTATGTGGAAAGTAAAGGCCAAAGTGGTCCCAGTGGTGGTAGGAGCACTCAGGGCTGTGACTCCTAAGGTGGGAGAGTGGCTCCAACAGATCCCAGGAAAAACACCAGAGCTCTCTGCCCAGAAGAGTGTAGTGCTAGGAACAGCTAAGATACTGTGCAGAACCATGAAACTCCCAGGCCTCTAGTAGAAGACCTAAGATTGAGGAAGACACGTACCACTCATAGGGGTGAGAGGAGATATACTGTATATATAACATACCTTACCTTATGCCTCATAGCTGCTGTGAACTTTATTGTTATTAAATCTCTACTTACTGAAAACAATTTTCTTCACTATCCTCCGGTAAAACCACAATAACACACAAAGGTTTACCTTCCCATGTAAGCCACAATGCACTTTTGAGTCCCAAGTCTTGGAAATGACTCATCACCAATGTTATGGTTCAGCTGAGATACAAGCTGGTGTGGATCTTGGAAAAAACAAAAGCAGACATGCAAAATGTTCTCTGCAGCATAGGTTACAAAAAGTGCCCTGTTCTAGTGTGCAGAATCTAGACATCCACTAGGATAGAACTGGAATGTGTATTTAGTGGAGCAAAATGAATCTATAATTGATAGAAATTGACATTTTCATTAAAGGCAATGAAGCTCTGCTTCCATTAAAATAAAGTGAATCAGTCATTTGATTATCTTCACTAGTTAATAAGTTCCATTTCTCTTTATAAATACAGCAAAGAATAGTGGTTACAAGAATGCAAAATATGGCACAGTTACTTATCAGCTATCCAGAAAAAAAACATTTAATACAATATGTAAAACAAATTCCTGATTATCAGAGGAAACATCCCCAAGGAATTAGTGTTATTTGGTATACAATTTTCTCATCATTTTAAGGAAATCAGTGTGCAACTTTCAGAGAAAGAAAAAACTGAGTGCAAAAAAGCTTATGAACAGAGAACCTATTAAATTTATTTGTACTGAATGCCTGAGAATGATCAGTACTAATTTTATAGTCACTCATCAATTCATTCTAATCTATAAGGAAAAAGTAAGAAAGACTGTGCAATCCCAAAAAACTGAGTTTGCATTGTTGAGGCCACTTAGCTCTTTTCACATTAATAGAAATTACATAATTTATGAATTTATGGAGTAACAACCCTAAGGAAGCCATCATAATTATGAATATGCAGCTATGGTAATAACATGAAATGCTTCTTCAAATAATTACGTTCTAGCTAGCTTGTTTGAGATTCTCTGTTTATTTGCTTGTTTGAAAGTTATGGTTCACCCATATTCTTTTATTTTTCTTCCTGGCAAGCAGTATGCTCTCTGGCATTGATAAATCCATGTTCAGATATCTGGCAGTAGGAATAATGTTGTAACAAAATAATTTTAGACTCAGGACAGGCAACCCCACCTTAAGTGAAATGAAATGCTCACTTTGAGCAACAGGATGGGAAAAGGGATGAATTCAGGCAAAGTCCCCACCTATTGACTTCCTGACCACCCCACCCTGAGCAGGGGTAATGCTCCAGCCTCTCATGACTCAGGAGTCTGGGAGCATCTTTTTCCAACTAACAAGTTATATTAAAAGGTATGAACTTTCATGAGCTGCCTCTCACTTCATCAGATGCATGGAGTGGCTAAACTAATGTAGGATTTAAATTGGGATAAGACTGGGGGTGGGGAGGAGGGGAAGACAAGTTAGTTATACTGATGTAGGTTACCTGTGAGACAGATTACAAGTACCTTATCAATTAACTGCTATAATGTGTTAAAAACCCACTGTGTTTGTTGAGACCTTCAGAGATAGCCTGGAACCTTTTGATGAATGGGAGCTCAGCAATCTCACTCTATTGTGCTGTTAAAGTTTCTCTTAAGTTGTCTGCTCTATCATCATCCTTCTAAAGCAACACATACTTACATAACAATGGCATCTCCCCACACAGAGAGTCATCACAGCTACCCCACAATAAAACAAAACAAAACAAAGCAGAGCTCCTCCTTGTAGGACAGCGCACTGCTGCTGTCACTGGAGATGGGGAAATTGTGTGAGTCCTGGAGTGGCGTGGGGGGGGAAGCTTTAGATCTCCCTGCTATCCCCAATGGCAAAGATTCCTCCTGCTTCAGGCAGTGATCCTTTGGGGCCATTCTTGACCATGAACTAAATGGTCTTACAGGAAACACAGAACCTCACCTCAAGATGGTTGAGCGTCAGTTATGAAGCTCATAGCTAACATGTATCTTCTCCCTCCCTGCATCATTCCTTGTTTTACAACCACTTCTACAGTTCTGATACATTGGATTAAAACACACACACACACACACACACACACACACACACCATAGAAAAGTTTGCTAACTTAGATTGGAAAAATGATCTCTAAGTACATGCAGTTTTACAGTTTAAACTCATTAAAACCACAGTGCTATTATGACTACCAGAAAAAAAATGGAGTTGGTTTCTGTTATCCTGAAGGCTTTTTTTAGAATATGAAAAAAAATTGTTATTGGAAAGGGTAATACATATTATGAAGCAAAAGTATAAAATGTACAACATCTGCATGCCTGTCTGGTTCCCTGACAATCCTTTTTTTAAAAAAATTAGAAGAAATGTGGTGCCAGTGACAGCCCCAGATGCTCATGCTGGTCCTGTTCCTCTCTACCTCCATCATTTGCTACTCCCAGGGTTATCCTTAGGGTGGACCTTGATTGCAGGACCCCAGATTTCAGCCCTGACATCTATTCCTGAACAGAAGCTTCCTATAAGGGAACAGTCAAAAGCAACACATGTGGAGTTGTAATATGTAGACAAATCACCTTTCACTTTCTCTTTTGTAACTAGAAGATGGGCTTTGGGCTTCCCTGTCATGCTAATTTAAACATAATTGGCATGGGATTTTCATGTTGAGCACAGATTTTATCTCAACTTCTGTGGAAATGAGTGACACATAACACATTTTCATATATATTTTGTACATTAGATGGTATCAGTAGGTTGTTGGATTAACCACACTCTTACTAACCAGAACTATTTTCTTTGGTGGTATAATGTTTGAGGTCTCAGCAAGTGGTAAAACCAGACTGATCTTTGCTGAACTTGGAAGCCAAGCAGAGTCAAACCTAGTTAGTACTTGGATGACAGACTACCAGGTCATCCTGGTATATAGGACAGATTAGGAAGCTTTCAGTCAAGATCAAATCATTTTTCTAAAGGTTCTAAGTGTAACTGAGAGCAAAATGGGTAAAGAATGAAATTAATTTGGCTGATTACAGTGCCTTCACCATCACATTGGTGCACTATTGCAAGTGTACTTTCGTGTACTGTTCCTAAAAGAATAATGAATAAAATATTTTCTTATTACAGATAGTCCTTGCTTAATGACCATGCATTTAACAATGGTTTGAAGTTATGACGACCTCAGAAAAAGTGTTTTACAACTATCACAAACTGTCACACCACTCCCGTAGTTTTGTTTTGTTTTTTTATCTGCACTCAGTTGTTACCGACTCTGCAGTGACTGCTTTTTGGACGAGTCCTTTTACAGTTTTCAAGGCAAGGTGTTTCGGAAGTGGTTTGCCAGTGCCTCCTTCCTAGAGCAGAGTCCAGCTGGCGAGCGCAGGAGGTGGGGTTTCCATTGCTTCGCACCTTTTTCGGGCGAGCGCAGCTTCCATGCTACTGGCAACTGCTCCTGACTCCTTTTGCAAAGCGCCACCAGCATTTTTCCTCCCACCGGAGTGAGAGTACCCATTTGTCTACTCACGTAAGTTTTCGAACTGTTGGGTTGACAGGAACTGGGGGAGGAAGCAGGAGCTCACTCTGCTGTGGGAAGGCTGGGCTCGAACCACTGAAGTGTTGACCATTTCTGGCCAGCAACTTTCAGCGTCATTAAGCCGCTGCGCCACCGCGTCCCCCTACTCCTGTAGTTATGTGATCACAATTTGTAACCTTTTTTATAACAATCATCAAAAAATGCCCATTGGGGAAGCTGGATTTGTTTAATGACCACATGATTTGCTTAACAACCATGTGATTCACTTAGTGGTGATGTGATTTGCTTAACGACTGTGGTGATTCACTTAATGACTGTTGTAAAAATGGTCATAAAATTGGGACTGGTCAAGTGATGACTGACTTAACAACTGCCCCACTTAATGACCAATTTTCCAGTCCCTATTGTGGTCATTAAGGACTACCTGTAGAAGTATTTATTCTGGATTTTTCTAAGTTTTTTTCCCCAACAGGAGATAACAAGAAGGAAAAAATGAAAAGGTTTAAAAGAATGACTTTCTTTTTTTAATGTAAGAACAATGTAATAGTGAAATAATACCATCATTTTCAAAAGAACTGGCATGACTGTTTTGATTTCCAAATATTTTCCAGCATATTCTTGTATTTTTACGTAGTTTATTAAAGTATAAAAACTCAGTTAAATGTAGTTTCCTGTCTCAACAAATTAAAGCTGTCCAGGTAATACACCTTGTATCTCATCTGTTTCTCTTCAATTTAGAAAAGGACAGAAAAACAAGTTTAGCTGAAAAGGTTATCTACACTGTGCTTTTCACCCCTAATTGTTCCTTGCATAAATAATAAATTATCTAGTTTTATGAGATTCCTTGTTCTGCCATTTTTTCTTATCCAGAGTTAAGATTCCTGCCTACAATACAATTCTTTTAGAATGTTATTTCCAGATATATTGGGATTACCTTTACCATACAAAAAATAATTCTCTAGGGTTTCTTTAAATATATTGCTGGGGTGAAAACTCCAGTTTTATTGTGCTCAGAAATCCTAAATATGTCATTCTAACTTTTTTATGCAAATGGCTCAAACTTCAAAACAACAGTCTTGCTACTTTTAAAATTGCTTGATCCAGATGAACTTAATCTGGTGTCCTTTCCTACAAGCTTGTTCACAGATACCTTTCAACACTTTTCAGAGACAAACTGTATTCTAGCCAACTCAAGTGGGCAAGGAGAGATGCTGAAACTGGCCTTTTTAATTGTGGAAGTTAGAAAGCAGACCCCCTTCCTGAGAGAGGCAAATACAGGTGTTTTCATGCACATCTTTCAATGAACATCCAAAACATGATGAGGGTGTTTTTTGGAAAGAGAAGTGTTTGGCCTGGTTTAATTCTTTAGGAAAAAAAATTATTATAAAAAAGAGCCACTGAATTCTTTCTGTTACTATCTCCAAGGTGAGTGTTAGAAAAAACCAATATGCAAGTTTTTGCCTCAAGATGATGCTTGTTAGCCCAAAGCATTGTAAAATCTCATGCCCAAGGACCTGCACAACTTCTCAAGATACCTGTTTATGCCAAGCCCACATTTGCAAAGTCTTACATGCACTTTTTTGCCACCATCTATAGAAAACACAGCACCCAGAATTTCTTTGGTTGATGTACTCTTGGATCCTTCCCAAATGTTAATTGAATATCCTTCAGATCTGAACTATTAAGTTGAGAGTCTCTAATGGAAAGAAGATTATAAATAAGATTATGCATTACAAATAAATAATGCATAATGAACCTACTGAGTCCTGGATCAAGTTATTTGCAAACTATTTCCAACAATATTTGTAGGAATTTCCCGATTTTCTGTACTGATCTAAGTAAATCATGGTTAGCAGTTTGCTGTAGAAAACAGAAAGCTCAATACAGATGACACTGAGGGGTAGTGACAATCATAGATTTCAGGCAAATCTTTTTCACCATGTATATCACTGGATATACATCCAAACCATCTAGTTTACAATATCATTCCTTCAAAAAAATATATATTCATTATCAACTGGGATGATACAGTCTCAAAAGAATGAAATCTGATTAGTTCTCCTTTTAAATCGTATCTATGTCTCCTATTTTCCATGGAACCCTATTTCTTGACACAAGGAGAATTGTCTGAGTTGTAGTTCACTCACCTGTAAAATGAGATGATGATGATCTGTAACCATGTCTTTCTCTGGAGTTTGAGAAGATTCATTAGTCAATGTCAGTTGTATGAAGTTCAGAAGACGTAACATGCTATAAAAATGTGAAGCATTTCAGATGATACGGAATACATTTGATAGGTTGAATGCTTCCAGTTATCATGAAAACAAGGAGCCATGCCTGTGTGCTGAGGTAAAGGCTTAACTGAACAGCACTGTTCACTAGAAGATTTTTAAATAATTATTGTAATCCTCTCCCCCCCACATAATATAATAGCTAATGATACAGCCACATATGTAGGTCAGAGAGTATACTTTTCAGAATTCTTATCCATGTTAGCCAGACAATTCTGGCACTGTATTCCTCACACTGCAGGAAGGCATCTGGTTGGTGGAAGGATGCTGTAAGATAATGGATCAATGCCTCTCAAAGGAAATCACTATAGCATACGATGATACGCCTGCTATATAGTATATTACATTTTTAAAGCAGTTTTCCTGGTGGCTAAAATATTGAGTGAAACTTCCAGAAGTAGTTAGTAACTTTGCCAGATGTAAAGAGTGGCTGATCTCAGAATGAGCTCATGTACACATCTGTAGCTCAACTTGGGCTTTATTGGATAGTAAGGAAGGATTGGCTTCACTAAGAGTTCTGTTGACCAGTAAACCCATTATCCACCAAACATGCATTAAATAGCCCCAACTGTAAACTGAAAACTGTTGATACCTGCTTTGGTATTCTGGATTCAGGGTGCGTGTTGTCAACTTTTCAATCTATTATTTATTCCAGAATCCTTGGAATAACAATATTTTATATTTTACTTACTTATTTATTTATTTAATGTATATTATTTTATACATTACACATCCCTGGAATGTTTTACAGGGATGTTTGAATGTTTTACAGATTAGCAGAGTCATCAAAAAGTTTAAGGATGATGATACTATATAGATTAAAACATCATTTTCATTCATTCCTGCAATCTCAGCACTAACTGTATGGCATCCATGAGAACGTGGCTGTCAACATACAGCTGAGTTGCACTAATCTTCTCTAAACTGTTTGTGTTTGCTACACTACATATTGCCCCCCATCCTATCAATTTCCTTCTCTGCTTTTTATTTCATAGTTTCGTTTCTCCAGTACGTACCTCTAGATTGACAGTTACTTAAGGATGAATTACATGTGCATAAATGATCACCACTGGACATTTCTTCACAACTGAGGAACTGCAGTGAAATATACCAGCAGACTCTACCAGAAACATGTTGAGATGATATGAAAAGATGAAAGTGCTCTCTGTATTCTTTGATTAGAATATTATCTCACATCACCGGCTGATGCTGCATTCATGAAGCCAGAAGGATAGATGTGTGTTGTGTGATTCAGCCCCTCATGTAATCTGCTGTAAATCTCAGGGTAATGATTCTACAAAGTTTATGATAACTAAAAAAAAAAAATCCTTCAGTGTTGCAACTTCCAAAGCAGTTTACAAATCACATGAATTGCAACAAAATCACATATTAAAGAATAAACACACAGCATAAAATGTAGAAAGTTCAACTATACACGCGTGCGCGTACACACACACACACACACACTGTTCAACTGGATTTTTAAAAAAGCATTTAAAAATAAATGAGGTCCTGGCTGGATTCTCAAAAGATTTGAGCAGGGAGTTATGTTGGATTGAGTTCCAAAGGCAAAATCTCTACAACAGAAAAGGGTTTTGTTTTACCTGCCATCCATCTATCCTGAGGAAACTGGAATATTATTCCAAATCATTTTAGACTGCTTAGAATGAAGGATAAGACTACATACAGAGACAGACAGCTTCAAGTATAGCCATACTGATGGCATCTGACCAACTGGGAAAGGGATCAGTGGGAGGTGGGGTGGGGGGAATCAGTGCTTGCTATTAATAGGAAATGGTAGCCCTAAGACCTGACCAAGCAGGACCCTTCTTAATCATAACTGAATCCTTCACTGTACTGCACCTGAGGACAGATTGGACCTACCATGAGGTAGAATGAGGAACCTTTCTGAGAGAAAGGATGGTGGAGGCTGGAAATAGTGAGATGCCAGAGAGCAGAGCTCCATGTGCCACTTAGCCTGGTCTTCTCAAACATGGTGGAAAATACTATCCTGTTGCCACTGGTATAGTTAAAATTCAACCACCTCTCATATGGGGAGGAGGACTCTATTTGTGAGCACTTCAGAGAAAGAGAACAGGAGAGTGACTTGGGTGGAAATTCTGAAAGTGAAAGGCAGTGCTGCTCTTTCTTTCCTGAAGCTGCCTTATAAATATTTCATTCCCTGTTCCCTTTTTGTTATTACTTTCTCCATATTATTTATCAACAATTTCATCCAGCGGCGGCCGGAAACAAACTGGAATCTAGTTAACAATTTAGTACTGCTATTATGAAGACCCAATATTTTCAAGTATTCGTAGGAGGAGCAGGAGAAAGAGAAAATAAATACCTCTCTTAGATTGGATCTTTTTATGACAAGTCTTTGCCTGCAGTGAATTTTTACCCAGAGTTATGGACCCTTGAAATGAGAAGTTTAAAATGGAATAGCTGTGCTAATTTTCAAGTGCACTTCATACAGCAGGAAAGAGGGACATCTAGTGGTTCATTTTACACTGACATGAAGATCCTGCTCTTGTTGGCACTGAAAGAAGAATGTGCTTGTTTTCTTTTTCCTATTTCTTTACCTGCACATCTGGCATGTACTTGAGTTCATGACAGGCAATTTAGTAGATTATTCCCAATGGCAAGTTTTATCAGGTTGTGCTATTCCCACAATTGGGTTGTAGAACAAACAGATTAATATAGCCATGTATAATGCATATGAAGATTGGCATACTCTCCAGGAATAACCATGGTAGGGTATTTTTGTCCTAATATATCCCAAAGAAAGTCTGTTTTTCATCTGTGCTGTAATCTGTACATCAGTAAAAGCATATATGGATAAAACTGTTCTCGTGGAATGAAGGCATGTATATACTAGGTATTAGGAGCTTCCTTATACAAAAATGCATAACACAGGTCCAGTTCTTTTACAGATTTCAGATAACATGATGAAATTCCACAGAGAGGGGGATAAATTCTGGTCTGATTGTCTAAGCAGAGTACCTAGAATTCTAAACTTATTTGTGAAGATATGGTACAGTACAAAGCATCAGGAAATATACAAGAAATATCCAGATATAAAACACATATATTAACTTATCTGAATATGTAATGTACTAATACCAAAAAAAAATCATGATCCAATCATTTATTGTGGATTAGAAATCATTTCTTGTGGAATACACACACATATACACACATATACATATACACACACACACAGAAACTCAGATATGGAAGCTTTGTGCCTAATCATCTTTCCTGTTATAGATGTAATTCCTTCATAGATGTAATTCTTCACTAATATAATTTTCACAGACATGGAGCTGTTCTGCTTTCAGAAGTCTGATTCCATAATGGATTCTCTGAAACATACCTGAGGATATGGATTGAAGCAAGGGATTACTTTTTACACTGAATGTGGTTGTAATAATTTCAAATGTTTACTGTGTAATCTAGCTTTTCTAGAAGTCTTCTTTTCATGGGTCTTCTTCATTCCTAGTCAATAGAACAAAAACATATGCTGCACTGAATGTCAGATACTGTATGTTTCAAAACAACCATAGACACAACCAGCGTTAATTCCTCCTCTGCACCAGTTGTGTGTAGTGAAGCCTTGCCCCCAGTGCACAATTAACCTTTCATTCTAATATGGCCGTGGTGTGTTTTGTGATGATAGAGTTGCTTTCTCTGAGATTATCTCCATGGACTCTTGCTGAGATTTTTAGGCATGACCAATATATGCTTGACACCAGAAAATATTTATGTACTTTTCATTGTGCCTTCCAGCTCTTCCAGGAAAAAGCTAACTCACTCACTCACTCACTCACTCACTCACTCACTCACTCACTCACTTACTCACTCACTAACATACCATTAGTGTTTATAAGACTTCTTTTTATTGTCACTGACCCTTTTGCAGATTAGTAGTTTCCTAGAATTTCATTTCCACACTGACCAATAAACTTGAAAATGAAGGCACACTTCCTAGGTTGGAATTCATGTAGCATGGAAAGTGAGTTGAAAGCTTCATGTCACAAAAACATGGACCCTATTAGTGCTCATAACTGTAGTTACATAACGCCTGTGCAAAATATTACTCTGGTGTGCAATATAGCTGGGCTTGTCGACAGCTGAAGCAAGAGGGCTACTGTGACATAAAATGAGTAACAATAAAAAAGAAAATTATGTTTGCCAGCATGGAACAAATCAGCCTTGACTTGTAGTCATGAAAGTAATAGTTCCTTCATTACAAAGTGTCACAGCCTCTCACTCTGTTGCATTTTAAAGGCATGTGTCTTAAAATGCATTTGAAGATCAGTTATGAAAACCATGCTGGCATTCAATTCACAACAAAGTGATGTTTGGAGCAGAATCTCCATGATGAAAGTGGAAATCTTCCTAGATAATGTTTACATTTATTTTAAGGAATATTAATAAACAATGGTGAAACGGTTTGATAGATAATTGCCCTTTGGTCAGATGTTGGCTTGGTGCATTAACCTTAAGGACCACAATGGGATGTCTGTAAGCTCTGCTTCTTAAAGTTATGCCTGGCTGTTTAGATGTAGAGTATTCCTATATTCACACTGTACCTTGTCACAGTGAAGATACAGTGGCAGAACCATTTGGCATTTATGCAAACAGAAACATGCACTACAAGTTCTACCCCTATTTCTGATGATCTCCTGATGTAGTGGGGCTTCTGCTGAATTGTATAGCACCCCATTTGGTGAACTTTGGGCTAGGATTGCAGCCTTGGAACCTTCTCCAGGTCTTGCCCACCAGCAGCTTTCTACATGCATTTTTAGAACATTGAGTAGAATTAGAAGATGCAATATATTCTGTTTTAAGCAAGATCTCTAATTACATTTATGGCTAGAAAAGCAATGCTGGTATTAAGGAATTTCTATATTTATAAGTTCATATTTTCAACTTAACAAATGTGTGTGTGTGTGTGTGTGTGTGTGGATGGATGGATGGATGGATGGATGGATGGATGGATGGATGGACAGACGGACAGACGGACAGACGGACAGACGGACAGACAGACAGACAGCATGTTGAAGATCCCTGGTTTACATTGAGAAAAACCCAATGTAGGCTTTTCTGAGTTAGATAGATCAATGGTCTGATTTGGCATAAGCCAACTTCCTATATCAGCTTTCTACTACCTGGTGCCTTGCAGATGTGTTGGAAGCAGATTAGTGTATACAGAATAGGTTGCTAATTAATACTAAAATCTCTTTAGAATTTCATCCAGAATTTCAGAAGGCACCACAGGAGTTCTCTAGGATCTCTTTAAAAGATAGTAGTTAGTTAATCTTGTAGCATGGGTAATGACCCTGAATGTAATCAAACAGTTCTAGTGCTATGTCCAGCCCCAATTACCCCACTACATTGGCCATTCTCTTCACTGGAGTACTTTGTAACCATATAGCAATGAAACATTCTGTCTGGAAATGGGTGACTCCATCAGATTATTCTGACTCTACTTTTCTTATAGGTTCTGTCTATGTTTCTTTCTCTGCCCTCTTAACCTGTCATTTAACCTATTTTCACTATGGAGCAATACATTGCAGATAGTCAGCTTTTATTAATAGATCCTTTTAACATTATTGAATTTTCTGGATTTTTTTTAAATTTAAAAGTGTATCAATAGGCATCACATTCTTTTAATTAATAGACATTTGAAGAATATATATTAATTTGTTCCTCAATCCTCTAAACCTAGTAATATTTTTAGTACATTCATGAGTGTACTAGATTTGTCTTCAGATAAAAGATATTGTTTGAGACTAAAAGGAAAGGAGGGAGGGAGGGAGGGAGGGAGGGAGGGAGGGAGGGAGAATTGTGTAGAAATTCTTCCTTGAATTTGCTGTTTCTGGAAATTATCAGTGTATGCTTTCAAAAGAGGTTGGATGTGACACACTGGCTGTGTTGGATATGGTACTACAAGAGCAAACTAAACTTAATCCCATACTTTTGGAGTGGTCCATATTTTTGGAGAGCACAAAGATTCTCCTTCTGGTTCTAGATTAATCACAGTCTACTGCAGGGTTTCTCAACCTTGGCAACTTTAAGATGTGTGGACTTCAACTTCCAGAATTCCCCAACCAGCATATGCTTCTGGCTTCATCACTTCTGACTTTCTGAAGATCCCTCAAAATCTGGTTGTGCCATCAGGCCTGGGGACCCCAGGAGACCGTGAATTATTGAGGTGTGGCTATACTATTATTAACATCACTTTGCCCAATAGTTCTTCTCTTTTAGCTTGCTTTTTACAATTTTTAATGTTTTTAATACTATTAATTATTATTATTATTTGGTATTTATTTACTAATTGTTTTTAGCCTTGTTGTATGCTACCCAGAGTCACATGTTTTTGAGATGGGCAGCTACATAAATTTGAAAAATAAATAAATAATTCATTTTTGTGTTTCAATTTTTTTTTAAAAATCCATTTCTTTCAAACCAGTTTGTACTGTATATTTAAGTCCGTTATTACAAAAACTGAACCAAACAAATTATTACCTATCTGTGTTCAACTAGACCATATTGTATCTCCTGCTGTGTTATTTAGCATCGCCATGCAGTTGTTGGTGCACAAATGCAAACTGTGAAATTCCTGCACCTAATGGGGCTTTAGTTCTGCAAGCAACATCCATACAGAGAGTAATTAATTTATTTCAGCTGAAAAACAGCTCTCCACTGAAATACTGGGAATAACTGGTTATCTGAGGAACCGCCTCGGCCCGGTCATCTCAGCCCGCCCCACTCGGTCCAGCAGAAGGGGCAGGCTGCAGACCCCACCAGTCAAGGAATTTCGATTGGTGGGGTCTAGGCAGAGAGCCTTTTCTGCTGCAGCGCCCGCCCTATGGAACATCCTGCCTCCTGAGATCTGGTGTGCCCCCTCCCTCATGGCCTTCAGGAAAGGGATCAAATCCTGGCTCTGCCAGAAGGCCTGGGGGCCGGAGGGGGGCCCGCACCTGTGGAGATGGCTGGTGGGATGATGGGTTTGTCCCCCCCCCCCAGCATCTTGCAGGTTTTTAGGGCTAAAAATTATAGGAGGTTTTAGGGCATTTTTAATATATGTTTTTTAATTATTTATAGATTTTGTCCATGGTTGGAGGGACCTGTGTTTTTTCTTTTTTATTATTGTGAGCCGCCCAGAATCACCCATTGGGGGAGATGGGCGGCATACAAGTTTGATAATAAATAAATAAATAAATAAATAAATAAATAAATAAATAAAAAAAACATTACTGACAGTTCTGAGGTGGGGTTTTGAGTCACAAGTTGGATGTCTTTAGCTGTGTTAATTCACTGACATTAAGCATCCGTAATATGCTGGGATCTGGCTTCTTCTTCTTCTTTTTTTTAGCATTTCAAATATATAACATATTATAATACATATTGTCAGGCTAATTGATGTGCTAGGAGGACATCTGCTTTCAATTTAAGTTGAAATCAGATGTCCTCTATTTTTTGAAACATGACTTACTATAAAATATTGAAGTACTTTAGATGTTATTTTATTTGCAGCGTGTCTGTGGGAGACGTTTTGTGAACAAAACTATAAAAGAGTGATTTGATTGATAATATTACCAACAGCATATGTACAAATTTTTCAAAGCTGAAAAATTTCCCAGTTGGTACTGTTATTAAAATAAAGCTTTATTTGCAAGTTGTTTGAGGACAATTGAAAATAAGGAAAGTGGCTTGCACCATTTTGATTATAGTGAGGAAAAATGTTTTGAAAAGAAAAAAATCTGGAGTAGGTTGTAAATTCTTGCTGCAGGGATATAAAGCACTAATTCCCAAATGAGGATCAAGAGGCATAACTTATTTGTGAAAAGTTTGTAGGTGCACCATAATTTTGCAAGTGTTTAGATAGCAAGATAGGCTCTTGGTGTTCCCTCAAGCAGAAGACCAGATTGCAACATACAGTCTAGGGACTGTAACATCTACTATATAGGACAGACAGGTAGAAGATTGGCAGAACACATCCTCAACCAACAATGGCAGTCAGAAGACATGACGAAAGTTCCTTAATCTCTTAACACATAGAGAAATTCAGCCATAATTTCAGCAATGTCAATAGTTGGGAAACTACTGACATTTTAGACCAGGCCAGATCCAAAAATGCTAGGGAATTCCTGGAAGCTTGGAATTCTGACAAATCAGCCATAGAGATAAACCCCATCTCCATATCATTTAAAAGATACCACCACTAGTCAAGGATGGAACCAACCAAGTCAGAGCAAATCCTCCCTTGTTCCCAGATAAGCAGGTCACAGCACCAGACAAACAATCAGAGAAGAAAAGATACCCTAATTGAGGAACCATCAAGGAAGAAACTACATGCCAACCAAGACTAGCAGGGAAAGCTACTATATAAAAACAACCAGCAAACTCTGCTCTACCTTGCATGGATGATGTTATCTAGTTTGATGATGAAACATCTGCATGAAAACAACCGAGCTCAGAAACTACCAAGATTATACATTGTAGATTATAGTTTTAAAAATCTTGGCTTTCTTAACTTAAAATTGTATTATCTAAACAGAAATGTTAATATACTTTTAGTATGAACAAATATGAACATTGACCAAACCTGTAGTTGTGGTACACTGAGACTTTCAAGAATCCAATTCCTACTATCTGGCTATGTCCCCTGACTCATTATATGACATTTGGACTCATATTTTCTTGGGAGGGTTGTCATACTGTTTACAAAAAGTATTGATCCTTGGTTGGATCCAACAGGGCAGAATGAACATGGATTGGGATGAAGCCAGAAATACAACTTTAATATCAAAAATACTATCTAGTAGAACTTTATTAGATCAGAGCTGGCAGGTCATAAGGACTTTCCCCACTACTGACTTAGAGTATTATTCATGAGTATAGAGTATTCATAACTCTATTCTTGAGTTAGAACAAAACATTGCTGGCATAACGTGTGCTGCCCCACTGCCAATTTCTGTCCTGCTATTATTGCTTCTGTTCCAAGTACCTTCCAAATCCTATTGTCCATATCTTTGAGTGTGTCACTCTGACTTTGCTACTTTCCTCATTTAGCACATGACCTAGCAGTGGAAAAACATATCTATCAGCCACAGTACTAGAACAAAAGTTGGATAGGTCTCACTTCTAGTCTTTGCCTTTCTGCTCTAGATTGGTTTGTCTGTCCTTACTTTCATTTGACAATTTCCCAAGTTAATATAATATGAAATAAAGAAACATGGAAAGACATTAAGGTAGAAATTATTACAAGGAAGAGGAACAGAGTCCCTGTGATGATTGCAGTCAGTTACGTCCTGTAGGGTGGAAAACTGAAATTGACTAGCTGCTGAACAATCACCTCTCTTACATCAACAGAATATACTCTTCTATTATATCTCGTACTTCATCGGTAATATATCTCTTACTTTATCAGGAGGTGGGGATGTGATTGAACTTTACAAATATAGAGAAACCAGCACATGATTACAAAGAGGCCTACTCTTCTTCCCCAAATAAAATAGAGTTAATCTGCCCTTCTGTGCTCCTTATTGGAAGCTAAGAGAAGAGTTGGTGTCAAATACATAAAACAGGCAACGACGTGACCAATGGGAAATTTCCTCAAGAATGACTGAGGTGGTGACTGGCTAGTGACTAGAGGATGTGTGTGTATCCACACTGCCTATAACAGACTCTGATTGCATCACTTATTGTTTACCTGCCTTCACCTCCAAGATTCTGGGTTGCAAAGCATTAAAGATTTTAGACACTTATAAGTTGTGGCGGAATAGTGGCAGTTAAAGAGGAGAAATACTAACTGTGTTGATACAACTAAAGACAATTTAAGCCTGTCTCATTTATGGGTTGGGTATAAATCCAACTTTATGGGAACAATGCAAACATTGGTTCAGATCATGATTGTATCATGCTAAGGTGTGGATATGGCCACAAGCATTTATATCAAAAGGTCCTGATGCTGATTACAGAAATAGATTCCTGTAATCTATTTATTACTGTAATCTATTTATTACTGGTGACACTAATAAAAACCCAGTTGATTAGTGGTATCATGTTTTCTCAATACTGAGCGTTCTATACTATAGCCATGATATTGTCTGAGATTGTGTACAGGCATTAATAGGTGAGAGAGTTACTTTACTTTTTCTCAGTATCTGAAAAAAGATGCTATACCATACATAAATGCCCATCTGTGTATGCATAGGGTATCCAACCTTTTAAGACGTTTCTGTCATGTTCTAGTTATGCACCTATATGTGCTT
Organism: Python bivittatus; assembly: GCF_059951505.1. Lineage (NCBI taxonomy): Eukaryota > Metazoa > Chordata > Lepidosauria > Squamata > Pythonidae > Python > Python bivittatus. Next base: position 67,254,207 of record NW_028277030.1, on the reverse strand, counting down.
CAAAGGCATTTTTTAAAATGTGGCTTATAATTTCCTCTGACAAAATGTGATTTCTCCATCAATATGCTAATTTTTGACTAGCGTTCTCCTTCATTTCATTGCCAAGAACATGAGGTTTTGACTCATAGTTCTGCATGAATCAGCCCTCTTGTCTGATGTCATTTCAGAATCTTTATGGAGATGCCACCAAGAAGTGGACTTCTAACCAAGCTGCTTCTGGGTCAGGTTGTCCAAGTGATTTGCAGCATCAGGAGAATAAGGAAGGCATGGATGGGATAGCTATGTTGAGAGATCATAGGAGGGTTAAAGGTGAGTTGAGTTTTCATATACTGTATTATATGTATATATGTGTAGGAAGAGACCGATATACACAACATAAACCAAGTTTTGGGAAATGTGTGCTGTTCCACTTTTTAAACTAGAATCTGTGAATCAATTAATTACCCAGAAAAGTTGGCCTCCCCTTTTGACCTTTTTTTCATGGGTCTATCAGAAAGCGTTCTGCCAGAGGAGCAACTCTGGATTAGAGTCTGTTTCACATCATGCTGTGAATATATGGTGCTGTTCTGGGCAGAGGCTCTTCGCAAGGTCCATTAAAAAACAAGCAAACTAACAAACAACACCCAACACAATTGCTCAGCCTGGATAATAAAAAGGATCCTTATGAGAACTGTCTTAGGCAGTGTTTCTCAACCTTGGCAGCTTGAAGTCATGTGGACTTCAACTCCCAGAATTCCCCAGCCAGTGAGGAACTGGAAAAACACTGGTCCTAGGTAAAAGTCACTTGGAACCTCCTATTGTAGAGTGGAAAACTAAATCTGGAAGGACAGTGGCTTAGTTAGCCTTTCCAGGCCTTTCTACTTACATTCGTTCACTGCTGGGCTGGCGTAGGTTTGGCAGGCCATGCCTTTTTTCATCAAGATGTTGCATTTTGGAGGTTCCAAGTGACCTATGCCTAACCATTTAGGACCACTTACTCTTAGTATTCTGCATGGTTTCATTTATTTTCTGCATTTTAGGAAAATGCTTGACTGGAGGCAACAAACATAGTTCACATATCTGAACAAATTATTGACCAAAGCATTGACCAAACTGAGCTCACAGCTGGGTTGACTAGAAGTGTAGAGCCTCCAAAATAACAAATATTGATATCTTTCAAGCAGGCATATTTGCATTTTCTATTAGCTCAGTCATTGAACCGCTAGTGAGAAGCAGCTGTGGCTGTTGCCTGGTCTTTGCTTGCTCAGGCTTATAATTTATAATTTTCATGCTTATAGTTTATAGCTGGTAGTCTGTGTTAATCTCAGGAATTAGCAACACCAGGCCCATTTTATCTGGTCTGAGCAGTTAAGTGGGATCAGGCCTTCCTAGCATTGGGATAAGAGTACAGTGACCATATTTTCTTGGAAAAAATAAAGGACAAACCTGGAAAAGGGGCAAATCTCAAAGAGGTTCATAAGGATAAAGAAAAAGTTTGTGTTTATAACTTTGCTTTACAAAGAAAAAGCCAAGAGCAAAACCAAGAAAATAAATAATTAAATAAATCTAAAGGACTGCTTTCTCAAATAAAGGACTGTCCTTTATAATAATAATAATAATAATTATTATTATTATTATTATTATTATTATTATTTTATTTTATTTTATTTTTTATCCTGCCTTTATATATAATATAAATTATATTTATATAATATAAAATTATATTTATATAATATAAATTATTATATATATATAATGCAAGGTGGTGAACATACCTAATACTTTTTCCTCCTCCTATTTTCCCCACAACAACAGCAACCCTGTGACGTGGGGGGCTGAGAGTGAGTGACTGGCCCAAAGTCACCCAGCTGGCTTTTATACCTAAGGCAGGACTAGAACTCCCAGTCTCCTGGATTCTAGCCTGGGGCCTTAACCGCTAGGCCAAACTGGCTCTCAGGATTGTAGACTACATCCTGGAAGAAGGCAAAGGTGATCCATTTTTATACTGTACCCAAGAAAACTACATGGACATGTCACCAAGGCACCAAAAATCAAGCTCAACTTGGAGACTTGACTTTATAATCAACTTTTTGGAGGATGCTGCTGCTATTTTCATTCTTTTAATTAGGTTTTATGAATATTTGAATTGTATTTTCAATTAATTTGAAGTTGCCCTTGCTGTTGTTTACTGCTTTGGGTGCTACTTGTTGGCAGAAACCATAAATAATGAAACAGGTAAATAAATATTCTGTGCAAGACTGGCCCATGAAAAGAACATTTTAAAAGTAGAAAGGTTTATTAACTCTCTGCTTACTGTCTGAATAATGAATTACATGCTATTGCTCACCCACTAGAAATATGTCCCCCTGGATATATAAAACAACAGTTCATTCTCCAGGGAAGCTGGATCAGAAACTGAAGCGCACAACAAATTTTGCAGAGTTCAGCAGCAACTTTCTGCTGTGCTTGAATGCCTCCGATCTTTGCATGTTATGTGTGCCCATCTTTAGTGATGAGAAATGTCAAGGTTTCAAGATTAATTTTACCATGTGGGTGTTTGCTTATGTGCCACTTCCTTGTTCTCTCATGGATTTCCCCGAGAGCCCCTTTTCAGCCAAAATCCCCTGGTTAAAAATAAATCCATGTGCTTCTGAAAAGAGTAGGAGATTGGTTTTAATGAAGGAGCTGAAAGGAGAAGGAAAAGAGACAAGAGTGGTCTGTGGAGATTCAGATATGATATACGTGATTGCACACAGTTCAGGTCTTTGCCTCTTAACCAGACACAGGCAAGCTCACTTGTGCCTTTGTGACACAGGCATGCAATGAAGCGTATGACTTTTCTGAAATTAAACAGAGCCACAGTGCATACGTTTGAGCTGGCCCCATTCATGCAAAGCATCTACTGCATAAAAGGATGGGATGAATTACATGAGGAAGGCCTGTTTGTCTTGGTATTTGTGTATGTCAACTCTTCAGTACAATAAAAGATCTTTGCATAGCAGCAACACCACGAGAGCTGGTTGCATCACTACGTGCGACTATATGGCCTATATTCTCTGTTCTTCTCTTCTTCCCAACCTGCTGGTCCACCTACCTCTCTTCCCTTTGACTTCAATTCAGCACTTAGAACCTTTCCTCAGCCTGACCCAAAGTACCGTACATATTGCTTTGGGTCCTTTGAATGGACTACTTATGTTTCATCTGATACGCTGGCTCAGCTCAGTAATGCAGGGATTCCAGATCGAAATGGCCCTACCCACAGTGACATCCACGGGGAGGGTAAAAGACATCAAGGTGGTAGCCACCATCTTGACGTTTTTGGCCTCCACCCCCACTGACACCCTTGGCAATCTTACGTCAAATGAGACTCAACATGCAGGAAGTCTGAAAATGCTCTGCTGAATCTACAATCATTTTCTGGAAAAGTCCCCTCTTTTTGATATGGCATGCAGGGATGTTGAGCTGCTGCTGATATAAACCTTCTGGCCCGAAGCATGCTTGATACATTTCCATGGCTTTTTAGAAAATATCTGTTGAGCTGCTTATTTATACATAAATAAGCAGCCAAGTGTTATTTCCTTCATGACAGGGATAAAAATATGGGGGAGTAGTAATTCACTGTCATATTGCTTGAAGGCCTGGACTCTTAGTTGTGAATTAATACAACCTGTTCCACTCTGGAATGACTGGCTGCTGTTGCAAAATTATATTGTAGGAAATACTTTTTAGTCCTATGGAACTCTCAGCTGTACAGTGTGTGTCTTTGTTTTTTTTCAAATAATTTTATTAAGAATTATAAATAGCAAGAATAAAAGCCAATGCAAAATACAAAAAAAATACAAACAGAAAAATACAAAAACGGGGGGGGGGGGGAGAAGGGAGGGGTATGGAAAGGAAAAAAGAAAAAAAAGAAAAAAAAGAAAAAGAAAAAAAGAAGCAACTTCCTCTTTCATCCCAGCAAGTAAAGACAAATTTAATAGCCTATCACCATCTCTAAATACAACATAACCTCTCTTCACCCCATAGCTCAACTCTTAAGTAAAAAACAAAATCCAAATGCTTTGTCAACTGTTCTTTGTCAGCAAAAGTCCAGTAAGAGCAATCAGATATAACTATTTTCCTCTTTTAGCCCTGATTGAACAAACCAACCTTTTATTCCTTCCCAGAGTTTTTAAAAATATTCTTTAGCCCCTTCAGAGAGAGTCCCAAAAGAAGTTTGCCGGTCATCTGTGTTTCAAGGCAGAAATATTTCAGAATTTCAACAAGTTTCTTTGCTATATCCAATACATTTATCCTTTTGTTTGTCACTCCTTCAGACCCTTAACAGAGCTCTTTTGTATATCCAGTAAGAAAAAAATTATCCAAATCAATTCCTTGGTTTAATATCTGTACATGTCCTTTAGGGAATAAGTCATCCATCAGATCCATTTGTGTTACATTTAAGTCCCCCTTTCAAGTAATTTCATAGACATCCATTGCAATTTGTCTTGTTCTAAAACTTCATAACCACACATTCTGTCCATCGTGTCAAGCAATTGATCCATTCTATTAAGAAGCTTAATAGAGAGATATTCAAAAATTTGCAATACAGGTAGTCCCCAGTTTAAGAACGAGTTCCATTCCCAAGGTCTGTCCTTAAGTTGAATGTATATATAAGCCGGAACAGTATTATTGTATAATACTGTATAAACAGTATAGTGTAATGAACTCAAACCATTGTGTAACTCGAATCATTGGGTATTTAACTCAAATTTTGCTACAATAGGCTCTGTTATTAACTACAGGTAGTCTGTAACCCAGGTGTTCTTATCCGGAGGACTACCTGTATAGATATTCTCCATATTCCTTATCCTCTAGCTCCCTCTAGTGTCCAACCTTCAAGGTCTCATCCTAAAAACAACCAAAACCTTCTTATCCTATAAAAGCAACAACAGTCACCATTTTCTCATGAGAAAATATCTTCTACATAATTCAAAGCTATAATTCCAAATCCTTCTGGCCCCTTAACCCATTGTTAACTTTCCAAATCCATATACTAAGCACCCTTTTGCGATATAGTTCAAGAAATCATAGATTTCCAAAACTTTTAACATCGAATTTACACCATCGTCCCTTAAGGAGGAGGAAACTTACCCGATGAATACAGTAAAACCTTGCTGGTTCAAAGGGTCTTAATCTCTCCAGTAAACAAACAAACAAACAAAAATTAATAATCCAAATCCAAAAAAATGATTAAGAAATAAGGCTCAATCAAGCTTAATGTTTGTAAAAGGCTGCTTTGCGAGTGTAAGTTTAATGAAATCCCAACTCCCAGCCCCTCCTCTCATAAGATGACCACAAAATGGCAGTTTCCACAGCCTACTCATGAGTAGCAGCTGTCTAGAGTCACATGGATAATCTCAATGATTTCTCCTTCTTCTAGAGAAATTTAGCTGGTCCAAATCCAGCATCCAGCCGCGATTCTCCTTGCAAAGCTGTACCGCTAACGAGCAGGACGTCAGCTCACCATGGCCCTCACAGGAAGTCTCCCCACAGTGTGTGTCTTTTTGTGGCATTTGATTACTGAACTGCATCCTGATTAAACAATGTCAAATTCAAAGGATCAATAATAATGCATTAGGTATCTGCCAACTGGTGCTTTTTGGGAATGGTGATCCCCCAATCTTGAATCAAACATTGCCTTTGAAAGCACCCTTAAGTTCAAAAACTGGCTTGCCATGCAGGGGGAGGAGACACTTGTTAACAAAAATAAGTCAACATTCCTAATGATATACAATCTGAGTTTCTATGGACCTACACCAATAATCCTGAAACTGACAATACTTCATTCTTCACATAGTACCAGGCATGTGCAAAACATTGCAAATCTGAAACAGTCATGAGTTCAAAATGCCACATTTCTAATGTAGAATAGTTGTCTCGAATGCCACATGGACTGTTTCAATCATTTCAAAAATGTTGTGGTTGAAATAACCCCATCTCAAGTACAAAACAATGTTTTGAGCTTGAAACGCTTCCAAAATGATTGAAATAGCCCCCTTTCAGATTCAAAATGGTTTGAATTTGAAATGTTTTACGTATTCCTACGACTATTATGTCTCCTGCTTGTTTAGATTCATCAAGTAGAATGTCTGTGAGGTTCAGAGCAGAACAGAAATCAAAGGCTGGATCTGACAACAAAGAAGAGGAGAAGAATAAAAATATTACAGAAAATATTACCAAAAAACTCCAGCAGAGTTCTCTTAATAGTACTCATTAGAGAAGAGGATCAAAAATGGTGAGTGTCTGAACATTCATTATAAATGTAACCTAGAGATATTATAAAATTCTTTTCAATAAATACTGATTGTCCTAATGTTTTCAGTCAGAAAAAACACAAGGATTTCACTGATGCTTTTTTAAAAATAAAAATCCAAAAAAGAGCTTGGCTGACATTCATTATTTCATTTCTTTTTCAATTATTTAAAAAGCTAAGCCTACATTAATTTTAAGTACATGAAATCATCAGTTTTTTGGAATCACAAAATTGATGCCACTCTGAGCTAGCCTGGCTGTTTTCGGAGATAAACAATTAAGAGAGAGAATAAGACTGTGGGAAACTGACTGCTCATCCAGAGTAAAGCAAAACTTGCCCTCTTCCTATGTTGTCATTCCTTTCTCTTTTGCATAGGGTTAGGGTTAGGGTTATTATTATTCCTAAATGATGTACTCTGTGATCTCACTTCTTATGAATGAGGGCAGTGCACGGAAGCAGATCTGAAGGGGAAATGGTGCTTTGGAGCACATCTTTGTTTGGATTAAGGAGTTGACAAAAAGCGCTACCAGCAAGCCTACACATATTCCAAATGACCTTTTTCCTTTCAAAATTGGTTCAGTGCCTGGCTCTGTCCCTTGCCCTTTTCCTGCCTTTTCCAGATCCTATTTCTATTCATTTGCATTTCTGTACTGGAAGACACACATATGTTTCTGCTGTGCGTGTGTAAAGGAAGAGAAATGGGCCACCATTACTCAACTGGCTTTTGATATGGAAAGACCACTTTCTTAAATTTCATATATACTGTATTTTTCCGACTATAAGACGATACTTTTTTGTAAAATCCTTACGCTAAAAATTGAAGGGCGTCTTATTCAAGGAAGTCAGCCGAGGAGGGAACCACGTGGTGGCAAAACTGCCCATACTTTGTCTCTGCAAAGAGGCTTCCTCCTATTGCTAGCCTCCAATCATGAGTGAAATAGCTTGAGTCTGCAAACAGACTTCCTCCAATCACGAGCCTTATGTAACTGACGTCAGCTGATGCTGAACAAACCAATTGGAGGAAGTCTGTTTGCAGAGACAAGCTATCGGCAGTTTCACTCGTGATTGAATGTAATCAGTTATGCAAAAGAGCCTGGAAATAGAGCTCCAGAGAGACGGTTTGGACCTCCTCCCACCGAGTGTATCAGGTAAATGTTAACTAATTACTAAATAAAAATGTGTTCTGCACTATCTTTAAAATATTGATTTCTTAATTTTGGGTTGGAAAAGTGGGGGTCGTCTTGTACATGGGGGCGTCTTATTGACGGAAAAATACAGTATATACAGTACTTCTAGCTGGCATTATTCAGTAGCTGGAAAGGGCACTCTGCACATAATAAAGGTTGAGCTGAAGTACTGAAAATGCGTGGGACTACTTATGGGTATGCATAAAATCCTAGCTTAGCTTTTCCCATTCAGCTAGGGTCAGGCAGTTAGTACCCCTGAACAGTTTTGGAGAACAGTAAGATGGAGAAGCCTTGCTGAATAGGAACTGGCAAAGAAAGATGGGTTAGCGTGCTTGGCAGGTCACGATTGCATCAAGGAGGTCAAGGAAAAGTAGAATCACAAAGTCATAGACTGCAAACTTAGAGATACTGGCTTTCCAGGATAATTACTGCATGAGCAAAGCAGTTTTCACCTCATGGAATAGAAAATTGGCTTGTTTCTCCTGATCATATTATGGAGTTGAATGCTTTCCATGCCTTCTTCACATCAGACAAGAAGAAAAATGTTCAAGGCCAAGCGCTCTGTGGCTTGTTCTGGTGATGTTAGGCAGTGGTCTGGTTTTACATCTGAACTGTCACTGTATTAATATATGAGCAGAGTCCTTAAAATCAGACTGATTCTCCTGCAGCTGGATTGCATTCCCCCCAATCATTTTTGTTTCTTTTGGATTCCTGTCTCTGCCTTTTCCTCAGTTGTTTGAATCACTCACTTCTTTCACTCACTCCAGAAATCCCACTATTTTCTCTTGCCTGATCCTTGATTTGTCTCTGGGTCTTCCTCCTTGTTTTTAGGTGGTTCTTCTGTTTGTCTTGTCATTCTTTCTGGCAGCAAGAAGTTATTTTTCCTAGCACCTCAGCGTGAATATTCTTCTACTTTTCCTCTTGTGCTTCTCTATCACTATAGCAACTCAACCAATTTCCTCTATATTTCTTTTTACCATGGTAAGATGCCTTGCAATATTACAAGTAGGGCCAATTTTGATATCATTTTAAAAGAATGATGGCCTAGGTCTATGCCTACTTGATTTGCATGATTTTGTTATAAAGTCCAAGAAATCTTCTAGACTCTATATTTCATCAAGAACATGAAGGGAACCACTTCGCATATGGTGCTTCAGAAAACACCTAAAGGTTTTATGCATTCTGTATAATAAGAGAAGGTCAATAATGCTGAATCTCCAGGGGGACTACATATTCTGCTGTATACTATTTGATTCAACTCTTTCCCTTATGGCAGATGAACAGAGGGCAACCTTCAAGTATCATCAGTTGTTGGAAGGTCTTCTAATTGTGACATTAAAGGGCCTTCAAAACTTTATCCCCCTGCCCTTTAAATTCCTGCACAAACAGCAAACTGCACTTCGTTAGCCCTGTTGTTTGAAGGCTTTAGAAATACATGAAAGTCAAAGACCCTGGCTGTCTCTCCAGACGTTGCTACCAGAGACTTGGATTATGAAACCATTCTATCAATTATCTTTAATAGCTGAGAAACAGTCCTGTTTTGTGAGATCATCTGATAGATAAAGGATGTCTAATTTTCTGTCAGCCAGCAGGTCTGACAATCTTCTAATTGCTTTTTCTCTATTATGCAAATCATCTGATTTCCAAGAACACAAACATTATAGTAGATGAATAAAATCTAAAACAGTTGTCCTTAATGGGCTTATGACATTTCCCGTTTTAATTAAAATTATTTCCCAGTAAATATGTGTCAAGCTGGCCATGTTCAGAATATTTGGGTATGTGCAGCTTTAAAAATATGTCAGGATCGGGATTTGGAGATATGAAGACATTATGTCTATACAATGTTGGCTTCAGGAGAAAGCACTGACTGGTTTATTTAGTTCTTGGTTAAGTCAGTAAAACAAAACTTCTGTTTGTCTAATTTTAACTAAGGATATATGAGAAATTCATCACCATAAGATGAAAATATCAATTTGGAACATGCCAAATAAATGTGTACAAAAGGGTTTTTTTAGCATTCAAGAAACAATATGTACAAAAATACTATTGGTAAAAAGTGAACAAAGCAAACATTCAGGCATACATTTCTGCATTGTTTCTAAATGATGAAGCTGTTCACTGGTTATTTTTGTTTTCAGAACCATCTGGAAAAGAAGCACCGTACTTTGTCAAAAAAGAATTTACCACCGCCCACACAATTTATTAGGAAAACAGCAAAGTTGTGGAAAGTGGTAGGAAAAGATATTCCAGTGGTGGTGGAAAGGACCACCTGAAGTTCAGCAATACGAATTGATTTTATTAATGGGAAAATTTTTAAAAAGTTACTAAATCTGTTAAATAATTTCTCCTCATGTTAAAATTGCAGAAATGATAGTATCTTGAAAGAAAAATAGGAAGATTACTTCATTCATGGAGTAATAGATCCCTAACCTTAGTTCTTTAGATTGTAGTCATTTGTTTTACTGAACATATACATTTAAACTCCACAGAGTTTACTTCTGAGAACAAGCATATAGAACTGCACTACTAGTTTCAACCAGCATAACCAGCCACTGTGCTCAAAGCTTCCCTCATACCACAGCAGTTAACCGGCATCATCTGTTATTCATGATTATTTCACACATACATAATCAATATTTCTGTGCTTTGGGGGTGATGCGGTAAGCAGAAATCTGCAGATGTCACTTTTTCCCATGACAGGCCTGGAGATAGAAAAATGCTGACTTAGCCAGTTGGGGAAAAAGAAAGAAAAGAAATGAAATGCTGGCAACTCAAGTTTTTCTTAAGGTTGGGGAGAAAGATGCAGCTTTCTTACTTAAACCAACTCATTTGCAATCCATATTGGCTATAGAAGAAAAAAAGACACCTCAACCTGTTCCAGCACATATGCAGTATGTAACAGGAAGCTTTCTTGTTTGCCATTACTGGAAACCTGGTATATGGTCCATGCACATTTCCTGACAGTACAAGGTCTTATCCTGTGATTAGGTCTGGTTGAAGATAATACTGGATAGCACCAAACTTCTGCTGGAGGGCAGTAAGAAGTGGAAGAAGGGGCTGATGCAATCTTCACTGCCTCTAGTTCCTTTAATATGATCAATGTTATCTCCCATGAAATGTGTAGGGAGTTAATAGATGGGACTTTATAACAAATATGGGATAAATCCAGATTAGTATTACAGTTCTCTACATACTACATATTGAAGTACAGGTAGTCCTAGTTCAGTGACCACTCATTCAGTGACCATTTGAAGTTACAACGGTGCTGAATGAGGAGACTTACGACTGATTCTTGTACTTGCAGCTGCCACAGCATCCCCACAATCATGTTACCGTGATTTGGGTGCTTGGCAACTGGCTTGCAATTATGACAATCGCAGCATCCAACAGTCACGTGATTGCCATTTGTGATTTCACTGCTGGCTTTGGACAAGCAAAGTCAACGGGGAAGCTGGCAGGAGGTCACAAATGGCAATCATGTAATGCCGCATCTAATGACCATGTGGGATTCACCTAACAACGACAGCTAGAACTGCTGCAACTGTCGTCATAAGTCTGCGCAGTCACATGACATTGTGCTTTACAACCACGTTGCTCAGCAACAGAGTTATCAGTCCCAATTACTGTCGTTATGCAAGGAATACCTGTAAGCTCAGTAGAATTCATTGAGATTAATTTTTCCCCATAGACAATGTGCCATAAATATATCACCTTAAATTTGAGAAAGCTGTGGGACTTATTCCACTGATTTCCGTGGGATTTCTGCACTCTACTGTTCAGGTTTCTGGTGGTGTGTATGTGTGTGTGTTATATATGTATATATATATATAATGATCAAGGACAAAATATTCACTTGTGCATACATTAAAGCTCCAATGTCTTTTAAAGAGGACTGCATTCTTTTTCTAGACAATATCTTATGCTTAAATAAAATGTATACTTTCAAATCCCTGGTACTTTCCTTGAAAATTATTTATATAAGGTCCTAAAAATTAGAGTTCTCAAATATATTGTTATTTCCTACCTAAAATAAAGGATTTGAAAAGTGACTTATCCTTGGTTTTTAATGCATTTAATGAGAAATAATACTGAACACGTGAACATTTTTTCCCTAAAATTATATTACAAAAATAGGGGGAAAATTGCAAAAATCAGAAGAAGTTAAATCTACATAACGGTATGTAATTAAAAGGGTTCTTTAGTTTTGCTTTCATAATTAATCCCAAACTCTGCTGTCCAGAGTAAACAGAGACAGAAGAGATTTTAGAAAATTAGGACGGAATTTTGATGAGTGAAATAAAGCATTTTTTTTTTCAGGAATCCTTTATCTTCCTTGAAATGAAGGAGAAATGTTGAGTATGGAAGAAAGCTTTATAAATTAGCTTCACTGAATAAATAACATGCTAGCTTTGCTTTTTAATAAATAAATCCAGAAGGTCTATTCCCACTCTTGTTTATTTCCTTGATGGAAAAAAGCCACTTGCGTCCTTCATTGATTTGGTTTGGTATTTTATCTTCATTTAGTTTTTTTTTTTCATGGAAACTGTGAAATATATTCTAATTCAAACCCACAAAGGGTCAAAAACTTGTTTTCAAAACTTTTCTTGGGTACAATTAGTTTAATATTTTAACAGCTGGCAGCTGCAGTAATTACTTGTAGATTATATATGGAAATCTGTTGAAATATAATTACTCTGATCTATGAACCAGGTAATTAAGGTAAAAACTCCCACATTTTCTTAGACCTCATTAACTTATTTCCTTTGAAAATTACTAGATAATGACAGTACATTATAAGCTTATCCATAAAATGATGCTGAATAATTGGAAGCTTTGTCCTGGGACATTAAAGGACAAAATACTACTTCAGAGTTGAATGTTTTGATGCATTTTCAATCCATGCGTCATCAAATCAGGTATATCTTATCAGAGGAACTCCAGTCTCTATAGTAAATGGATTTGAATGAGGTTTTGAGACCTGTTTTTTTTTTCTCCTTGTTCATTGGTGGTCCTTTAAGGTAATCTAGAGTATGCAATCGATATATATATACCCTCTTAAAATAATTATAGTGTAGCTATGAGATTATCTTCTCAGCAAGTGACAGCATCTGGATGACTCTATTTGGGCTTGGAGGTTAAGCACTGCTAGTCTGGCTAGTACTTGGGAGACTTCAGGAATTCTAGGGCTGTGGAGTCAACTGGGAAGGTGGTAGTGGCAAACCACATCCATATGATTGTCAAGAAAACTCCATGGGTATATCTGTGAAGTTAGCAAGCAGCAAACTCATCCTGAAGGAGACTTTATTTACAAGAAAATGGAAGTAGTCTTCTAGCCTTGGACCAGTAGTCCATCTAGGTCGTTATTATCTAGGGCCTCTTCAGAGTTTTCCAGAGCTATTTAGCAATGCCAAAGAGGATTTTGTATGGCTCTGCAAAATTCAGGAGGTTTTTTTTTAGAGTATGTCCTGATTCTGTCACCTTTTCTATAGTCAGTGATTCTATATTGAATAGTACATGTCAGTACCAAGCACCAGACAGAGTTTGGGGCATCCTGTAATTCCACTGTCCAGAAAGGCTTAATATATAGCTCAGAACATAGCCGTTGAAGGTGTACAATGCACTGTGTGTTGGACCCTGAGCTAGCCAAGATTCTGAGCTAGCAAAGAGAGCCTTTCTTGAGATGGCTGCATGGACATGGCGTTGCATTTCCTAGCAGGGTCCTGCATGTTAAAGTGATGTGATGCAGAAAAAGATGAACAAATGCAGCTTCCAGAACATAGCACAAAGCAGACTTTATTAAATTTCTGCCAGTTGATGAAAACATTGGGGGTGGGGAGCTTTTTCAGAAAAAAAGTCCTCTGGATAGATTTGAGCAGAAACAAAAGGAAAGCTGATTTCAATAAGGGACAGTGTCAGAATCCAAGATCTTTGAGGAGAAGGATCTATACTCCAAAGATGTAAAGAGCTGATCTTACGGCTCTAACTATGAACAATTGTTTCAGTCATCATGGGTGACGACAGTGTTTTCTTGCTTGTATTGTGAAGTATAAGAGCCTGAGAATTTTATTTTAAACTGAGAAACAGAATATTACATATTTTAAATAAATGCGGATGGATGGATGGATGGATGGATGGATGGATGGATGGATGGATGGGGTTTTCCTCTTTTTCCTTAAGGATGCTGTCATTTTTCCCAAGCAATTTAAGCCTAATTATCAAAAAAATGGGGTAAAGTTAAATAAATAGAGAACATGTATTTTGCCAATTGTCAAGGCAGTGATCAGGTGCCCAGGCAACTGGTTCTTTTAGTTCTTTTAGATCCAGAGACAATGAACACACCAGTAGGTAAGGAGATTTTAAGCTTTACTGTTAACCTGAGCAAACAGACTTAAACATGAATACAAGAGCATAGTATAAAAGCATAACATACCAAGCAAGATGATAAAACTCTTCCCCTGCTGTCGGGAGCAACCATAAGGTGACAGAGGAGAGACCCCAAGATGGTTTAGATAACACAGCACCTAGTCCCAAGGCCTGTGTCCACACTCCAAACTCCAGGGGCAATGCCAGGGCTTTTTATCCAAGTCTGACTCTGTTTTGGAGACAGGGGCTTTGAAAGTGACCTTGACCAGATGTGATACCTCCTCATCAGAAGATTCCAGAGCCCGGGAACTGTAAAGATAAGCTAGTGCTTATCCTAAACGATCCCAAGGGTTTTGCTCCCCCTCCCCCCACTTCTAAGTAAAAGTGAAAAACAAGCCAGCTGAACATTATTATGATTCAAAGTGAACTTTCTTAACATGTGCAGGAGAAATCAAACTATGTCACCTAAACTCCTTGAAATAACAGTGGTCTTCCGCATTGCCACTACAACATGTGACATAAAATGAGTGAATCACTTAACATTAACCTAAATTCTCAAAAGGAGCTTTTCCATCCCATGCAAGGGATTCCATGGGGTATGTGTAATGTGTGTCCAAAAGATCAGAAAGAGGAAGTTTGGTCTAGCGGATAAGGCTCCAGACTAGAAACCAGGAGACATGTGAGTTCTAGTCCCGCCTTAGGCATGAAAAACTGGCTGGGTGACTTTGGGCCAGTCACGCTCTCTCAGCCCAACTCATCTCACACGGTGGTTGTTGTGGGGAAAATAGGAGAAGGAAGGAGTATCAGTATATTCACCACCTTGAATTATTTATAAAAATAATAAAGGCGGGATGAAAAAATCTAAAAAAAAAGTGACTCTGTAATTGAAGCCCTGTGACCTTTGATCACAGTAATGACAAGGATTAACAACTGCTTTCAATACAATGTTGCAGCCAGAGGAGAGATGAAAGGTTAAAAAAATATTTTCCCCATTCCAAACCAAAATTAATGAAGTTGATTTGATTTTTGCTTAGTCTGTTATATGCACTCAGCCACTGTAGTAGTAACCATGGTTTATAGTTTGGCACAAAATGTGAACCCCACCACCAGTGACTTATTCAATAAGTAATGGTTAACTCATGGTTTAGCACTACATTCAAACACTACCAATCTGTAAAATATAAAATGTATAAAATTGGTGGAAGAAAGGTATTACCTTCCTTCACAATAATAAGAAACATGGGGTCTTTCTAATCTCATGAAAAGAGTGTTCCCCTCAACTACATGTGCAGAAAGAAAGCTTCTAGCCAGTAGACCTGTTTTAAATGGGTATTATATCAAGAAAAAGTGTTTGAAACCACTAACAATCAAGGTACCACATTTACGAGTTTCAGAACCAAACTGAGGGTAAAGTAGGATACTGTGCAATATAGTAATTTAATCAGGATTAAATTTGCATGTGTGTGTAAACAGTGCTACTTCCAAACATACTAGATGAAGAAGGCTTTTGTAACACCTACTAACCAGTTCCACAAGGTGGTGCTCTGTTACAGTTTTTAGAGCTCTTTTTCTGTGTGCCCAATTAAGGCAAGAAGACTGCCTGTTCATTTGGTTAAAAAAAAATGTTTTCCCCCTAAAATGCCTGAAGACTATACTATACTGTTTTTTAATTTTCTTTTTTAATTTGTTTTAATGAATACAGGTAGTCCTCACTTAATGACCAAAATTGGGACCAGCAACTCCATCACTAAGTGCCTAATTTACAATATCAGTTCTGCTGCAATCACTAAGCAAATCAGTCTTGGTTGTTAAGCAAGACATCATGTGACTGTGACTTGAGATTTTACTCCTGGCTTCTCCATTGACTTGTGTGTCGGAAGCCAGCTGTGAAGCTCACAAATGGTGATCACAAGACCGCAGGGATGGTCATGAATGCATGCTGGCTGCAAAACACCTAAACAGTTATCACATGACCATGGGGATGCTGCAACAGTTGTAAGTTTGAGCACTAGTTGTAAAGTTACTTTTTCAGTGCTGTTGTAACTTTGAATGGTTGCTAAACAGGGCAGTCATTAAGACTATCTGTACTCAAAACTAAGTGTATTTAGGCAAGCACTTTCCCCCCTCCAAAGAAATTCACACTGTGCTGCTATGTTGTAGGAGAGTAATGGCAAAATGGGGCAAGTTGCTTCCCCATCATTCTCTTTCTAGAGTGGTGTTTCTCAACCTTGGCAACTTTAAGATGGGTGGACTTCAACTCCCAGAATTCCCCAGCCAGCTTTGGGGAAACACTATTTTAGAGGCATTGCTCACCTAGCCTCTCAATCTGCCCTAATATTGGCCTTGGGGGAAAAAATCCTCAACTAAATTAACACAGGCAGAAAGCCAGGTATGAGGATGGACGTGTGCCTGAAATACTCAGTCATATATCAGCCCACGAAAGCAAACGTAGCTTTCGGCTGCTGCTTTGATTGCAGGCATCACAAATCTACTTTCTCAGGGTGGAGCTGAAACCTTGCAGCCATAATAGTTATAAAGTATATAACAATGTCTGTTGCAGGCTGTTCCAGACTGGAGTCCTTCAGCTATTAGCCATGCTGGCTCTGAACTCCTAGTGTGATTAGAAGTCACTGAGTTAGGAAAGAGCTCAGTAAACATCTTTACATTAATACCAAAAGCCACAGTGATAATGATAGATAACATATGCAGATGATGCAAGAGGAGTGATATGAACTTGGTTCACATTATTAAGGGAAATTATAGTTCTACAAATTATGTGGTCTACAGCTCAATATTATTTATGTTTGTAAAGCCATTCCTCCCATTAGGCAGACTGAGAGCTGCCAAAGATAGCAAATTGGTGTGGGAGGGGGTGGTGGTGGTGGAGGGGGTAAATAGGAAAAAACTGCAAAGTACTGAAGGGCACAGCTGAGCATGGCTTCCAACTTGCCCTGCTCCTGTAAGACAGCTGTCAGGAACCTGTGGATCTCCAGATGTTATTGAATGACAATTCTAAGACGCTCCAGCTGGTATCATAAAAAATGAGGAGTGCTGGAAGTTGAAGTTTGGCAAGACCTCAATGGTTCCAGGGAATTCTCTTGAACCTTCTCTGAGCATTGGTGAAGGAATATCATTCGTTACTATATTATGACTTTACCAGCATCTTTTTTCACCCCCCAAAAGCAGAACACTATAAACCAGAGATGTCCAAACCTTAGATGTAGCCCCCATTACCCCTTCAGATCTTGCCATCAGATTACAAGTTTTTATTGGACAGAAGAAGAAAATAATTAAATACATGAGATGCAAACATATTTTATTAATTCAATTCCAGCTAAATGTAAGCAAATAAAATCAAACTTCATTTTTGTTCCAGACTCACCTACCTTTTGGATCAAGGCCCTCGGCATGCCAAAGATTAAATGCACACATACAAGGTGTCAAAAGTCAGGATGCTAGTCCATGGCTGTAATGGGCTGTGAGAATAACCTTGAGCAACAGGGAGAAGAGCTGCAATGAAGACAATGGTCATGTAAGAGAAATCTGAGTCCCAAGCAGGAATGTATTTTGAAAAAGTATCTCAGACTTGACCCTCCCTAGTCCTCCAGTAGATAAAGGCAGGGAGAGGAGAGGCACATTCATACTTGTAATAAAAGTAATATTAGCATTCATAGGTTTGGTCTCCTGGTCGGGACTATCTCAAAAGGCTGACGACATCATACTGGTAGTTGTCACTTAATGACCATTCATTCAGCAACCATTCAAAAGTATGACAGCACTGAACGAATAGTATTTATGACTGGTCTCAAGTTATGGCCATTGCAGTGCCCTGTGGTCACATGATCAAAATTTGGACACTCCTATAAATAGAGGGCAAGAGGTAGAGTGGGCCAGATGCTTTATTTGATAACCTGCCAATTTTTCTGTGTTTAAGGAATGTTGTTGATGTACTGTCCACTCCATTGCCTAGCAGTCTTCATGAGCTAGCAGAGACAGTCTGGGGGGTGGCATTTAACTGCTCCAAATATCTTGTCTTAGAAAATGTCATGATTTACAATGAGACTGTTTTCTCAGGAGTAGCCTAGGAGTTCTTGTCTGCAGTGCAACTATAACAGAAATAACCTTAGATTTGTTCAATTGCAGTTGGCAATCTGAAGGTAGATATCTATGTAATTTCATTGTCATGATCACTTTCTCACCATACTTAGCTGGTCACTGGTCTGAATGAGTGGTGGTAAATATATATACTCTGAACCAAGCTAACACCATATTTCACTACTGCATGAACTTTTAGTATAAAAAATTGTAGATGCATAGCATGGCCTGGGAATATACATGGGGGAAATGCCAGGTGCAGAGTTCCTGAGGTGTTCACCAGAAAGGCATTTCACAGGCTGGTAATTTAGTTTCTCACACATTTTTTTGGTCAAAACTTTTATTAAGATATATAAAAAGTACAATTAAAATACAAATCAGAAGATATAGAAAAGAGAGAAGATAGAACTAAAAGAAAAAGACAAAAACTAAAAGAGTGAGATCAAATAGAAAGATGAAACAGAAAGTGACTTCCGACTATCTCCAACACAGATATAAGTACACATTTTAAAAAAGTTAATCTCTTACCACTATTTAATCCTAATTCACATTATTTCTATCAACACAAACCATCTAATCATTAAATCCCACAATCAAAGCTTCATTTTTTCCCAACCCAAGCATGTAATCTAGGAAGGGTTGCCATGAGGAGACAAATTAAAAACAGTATTATCTCTTATTAAGGGTATTGAGCCAAATCCATTAATTTAATCGTCCACTCTTCCACTGTAGGTATTTGTGAGTCTTTCCATCTTTGCACATATAACAGTCTTGCAGCTGTGATCATATACAGAAGCAAAGGTCCATATTGTTTCTCCAGTCCTTTCTCCATCCAGTAGGAACAATTCTGCTTTGTTTGTTTTTAAATATTCATGTTAAGAATTTTTTGAATAACAATGCATATCTGGTCCCAAAATTTCTTAGCCTTTTCACAAGTCCACCAAAGATGATAAAAGGTTCCTTCTCCCTGTGAACATTTCCAACAAACATTTGTTATACCAGTATACATTTTTGATAACTTATCAGGAGTTAAATACCAGCGGTACATTATTTTATAAAAATTCTCTTTTAAGTTATAATTCAACATAAATTTCAAACCTTTGTTCCACATATTTTCCCATTGTTCCAATATGATATTGTATCCAAATTTTTTAGCCCATTTAATTATACAATCCTTGACTTGCTCATCTTCTAAGTTCATCTGTAACAACATCTTATACATTTTAGCAATAACATGCTCATCATTTATACAGAGTTGAGTCTCAAAATAAGATATTTCATTAACAAATCTATAGTTCTTTTTATCCAACTTAAAACATTCAAACAATTGCATATGAGTAAACCAGTGACATGTAAAATCTTCTAATTCTAACTGTTCTCTTGTTTTAAAACTTGGTTCACCCTCTTCAAAATTTAATAAATCTTTATATTTTAACCACTTCCTTTCTCCCACATTTTCTCTTCTAGTAAATGCTTCCT
Source organism: Python bivittatus (assembly GCF_059951505.1). Lineage (NCBI taxonomy): Eukaryota > Metazoa > Chordata > Lepidosauria > Squamata > Pythonidae > Python > Python bivittatus. Next base: position 67,234,806 of record NW_028277030.1, on the reverse strand, counting down.
GAGGTGACAACCACAAAGGTATATTAGTTTCTCCCACATTTTTAATTGACAGCTTGTTTTGCACCCATGACTAGCGAATGTTCAGTGTGTTTGATATAAAAGCTTTACAAACCCACCCCCTGGCACAGACATACCATGGCTGAACATTGCATACATACTTGGTGTCCATCCCAGGGAGCCTTGCATGTTTACTCCTGTATGTATTTACCTTTAATAAAGCTTGTGAAGATCACACTAGCTTTCAGCTCCTCTTTCTTGGAAATCACTCATGGATATTGGCCCCTGGAGGGCATTTACATCTGCATTTACAATTGGGGAAACAGTAGATGATTAATATGATCTGGCTAAGATGCTTAATGGGTCCAAACTTTTTCCTGAATGTCTTGGAGAACTTCCTGACTTCCCTGTCACTGACACTGTTGAAGCTCTGTAAATCTGTGGAATATGGAAACAGCCCTGGCAATTGATATTGTTGTGCTTAACTCCACTTTTGCAGAGCCAAGACAATCAATTGGTTCAATGAGGAACCAAGGACAATGAAGCAGTTGGAATCACCACTTGCATGCAAATGAAGTGAATTTGGCCAAGCACAGCTAGCCCTTTGGACAGCTGTTCTGTTGTGGTAGAGGTCACAAAGAATGCTTACTTCTCTTCTTCCATTTTTGGCTAGTGTTGCTTTCCTGTCCTGTACACCACCTTCTCTTCCCCCAGGATGCTGAAGAGGTGAAACCAGAGCAGGCTGCAGGTTTCTCTGTGTAATTATTCTCTACAGATATCTTAGTGGTTTATAATAATGTGCAATGTAACCATGACAACTACTTGTTTTGTTGTTTTGGATTCTTTTCTGTTTGTAGATTCAAGTGTCTAGAGAGAAATGGGCTAATATCTGCTTTCTTGCTTCTTTCCTCTCCTGGCTGATTAAATCAGTCAAGGATGGACTGAGTTCATTAAGGACAATAATTAATGCTTTCTTGAAGGAGAGGTGTATCCTGCCTTGCTGAAAGGAAGCAGTGATAAAGCCCTTATTAGCAACATCTTTCTTTGCCGAAGAAGAACTGACAAACTAACAAGCTATCATCTGGTCTCAAATGTATCACCTCTGGTTTTGTTGATTGAGAAGATGGTAGACTTCAAGTTCTAACACATCTGGAGGATACTAATTATTTGGATCCATTCCAGTTAGGCTCTGGGATGGAACATAGGTCTGACATGACTGATAGATTTGGTGGGTGCTTTTGCTGGGAACAAAATGGGAATTGGGTGGGACAGCTCTACTTGTCATGATCCTCTTGGTGGCCTTTTGATACTATTAATCACAGTATCTTAGACTGCCTGGAGAGGCTGGGCCTTTGAAAATAACTGTTTGAGATTAGGGGGTGTTAAGGAGACAATGACGGTGTGTGATCATTTGTCACTACCTTACCTAATCATCACCTTCTTAAGTCAAACACTGATTTCTCTGGGATCACATGACTATTGTGTAAGCCTAGGAAAAGGTGTGGCTTCTTTAAGGAGCATCCAGCAAGAATACCCATGCTAGGTCTGAAGCATCACTCCCTCCAGAGCAAAATACCTTCAATTCTTTTAACAACAAGAGACTCTTCTCTTGTTCTATATCAATCTTTTACATGGACTTAAAAATCAATAAATCTCACAAGAAGCTTTGTTTAGGCTCACCTCCCAAACAATAGCTAACCTTCAAGACATTCATCCTTGGCCTCAGGAATGTTTACAGCCATCTAGACTTTTTGATGCTGCCTTTGTGTTCAACAACTTCTCCTAAACGTATCAGTGCACATAAGATGTATTCCCCACTTCCCATTCCATCCCACCCCATTTCACAAATACAGAAATTATCGGGGGGGGGGGAGTCTATTGAGTAAATATTACCATATTTACCAATTCTGATGAAAACTGTTGAAAGATTTGGACTCGGGGCCAGTTGCTTTTTCAAACACAATTTAAAGTGTTTGTTTTAAAGAACTAAAAATCTTAGGGCTCAGCTGAGAGACAGGGAATTCTATGCTTATTCCAAGCTAGGGAATACACTCCCTTTGGAGTTTTATTCAGTCCCATTCTTTCTGCTTTTGGGGGAAAAAGTCATGCCCCTTGGCCATTCACCAGCACTGTATGCTGATGATATACAGCTTTACATCTCAACTGCAAACCAAACAGGATATGCAGTCTAGCCCTTGCCTGGAAGCTGGATATCCTTGTCTGGAAGCTGGATCAGGACAAACAGGCTTAGGCTCAGTATGGCAAGATAAATATTTTTTGGGTGCAGAAGCCTCCTGATTCCAGGGAAATTTCACCTTCAGTTCTGGATGGGGTTGTGCTTCCCTGGACAAAAGTGGTTCTTAATCTAGGAGTTCTCCTGGATTTACAGCTTCAGCTCAAAGAGCAGGTGGCAACTGTAGCTAGGAGGGTCTTCACACAGCTCCATCTTATGCATCATTTATTACCTTTGTTGGAGCAGGAGATTCTACTCACCATTACTCAAGTTTAGGTCACCTCTCACATGGACTACTATAATGTACTATATAAAGCTTTGGTTGGTCCAGAATGCAATGGCTTGGGTAGTGATGGGTATCATTCAGTTTACCCATGTACTGCTACTGCTTTGAGAGCTGTACTACTTACCATTTTGTTTTTTGGTACAATTCAAGGTGCTTATTGGGATAGAGGTAACTTCAGGAGCACCTACTCCCAGAGAAGGTTCCCTGAAGATCCTTTCCCTGAAGGAGTATCATCTGCAGGGAGTGTGGAATAGGGTCACTTCCCTCCTTCTCTGACCCCAGGGGTCACATTGGCCTCTACCCTCCTGAGTAGTTGAAAAGCTTTTAAGATATGGATTTTCCAGCGTGCCTGTGGGGTCTGAGGAGCCTGAAATATTTCTTTGATCCCTCTTGCAGGATGGATGTTGTGCAGGATGGATGTGGCACCTGAGGTATTTTGATATATATTTCTTATGTATTTTGTTTTTGATTATATTAAGCTTGTATGCAACCTAGTAAATAAATACATAAAATACTGTAATGTGGTTAGTTTCAATTTTAATTTTTAAAATTTATTTATGACAAAGCTAAAGTCTTCCAAACAACACTGAACCAAATAGAAGGCAGTAAATAGAAGAGTTATGCAGCTTTTTGAAGGGACGCTTCACTGCAAAGAAGGTTGCCTTGAGTGAAAACTCTGAAGCTGCATCAAAAGCAAGGGAACCCTCCACCCCCACCCTACAACTACTAAGAGTAAAGCAGTTGCATAAGTGTAGCTTTCTTTGGCCTTTCTCCAAAGTCCTTGACTGAACAGTTCCAGAGTCAGAAGAGGCTTTTGAGTGACTGCCAGTTAAGGTTTCAAGGCAAGGCAAAATTCTCTTCAAGGAGAACTCAACAGGAACCGTGTCCCTTTGACATCATGAAATGCCTCATCTAGCCTTAATCTAGAGAATCTACGAAGTGATACACCACTGGGCAAATAGTGAAACTCATTATTTCTGTTGGGTAAAGCCGAGCTATTTCACAGAACGGGTAGAAAAAATCTTTTCAACAAGACTGCGACCAAAACGTCTTCCTTCTTCAGTGGACATGGCTCCTTTCCATAACAGCAGTAGAATATTCCCTGCACACACACATACAAAATAATGTATTTATCTCCTTTTCACTTCAGTGGAATCTTAAAGCATTGAACACTATTTAAAAACCAAAAGATACTCATTAAAACATTTAAGAGCAAAAGAGAATTGAAGCAACAGTATTAGCTGTTAAAGACAATACTAATTATCCTGTGAGAAGTACTTGTGGAAAACATTACATTCCATGCCAAGTTAATTAAAGATATAACATACAGACACATACCAACATACACACAGAAAGGAATGGGCCTATGGCTTTGATTTGGGGAACATTTGTTTTGATATAATTGTACATCACATACCTATCAAGCCCAGCTGATGCTGCAGGTCTCATTATTTATAATTATGTTTCTAATTTTGAACTTGCAAAAAGAGGAAATAAGAATGGCAAATTTACATTTTACTTCCCAGAACTCCTATCTGATATCAGTTACTAACAGTCAGCAGGGCAGTACTCTTCCGAGTCGATCTCCAAAAGGTGCTTTGGAGCATGTGAGAATGCAAACACAGCAGTGTCTGCCACATCTGAAAGCAGCTAAAAACAGGTGTGACAACAGGGGGAAAGGGTGATTCTGCCTCCCCAGATGTAATTTCAGTTTTCAAATTCCTACCATTTCAGTAGGGTAACCTCAGGTTTTAAAAATACAGCTTAAACATCCAGAGAGAGGATGGAGCCAAGATCTATGGAGTAGAATAGTTTACCAATTCTACTGTAAAAGCTTTTACATGATAACTTCCTAGATTCACCCCAGTTAATTGCTGGGGGTGCAAAGAAAGCTGATATATCCAAGGCCATTGAGAGAGCCAGTAAAACTAGCAGGAGTGTACTCTCCACCCTTAATCTATTTTTCAGTGTAAATTATTCACCAGGGCATAATTAATACGTAAGACAACAAGGAATATTGCTGGGGGGGGGTATTTATTCCAGAGTTTTCATCCATGTCATGTAGAGGGTTGCTATCTTCTGACAGAAAGAAGTTTTGTAAGGAAGATGGATAGATCCAGCTATCTACACTTCACATCCACTCATTTAAAGAAGAAACTCCTTTAACAGGAAACACTTTTAACAATTTAAACTTTGTTAAGATTAATTTCACCAGGATAAAGTCTGAGGTCCTAAATGAGATTTGGGTGGATTCTATCTTTTCCTGTAGAATACTAGAATGATGACTAAGTAAAGCAGCTAGGATTGTTACTTTTAACCTCAGCTTATCCTAGTTCTTTTTTTCTATTATATTATACATGGGTAACTGGGGGAGGGGGAAGTGATAAAGTAACATATCCTTTGCCTTTTGTGTATTTGCATGAAATCTTACAATGCAAATACAAAAGGTTGAGCTTCCATTGTGACATCACAAGTCAGATTACTTTGGTATTATTGTGGATAACTGCCGATACCTATGTCAAACTCTGCCCCTTATGTCCTTGTGTGAAACATGTACAAAAGATGGAGCTTCTATAATGATGTCATAATGTCCCTTTCATCATTTTGCCATCATCATCACTAGCTGAGAATAATGTTATATATATTGCTATCTATCTATCTATCTATCTATCTATCTATCTATCTATCTATCTATCTATCTATCTATCTTGCAATGAGAATGAGGCATTTGGCTTACTGAATGTATTTATTTAATCAGTTTCTACTTGATTTTTCAAAGATGGACCAAGTACTTTGGTTTAGGCTACTCAGGGCTTTGTAGACAAATGGTGGTATTTTAAATTATATTTGGAAACAAACTGGAAAACAACAGATGTCTTTTAAATGAGTAACTGCAAAAGATAATTGTCATCATTGTAGTTCCTAGTTAGAAACCTTCTAAATCTCTTGATGCTTTTCAAAGCATTTACACAATGAATTTTGGTAGGATACATTGCATGATACTAAGGAAGGGACAACACTAGAAATAACATGTTTTATCACAGGATGGCACATAGCTACCCCATAAGCCAAAACTAGTGAAATAGGCTTTGTGTTCATGGAGACCAGCTGGGCTTCCACAGAGCTAATTCCAGTTATGCCTACCAAACCATCATAGCTTCTTCTCATATTTGCTCAGGAATCAGGAAAGCACTTTCTGAACATTGCTCACAAGATTTCCTTGTCGGTATTTGCACAAACCCTTGACTTTGGCTAATTTCAGAAACTAAGCAGTGTTACCATTAGTTAGTAGATGATGAAGGATCATCTGGATGTTCCAGAGCTGTTTGCTAGGCTGGGAAGTTGGGGGGAAAAAACCAAAAAACGTTCATAACAGTGCCCAAAACCTGCAGGTATACAGTCACCAGGAATCAAGTTCAACTCAGGACATTTTGGGTTTTTTTTTTTTTTTTACCTTTTATTTAGATTCTGTCCTTATAGCCCTATTGTATAGCAAATATACAGTATATAATTCTTTCTTCCAAGAATTCTGGGAATCCTAGTTTAAATGGGATGTTGACAACTGTCCCCTCAGAGATTCTTAATCCACTCCCAAGCTTCAATTCCCAGATTTTGATTAGGCTATTTTTTACTGCTTGATTGTCTAGTGATAATCTTGTCTACTTATCTCAGTGATGATTGCTAGTGAGGAGGTATTCTGGTCTTTTTTTTTTCCTTTTTATTGCCTCTTTTGAATAGTATCACCCAGATAAGCAGAGATTAACACCAAGATTATCATCAGACAATCAAGCAGTAAGCAATACCCTAACAGAGGAACTACCAGGAAGGGAAAAAAACCACAAAAACCCACCCCCACCAACACTGGCAGGGCATGCCACAGTATATTGTATAAACTGAGAGCAAACCCCATCCCATTCTAGCACTGAAGATGTTACCTAGCCGGGTAACGAAACATTTGCAGGAAAACAACCAAATTCAGAGAACCCCAAGAACTCCACAATTCAACCCTCAGCTACATATATTCTCCTGTATTGGTTTCCTTTGTTTTTTTTAGGTAATGTTTATATAATTTAAATGAATACATATGTGTAATTACTTTAAAAGGCTTTCTTGTAAAATGGATTGCCTGAAGCACTAGAGTAGGATGGGAAAATCTGACAACTGGACCGATGTTTGATTTGCAACATCTATATCTGGTTATAGAAAATGGGACTGTAATCCATCATATCTAGAAAACAGCATTGCAAAGGTAGAAGGAAGACATTGGGCTCATCCCACCAAACTAAATAAATACATAGACACATATTAACAACTCCAGGCCCCTCCACGCTCAGCATTTTATTGATCTGGCATTGACATGACTGCAGCACAGCTCCAACTGAAAACCTTGTATTTTGCAATTTGTGACCTTAGAGAGTCACAGGAGTTGGAGACAGGCTGTTCTCCCATTTGTGGGAATTTTCATTTCACTCCAACCCATCCTGCATGAACTAAAGCTTGCTAGCAGATTTCACAAGAAATCTGATCAAGCAGTCTTAACCCTTCTAGCTAGTTTTTAATCAGCTTCACAATCTTTGTAAAAATCATACCAGGCTTAAATTTTTCTGCTTATATAGACAGTATGTGTGCAATACTTGCCTCCCCTTGACTCCCAGTCACTGGGCTCAAATGAGCATTAACATACACCCATATACATAAAGGGTACATATTGTAATCTACAATGATGCTTGCAGTTCTTAGACAAAGTGTCTGGATGCAAAACTATGATATCATGTCATCTTCACAATTTTCAATGGGAATTTATATGCAGAAAGAATGATGCTTTGACAACCAGGTGCCTCTTTTTTTTCACACACCCCTAGATCAAACTTTTTACAAAATATGTACTGAAAGCTGCAGGAGGAGGACACTAGGAATTTTTTTCCCTTCCTGCCTAGGTTGGGAACATTTGTTATTCCAGGGACTTCCTTAGTTCAGGGGGAATAGCACAGCCTTAATGACAATTTTACAATCTCCCATTGGCTGCTGGAGGGAGAATTCATTGGCTCATGGTGTTCTCTGACTGCTCTTGGGGTTCCAAGATTGGCCAGAGTGAAGACAATCAAACAATTGGCTTCAAAATACTTTAGAGGGATCAGGGAGCAGAAACAGTGCCACATGGAAGTGTCTTCTGTAGGTCTGTAATTAAATATGGACCATGTGTTGGTCTCAAACTCCTACCTGTATTCTTATTTGTGGCATGAATAATCTCAAGAAGAAATAGCACTTTATTCTGCAGAAGAGTGAAGTCATGAATGAAGGGTACTTTGTCTCCTTCCAAAAGTATTCGAGGTGGTAATCCAGTCTGGAAATGATTTATAACATTAAGATTTGTAGGAAAATGCATGGCTGCAAGGAAATGAACCACAGTAGACCAAGCCTCTCCAAAACTGCTTTCAGGTCCATTGAGGTACGGGAGTCTGAAATGTAAGAAGGGAAAAGGAGGTCATGAATATTTGTATAATATTTATTGTGTTTTGGAATCAGATAGGAGAGAGGTTGCTGAGACATTTTTAATTGTAATTGACTTGCAGCTCCCTGGCCAGACAGTGCTTCAGAATAACACAGTAATCATACATGTGATAAACCTCAACCAGTCAAACATACATTCTTCCTACAGTATGGTGAGCAGTCAGATAGCATAATTGCTCATAGTTGTGCCTAACTATAAATATGTCCAGTGGACTTCCAAGATCCTCCCACTGATATCAGTAATTGTTGAACTGTTATGTCATCTACTATCAGCCCCACTAGGTAGACCAGACCAGGAAATCAACTCCACAGGAAGACTAAAATTACTTTTATTGAGATTGGCTATAATAGCAGGATCTTGCAAACCTGATTGTACCTCCTCCTCCTTCTTATACTCCAGTGAATTAGGGAAGTGTTTGCCCCAGCCACTTCTGAATGTTATCTCACCATTGTGAACTTAAGAAATGCTTCAGCCCCTTTTGCCTAGACAACAGATCCTGCCTCAAGGTCATTTTCCTTACTCCCTACATCTACCAACAGCTTCTACTTGCTACTAACCAGAGGAAAAAGCTAAAACAACTCATGTTGCTGTCTGGTTAAGGAGGCTGAAAGAAACTGTGGGCAGAACACAGGATAATCCTTCCACAATCCAGAAGCAATCGTGCCTGTTCAGAGTTATCTATTTGCTATGATAGGGCTACTGCATTTTAAGAAAGATCTAAGGAAGATTGAGAAGAAAGGTGTCTCACACCAGCACTTCTCAGGATGCTTGTGATAAGCTTACCTTTTTTTAAACTTTGGAAATGCAAAATCAATGGAGAGACAATGAGCTTTCCATATGTAACTTAGGGCTTTGTCTTCTGAGAAAAGAAGACTTGTAGTTGTTTCAGAGTTTGGTGCAGTAGATAGGAGATACTAAAAATAAATATATAGAAAAATAAGTAGATGTAGATATAGATAGGATAAATAAAACAATTCAGTTACTCATAAAAGTTATGCAACCATGCCCATATATAGATATAATAAGTCTCTGCTTACTTCAAACTTTCTTGAAAATGAAGACACATGTGGGTGTATGTTGACTTTTCAGTCTTGCCTATTGCTTTGGAATTCCCTGGAGGTCTCCCATCCAATTATTAACCAGGCCTGACCCTATGAAGCACTACCCTCTTTGTCAAGGAAGCCAATACCAATACCAGCGTGGACCCAACCACAGGTCATTTCACTGTCTGTTTTTGCAACCCAGGAGGGTATCGGATCCAATAAACAGGTGGCCGAGCTGACGGTACAGAGAACCCTGTCTGCTTCCTCAGGAGTCACTGGCTCAAACTCACCCCAGATCACATGACCAGACTGTGCCCCAGGCACCATCCTCCAACAACGGTTGAGACTCCAGGCATCCCCAAGGATTTGCAACATGCTAGAGAGCTAGTTAAGTATCACAGTGGCCTCCCAGCTCTCCCCCCTCAATGTCAGAGGGTACCCAACACAGCCACAGTTGTTACAGGGACAAAACACAGTTGTCACAAACAAAAAACAATATCCACACCAAGCTCCTTCAACAAACTGTCCATCCACTCGTCATCTGTCTTTCTCATAACCTGGCCCAGTGCTATGTTGAGCTTTATAGGTGACAAGTACATTACATTGCATCTAGAAGTTCACCAAGAGCCAGTGCTGTTCATGGAGCAATAGAGTTACACAGTTGCATCTTAACAACCCAACACTGCCCATGCTGTTGCATTCTGGACCAGTTGCAGCTCCTGAATACTTTTCAAGGGGAGTTCCATGGACAGCACATTACAAAAGTCCGAACAGGAGGTGACTAAGGTGTGAGTGATTATGAATAAGGACTGGCAATCCAGAAACAGATACAATTGGTACACAAGGTGTATTTGTTCAAAGACCTTCCTAGAAACAGCTGCTACCTGCTCCTTGGGTAGGAGTTGTGAGTCTAGGATGATCATCAAATTACACACAAACTCTGTCTGAGGGCACGTGAGGCCATTCACACACCAACAGATGACCCCACACTGCAGCTTCATGTAGATTTTAAATAGGAGTAGGAAGAAAATAGAGCCCAATGGTATCCTGTAAAGCAGGGATCTAGAACTAGACCTCTCCCCTGTCCAACAGTAGCTCAAACTGGCCCTGGTGAAAGGAGGAGAACTGCCATGCTTCCCAAACCCCTGAGCCAGTCCAGAAGGATACCATAACTGATAATACTGAAAGTTGCTGAGACATCAAGAAGAACCAGGATGGAGGTACTCCCCTTGCCACCCCCACCCCCCCAGGTCCTGCCAAAGTTCATTAACTGTGATCAGTGCTATAGCCAGGTTTGAAACCCAAATGAAAGGGTTCCAAATAATCTTTTTCCTTCAGGGCCCTCTGGAGCTGCAAGCTGACCACTCTCCCTACAACCTTTCTTTAAAAAAGGGAAGGTTGAAAACTCATCAAAAATTGTCTAGTTCCACTGGATCCAGTGACAGCTTCTTGAGAAGAGGCCAGACCACCCCCTCTCTCAAGGAAGCACTAATCATTGCATGGATTCAACCACACATCATCTTCTGGGAAGCTTTAACCAATCATGAAGGACATGGATCTGAAACACAGATGGCTGAACCCACAGCTCCAAGGACTTGTCCACTTCACTAGGATTAACAGGCTCAAATTCCTCCCAGATAACTAAACAAGATTGTGTCTCAAGCAACTCCAAAAGACTTTGTCTTTGGCTAGGCCATTTGTTTGTCTTGACCTCCCCTAGCTTTTAGAGTGTAAGCCCTGGCACATTACTCAAAGGTTAGTTCATACACAGAGGTCTATCTTTGCCCCCAAATATGAAGAAAAGAAAGCTTAGCTTTTTTCTAAAATTAGAGGTATTTCCCCCCCAATTCTCGGTATTTGCATGCATGATTTAGGGAAGAAAGAGTGTATACTAGGAAGATATCCATTTGGTTAGTAAAAAATCAGTAGATATACCTTGAAGAAATCCCTCCAGGCAGACATGACTTTTGGCATCTGGGTATTGCATTCAGCAATGCTGTGGCAGAAATCTGTACTTTGCTCATCTGGTGGTATTAGTTCTACCTCATATGGTAGCTCTCCAAAGAAGCCGCTATCCAGTGCCCCAAGAAAGGGAATAGCTGCCAGATAGTAATTCATACCTAGGGCAATTAAGAGTAGTGAATATGGTTTAGTAGGGAAAAAAAAATCTAGTCAAAGCAAAATAAGCTTAATGGAAAAAATACAGGTAGTCTTCGTTTAGTGACCACAACTGGGACCGGCAACACGGTTGCTAAATGAAGTGGTCACTAAGTGAAACCATGACTGTGCTTATGATCTCACTTCAGTTTTTCTTTGCTTTACTGACCTGCAAAGGCAATAAATGTGAGGATTGGTCATAAAGTTACTTTTTCATCACTACTGTAATTGTGAACAGTCGCTAAACGGGGCAGTCACTAAACAAGGACTATCTGTATGGGCCTCTACCAAGACCCAATTTGTTCAAATACATGTCTAGGGGACTGCACCCAGACAACTGTAGTGTGGCCTGATTTACACAGAAATAATTTTTATGGGGAAAAAAAGAGTCAAGTAAAAATGCATGTAACTGATTCCTGAATAATAGGACAACATAATATCTGATTAACTTTAATTGTTAGAATGTTAAAAGGTTCTTAAAGTTTAACTGGGATCCCACATGGCTTTTTGAGAAATCTTCAGCTGCGAGCATTATTTGTGTACAACTCTAATGTCATTGAAGACTAACCATTAACCAGGATTCATATCACAACTCAATGTTAATTATTAAACATGGCTGTAATTGCTTTTATGTATCAGTCTTGCTGGGAGATAATTATGTGATTATCAGAGTACCTTCTGGACAATTCCTATGGAACTATTAGATAAGACACATTTTAAAATCAGTCATTTTTTATATGTTTGGCAATATTTTATTTTTTCTGAAATAGTTTCTTTTTTCCTGACATTGCGACTTTACATTAAATTTCACACTTTGTCTATTCTAATTTCCATCATTTCAGACATTCAGGTATTTGAGAAAAAGTTCCACAGAAAAAGTCTACAGTATAACATAGTAATTAGCGAGAGTACTTCTACAATGTTACTCAGTCTGTGAATCTTTATGAGGCCACACAATCCTACAGAAGAACATGAGAAGTATGTAGTTTTGCAGAGAAGATGCTGTAAAAATGAAACCTGAAAATGGGAGGTGACTTCTTTGTATGGAATACTTCCATAAAAGCAGTTAGCAGATGTACCACTGACAGTTCATCTGTCCAAGGACAGTCATTTCAGGTTCTGAAAGCTTACGGTAGAGGAAGGATTTCTACTGACCAATTCTATAAGGTTTGGTACTGCTCATGGTGGAGCCCTCCAAATATTAGCACTCAGCAAATCTTACTACTGTTAGAAGACATCAAAACAAATGAAGAATTCATAGCTTGGTGCAATTGGTTTTACGTGTTAGAAGCTTTCTCCATTAAGTATAAAAACAAGTAATTCCTAAGCAAGAATATATACTTACAAGCCCACCAGCTGAATACAGATACACACAGATTGTCTCCATCCATATGGCCGCACCCTGTAGCATTTAAGGGATCTGCTAATCTGCCTGGAAGAAAATGAAATAAAGTATTGTACCTCCTTGGATTTTTAGAAGTGTCAAGATTGACCCAGCCTTTTGTGAGGAGAATATAAGTAGTGCTGGTCAGCAGACTGTTTTATCTTGACTGCTTTTATTTATTCATTCATTCATCAAATTTATAAGGCTGCCCATCTCATGAAAAAGTGACTCTGGGCAGTGTATGATAAAACTATAAAACAGTTAACATATAAAAAAAACAATTATTATTCAGAAAAAAATTAAAAATCACAATTAAAGGCTAAGAGAGGGCAGCAGATGCCAACAATGGAGGCACCTCGATACCTCATCAGTCCCCTGGGGCCCCCATGCCTGATGGCATAACCAGGTTTTGAGGGGCTTCTGGCAAATCAACAGGGGTGGAGCCAATCTCACTTCAGGGGGGAGGATGTTCCATAAGGCGGGCACCACAGCAGAGAAGGCCTGCCTCCTGAGTCCCACCAACTGTAGCTCCCAAGCAGATGGAACCCGTAGCATGTCTCTTCTGCCAGCCTGATGGGATGGGCAGATATCGGGGAGACGCAGTCATTCATATAACCCGGCCCCATGCCATGAAGGGCTTAAGTCAAAACTAGCACCTTGAATTGGAACCAGAAGCAGACTGGCAACCAATGCAGCTTGCAGAACAGAGGTGTAATGTGTGTTGTTCTAGAGGCACACATAACCACTTGCACCGCTGCATGTTGCACCAGCTGAAGCTTCCAGATACTCTTCAAGGACAGCTCCATGTAGAGCTTATTACAGTAATCCAATTGGGAAATGGCCCTGAGCAGAGCCCCATAATCTAGGAATGGGTGCAACTAGCGCACAATACGAAGCTGTGGAAAGGTCCTCCTAGCCATGACTGCCACCTGCTCTTCAAGCAGGAGTCATGAGTCCAGGAGGACCCACAAGTTGTGTACTGGGTCTGCTTGGGGCAGTGCAACCCCGTCCAACATCAAAAATGGCAGAGTCCTAGAACTGGCAGGCCACTCAGTATTGTCAGGATTCAGCTGAAGCCTGTTGTTCCCCATCCAGACCCTCACAACCTCCAGGCAGTGGGATAAGAAATCCACGGCATTGTTTAATTTGTCAGGGCCAAAGAAGTATAACTGGGTATCATCACAGCAGATGGTGACAGATGAGCTCACCCAGCGGCCTCACTTAGATGTTGAATAGGAGCAGAGAGTGCACTGAACCCTGCAGCACCCCACACAATAGGGGCTGAGGGTGGGATCTCTTCCCCACAATCACAATCCACTGGAATCAACCCTGGAGAAAGGAGGTGAACCAGCACAACACATTGCCACCCACCCCCAATCCTCTGATCCGATCCAGAAGGATACCATGGTTGATGGTATCAAAAGCCACAGAGAGGTCAAGTAGACAAGGATGGGTATACATTGGTCATCCAAAAGCATGACCAATCCTGTTTCCATCCCATACCTGGGACTGAATCCTGACTGAAAGGGATCCAGATAATCTGCTTCATCCAAGGTCATCTGAAGCTTCTATGCAACCACCTTCTCAACCACCTTCCCCAAAAAGGGAAGGTTAGATACTGGATGAAAATTGTCCAGTATAGTGGGGTCCAGCGATGGCTTCTTGAGGAGGGAATGAACAAGTCCTTCTTAAGAGGTAAAGGAACAACCCCCTTACTCAAAGAAGAATTCACCGCCATTAGAACCCCTCACATGACACCCTCCTGGCTGCTTTAATAACCTAGGAGGGGCATGGATCTAAAGAGCACGTGGCTGAGCTCACAGTCCTAAGGACCCTGTCCACTTTCTCAGACTCAACAGGTTCAAACCATTCCCAGATAACTGGGCAAAACTCCTCCCTAGGCATCTCCTCCAGACCTGCAACAAGGCTAGCATCCAATTTGAGCGACTTTGTCTGACAGATGCTGAAAAATTCTTCTGTATGCCTCTGCAAGGGGTTCTCTGAGCCCTCTTAACCAAGAGGGCACGTGTCACCCAAAACAGGGCTGCAGGATGGCTATCCACAGATGCAATAACAGCAGAGAAATACTGATGCTTTGCTGCCCTTACCACCACAAGGTAGGCCTTAATAGCGGTTTTAACCCATGTTCAGTCTAGTTCATTCTCTGTTGAATGCCAGAGATGCTCTAGACATCTCTTTTCTCATTTCATCTCCCTCTACTCTTCCATGAACCATGGGGAGTGACAGAATCCATGAGAGGGGAGAGGTCACATAGGCATGATCTGATCCAAAGCCTCAGCCACCCACCATTCCAAGCAGCGACCAGAGCTTCAGATGGATGGTACAATGGACCAGTTGGAAAAGCCCCCAGCTTCCTCTGAAACCCATTTGGGTCCATCAGTCACCAGAGGTGGACTGATCTAATGGGTCTAGCCTGCCTGCAGTGAATAGAAGAAGAATGCACTGCACTGAAGAATCCCATGCTAATTAGGGCATGATATGACCATGACAAGGGAGACACAAAGAGCTCCTCCAATTTCAGAACATACCGTTGCTGTTCTGACAGGAACACCAGATCCAGTGTGTGTCCACGGTCCCGTGTTGGGCTCTGGATGACCTGGGATAGGCCCATGGCTGTAATCGTGGCCATGAACTCCTGAGCCACCTCCGGCTCCACTCCCAGAGAAGGCAGACTGAAGTCCCTCAAGACCGTAAGTCTGGGGAACTCCACTGCCAACCCAGAAATGGAATCAAAAAGCTCAGGCAGGGAGGTTGCGATGCAGCAGGGAGGCAACCTTCCCAACTGATCCCTAGAGCCCAACTCAATGAGTAGGGTCTCACATTTGGTAACCTGTGGTGCAGCATTCCTGAAAGACGTAAGGGATTCCCAGATGATGACTGCCACTCCTCCACCCCTGTCCTGGAATCTCCGCCAATGCCGCACCCAAAACCCAGCTGGGCATATCTCTGAAAGGGCCACTCCCCCTCCCACTTCCAGACCCAGCCAGGTCTCGGTGATACATGCCAGGTCATCCCTCTCATTGATGATTAAATCATAAATGAGGGAGGTCTTATTACAGACCGACCTGGCATTTAGAAGCAGCAGCTGAAAGCTAGGGCCTCTGAAGGTATGCTGACTGGGTACAGGGGCTGAGGCCAAGGAGCTGGAATGCCAAACCGGGATAACTGTTAGTGAAGAAATATAGCATTGTGGTTATAGTTCTCAGTGAGGAGCTACTTTTAGTTTGCTCTTTTCAATATTTTAAACATGCTGCAGTCAACAGCATTTAAATGACATGCATGGAAAGTAAAGAAAACCTGTTTATTGACCTAAGATGTGTATGTGTATAATACGTTTGCCTATAGCATATCAGAAAATACTGATTTCTTTAGCCGACAATGAGAATAAGCAACCTTGATGGCTTAAAAAGTATTCAGAGAGAGTACCAGATAAAAGATTCTTATTGGCTGCAGTCTTAAGATTCATATTATTGTCCTACACCGTATATTACAGGCATTTTCATACAACTCTAGCTAACAAATAGTGATATATGGGCTTCACAACATACTATTATTTCATCACGATGGCTATACTCTTACTGAGAGTCTTCAGATAAATGCCTTTTTAGAGAACAGCTCTAGGGTTAGAATTATTAACAACTCTAGGATGTACTTGATTATGCAATCAGCTGCTACACTGATCTTTATAAATGAGATACATGAACAGAACAAATAAATAAAAAGAATTTAGATGAGATAGCACTGGTGAAGAAACAGGAGATGCATGAAATCATATAGAACAAAGATACTGGAAGGGCAATATTAGAAAAATAGCAAAGGACAGTCATAAATGGATTAGGTGCTATGGAAAAAAGATTCTTCTGATGTTGCAGTCCCAGACATATTTACTCATATAAGGTCAATAGAGGGTCAGTGTAAGGAACAGATTTAGTATACTTTAGTATACTTACATTCTGTAAAAGGGAATTGGCAAAGCTATATGAAGAGATAAGCAACACTGTGGAAACTGAAGCAGAAAAACTATTCCCAACATTTCAAAGAGGAATAGCTCCACATGGCTTTCAGAAAAAATGTTATCACAATAGCTGAAGAAAGATGGAAAATGCAACTCTCTGAAAACAAGGAGGACATATGACAACTGATTGCAGATTTCCAACAGCAAGCGAAGAAGGACAAAGAAAGGACGAAGAAAAATATGCACTAGAATGGCTATAAAAACAAGGCCTTTAGTAACACATCAATAAGCTTGAGTTTTAAATGTCTTGTGTAATATTTATCAATTTATTTTATTTGTTAAACTGTTTTATCTATTGTCAAATTTTAGGTTATATTTGTACTTCACTATTTGGCTCTTTTGGCTGTAAATAAAACTATGTATATAAGAAAGATACCTCAACCAAGGAAGTTAGAAAATAGAGGGATATAACAAGAAAACAAGAATCAAAATTGGAGGCTAAAATTTTAACCATGTGAGATATGCAAATAATACAACTTTGTTAGGTGAAAGTAAAGAAAATTTAAAAGAGCTCATTAAAAAAGCAAAAACTGGAAATTGACAAATCTGGGTTAATCTTAAATTATAACACAAAGGTAAAGTAACATGCAAGCTTAGTGAATTTACAATTGGCTGTTAAAAATAGAAGGTGATAGTTTTATTGTCTTGGGTTCAAGAATATCATGTATTGGAGAAATAAAGAAGAGATTAATTCTAGACAAAAAGACAATGAGTAACAAAGTCATGAAGGATAAGGATATTTCTTTTATAACAAAGATCAGAATAATTAAAGCAAAGGTCAATGTACTGGATCTTAGAATTATAGAGTTGTAAAGAACCACAAGGATCATCTAGTCCAATTCTGTGCTATGGAAGAAAACCATTGCAACCATCCATCAGAGGTGGCTGTCTAGTCTCTTAAAAAAATTCCAGAGATGGAGAACTCACAACTTCCATAGGTAAGGCACAGCATGAAAGCTGGATACTCTAAGAGTGAGAAAAAGAAGACAGGTCCCTTTGTATTATGGACTGGAAATAGTTACTAAGAGTATCATAGACTGCAAGCAGAACCACTCCATTAGTCCTGGACTGCATAAAGGATGGCTGCAGTGAAGATCAGCAAGCAGAAACCTACATACTTTGGGTATGTAATGGAAGTGACT
The DNA here is from genome assembly GCF_059951505.1 of Python bivittatus. NCBI lineage: Eukaryota > Metazoa > Chordata > Lepidosauria > Squamata > Pythonidae > Python > Python bivittatus. Next base: position 67,217,016 of record NW_028277030.1, on the reverse strand, counting down.
GAAGGACTAGAAAAAATGATTATGATCTGAGTGCATTTATTTCTTGTTAAATTTGCATTTGAAGAAACACATTGCAAAATTGGCTGGACCAATTCTGCCAGGTGGTGGTGATAGTCTTTGTATCTTTTGTGATCAGTTTATAAATTCTGTTACAGACACACAGATCCATTTTTGTTCTATATCTATCTGAATAATTTGTGTCCCAATTGCACAAATGCAAGATGGGTCAGTTAAAATATCATAAATATAAAATATATTAAAAGCAACCAATTTAAAACATCAGACATCATAAAAACATCATGTTTCAGATTTCTCAGCCCCCCCCCAAATCCTGATGGAATAGTGGTATCTTCACTGACTTCTTAACTCTAAAACTTTAGGGCTATCCAGCTTTGGGGATAGGGCATTCCAGGATGACAGGGCTACCACAAGGGGGAAAGAACTGTTCATTTCCTGGGTTGATTGCACAGGCTGGCCAGCTCTGTTTGGAGAAGATGGTCCCATAAATAACAGACCACAGCCATATAGGGCGTTATGGGTCAAAAACAGCACTCTAAATGGTCCCCAGAAACATCTTGGTGAGCAATGCAAAGGTTACAATATAAATGTAACACTGCTGAAGTAGCTCTCGCCCACCAGCATGTGCACTGTTGTCTGTACCAGCTGAATTTCTGGATAGACCCCCAAAAGAATGCATTGCAGTAATCCAATCTCAAGATAATGAGGGCATGAATGACTGCTACCCAGGCCTCTGTTGTGTGAAGGGTCACAGTTGTCACATCAGCCAAAGCTAGGCAAAGGCTACCCTAGCCATATTATCCATCACTAGATAAAGTAGAAACCATGAATCCAAGAGAACTCCAAATCTCATGCCTGCTCTTTCAGGTGAGTGTGACCTTGTCCAGGGCCATCAGAAGGACCACTGCTGACACCTTCGGAACAAACAGCAATTCCATCTTGCTAGGATTCATTTTCAAATTGTTTTTTTCAGTCCCTGACTGCCTCCAGACATTGGGTAAGAACATGCCCTGCATTTCTGGTGGTGGGGATATATAACTGGGCATCCTTAATGCATTGATACTACTTCCTGCTGAACGACATCATGTATATTAACAGTGTTGGAGAAAGAATGATATGGCTTGCTCACTTATCCCAGATTGCTATCATTTGGAATCACTCACTCATGAAGGTCAAAACAGGGCCTTCTTTTCCTAACCCTCACAGGTGGTCCTGAAAGCTAATCATGTCTATGAATCATTTGCTGGGCCCAAGGGCATTGTAGCAACTAAGGCAAGTGATGGTGGAAGCTATTGTTTTCTTTGCAGCATATCAGTTCTCCTTGAAAAAATAAAATAAAATGAGGCAAGAACCCTAGTAAGCATCAAGTGAGTATTATAGCCCTGAGCTAAAGAAACAAGGTGGAAAACATTTCTCTTTGTAACTATTATTGCCCTATTAATTCATGCAGCATTTCCATATAAAATGCTTATTAAGAGTCTCTGTTGATATGACTGATTATCATTATCAGAAACAAACACTATTTGTTTCAGTGTTCATATCACAAGTAGCAATTTCACAGACATTGGTCAATCTAGTTTGTCATGTGGTTGCTGCACTGCATTCCTTCATGATGTGAAAGAATCTGTATCTTTCCTTCAAACTTACAAACAGTTTAAGATGATAGCTTGGTTGAAAGAGAAAAGTGTCATCCTTTTCATGGCCTGGAATCAACCTAACTTTGCTCTCATGAGCTCTAATATTACAGTAAAAGAAATTGCTCCTACCTGATCCATATTGCCAGCCGTGCTGTAATGGCAATCCCCATAAAATATTGTTGGTGTTGTTAGGTCCGAGTCCCCTGAAATAATTAGTTGAGAATTTAAGCAAGATCTTATACATTCCCAATCTCTCTAAATAGTTCCAGGGATCAATGACAGTCTTGTGGTCTTGGATGGGATAATCTTCAAAGTTTTCAGGCGCTACCTGCCAGAGTGGAGGGAAAGTGTTTTCAGATTCTTGGGGTTGTATTTCTAGATGAGCTGGACTCGCCCCCTTTGTGGCAAGAAGGAAGAGGGTGAGACAGCAAAAGTGTCTTCTCAGGAAAATATCTCCCATGACAGATGGCATCATTATGCTTCTAGACATCACAGTGTGTGGAAGCTGCTTTTAAAAGCTACAGGCCACTCCTACTTCTTAGGCATCCGCTTTTGTGAGTTGCAGCACACTTCAATGGATGCATGGGGGGAGGGGGTAGACTGATGGAGGATTTAAATTTAGGTGAGGCAAGGGGATAGGTGGAGAAGTCAAGCTGGTTATGCAAATGCAGATTACACTGACAAATTAGATATCTCTGAGGAATTCTGTGACTAGCATCAACAATCACTCTCTCTATCCAAGTCATTTCTTAGGAAAGGATTAACAATGTGTTAATGTTAATGTAACTAATAACCTCACTAATAACCTCACAAGATAAACAAATAAGGAGCTGGTGTTATTAACCCTATAACTGCGTCCAGGCTATTCTAAATAATAGGTTTGTACAACTAGGAGAGTGTCTTCTATGATGTGTCCTTGCACCACAGCCTTCTGTATGGGCAAGGTGCAACTGAACATGCTGTGACATACAGATACGAACTAATAACCCATAATTATCTTCGGATCACTCCAGATCATTCACTCTCACTTTCAGGAATGTATTTTCTACCAATCTGCCTGGCTGAGGCATAAGCAGTCTCCAGTGGTAGCTTACCCAGGTGATAAGGCAGAAGGCGTGAGAAACATTGCAGTGCTCTAGGGACACGTCAGTGAAATCCCAAGGCAAACAGAGTCAAATCCAACTTTTCCAGCAGGAATCAAATCTACTGTCAATCCATCAAGAAGGGATCAGCCCAAGAGAAAACTGCACAAGAGGATCTCATTATTCAGAGAAGGATGCAGATTGTTTCATTTTTATTTATTTATTTTGAAGAGGAGTGTATTCCAATCAAGGCGATAGGATAGAGGGTGGTTCTGTTTACTTTCTAAGAAATAGACTTTAAGTCCATACGCAGCCTACTGACTGAGTTCTACTTTAATTTTTCATGCAGCTGAATAGTTTAGCGGCGTTTACTCAAGGTGATTTAACAAAGCTTCCTGTGCAGCAATTCTGCCACTTGATGGTGCTACAGGTCCAACTTTTCCTCCCTTTTCAGTGGGAAATGATAAAGCAGCAATAATGGAGTGAAGTTTAATTTTAAACGGTTACTAGTTTTAAAAATGTCTGTGCGGGATTTTTATTTCAAAGAACAAAACATGTTCAGTTCTCTCCTCCAAACAATGCTAACTCCAGGAAAAGCTGCATTGGAATTTCCATACTTCTGCATGAGAGTGAAAACAAATTTGCTTTGCTGAACAGTTTTCCTCTTAATTGCATTCTGACAACATTTTAATGGACCACTGTCTTTTTAGTATTTTATTGTCATTTATTTGTTATCTTAATTATTTACTGGGATCTTATTGTGCATTTTATAGTTATAAAATACCTTGGGTGTTACACATGGAAAAACTAAATGTAGCAATTAAAAGTTTAAGCTATAAAATAATGTTTTTTCCTAGGATGTGAATGCTTGTAATATATTTGATGTTGCAGAATGAAAGACAGAGTAAGGGTAAAATGGTGAGGAAATTAATATTTACTAAAAGTTGAACCTACCCATGTTATGAGGAGTAATGATACATTCCTTGTAGTATTTTAAGTTCCTTTTTGTTTCAGGTAAGAGTTGAGTGCAGGCTGATTTTAATATGCACAGTCAACACATTTTCTGTATTTAGGACATAGTCACCGTATTTCATGTGATTATGTAATAATTGCAAGCAGTCAGTAAAGATGTCGTAAAGGAGAGGAGTTTTTTCATCTTTTCTCCATTGTAACCCCTTCTGCTCTTAAATGCAGCTCTTGAGATGCATTCTGGTTGGTTTCATCCATTAGTGTAGCAAGTTAGAATAATCTTGGTCTAGTAAAGAAGAGAGTTTTGTTTAATGGCAGTAGGTGCTATACTGGGAGAGAGAAGCAGTACTTTGTTATACCTTGATCTGCATTCTCACCTCTGTTGCGTGTCAAAATTATGTTCTCTGTTAAAAATATCTAAGGAAAAAGTAAAGTAAAATTTAAGCACTGCAATATATCTTTTGCAAATTAAATTTTTGAAGAGCTTAGAACCCATAGAGTTACAAACTTAGTGCTCAACCAAAATTCTGAAGATCTGCCAACTTCTGTACTCTTCAGAATGTTTTCAAATCCCTCATCAGATTTGTAAGATTGTAGGTATGAGTCATGGAAGGAAGCCAACACTGCGCTTCTACCTAAAGGACAGGATCCTCTTTTAATTAAGAATTATAGACCAATTTCATTGTTGAACAATGATTATAAAATATTTGCTTCAGTGTTGGGAGAAAGGTTAAAAAAAAAATTGCAGGAATTTATTCATCACGATCAGTGTGGATTTTTGCCTAAAAGACAATTAAGAGATAATGTTAGGGTCGTGCTGGATATTATAGAATATTTACAATATCATAATGAATGTAAAAAGGCTCTTATTTTTTTGGATGCAGAGAAAGCTTTTGATAATTTGAATTGGCTGTTTACATTTAAAGTTTTGGAAAGTATGGACTTTGGAGAACATTTTATACAGGGAATAAAGTCAATATATACGCCTCAGAAGGCTAGTACTGTAATATTGTGAATCAAGAATTAACTAAATCATGTTATATACAAAAAGGAACAAGACAAGGTTGCCCTTTGTCACCTTTGCTCTTTATTTTGGTTCTCGAAGTTCTTAATAGAGACATTAGAAGGGATGAACAAATAAAGGGCTTAAAGATTAAACAAGAGGTTTTTAAAATGAGGGCTTTTGCTGATGATTTAGTTTTGATACTACAAGATCTCTGGTATCTGCCGAGCACTTGATGAAGAAACTGAAGGAATTTGGCTCACTGGTGGGTCTTAAAAGAAATAAACAAAAAACAGAAATGCTAATTAAAAACATGACCCAGCCTGATCAAGATTTGCTGATGAGCAAGACGGGTTTCAGGACTGAAAAAAAAGGTGAGATATTTGGGGATGATTCTATCTACTAAAAATAGTGTGTTATTCCAGAATAATGATGGCAAAATTTGGAATGAAATGAAAAAATATTTGGTAAGATGGGAAAGATTACAATTGTCTCTCATGGGGAGAATTTCAGCGATTAAAATGAATGTTTTGCCTAAGAAGTTGTTTCTTTTTCAGACTATACCGATTTTGACTGCATATTTACCATTTAAACAGTGGCAAAGAGATATATCTAAGTTCATTTGACAAGGCAAAAAACCAAGAATTAAATATAAATTGTTACAAGATGCCAAGGAACGAGGAGGTTTGGGTCTGCCTAATTTAAAACTGTATTTTGATGCTTGTTATTTGCTTTGGATGAAGGAGTGGATAATCTTGGAGAATAAAGAATTATTACTACTTGAGGTTCATGAATTAAGATTCAGGTGGCATGCCTGTTTGTGGTATGATAAAGTTAAAGTTAATAAGGATTTTAAGAACCATTATATTAGGAATGCCTTACTGCGTATCTGGAATAAATATAAGGTAGGACTGTCTCCTAATGTACCTTTGTGGTTGTCACCTCAGGAAGCATTTACTAGAAGAGAAAATGTGGGAGAAAGGAAGTGGTTAAAATGTAAAGATTTATTAAATTTTGAGGAGGGTGAACCAAGTTTTAAAACAAGAGAACAGTTAGAATGTTTTACATGTCACTGGTTTACTCATATGCAATTGTTTGAATGTTTTAAGTTGGATAAAAAGAACTATAGATTTGTTAATGAAATATCTTATTTTGAGACTCAACTCTGTATAAATGATGAGCATGTTATTGCTAAAATGTATAAGATGTTGTTACAGATGAACTTAGAAGATGAACAAGTCAAGGATTGTATGATTAAATGGGCTAAAAATTTTGGATACAGTATCATGTTGAAACAATGGGAAAATATGTGGAACAAAGGTTTGAAATTTACATTGAATTATAACTTAAGAGAATTTTTATAAAATGATGTACCACTGGTATTTAACTCCTGATAAGTTATCAAAACTGTATACTGGTATAACAAATGTTTGTTGGAAATGTTCACAGGGAGAAGGAACCTTTTATCATCTTTGGGGGACTTGTGAAAAGGCTAAAAAATTTTGGGACCAGATATGCATTGTTATTCAAAAAATTCTTAACGTGAATATTAAAAAAACAAACAAACCAGAATTGTTCCTATTGGGTCTGATGGAGAAAGGATTGGAGAAACAATATGGATCTTTGCTTTTATGTATGATCACAGCTGCAAAACTATTATATGTGCAAAGATGGAAAGACTCACAAATACCTACATTAGAAGAGTGGATTATTAAACTAATGGACTTGGCTCAAATGGCGAAGCTAACAGCCTTAATAAGAAATAATACTGTTTCTAAATTTGTCTCCTCATGGCAACCCTTCCTAGATTACGTGCTTGGGTTGGGAAAAAATGAAGCTTTGATTGTGGGATTTAATGATTAGATGGTTTGTGTTGATAGAAATAATGTGAATTAGGATTAAATAGTGGTAAGAGATTAACTTTTTTAAAATGTGTACTTATATCTGTGTTGGAGATAGTCGGAAGTCACTTTCTGTTTCATCTTTCTACTTGATCTCTTTTTTAATTTTTGTCTTTTTCTTTTAGTTTTATCTTCTCTTTCTTCTATACTTTCTGATTTGTATTTTAATTGTACTTCTTATATATCTTAATAAAAGTTTTGACCAAAAAAAAAAAAGATTATAGGTATGACTTTGTCCAGCTATATCAAAGGGAAGGTCAATACCCTGAAGTCTCTTGCTTTTTACTTTAAATCGTATCTTATGCCACATGCAGTAGAATTTTGAAGTTTTGTATGTTTATTGTGATTCTATTTATCTCTGCCACTCTTGGAAAATCTGATAGGCTTTCAATATTCTGTTACTATGTTCTATAATAATGAAGTACCATTCCTGTAATTCTTACAGTTTGCTGACCTTGCCTACCTTGAAGGACTATTCCTTTTTTTTAATAATAATTTTATTAGAGTTTACAAATACAAAGCTAAAAGGTTAATGCAAACTAAAGAAAATATAAAAAGTAAGGGAAAAAAGCAAAGTGCAAAGAGAAAGAAAAAGAAAGAAAGAAAGAAAGAAAGAAAGAAAGAAAGGGGAATATATAAAAGATTATCCCCACCCCCACCCCATCCCTCTGGACAAGTATATACAATTTCAGTAATTTAACACCTTCTTTAGTATTTCAGTAGAAAAAAGAAAAAGAGATCTCTTCTTCCATATCTCATCCCTTATCAAGAATCAAAGTATAAAAACTTATTATTCAATCCTAATCAGCAAGTCTATTTAAATTTAAACTAAAAGCAGCTGTTTATTCCACCTCCACCACACTGTATTTCAGGAATGCACATGCTTATATCCATCTGGGATATAGTTCCTGCAATAGATGCCAGATCATTAACACACTAGCTGGAAAATCAGCCATCTCCCCACCATTCACATTATCTGTGGGGTCAGAAGACAACTGCATCTGTGTATCTCAGGACAGCTCCTTCCTACATAGATAGAAAAGTCTTCCCTTCCCTCCCTCCCACTCACAACTGATGTTGTATGGCAGCTATAGTGATTTTCAACATTCAGTTGAAAGTGACAAACAGGCAGGGGCTAAGTGAAATAGCATCGTCTTGAAGGTAGTATCCAACCTTGAGGCCCGTTCCTGATATTTCTTCACATACAATTCCAGAGGAAAAACACGGTCTGAAAAAGGCCAATGAGATTTATTATCCTAAATATAGTAAAGCAAGCACATTTTTTTTAGTAGGGCAGAGAATACCCCTTGCTGATCAGAAAGCACTAATGTTTCTCTGTGGGCAGGGATCTTCAGCCTGTTTCATCTTCCTCAATAATAAGTACAGATGTTTTCATTCTGCTCAGAAAAAAGGAAAACTCCCCAAAGTTCATTCTCCCTCCTCTGTAATAGAACTTATAAAATGAATACCAAGCATCCAGTGAGAAGTTGGGCCTTGTTGATAAAATGACATGTTACTTAAGTATCCATGGAACCCAGGACTCCAGACAGATGCCACAAAATGTGCTTCCCATGCAATCCAAATAGTGCATGTATGTATCAGTAAGACAGCAAGAATGCAATGAGTATTTTTGTTACACTGGGTTTATCAAAATATCCTCTGGATTTAACCAGTTAATTTACAGTTTATTTAAGAATGCTCTCTTTTATCCACACAGTCACCTTACTGTACAGCTAGCATAGTGATAACATTTGGTTTAAGAAAGGGGAATTTTCCTAGCTCTTCCACTTGGTACAATGTATCTGCCTTAACATTAGACCAAAGAATCACACGATCCCTTACCATCAAATACAGAGAATAGCATAAAATTAACCCCTCACCTAAGGAATGTTTATTGTCAATACAATGAGGAGTGTCTTCCCCTTGCATTCTAGAGCCTTAGGGAACACCTTAAAGCAAGTGAGGGGCTTTGCACATGAGTGCCAATGTTGGCTTTTGCCTACATGAAAATTAATTAAAAGAAAGTACACATCTTGAAACATTTTACAGAAAGATTTGCCCTGGAAAGCATTAATCTACAAAGCACACATACTTTAAACTATTTCCACACGTGACTTTAACAATATCATCAGGAGCAATAGTACAAGCTTTAGATTTGCATTATTAACCTTTATATTTGCATTACGAAACAAAACTAATTTATATTTTATGTTTAAATGTACATCATCATCAATATCATCTTTATTTAACAACTCACAATTTCCAAGAAGTCTCTCCAGATTGGTAACAGACAAATAACAATGAGAATTTATTTATTTATTGCATCTACAGTGGTACCTCGGGTCACGAACTTAATTTGTTCCGCAACTCTGGTCGCGACCCAAATTGGTCGCGACCCGAATCAAATTTTCCCATAAGGTTCAATGTAAATACAGTTAATCCATTCTGACCCCTACGAATTTGGTCGCCAACCGATTTTGGTTGCGACCCAAATCAAATTTTCCCATAAGGTTCAATGTAAATATGGTTAATCCGTTCTGAACCATATGTATTTTTTTTTAAACCACAAAAATATGAAACAAAGTACAGTATAGTACAGTACGAAGAGAGAGAACGCTATCCTTGCTCGAGGCAACTTCTGGCGTGGAGGACAGGAAGGCGGGTGGGGAGGCGGTTATTGTTTGGAGGGAGAGTCCCCCTCCCTACAGGAAGCCACGACCACGTGTCAGAGCAGGGAAAATGGCCGCGGATCCTGTTCGTCACCCGATGCGGAGTTCGTGAACGGAAGCAAAATTTTGCGAACGGTGCTATTCGTGACCCGAATTGTTCGTGAACAGAAGCGTTCGTGACCCGAGGTACCACTGTATATGGCCATCCAACTCAACAAAGTGACGCATACCAAAAAAAAAGTATGCATTGCAATGCTTCAGATTCTGTTCCATGAAAGGAGTTGCAGAGGGCATGGGAATACACCATCACATGCAGCTCTAAAAACAGTTGGGTCTTGTTGTTGTGGGATCATGCAGCTGTTCTCCTCAACTGCCATCCATCCCAGGAATGGCATAGCTGACTGCTTTAAGGAGGTACAGAGAGGTGCACATTTTTGGAATCGACTCTTGGGGTAGGGGTTCTGGGGAGCCCTGGGTGGTGTGTTGGGTAGTTTGTCTGGATGCGTAGGTCTTTTTATCTTTTTCTTTTGTCAGTGTAAGCTGGCCAGTCATTCTAGAGTTGGGCAGCTTCTAAATCTAATAAATTCAAACCAATAACATTGCAATGAACCAACTGATGTGCATCACTGATTCTAGGACCAACAAAAATGGAACATTTTGCATATGTGTAGGTGTGAAACAGCTGAACAAGGCTGTGAAAAGTGGGTGACACTTCCATCCTATCATAGATTATATTTTTCCAAGTCTTGCAGCTGTTTGAATATTCTCACTGTCCATAATTTTCGGCAGATCCAGTTAGACCCAGATTGTAGCAAATTAACTCCATTTAATACTTCATTAAAAAGTTACTCTTGGGGATTTCGAGTGGTCTCAAAATTTTTAATGGGAAATGTCTGCCCTTCTACAACACCCTGGTAGCATTTCAGTGTTCATGGATGTTCTTGGTTTATGGCCTTATGATAAATATAAGCAAAAACTATGTAAACTCCTAGCAGCCGTGAAGACCCAAAGAGAGCAAAAGTAAATGTTCCTAAAACTAAAAGAACACACATCTGGGACATTACATAAAAGATCAGAGAGTCCAGGTCTCTTTTAGGAACAAACCCAAAAAGCAGGCGATGAAATTAATCATAGGAGATAACAGTAATCATATAATTCCAATATTTCCACTTAGGGAATACTACCCTCTTCACCTACTTGATTTCTGTGTCGAAACTACAGCTAAACAATGTTCTATATAAAGAATTCCTGGGATCACCTATGGCTAGTCCTTGAGTTACAATGGCAATTGGAACCAGGATTGCCATTGCTAAGTGATGTGGTCGTAAAGTGTGATGTCATGTGACCACATTGCTTAGCAACAGCAATCCAGGCAGTCCTGGTTGCCACTGTAACCCCAAGATGTTAAATGGGAAGTAGCAGGAGTCCTGGGTAAGGAGTGCAGGGGAGCCATGGGGGGTCGGGGAGGCCCTGGGAGGCCCAGTGCAGGCCACACAAGTTGGGGGAAGAGGGTGCTGCAGGCATAGATTGTGCATGGAAGCACAGAGAGGCACAGAGAAATAGGATGCTGGGTGCATGCATGCAGGGTGTGGCATGGTGCACAGGAACACAATGGGGGGAACCTCCTGAGCAAGCTGTAACCTTCCCTGCCAGCCTCCCCACTGACTTTGCTCGTGTGAAGCCACCAGGGAAGGTCACAAATGGTGATCACGTGACTGCAGGACACTGCAACCATCTGGACTGCAGGACATTGCAACCAAGCTGGTTGCCAAGCACCTGAATCATGATCACATGACTGCGGGGGCGCTGCAACAGCCAAAACTCCGAGGACCAGTTTTAAGTACCCTTGTAACTCTGAACAGTTACTGTAATGGTATGTGGGAATGACCTTGGGAGTTGAGGGAAGAGATGCTGCCGAGGGAATGATCAGTTAAGGGGTAGGGGGAGCCCACAGCTGCATAACAGACACAGAAAGAAAGGATCTTCCCTAACTTATCAGGCTGTAAAAAGAGATGGCAGGAGATTTGTACTTTCAGACCTGCAAGATTCTGTTAATGTAGCCTTACAATAAAGTAGCATTAGCTCTTCTTGTCATTTTTTCTGTCTGATCTACCTGGGAAGGCTGATATCACTCTTGCAAGTCAATCCCCCCATACCATTACAGTCGCTGAATGAGTGGTTGGTAAGTGATGACCACCTGTAGTTACAGTGGAGGTATAGCAGTTATTTGGCAAAGGGGTATTCTTGACTCTCTTACTGCACTGTCATATCACAGTGTCATGGAGAATGAGCTTCATCCCCATATATATCTGGGATGGTATGGGAAGACCTCACTAATGATGTGCTGATAATCTGCCTGGACATCACTGACCATGTGCCAACAACAGCTTTTGTTCATTTTTTAAAATCATTGTTACAGTTTTGATCACAGCTGCTGGCATGGAACTTACTTCATCCCATTCTTTTGTCCTCCTGCAACAGTAATGGCCTGCAATGCAGCACAATTCCGGGGGGGTGGGGGGGGGAGGGAGGAGGTGATTCTGAGTTTACAGATCTTGTAATGTTATTACCTCGTATACAATATCTTGCCAACGCCTCCTATTTTTAACTCAGCTTTTCCATTTGCCACCTCATTCTAACTTTTGCATGTCATTGCACAATCTATAAAACCACGTAGAAAAAATAATCCTGGTTTAGATAGCTACAGTTAGTAATTGATGGATTCTGATTCATAGCTTCTTTTCCTGGCATTCTTTCACTACAGTATTTTGTCCATTATGAGATCCTCAGAAATTAAAAATTTATGGCAGCTTTATTGTTTCTCCCAGGTTCCCCTTTCACTGCTGTTTAAGGCAGAATACTTAGGAAGACTTCAGTCTTAAGGCCTTTATAACTGCTCAGTAAAAGAGCCCATGATTCACTGATTTGTTGAAATTGTGAGTAAAATCACAGTCAGATAATCCAGCATCTTCTCCACCTAAACTGCTCCATTAATCTGTCTCTCTCACTGGCTGAGAATTTGTAGAAATATGAACAATTGGAACAACTTTCTCACATTAATTCTCTCACAACTTATTCTCTGGCACACATATGAGTTTGTATCCTATTACAGGTTGTTTATATGGTCACTCCTCAAGTGGGATGTTTGTCTGGAATGGCTGATTAGATTAAGATGCTTAGTTTTCAGAGTTATTTTTGCTATAATGGTCTAACACTGCTAGCTCTCTGTATCTTATAATGGTACTTTTTCGGATATGACTTTTCAGTAACATTAGTAACTTTTGTTAAAATAAACTTTGATGCCACCCGATGGCATTCCAGGGGTCCTTAAGACCTTCTCCCAGACGGAGTGCACATGTATGTGTTGACCAGTTTCACCATCTTTTTTTATGCTTTATGTAGATTGTTAATTTTATATTGCCTTGTAATGTGAGCCACCCAGAGTCAATCTGCAGTCAGGTGGTGCCTAAATTGAACCAACCAACAAATAAATATTACAAATGGCAAATCATGTTAAAAATGGCTTTTCAGCAGTTTACTTTAAACAGCAAATGAAGGTGGGAACATTTGTAAAATTATACTTTCTCTTTCAGAGGAAAGACGGATATACAGGAAGTATATTAATGTAATCTCTTTTCCCTCAATATGCTTTTTTTTTTTTTTTTTGGTATTTGCAATGATCCCCCCCCCCCCCCTCACTTGGGGAAAAGTCATCATCTGCACCATTTGCTCTTTGAAGCAATGCAGTTCAAAACTATGCCACCTTACTGCATCCTGCTTCTCAATATCGCAGATGATTTATTGGGATCACTGATGACAGCGATGTTGTTCAAGAAGGCATTCATTCATGCCACTCTCCGTCTGTACAATCCAGAAGCACTTTTACTGTATGATCTATTGTTTGTGGAGACTGACTGGAATTCAAAAGCTTTCTGGATACTGAGATTGTTGCTTCTATCATTCTTGCAGCAGTGGAGTCTGCAGTTTTCTCTGCAAAAAGGAGGGGTATATGGCAGAGGAGAGCAGCTTCTGACCCCTTACTCTGTTTTCAAAAGGCCTCTGTAAGGGATTCACTCACTTAGGCACCAAGAAAGAGAAAGGAAGAAAAAGAAGTGAATAATGCAGATGTTCAGTGAGTGGAAAATGGTAATAAAGGGGTTACTCCCTTTTTGAGTTTCTGGCCCAGACCTTTCCTGGCTTATAGCCCCCACCTGATTGCTTGAAAGGAGTATAATGTTTAATAGACACCCACTTCCCATTCATCATCACTACCATATGGCTTCTTGAATGACCTAAAGGCAAATTCTAGAGCAGCACATTAAATGTCCATCAGGTTTTATGATTCTTTCAGTTTCATGCTACCAGTTGCCCACAGTTGGTATGCAAAGCCTGAAGACAGCAAGCCTATAACCTCCAAAAATGGCAGGAGTACAATTCTCAGTTTTCCCACCCAGCATGGATAATCCTTCTGGAGGGCATTCGGTTGGAGATGGCTGCTTCACAGAGTTAAACATGCAAGTTTTTGTCTAGCAAGTGTTCTGACCCACTTGACAGAGATGCTCAACTAATGGAATTAAACCAGGTATGCAGGAGGCTAAACTACCCACCCAATGAGATCAACAGACAAATCAATAGAGACAGATCAATTTGCTGGGAGGACCTATTAAAAGACAGACTGAAACAGAACAGAATACCGCTGGTTATCACTTACCACTCAAACCACTTAAACATATTATTAATAAGTTACAGCTCACATTGGACAATGACACTGCACTTTCTCAGGCACTGGGTGGTAGACTCTTACTTGCATATGGACAACCACTCAACCTGAAGCAGATTCTCACAAACAATAAGAAACGACAGGACAATGATGCCAACATTGCCAGATTCTGCAATAAACCTAGATGTCTACTTTGCCCCCACGTCTACACCAACAGCATCATCATAGGCCCCCACAAGTACACACTTTAGAGATACCTTCACATGTTCTTCCTCCAATGTGACACATGACATCATCTTCCAGCAACACCCCTCTGATTCTTCATAAGACAAATGTTATGCATAAGAATCAATGGACACAAATTTGACATCAGAACTAAAAACAAGGACAAAGTAGTATCAGAGTATTTTAACCTTCCAGGACATTCCATGGCAGAGTTCAGACTGACTGTTTTAGAAAAGTAAGACTTTAACCACACCATTGAGTGAGAAATTGTTGAACTTACATACATCAAAATGTTTCAAGCAATCTCAGATCACAACACAATGCGTTTTTAACACATTACAATTGTTAATTAATAAGGTACTTGTAATCTGTCTCATGGAGAGCCACTTTGGTGTAGCAGTTAAGGCATCAAGCTAGAAGCTGGGAGAGCATGAGTTCTAGTCCCGCCTGAGGCACAAAGCCAAATGGGTGACCTTGGGCCAGTCACTCTCTCTCAGCCCTAGAAAGGAGGCAATGGCAAATCACTTCCAAATCCTGCCAAGAAAATTGCAGGGACTTGTCCAGGTAGTTGCCAGGAGTCAAAAACTGATTTGAAGGCACCAACCCCCCCCCCAAACTGCCTCACATGTAAACTGCAAATGCATAACCAACTTATCTTCCCCTCCCTCCCTGCCCCTTACCCCAATTTAAATCCTACATCAGACTAACCACTCTATACATCTGAAGCAAGCCGCAGGTCATAAAAGCTTAGACCTTTTAATAAAATTTGTTAGCTGGAAAAAGTACTACCAGACTCCTATTTTTTGCTACCATGGACTAACATGGTTCTCCTCCTACAACATCCATCCATATCACCCTAAATAAAAGTTCAGGCTGTAACAGAGCAATTGTCTCAGCCATGTGAAAATTTTGATTGAAATGTTACAGTGTAAAGGTAGCAAAGGCCCCAGGCTAGAATCCAGGAGACTGGGTTCTAGTCTCGTTTTAGGCATGAGAAATTGCCTGGGTGACTTTGGGCTAGTCACTCTCTCTCAGCCCAACTCACCTCACAGGGTTGTTGTTGTGGGGAAAATAGGAGGAGGAAGGAGGATTAGGTATATTCACCACCTTGAGTTATTTACAATAATGATGATGATGATGATGATGATGATGATGATGATGATGATGATGGTGGTGGTGGTGGTGGTGGTATAAAAAATCTAAAAAAAAATGTGAAGGTATTGGACTAGAACTGGGCAGATCAACATTACAGGCCATCTTTAGCCATGGAACCTTATGGGGTGACTTTGGCCCAGTCACTTGTTCTCAGCCCAACATCAGAGGGTTGCTGTTCTAGGAAAAATCGGGGGTGGGTGGGAAGAATGCTATAAGTGTTGCTTTGAATTTCCAGAAGAAAGGTGGGATAGAAATGTAATTAAGCATGTTTAATAAAGTTCATGGAATGGAATCTTCTATAGCCTCTAAAGAACTGTGATTTCATGCAGTAGGAAGCAGACACTTCCTTTAAACTAATCTCAGATCAGATAATGTCAGCAGCTTTAAAATGAAATGAAATGGGTGCAAATTTTATACTGAAAATAAAGTTATATTTGGCAGTACATCAGGCCTTTGCCAGAAATGTCCAGTCTTTTCTTTCACAAAACAACTCTTTTCTTTTACAAAACAACTCGGGCATAAAGAATTGGAAACCACTGCCTACAGCACAAGAAGATTTGTCTCTATATCTGAACATTAGAAGGAATCATAGGCATCTTATCCGGCACAAAAGCTTGTGCCTTTTAACAAAATGTGTTAGTCTGAAAAGGTGCTCCCAGATTCCTTCTGGCTCTTAGCTACCATAGACTAACATGGCTCTGCTCTTACAATCTCTGTATTCGAGTTGCACACACACATACACACACACGGTTTCCTGGCGGTCTGAAGTGCAATTTAATCGAAGTTACAGAACAAAAGAGAGCCCCACAGCGATCACGTTGCATCACGAAGCACCTCACACACTACTGTAGGGTCGACACCGTTCACAGGAAAATGAATATTTGATCAGAATCGATTGCTTCCTGAACTGAATTTCGAAGACTCAGACACCCGCACCGCCGCTTCCTTCCTGCCACGGAGGGCCGTAATCGAATTCCGTCCAGAGCCCCCAGGCCTGCCTAGGCGTGGCTCAGCTCTGCGCTTTTCATCTCGCCTCGCCACTCCCCCTCCCCTCGCCGCTGCTTCTCTCCCTCCCTTCTTCCCACCGCCCCCCCCGCAAGCCCAATGAGGTCAGCGCCGGAATAAAACCGCTGCAGTTTTCCGAGAAGCCCTGACTCCGCTTGGTGCTCCGCGCATCCCTGGGTGGCTGCCACGAAGTCGGGCAGGGTGAGTAGCGCCGAGCGAGGAGAAAGGCCGTCGCATCGCTGCTGAGCGAGGCGAAAAGCCGAACAAGTTTTGGAGTCTTTTAGAGTGAGCGAGAAAGTGGTCCTTTGGCCCTGCACGCGCAGTTCGAGATGAAAAGAAAGCGAAGGGCGTTGATTGATTGATTGATTGATTGATTGATTAAGAAAAAAAAAAGACTTTGCAAAGCGATTAACGATGGGACGCAAATAACATTAACAGATTCTGGTGTGGGGGGTGATGGAGAGGATGCCTCGTTCTAGCCAGCGCGACGCGACCTTCCTCTCTTTTGTTTCTCCTCTTCTCCTCCCCCACTCCTGGCAACTGTTTTCAGCGGGGAAATGGGCAGCGTCGCGACGTTCCGCCGCTTCTTTGATCCCCACGTGACGAGCTCCCGGGAGACCAATGCGGAGTTGCGAGGAGGGGAGGCCGCGGAGGAGTCTTACCGTTAGGTCTCGGTTGGATACAGTGTCTGTAATTGTTACGACACAGTGTAGGGTGCGAGCGCCGTTTGCCCGGATGGATGAACAGCCTGTGCTTGTAAGGAAGCCGCGCAGGGCTCCCTCAGTGGATGTCCTTGAGAGCCGGCGCTGGCTGAACCTGGCGGTGCGCTGAGCGACCGCGGGAAGACGGTACCGTGGAGGGTTCGCGGTAGATCAGTTGCTGTAAGGGTTGGTATATTGCGAAAACGGTCGTCACGAAGGAGGGGTGGCGTTCAGAGAACCCCTGAGCCTTAAGTATAATATCGGTCGTTTTCCTTTTGTTTTAAATGTCTGCAAAGGCTTTCCCGTAAAACTTGGACGTTCAGATTTTAAAGTACTTGAAAAACATAGAGTGAAAGTCAGAGCTGTCTAGGTAGACTTTTAAGTGTGAGCTCTACAGCTTGTCTGCAAATAAATAAAGACAATTGAGAAGTGCAAAGCTTTTTGTCCCAAATAGACTTATTTGCCCGCTACTGAACTCAGAAGAATTATTGTTTATCTTGTCCATTTCATGATTTGTGTGTGTGTGTGTGTGTTAAAATTGGGATTCTGGAGTATTGAATATTCTCGTTTTTAATTTCTCTCATCCTTTGATAACTATTACCCGCATTGTAAGATATTGCTATTAGTGCACTTTTAAAATACTTAGTATTAGAATTTTGCAAGCCAGTTATTATAATCTTTGCAGCAGTGGCACACAAATGGACAGTGTCTCATTCTGATATACTTTAGTTCATAACTTGTTGTAAATTGTTAGGCTCTGAAGATAGCTTATACATGAAAAGATTAACTAGATAAGCAATGTGCATGTACTTATACAATTTGTAAAGTAATGGTGACTTTAATATAGTAAATGTAATGCTTCAGTGACTGGGTAAAGATTATTATTGTGCCAAACATATTATGGCATCAGATATGTGGTCTGATTCTTGTTATTTGACAGGATGATGCAGGTTTCCAAACTAATGTTTGGGTCCAGTTGAGTGGAATCCCCTTTTGGTTGTTTACAATTTTATATTTTATATATTGGTTTGGTTTTTTTAATTTATGTATATTGAGGGAGATGTTATTGTTTCTTGCTGTACACTACCCAGAGTTACATTGGGCGGCCCTATAAATCCAAGAAATAAAATAAAATAAAAATTGGCTAAGAGAGGTCACCTTGAGAAAGTTTTAAGAACTGTATGCTCTCTTTTTTATATTTAATTGAACAAAACCACTTTGGGAATCTATTTGTGCTATGTAAACTATTACTTCTATGCAAATACAAATAGAAGAAAAATCCTCCTTCATCACAGTTTAGTAATTAGATCAGTCTTCTCTAACCTGATGCCTTCCGGATGTATTGAAATACAATTCCCAGAATCTCTAGCCAGAAGTGATCAGCTAGGTAGAACAATGAGGACAAGACTCTAAAAATATCTGGAGAACATCAGGCTAGGGAAGGTGTGGTTCATGCATTGTTACTGTGTTCATGCATTGATACAAACAATGATGCCATGTGTGAAACTTTTTTCATACTTTTTCTTTATCTTAGTGTTCATGTGAAGTGGAGTGAAACAGAAGTTAGGTTTACAAACAGATGTATATGCAAATTTAGCTAAGCCTTACACATCAAAGCATCCTTAACCCTGTTCAAGAATGAAGATTGTTTAATATTTCACACCCTTGTTTTTAGCACTTGGAAAGAAAGATTTGGCTGGTATGATTCTATTCTAAAGTAAATTGACAGTTTTACACAGCTAACAACAAAATGAGAACTTGAGTTAGATGAAGGCTACAATGTTATATTCACTTTGCTTTGTAATTAAGGCTATTGAATTCATTAGGACTTGCTTCTGACTGAAGTGGCTTAATGTTGCTTTTGACTTTAACATTGATAGCTTGAGGATGTACCCACTGAAAGGAATTTATTCAACTTCTTCCTCCTTTTACTATTATTCTTATTTAAATAAATTTAAGTGGGGGTTTTTTGGTCAAGATTATTTGAATTTCCATTGTCCCTGAGTACCCCTAAATAATATTCATAATATTAGCAGTTTGTTAGGAAGTATAGGTACAACATGGGAAGAGGGTGGGGGAAACCTGCCTCTCCACTCTTTAAAAGCCAGCATTAGAGTTATAATGTATATGTGGAATTAGAGTTTTCTAATAGATCTCTTATCGATTTGTTTTACAGGATCTTAAGTATGGGTTGTTTTAGGCCTCATCGTAGGTTTTTCCTCCCGGTTCGGAGAGACTGCTTTTAACTACGTTGGACCTTGTAGGCACAGTCTGATCTATTTTGAAACTACTGAATGGATCCATCCTCATGGACCTGTGGAAATTCTTTGGAACCTGTGGTTTGTAGAAGTAGCACTTTAAGAGAAGTAGCTTCAGCTAGAGGATTCAGTCCATTCGCATGAGAAAAGAACTACAGCTTTGGCAATGCTTGTTGCTACAGGGATTTCAAAGCAAGCTTCCAGTCAATGCCTGCATCCTTTACATTTAAGACTCTGAGCTAACCTCATGGAGCAATTTCAAACTCCACCCCCTTTGTTACAGGCACATTGTTCTCCAAGTGGTGAATAGGCTTGCTTTGTGTTGGGTGGCAGGGCTGTTGACAAGGCTTCTGTGTGTGCCTCGCTCACCAGCTGAAGGAAGGAGGGAGGGTAGGAAGACAATGATCCAGAAAGGGCTGAATATTTCAGCAACACCTCTGAGACAGCCATGAGCCAGCCGCCTAGCGGAGGTGGTGCTGCAACTCGTCTGCTTCCAGAGGGCAGCAGCAGTCGAAATAAGCAACAGCGTGCATTCTCTCCGAGCAGACCCAAGGAGTCTCTTGTCCGCCAGCCCTTGCCAGCTGCTAATACATCCCGCTTCACAGCAGCAGCAGCAGCAGCTCCTGCCTTGAAAGCAAGCTCTGCCCGGCAGCAGCTACTGCAGCAGCCGCCAGCAGGGCAGAAAACCAGCCGGGTGAAGGGCGGAGGAGCAGAAGGAGACAAAGTGCCCCAGCAGGCTACGCCAGCAAGGAGCACAGCGCCGTTGGGAACTGTCCATGCTGGAGATGGTGCTGAAGCGCAGCCTGCCTCATTCCTAGTCTCAGCGGGAGGGTGCCCCAGACCAAATCCAGGGCCTGCAGTGGAAGCACGAGAGGCACCTCCCAAAGACGCTGAGCTCACAACTCCTAGAGCTGGGGAGCAGCAGCTTGTCTCTGGTGGGAAGGTGGAAAGGGTGGGCAGTTTTGTGCTTTCTCAGCTGCCATCCAAGAGCTGGAACCGGGGTAAAACAAGCAAGCCTTTGCAAAAGAGTACGGGGGAGGCAACTTCAGCTTCTTTGTCTTCTTGCAGTTCAGGGAAAGGCCAGGCTCTATCAATGAGCAATGGCAACTACTGGAAAGAAGGATGTCTACAAAGTGAGCTCATCCAGTTCCATCTCAGGAAAGGGTTAGCAGCAACCCAGATGCAAAACAAAGGTAACAACCAGGCTAATGGCAATGTGGGCACTTTGCCCTCCTCAACATCCTCATCCATAGTATTGCCAGGAACTGAAGGTAGCAATGGCCTTGGTGGAACTCTGGAAGTCAACTTGACCCAGGACTCGCAGCAGGAGCTGCAGGAGGAAATGGAGAAACTGGAGGAGGAGAATGAAAACCTCAAGGTGAGCAAAAGATACAAAAGGGAAGGAATAATGGGGGTGTGCCTCAGTTCCAGTGTATAAGTGCACATGCTGGTGGTATTTTAGTCTGTTCCACAAAAGAAAGGAGAAGGAATGCTAATGGTGAACTCTGCTTTGAGGAGACCAAGTTGGCTGTCAAAATATCTATTGCTTTGTCTTCCTGGTTTAAGAAAAGGGTGGGGGGAGTGCATAAATCCTTGGCCATAATCTTTGGCAAAAATACTTCTCTCCTCAGGGAGGGTTTTTCTTACGTTTCACCTTATATCCTAGAGCAGTGTTTCTCAACCTTAGCAACTTTAAGATATGTGGACTTCAACTCCCCAAATTCCCCATGCTGGCTGGGGAATTCTGGGAGTTGAAGTCCACATATCTTAAAGTTGCTAAGGTTGAGAAACACTGTCCTAGAGGATAACCTCTGATTTGTCTTTCCTGTTGTACCTAAGTTCTGCAGTTATCTAAGTTAATATGTGGTCCTGTCCAGCAAACTGACAAAGTAAAGGAGTTAAGAACTGAGTGATAAATAATCATCTGTGACTTCCCATAAATTGAGTTTCACAAAATAAAGGCAAGATATAAATCTAATAAATCAATCAATAAATAAAGATAATGATTTCATTGGGGTTAGGGTTGGACTAGAAGTAAATACAACATGTACTTTTAATAATTACTTTTTTATCTATGTACTTCAAAAGTTCTCGGACTTTGTGGTATAGCAACTGCCATCTATGGCTTGCTCAGGCAAACTGAGGATCAAAAACCAGAATGGGTTTTGACAGTTCTTCTGCTTTGTTTGCTTTTTAAAGAATTTATGACCACCCTCTAAATTACTCTTGATACTCTGGGTGGTCCCAACCCAGTTTGAGAATCCCTGAGTTGCAGACATTTTAGAAATTATTATTTTCAAAATAAATGTTCTAGGAATATTGCATCTGTAATAGAAAAAAAAAACTTGTACATAGTTGAATATGACTTGCCTGATGTTCACTCCCTACTTCATGCTTCTCAGGCACCACAGAACATATGTGGCTGACGTATTGTGGGAATTATCCTGGCTTATGAAGCAGTTCCATTGTGCTGCATGTACACATGCTTTCTTTACATGTCTTCTCTTGGCCAATTCAAGGAATATTTAAAATATAAATGGATCAATTGTTAATTTCAGATCATAACTTTTTTCTTCTACCATCTATCATACCTGCAAGGATAAGGAAGCCAGGTGGGAAGCCCTATGCTTCTCTTTGTCTATTTTTGTGATTTTTCTAAATAGATTATTTATTAGTACATGTGTTGCCATTTGAAAGATAACAACACAGTTATATAAGAACTATGGGTAAATTACCATATCTTGTGTTCCTTATCAATGTGACCTGATGTAATTTTGTGTTTTTCTTCTGAATGTGTGTCAGAATGAAATAAATGAACTTAGAACTGAAATGGATGAGATGAGGGACAGCTTTTTTGAAGAGGACGCTTGCCAGCTTCAGGAAGTGCGTCATGAGTTGGAGAGAGCCAACAAGAACTGCAGAATTCTTCAGTATCGTCTTCGAAAAGCAGAGCGGAAGAAGCTCCGCTATGCACAGACTGGGGAAATTGATGGAGAACTTCTCCGTAGCTTGGAACAGGATTTAAAGGTAATTTGGGGCCAGAAGATGGGAAAGTAGTGAGAAGAACAATCAGGTTGTGATACCGTTGGTTGTCCTAACCTTTTGAGGGAAGGCAAAGGTAGCTTGAGCTGCCTTGTGGTTTTGACAACTGGAATGTAATGACCTAAGTCAGAGGTAAGCAAACTGGTGCTCTCTTGGCATTTTGGACATTTCTCATCAATCTGAGCCAACATGATTTGTTGATTGTGAGAGTCATTGTCCAAAATTTCTAGCAGTCATCAGAATGACATGTCCCTCATGTAGATCCTAACCCCCAATGCTCAATTTTAATATTTTTTTTCCTATTCAATTATTTAGAAGTATCCAGTCACTAGGGAGTCACTAGAGATCACATTCCAGGTGATTTACATTCCATTGATTGACAGATGTTTCACTGACCTCTGTATAAAATTACCACCTTAGGCCTTTTTTATTTTATTTTATTATTTTATTTTATTGCAAACATATCTAGAGGACAAATGCCACAGATCATTTTTTTGTCTTTCAATTGAAACTGGAAAATGCATATAACATCCCCGTTAATGTATAATCTCAGTGTAGGTGTAAAGATCTTCAGATGGATCTCTCTGAAACGAAGATAAATAGTTGCAAAAACAAAAGCATGGTTTAGGTCTGGGAAATAAAAGTATAATAAAGAAGCTCAGACCAACTCCATCCTAATCCAATGAGGTATAAGAGGGAGGGAAGGGAAAACACAATCTGGCTTTCAAGATTCTATTACTATGGCCTACATCAATGAAGTATAGTTCCAGTTAACCTTGTGGAGTCTATTTCCTGACCTGACCTACCTTGAAGGGCTGACAGTAGGAGACAAATAACTTACCCTGGTAGCATGATATATTATCTTCTGTTTTATCATATCTTGTGATTATATAATGAGTGACTATGTTATGGGAGATCTTATGGTGGCACTTACCCTGTTTATTAAGAGTTCATAGATATAAGAATGGATCAATCGTTGTTGCTTTCCAATAAATAATAAGGCTGCTTCCAACCAGTCCTTTTTCCTTTGAGATGTACTATCTAGAAAAAAGGATATTAAAGCCACAAATTTTTGCACTCCAACTTGGGAGAAAGAACTATTAAAAGTGAGGTTTATGTGGCATTTGGCTGCACTATAAATAAAACAAATTAATTACTTAATGTTTGAGCTGGTAGCCAGACTGTAATAGAAGAGTTGCTTCTATTAAAGTAAGGGTTAAAGTATGAAATATAATTGGATTGTTTTATAATAACACAAGTTTTTATTTTTAATAACAGCTAAAGTAAAAATAGGTTCAACAGTTAACTAAATATTTTAAACCACTGTGGTTTTGGCTTTCCTAGACTTACCAATGAAAATGTCTCCTTATCATTTACTGTACATAGTTGATTCAATTTTTGCCCAACTTTCCCTCCCTAGGGTTGTAATGAGGGCTGACATATAAGAAAATGCAACCCCCCCCCCAATTTAATGATAATGCTTATCATTTTCATTTTCCCATAATGCCTTGGGGATCCTGATGGAGCAGTGGAGCCACGCCTGGGTACCTTCCAGATGTGTGAATGTCCATACTGGTTGGAAAATTCTGAGATTTGAAGTCTACACCTCTGGACTGGGAAAGGCTGCTGTGGGTGTATTATATCAGGATTCAAGAGAAATTGTGATTGATACCAGCAGTGATTCTTAGCTAGGGGGGTGGGGGTGAGGGGGTGGAGAGCAGGGAGACGCAGAGAATAGTTCTTCAAACAGCTTGAATAATTCACCACTGCTCAATACTTGAGACCTGGC
Source organism: Python bivittatus (assembly GCF_059951505.1). Lineage (NCBI taxonomy): Eukaryota > Metazoa > Chordata > Lepidosauria > Squamata > Pythonidae > Python > Python bivittatus. The sequence continues at coordinate 67,192,842 of NW_028277030.1, read as the reverse complement.
ATGAAAGTGTTAACTGGGTCATCATTGATCAGCCAGTGTCTTTAATAGGCCAATTAAAATATATTATCAGTATGTTAACTTGAATGGTAAGGATATCATTCCAATGAGAAAAATCACACATAAGACTTCCCAGCCTTCAAGCCAGTTTTTGGTTGGATTGGGCCCACGATTCTAGTGCTCAAAGAATTAGTCTTTGATTGGGAGTTCTATCCATCATATTATTGCTGAGTATTAGAATAGTTCACATTGTCTGGAAATCCTCAAGAGTAAGCTGGAGTGCCTGAAGTAACCCTAATCACACTCATTTTCTTATTAGGAAGAACAGTTTATTCAGTATTTAATGGAAGTTGTTACAACACACCTCTAAACTCTCATGAGCATAGTAAGCTCTACTATAAAAGTTATTTTCCTGTTTGAAAATGTCAAGTGTCCTTCTATGTAGGTTGCAAAAGATGTTTCCGTAAGACTTCACCATGAGTTGGAAAATGTGGAAGAAAAACGCTCCACCACAGAAGATGAAAATGAAAAGTTAAGGCAGCAGCTGATAGAAGCTGAGATTGCTAAACACGCTCTCCAGAATGAATTTGACAAGATGAAGGAGGTCAGTGCCAAGCAGCTCTTCAGGAGGGGGCCAGGCAGAATTGGCTGAGGAGGGATATAATAATAATATGTTACGTTACATTATGTTACGTTAATAAGTAAGGGGTATAATACACTAGTTCCCTGTGTCTCCTCCCTCTTCTCTGACTACACTGGTTAGGACTGCTCTGTGGGTAAAAAGCAGTTTTGCTTTTCAGACTGGTTTGAAAATCCATTTATTGCTTTATCATGGTAAACAACCTGCAGATCTGGGAGATGATTATTTCAGATTATTTTTATTTTGATCTCTTTATTGAGTAGAACTGGTTTGAAGGCAGTACCTGACTCAGCATGGATATTTGGTATATTTGTGAACTGTTTTTAATTTTCAGAGTGTTCCTTGATATTGCATTTAGATCAATAAGAAAAAGGATATTATATTATATTAATTTAATTACTTTGTCCTGATGGTGTTCCAGAATAACCATCTGTGGATGAGGAACACAAACATGTTATTTAAAAAAATCTGGAAATTCTCATGTGGCTTGAATGGTGGTTTAATAAACTTGGATAGCATGCATTTAGTAAAATATTTGCTTAATTTGTTCTTTCTTTTATATCAGTCCATGAAAAGAAGAGGAAGCAAAGATTTGCAGAAATCAGAAAAAAGGTCACAGCAGATGCCTGCTGAGGTGATATAGAATATTTTTCTTGGTCCCATGGAGTTCTGGTCTCTACATTTTTTAAATTTTATGTCTGAAATATTATCCTGTATGACTATTTTAGTGATGGAATACATGATTGTAAACTTTTCCTTAGTCAACAGTGTGAAAACCAGGGCTCTTTTTATGAAACTCATTTACCAGACTAGGATCCAAATGATTATGTCTCTGTAGATGGCAAAGAATGCAACTTAACACTTGAATCACACTCTTTGTTGCAAGTATGGAAATCACATCTGTTACATCATGACACCCTCTCAAACCCCCATGTTATGCCTCCAATGTGTCTTGTGTTTCATGGTTAAATGCAGAGGAGTTCTGGTCTCTACATTTTTAAATTTTATGTCTGAAATATTATCCTGATCAATACTTCCACTACTGTATTACCTGAAAAGATGTCACCAGCCTTGTTCCTATGATAGCATCCTTTGTCTTAATGATGCCAGAAGACAAACTCTCTTTCTTGAGGGCTGAACTGTTCCTAATGGCTAAACCTCAAGGCTCCTTCACACATTACATTTTTAAAGTTGCTCTTCTTCCATTTGAAATGTAATGCATGAATGCAACAAATCCAAGCAGATGTGTAATACAGATAGCTCCTGTTCATTGAACGAAAATAAATGAAGTTTCCTTTGACTTAAAATCACCTGGTGATTTCACAGGCACATCCATGTAGGTTTTTTGTCAATTATGTGGAAGTGGTTTGTCATTTCCTTCTTCTGGGATGTGTTTTTCAACTTCCCAATCTAGTTTACAGCCTTGGGATTTCCTAGTGGTCTCCTATCCAAGTAATACTCAGATCAGACCCTGCTTAGCTTTGGAGCCAGACAAAAAGAGCCAGGTGTTGCCACCTGCTGAAACATTGATTGGCAAGTATAATAGGGGTAATAACTTGTCATAGAAATGTTACTATGACTTGTTTCTTTGTTTCATTTTGCTGAGCATCATTTCACACTGATTGCCTTGGCTTTGAAGTGTCATATTTCTAATGTATCTGATCCTGAAGAAATTTAATGACAGATTTTGCATTACAAGTTTTGCACAAATATGTGACCTTTGCAAAAAGGCTTCAAGTTTTCTCTCCCTTAAAAATCGTGGGGAAATTCCAGCGAAGTTTGTTGGGGCAGGTATTTTATATATTGATGTTTTATTCTGCTGAATTATCAGTTGGCATCACTATGTGTATGTAATATAATTAGGGAATATTCTTTCTCTGTCTAAGGAGGACAGTGAAGATCTAAAATGCCAGTTGCAGTTTGTCAAAGAGGAGGCTGCTCTAATGAGGAAAAAATTAGCCAAAGTTGACAAGGAAAAGGACAGATTTGAGCACGATCTGCAGAAGTATCGGTCATTTTATGGTGATCTAGACAGTCCCCTACCAAAAGGGGAAGCAGGAGGCCCGCCTACCACAAGAGAAGCAGAACTCAAGCTCCGTCTGAGGTTAGTAGAGGAAGAAGCCAATATCCTCGGAAGGAAAATAGTGGAACTGGAAGTAGAAAACAGAGGGCTGAAAGCAGAGCTTGATGACTTAAGAGGAGATGATTTCTCAGGAGCAGCCAACCCCCTCATGGGGGATCAGAATGAATCTCTCTCAGAGTTACGGCAGCATCTGCAGTTAGTTGAAGATGAGACTGAATTATTGAGGAGGAACTTAGCTGATGCAGAAGAACAAAACAAACGTGTCACGGCAGAGCTGAACAAATACAAATACAAGACTGGAGCTCATGATAGTTCAAGACACCACGATAGTCCCAAGACAGAAACACTTCAGGAAGAACTGAAGGTTGCCCGAATGCAAATTAATGAACTCAGTGGCAAAGTCATGCAGCTGCAATATGAGAACAGGATACTGATGTCCAACATGCAGCGCTATGATTTGGCCTCTCATTTGGGGATCCGAGGGAGTCCCAGGGACAGCGATGCTGAAAGTGAGGCAGGGAAGAAAGAAAGTGATGAGGATTCTCGTCCCCCCCACCGCAAAAGAGAAGGGCCCATTGGTGGGGAAAGTGACTCAGAGGAGGTCCGCAACATCCGTTGCTTGACCCCCACAAGATCCTTCTATCCAACATCAGTAGGATGGCAGAAAAGCTTTACTGACCGGCAGCAAACCAAGGACATCCGCTGTGAAGCAGAACGCCTGAGCAAGACCATAGACCGCTTGATTTCTGACACCAGCACTATCATAACTGAGGCAAGAATTTATGTGGCAAATGGGGACCTGTTTGGACCTCTGGATCGTGAAGATGATGGAAGTAGGATACGGGAACATGAACTTCTTTATCGGATCAATGCCCAGATGAAGGCATTTAGGAAAGAGCTACAGGCCTTTATTGACAGGCTAGAAGTTCCAAAGTCTTCAGATGATCGAAGTACAGATGAACCTTTGTCAGTGAGTCAGGTAGATTTTTATTTAGTAAAGCCACTGAGGAAAAAGAGTTTGAGTCCAAGATAAGGGGTGGGTACTTAAGCTAATTTCTTGTGGTTATGTGAGATGAAGAGGACATCGTTTAATTTCTATGACGATTTAAATTTCCCAGATTGTTGAACCCAATATTGGGTTCTTAGGGTTCGTACAGGTCTAACATAAAAGGAAGACATTACTGGATACTTAACTAATAAGAGCTCTCTGGGTTGGTTAAAAAGTTGATTAATAGATAGTCATCTGTCTAGTTTTTTTTTCATTCACCCATATTAATAGGTTTATAAAACTTATATAGCTAGGAAAAAAGACACATAGCTAAAAATCCTAATTTAAAAAGTAAAATATACAATAAATAACACGGGAAAGATAAAATATAGAAAAGCCACTATCCCAACATAATGTGACACACTTAAAATTTACAAATGAAACTAAAATGTTTAATTCTGAAATACCAGCTGCCTGGGAAAATGCCTTAACTTGACTCTGAAATAGCCGAGTGGGTGTTGGGTGAATCTCCTAACGGAGGGCCTTCTGCCAACAGAGCGCTATAATTTCAGAAGACTTTGTAGCAACTTATCTTATGTTCTTTGGCTGGGACTCCAGGGCAAAGACCTGGGAGGATGAGGGTGATGATGACAGCGATGTTGGTGGTGGGACCTCAGGCTTATTTCCAAGATTCCCTTCCTGCCCTTCTTATTTTGGTACCCCTTTTAGAATGGGTTGCTTCCCTCCCTTTTTCTGTGGCTAAGAGAGGGAAGAGGAGAGCTGGGAGAGGGAGGAACTGTAGCCAGGGCCTGCCTGCCTGCCTGCTGCCCTGTCAATCTTTATTTTGGCAAATAAGCAAAACTAGGAATGATGAGAAAAAGCAAAACTGGCAGCTTGCAACTGTTTGAGTCAATCCACTTTTTAATATTCAGTCAATTCTATTTATAGCCCACCCTTTAGTTCTGGGATGGGCAACCAGACTAGGAAGCCTCAAAAATATCCCAAAACAAGGCAGGGGTGAACCACTCGTATATTGTTGCCAAGAAAATAACATGTCTATGTAGTTCAGGAGTAGCTCTTGACTCAAGGGAAACTTTGCCTTCCTATAATTTCCAGGACAAATAACTATATTAAAGCCATCAAAATATAAAATATCACTTCACAAAAACCATCAAGAGTAGCCCTTTTTCATGCCCCCATATAGTTATTGCAAACAAAGTGGATGAAACCATAAAATAGCTCTGAGAAAGGCTAACCAAAAAAGAATAGAAAACAACCTAATTTTTTAACTTTAAATTTTGCTGTCATTTTAGAATCATGTAGCTGTGGCTAGCTTCAAGGTGAGCATGTGCATGCCTATGAATACATGTCTATTTTTCAGGAAAGAAAAGGAATGATACTGCTTGTTTTAAGATTCTGTCCTACTAAATGTTCAGTGGCACATTTAGGTCCTGACTGGGAACACTGATCCAAGAGTACGTTCCAGAAATCAGCTAATGCACTTAACAGTTGGATAGGACTGCAACAGCAGTGCACCATTTTGGGGGGGGGGGGACCCTAGACATATAAGTGGCAAGCAGCTAAACCAATCAGAGGCTGCCTGGATAGATTCATATCCAATGAGCACTGCACCAAGGTTAGGCCCACTGCTGTACTCTTCAAGGCAGCATCTGATTGTTTGTCTGTCACTTGTATTTCCCAGGAAAGCCTGGCTTTTTCTTTTTCTTTTGAAATGAAACATGGCACACAGCATCAGAAAAAGCAAAGCTGGGCTAGGAGGTGGGAAGAGGCAAGCAATCCTGGTGGGCAAATTGTTAGATATTACAGGAGAATATTACAACAGACAGGGAGTGAAGATTCCCTCAGATTCTTTTGCACCAGCATTTGGATCTCATATATACAATTTTCACAAGACTAGATGGAAACTGTTGATGTTTTTTTCCTCTTGAAAAGTCAAGTTTGCTGTTTCATTAATGTAGCATTATCTTGTCTTTGTATTTACTTTTCCCAGATGTTCCAGCCTATCATTTTACTTATTCTCATCCTTGTCTTGTTTTCATCCCTTTCTTACACTACAATATTTAAACTTGTCTTCCTTTTCACATTGTTCTTTGTGCTATAGACATTTTTTAATTGTTTTACCATTCATTATAGAGTTATTTTCAGTTTGTTTTATGTTGTCCATCTTCCCAAGCTACGAAGTTCAAGAGCTATAGTTTCTGTAGTATAATCACTGCTATAAAAACACTGAAGACTGTTCGATAGGAAGAAGAGAAACCAACCACCTTTACATGCCAAAATGCAGATGTTGCAAGCAGCCCAAACCAAAAGATCTCCACAATCGAATCTGAACACTGTCATCCAAATAGCTAGGTAAGCAAGTAAAATCTTTTGCTGCAGAATGTGTATGCTTCAGTCATGTGCATCTTAGATACGTGTGTGTGATGCTGCAATACATGGGATCAGGTGGGATGGCAAGATGAAGGGGAGCTATTCTTCCCCATGTATGATTGTTAACTTTGGGAAGATGGATATCCACATAGGAGTAGAACACAAGCATGCTCAGCCCCCCTTTGTTTTCTTGAGCATCAGCTCATTCTACGCCAGAGACTCTTTTTATATCCATAATTAATGAAATGGTCTGGGTTTTGTCACAAAACCCGTTTAGCTTCTTCGTGCATGGAACTTGCCTTTACATCAGACTGTGCGCTAAGCAAGAGAACTCTTAATTATAGTTTAGTTTGGCAACAACCCCATGCAACTTGTACTTTTAGTGATTTCTGTGTGCCAGCAGGAAAACAAAATAAAACAAAAAAGTAATAGAAAAAACTTGTATCAATTCTGAACCAAAAGGCTTTTCCCCCCCCTTCCCCCTTATTCCTATGATTAGGAATAATGAGTAGGAGGTCTGTTTAAGAATTGCTGACCAAAATGAATAACAATTTAAAATATTGATAAAATTATGCTGACAATAAGATGGTGGGTTTTGTCCACTCATCTACACTTATCTACACTCTACACTCACTTCAACTTTCTTAAAGGTGGAAGAAAGTTGAGATGAGTGTAGAGACCAAATTATGTAAGCATATGTGGGTGTGTGCTAAGGCAGAATAGGCCCTTGACAAAGAAATCAGTCATGCCATGCAAACTGACAGCAAGGACATTGAGTAGAATAAACTATATGGAACTCAGTGGCTAACCAAACTGAGCAGGTCCTTCCTGCATTTTTGAATACAGACTGAAACATGAACAGAGTGTGGTAATAATAATGGTAGTAGTAATAGTAATAATACTTCATTCAGTCAACAGACCAAACTAAATCCCCAGTAATTAAACCACCAGCAGCAGAGACCTATTTTCCAGGCAAGCAGGCAGGCAGACAATTAAAGTTGGTCACTGTCACTCTCACCCTGTTCTGTCTGTGTAGTCTACTGATCTCACATGTTGCATGTCTGTGCTGTTCAGCCTCAAAGCCAGCCAATCCTATACAGCCCAGCAGGAACACAAAAACATCATCCAGTGCCATGTGCAGGTGGGATTGCAAAGGATCACTCAAAAGTGCTTCTGGGCATTGTTGCTGGTAACACACTGACTTATCTTTTGAATATCGATTTCAACTCAACATTCAGACCAGCAGAGCATGGTTTTCTGTCTGTCTGTCTATCTATCTATCATTGAACCACCAGCAGCAGAGACCTATTTTCCAGGCAGGCAGGCAGGCAATGAAACAAAATATGAATCTATCAGAATAAAGAGAAAAAGCATAAAATAATAATGAAGAAACAAAGAAAACAATCAGCAAAAGCAACAAAACTATTCTGGAGTGGGCAGCCATAACAAATCTAATAAAGTAATATACATAAGGGCTTCCTACATAATGTTTTGCATAACAGTTTCAATAAAGTATGACCATATTTCATTGTAGTGGTCCATACATAATCTGTCTCTAAAAGCAACTCATTTATAAGTCACAAATAACATTCGGTTTTCAATCCACTGAGTAATTGTGGCCATAAGTGTGTCTTTCCAATTTGAAGGACTAGTCTGTTAGCAAAAGAAAGACCACAAAGAATCCATTTCTATTGTCCAAATGTCAATTTTCATGTAATAGGTATGCAGTTTAAAAGAATATGGACATTCCAAAATATTAAACTTTATCTCAAAGACAAGTGAATATATCTAATTCCTTCTTCCTACAGTGCAACAACTTTAGAACATTGCAAAAATGTGTTTTAACAAAGCATTGTTCTTGTTGCATCTCCCAAAACATTTGCTAATTCCTTTTCTGTACAAGTGCAATGGGGTCCAATAAACTTGAAATGCTATTTTTTGTTGAATAATTGAAGATCTGTTAGAAAGCCAGCTTGATATAGTTTGCTAGAAATAAGGAGACCTTGACTTTTAGGCACAAAGCCAGCAGGGTGACCTTGGGCCAGTCACTCTCTTTCAGCCCTAGGAAGAAGGCAAGGGCAAACCACTTTTGATAAATGTTGCCAGAAAAACTACATGGATTTATCCAGGTAGCTTCCAGGAATCCTAACTGACTTGAAGGCACACCCCCCCCGCAAAAATTGAGATGTTTGTTATTGAGATTAAAACCATTTCCTAATTTGTAGATAAAATGTGGTTCTCCAATTCCTTGTTCCATTTAGTCTTTAAAACGAGCATTTCAAATTGATTATTGATAACAGTTGTTTACTAAGATTAATTGTGGACTTTTTCATCTCTGGGATTTAGTGATCCCTTCTAGTAATATACTGTGTCTCTGAAGCTGAAAATGTTGCTGCTCCAAATTGAGACATCAATAAATGTAGTTCTAAATACTGCCATTGGGTGGCAACAGACAAACGGTATTTATCTTTTAACATAGAAAATGATAACTCGTCATTATCACCTACTAGTTGATCTAAAGTAAAAGTTCCATTGTCTATCCAAATCTCCCATATAACAGGTTTTAAAAATTATTCTTACCAATTTTAAGAACTGGATTATTTCTTCACATTAATTTTGCATAAGAAAAAGGATCATAATGCAGTTTTCCAGAAATAATATATCACAATGTTCAAGTCAGTATGATAGTAAGAGATATATCTGACCTATGACATTTTGAACCCCAAATAGTGCTAAATATGAATATTCCAAACATGCTTAGGAAGGAAAATTTTATACTAAGTGAAGCCTAGAATTTGGTACTAGTTGAAAAGTATGCATAGTGATATAAATCAAGATTCAGAAACCCAAATCCCCACATAGTTTTCTATCATAAGAAGTTCTATAACTTCCTTTATTGTTATTTTAGCACTATCAGATTTCAGTAATGATCTAATTGAGAGCAATTACCCAGAAAGTATGTCTGAGTCACTATTGTGTTTTTTGACCGGAAGTTCTCCATACAACTCCTTAGCAGTTGCTGACAGAGTTGAAGGCTGCAGTGCATAAAATGTAGAAACTACTTTATTCAGGCCTTCAGATCCATGTTTTACCTGAAGGAGTGTTATACCCAGTGTCAATTCATTGACACATTCATTCTGAATTGATCCTCTGGAGATGTTGATCTTTGATCCCCACAGAGGTTATCATGAAACTTCTTCACTTGTGAAGTACATTGGTCTTAATTACTACAACACTATTATGCATGATATTGAACTGACTTCTAGCATCTTATTACTTATTGAGAGATGTCTGGATGAAACTTAGCTTAAGCTAGTTTCTGGCAACTGCAATTGACAGATTCCAAAATTTTAATGAGTAATCCAGTTAAAAAGGAAAACTGGAGCTTCTCCATTTGAAATTTTGGAGCTCTAGTTTCTGTTATCTAATTTCTCTTCCCCAGGAGAATTATTTCAGTTAGCACCTTGTAGATATCTTTGAAATGAAAACAGATGGGTACAAGACCCTAATAGTATGCTGACTATCTTATTGCCTTAACATAATTTTGGATTAAGGTGTCAGATATAGAGAGGGTGAATGCCTCATTTGATACTGTGTGTAGTAGTTAAGATGTTGGATTTATACAAATGAGATGCAGGTTCTGGTTCATTCTTAGCCACAGAAGGTCACAATTATAAGAAATTGTGATAAAGGTCCCTAAAATGCCAAATGCACTAGTATATACATCCAAAGTGAAATAATGTATATCATGGTTATACCAAATTTTGTAGACAGAATTATGGAGCAGATTAATAGAAGTACTTGTGTTACACCATTGGCTGATGAGACATGAAAAACGGTGAAGTTATAGTTGTTGCTTTTTGTCACATGAAACCAGCAGACAGATGTGTTGCAGTTTTAGAGCTTCATTCACAAATTGCTCAAGTAGAACATCTCTAATGTCAACACTGGTTGGCTTACAATTACTGTAAATTTTGACAAGCTAATTGATGCAGCATCTGTTATGAAAGGTACATTCAGCAGTGTTCAAGTGGAACCAACAGGAAAGTATTAACTCCTTCAGTTGAAAGATAGAAGGTAGAACCCCAAATCCCTCCAATCTGTTCTCCCAAAAGAGGACCCATTAACTTATTAGACTTGCTTTTTTCTTTTTTCTTGTCAGATCAAGTATCCTGGAGTTACTTACTTTAAAAAAAAAAAAAAAACAGTCACTAGGGAGGAAGCTGAGGCAGTTTAGATCCCACTGACCTTTCTGACAGGCCAGTTTCAAAGAAGAATGGCATTTGGAGAGTAATCCTGGATCTCATGGCGCTCAGCTATTTCATCAGACTCAGAATAGTATGGACCCTGAGATCAACTAGAAATTGCATTTCCTTGCCTCCATCAATCTGGGAAAAACTATCTCCATGCTACCACCTGTCCTCTCCACAGGAGCTATTTTAAATTTGTCTACAACAGTCAGTTTCAGTTCAATTCCTGGATTTTCACCACAGTTTTGGCAGCTCTAGTAGGACATCTAGGGCAAAGGGAGTGTGTGCTTACTTGGACTGTCTCTTGTTCAGAGCTCCGTCCATAGGCAAAGCTTTTATTCAATGGACAGCACACCCCATTTTGTTTCTAGGAGTATGGATTTATAGGGAGTGTGACCAAGGGTTGCTTGGTTCCATCCTAATGACTACTGCACTTGGGAGTTCTGATCAAGTCTGAGGGGGAAACTATTTCTGTTGCAAGAATGATGGATCAAATTACAGAAATGTGTCAGAGACATCCTCTCATATTAACAGCCAAATCTGATGGGGCTATCTGCAGGACATGATGATTGCCCATGGGCTCAGTTTCACTTCAGTTTGCTGCTTCTTCCTTTTCAATCTTTAATCAGTAGCAGAAGCCACCTCCCTATTGAGGTAGCGAATATCCTCCAACTTGTCTCAATATGTGCTACCAAAGGAGCCAACAGGACCCAGATCACTATATATGCCAGGGTTTTTTTCTGCCTAGGGAGCACCCTTTAAAAGTCTGGCAATCACACCAGGATGCTATTTTCCATAAACACCTGAATTTGAAGGCTCGCCATCTCATATTCATTGTGCTCTTGCTGTAGTTCAAGGAATCCTTGTTTAAGGTACTGTAACAGTATGTGGGAATGACCTTGGGAGACAGGGAGAAGAGACACAGCCAAGGGAATGGTCAGATAAAAGGCAGCTTAGCCCACAGCAAGAATGTGGGCAGTGCAAGTGTTTCAGAAGGGACCCTCCCTAGTTTCTTGGGCTGTAAAAGGGTGGGGGGAGAAATGTACTCTCAGACTTGCAAGATTCTGTTAATGTAACCTTACAATAAAGTAAAATTAGCTCATCTAACCATGCTTCCTGTCTGGTCTACCTCACAAGGCTGACATCTGCACACCAACAATCATTGACAACAGTACAGAAATGCTCTGCTATTCCATTCTTCTAGGATATATTTTTACTTCCCAGTTTAATGCACAGCCCTGAGATTTTTTGGTGGTATCCCATCAAAGTACACACTTGTTTAACTTTTTGAGGTCAGCCAAAGGCAGTTAAGTGCTGCCAGAGAATACCTAAAGGGAACTTCAAATGTCATGGCAAACTTGCTGAGCCAGTGTTATGTATCCAACTGTCTTCATCTGCAGATTTTTGAGAGGTTGTCATGAAATGGGCTTCCCACTTCTTTTAGGACAACACAATTGAGAAACTGATACACTGATGTCACCCTGCCTTCCAAGTCTGTAATATATGCAATATAGTCTGCATGAAAAAACTGAGGGCCCAGATAATTTTGATAGTTCTGCTAGAGAGATAATAGAGATTACTTTGGAGAAGATATGATAAATACAAGCTCAGTCCAGGAAGACAAGTCCATGTGAGAAAGTTGCCTTGCCTTGACTCTTGTCAGCCATACAAGATAGACCACATCAGGAAACTGATTCCATAGTAAGAGTAGAACTATATTTTTTTGAGATAAGCTATAGGAACAGAATCTTAATAGCTTCTGGATAGTTTCTCTAAGATCATCTCCATGGCTCCCTGCAACTCTCTTTGTTATAAGTGAAAAGGAAGAGGAAATGCTGTCAGGCTTTCAAGATTCTGTCATTATAGAGTAATATAATAGAGTTTTAGGAATTCTTGTGGTGTCTGCTTCCTGACCTGGTTTACCTCAGTGGGTTGACAGCTCCTCATGGGCCTCAACAACCACGGTCTTCTAAGTTATCAGAATTGAATGTGGGACCTTGGTGGAGTCTGCTAAGACAATCTGATGTTTTATTCCAGGGGCCAGAACTTCATTTGGATCTGGAGTGTCTGTATCTTTGCATCTAGAGATTGAATGGAACAGCTGCTGAGGAACAGTCTATCTCTGTGTGGTCAAAGCAATACTTTCTTCAATATGGCTTGCTACAAATAAAAGCTAACAAATAATCTAGTCTTCAAGAGAAAGAAACACTAGAACATAATGATACTGAATTCTGGAATTTTCTACAATTTACAAAATTCTACAGTTAGATAATAATGGTTAACCAGTATTCTACAGAGGCAAGCAGCTGCACCTGGGCTCAGTCCTCCTGGATGATCAAGGTTTTCTCCCTTTCTAATCACTAGTTACCAGTGTTTCATGTGATGATCTAATGTTTCCTAACCTCGAAACATCTATACCCTTTGAGTCCATCTGAGAGGTACATTTGAAGGTTCTGACATGAAAGAAAACCTTGGGGGCATTAACATCAGCCAGAAAAGTGGGGAACCTTCATTTATTTTGGTAAGTAGATTCTGTGGTCATGCTTCTTTTTAAAGGCGAACTTGATCCTCCATAGTCATAAGTGACTGTGCTTCTCAGTTTTGTCCCGGTACCTCTCATACTTGAGAGCATACTTGGCATTAGTTGGAAGTGTGCAGGCCACTCAGGATCTCATTGGCATGGGAACCATTAAGGAGAAGTGTATTATGGTGCCAAACTGCATTTCATAAAAGCTATCAGGAAGTACTGTGGCTAGCAAAGTGGAACATACGTTACTGACAAATTAAAATTACTGTACAGAAACAACAGTAGCTATTGGCTACTGTGAAGATATAGCATTATGATATCTGTATAGTACAATTATGGTCTAGTCTCTGTCTAAAACTGCTACATTCGTGATAGTTTTAAAGACATGCTATGCTGCTCTTAAACCTGTCACTACAAATCTGGAGTAGCACCCTCCAAAAATTATATGTTTGCTTGCTTCCTAAGATACTTCTTCTAAGTGGCTCTTAAGATGCTGCTGAAAAGTTGTTTTTTTTTCATACTGAAGCAACACACAGATGGATGAAGACAGCTGGGCGCCTTTGAGAATTACATTGCCTGACTCAGCTTTAGACTTTCCAGTTCAAGGATACACAGTTAATGGTGAGAAGTGCCGGGAGCTGTAGTTTAGCGACATCTGCAGAGCCATTGGCTCTCTACCATTTCTTGCAAGCTTAGACCACTGTATTATCTCAAAATAATTACAAAGTAACAGGAAGCTATGCTTATTCTTGCTTCATCCGTGCATTGGAAGTCCTGTCTGATTTCAACAGTAGAGGAACTGGGAATCTGAAGGATAGAGGTACTGCTGAAATAATATTTCATAAATTAAAGAGCAATGTGAAAGTTCTGTTTCAGATGCCAAGATCTGGTGGCATATGCTATCTACCCTTGGAACCAGAGCAGAAGAAAATAGCTGCCACTCTAAAGTAGAAATATGATCAGTCCCTAAAAAGTAGGGGGAAAAATCCAGAAACATATGTCAAAAAAAAAAATTGAACTCTAGATGACCTTGAGGAGTTGTTTACAATATGCGCAATGCCTTAAGAACATCACACTCCAGTTCCTTTCCTTGGCTTGAAACAGAGATGATTAACTTTCGGCTGCTGCTATGACAAAGGGAGAAAAAGTGTAGGACTAAATCCTTTATCTAGATAAGATTTACCAGCACATGATACTGTTGCAAGGGCTGGAAATGAGCAAAAGTGAAAAGAATAGCCATCCCTTTTCAGTAGGATCCAGCAGAGTAAAATGCTCCCCAAAGAGCCCATATTCTTGGAAGCTGCATTGTGGCTCATGGATTTTTCACCATAAACTTTGAAATGTCAGATTTGGAAAATACAGGACAAAAAACTGGCCTACAATCTGCTGATATTAAAATGATCCTTCAGCCTGCATTGAGGTGATCCTTTCCTTTCCACTCTTCTTAGTACAAAGCTAGGTTTTGGGTGCTGTGCATTGTGTGCAAAAGTTCATTTCTCAGACTTCCAGATGGTCACTTGCTTGCCCACCCTGTTGAAGTTGCCAGAAGTGAATTGGCAGGCAGCTCAAATGAGTTCACAGATATTTTAAAAAATTATATTACTGGATAGTCTGTATCACACTTTTCTCAGCTGCTATAGACTTTGGTTTTGTATACTCTGAGATGGCACTATTAAAACTGTGGTTGTCAGCCTATGAAAAAGCAATTTATGCTATGCAGTGCACAGAATAGTACATGATATGTATGAGAAAAAAATGGTAAATATAGGTGGAATCCTTAATGTTTGTAGAAAAAGCAGATTTCTAGTGCAGAGACATCTGCAGCTAGCCATAATGTCAAAATGATGAAATGTGTGTTGTGATGCAACAAGGCAAATTTCACCCCTTTCTTATTTTCATGAAAAGAGTGGAGTTTGCATTGTAAAGTTGTACATTTTGCAATTTGCCCCCTTCCTCCCCCCCCCCCCCCGCAAAATGCCCATGAGTATGTCAAAAAGACTGATCATTTTGGAACAGAAGGAGCTAGAAAGTCCCAAGCTGGAAGGTCTGTTGTCCCTTTTTCTTTCCTAGAGACTTCAGCCCCTTTTACGTGACATACTACCTCTAGATCAGTGTTTCTCAACCTTGGCTGCTTTAAGCTGTGTGGACTTCAACTCCCAGAATTCCCCAGCCAGTCTAGATGTTCAGAGTGTTACTATTTTAAAGGAAGAGAAGCCAATATAAGGCCCCCAGTTTCAGTCTCTTGAGTCATTCTTTGTTATTAATGAATTTATACCCTGCTTTTCTGTTTATGCCCACACTCTTCTTGTCTCAAACTCATCCTTGCACTCTTCCCCTATTTCCTCAAATGGGGAGATATTTATGGGGATAATGGGTTTACAGCCATCCCACTTATCATCTTTTGCCTTAATCCTGACAGTGCCGGGAGAAAAAAAAAACTTGTTTTGATTGACTGGCATTATTTTATCAGTAGAAGGGAAAGTGCTATTTTTAGCAGAGCTGTTCTTATCTCCATACTCTTTGGACTTGAGTAACTGAAAGAACAATTCTGTAATGTACTTTTTCCCTCTTCTGAAGCAGAGAATCAAGTAAAACTTTCCAGACCAAAAATACAAGTCTTCTAATTATTTCCAGCTAGTTTAACAACTTTGTTGTTGTTGTTGTTGTTGTTCCAAGAGGTATATAATTGACAAAATGTCTGGCAACTAACAGATAGGAGAACTGAGTCACAAAAATAAGAAAATGATATTTTGACCCATAATTTTCAGTAAGTCCCCAAATCCTGAGGAGCCTCTAGTAGAGATATTACATACTTTATATGTTGATTTTCAGGGGGTAGGCAGCAAAACCGACAAAGTGTTATAGTCCATTAAATATTAATATTATAGTACAGTTTTCTTAATCACATTCATGAGATAATGGTTATAGACCACAACTTTATATAATCATAAATGTATGTTGTCTTTGTTCTACAAACATTTTTTTGCATATTTAAACAATGTATTGTTAAAATGGTAATTATTATTCAAATTTACCTATCTATTTGTCATAGGAAGATAAGTAATAATTCAAAGGCCAAACTGTAAAGCATACTAAAATGTAGGTTGAAATTATTCTACTAACACTTTGATTTTCAAACTGTGATTTAGGTCCAAGGACTTCTGTTATATAGCCTTCTTGACAAATAAATTTACCAGAAAATGGCAGTGTCCCATTTGTGCATGGCAAGAGTAAGGTCCAACAGATTTCCTTAGTTTGAAGAAAGTGAATTATTATCCTAGAATATGTGCTCCCAATGCCCTGCATTGCTTAGGATTTCTTTAGCAGCTGAAAAAGGATGGAAATCTGCTGGATCTAAAGCAGAAATTGAATGAATGAATGAATGAATGAATGAATGAATGAATGAGCGCTTATTAGATTTATACTGTGTTTTTATTTTGTACAGTTCAAAGTGGGGTACATAGTGTTCCTGCCTCTATTTTCTCCCCAATGACTGGCCCAAAAACATTCAGCCAGCTTCCTTGCCTTAAGGTGGGCTAGAACTCATGGGCTCCCAGTCTCTAGTCCAGCAACTTATAAGAAATAGATAGACAGATTCTCTCTTACACACACATTCTCACTCTCACACACACAGAACTATCCCTGACCAGTATAATTTCTTGCTTAAAAAAAACTTCACACTGCTTGTTGAAAATGCCAAGGCCTTTGCAGTGATAATGAGAGGGAGATTTCTAGGGCTTAAGAACAGTAACAAAAATATTCTCTGTATCCTTCCTTCCTTCCTTTTGTGGATAGAGGACAATCAGGAAGGTTCTCTGGTTAGAATTTAGCAGGTGCTAACAGTTCTTTGTCGAGAAATATGGAACAACACTGTGTGGCGTAAAGATTTGAAAAAATCAGCATATACATAAAGAAGGAAGATGCAAGACAATGTGCAATTTACTGAACTCTCATATTCTTCACACAACCAAAAGTTTGTTTAAAAGTTTACAAAGAAGGAATGATTTATATATGGAGAGAGAAATGCAAAATGAACAAGCAGTTTTTCAAAAAGACACAGGATGATATAGTTAATGATGGATAAGGATGACAGCAAGAGAATTTAAGAATGAAGTTTACCTTTGCTTTACTGACTACAGCAAGGCCTGATGTATCAAACATTCCAGAATGTGGAACATATTAAGGTTAATTTGTATGTCAGAACCTCTGATTATTCTTTTGAGGAGCCCTTGCAATAAACAAGAAGCTCCTGTAATAAATGAGTTTGGAGAACCAGTGATTCTGAATAGGAAAAGATCCGAGATAAGGATGTATATTGTCTCCATATTTTTTAAAATGTACAGCAAATAGATTAAAATTGGAAGAGATGACAGCTGGAATTAAAGCAGGGGGGCTGAAACACTGGCAAATTGTATGCAGATGATACTACTTCATTAGCTGAAAATAAGACATAGCACATTAGGAAAATAAAAATGGAATGTAAAATGTCAGTTAATGTTAAATACAGAGAAGGCAAAGGTACTGTTAATTAGCATGCTTAGTGCATTCATAAGTAATGGTGAAGAAGTAAAAGTAGTAGATAGTTTTGTTTTCTGAAACTGGAGAAAATATTAAGACTGGCAATATGCTGGAGAAGTAAAGAAATTAATTTTAGGAAGGAAAGCAATGACAAACTTAGACAAGAGCATGAAGGATAAGGGTATTTCCATGACAACATATCAGAATGGTTAAATAAATGTTTTTCCCCAGTGCGAAAGCTGGACTTTGAGAACAAGAGAAAAATAGTTGATGGTTAGTAAGCATACTATGGACTGCAAGAAGAATCAATCAATGAAGTAAAGGCAATGATCAGAAAAAGAAATTTATGTGTTGGGGCATGTATTGTGAGTAGATGATAGACTAAAATAAATGACTAAGTTTGGCAGGGCTAAGGGGAGAAGAGGAAGATGACAGATAACGTGGATTGATTGACAAGACTAGGGATATCACAGGGATATCCCTGGAGCAGGTGTGATTGTCACTAGATACAGGTCAAGATGGAGGGCATTTAGTCATTGTCATCACCAGAAGTTGGTCCTGACTTGATAGCATGTAATTCGCTTATAAAACTGTTGTTCCAAAATGAGATCTACAAATTGCCCGTAAAGTAGAGGCCTAACTGCTTGGTTCCTTGGGTATCGATGCTGTCTTTTCAAATTGAGCTGATGCAGCTGGCCAAAGGCAGCCAGAAAAGTTCTGTGTTCTGGCTGAAGCCCCGCCCCCATCCTGAGGTGGGGTCACTGCATTCCAGTGCAGCTGCAGCTGTTGAATTGCCTTTAAAGAGAGGCATACGTAGGATTCATTCTGCATAGGCGGCAAGAAGAAAGCTGGGCTTGATTTTCATTTGAAACTAATCGTTCTGTCAGCCGGTGTTTGCTAATATTTGTCAATATTGGGGAAGCAGCGGCAGCAGCAGCATTTGTGCAGTTTGATTCAACAAAGCATATTATATATACATGCTGTAGCGTGCCGTTAGAAAAAGGCAAGTGTCTTTTATAAAAGGAATCTAAAACTGTCTATTGTCATAACTCTTATATTTACACTGGCTGCTTTGGCAAGGTTAAGAACTGGGCTCTACTATAAAACCTAAAAATGTCCTGGACATGGAGTTGTTTATGTAAAATATGAGAAGATCTAAGGTTACAGGACTTGGGATTGGAAGAGCTTTTAAAACCAACCTCTGAGTGCTGACGTCATGTGGAAACCAGTGCTGGGATGATGCTGAACGGAACTGTTTGTCAGTTTGCAAAAATTGCAAAGTCGATCTAATATTGCTCTAAGGACTTTCTCCTGATAGAGAAGCCGATGCTTCGTCTCTCTTTGAAGGATCATTGTTTTCAGAACTGGAAAGCCTTTTCTCACCTCCCTCTTTTCACTGCTGGTTTCACTTGGACGGAAGGGATTCTTCCACTGCAAAGGGTAGGTTTATCATTTGTTTTCATTTCCTTCCCCCCCAAAAAATAATCATTCCAATTTCTTCATTGAGGACATTTGGAATATTTTCAAAAGAAGTAGGAATGCAAATGCAATGCCCAAAAGTTATTTCTGCATCTGTCTAGTTCCTCTGGCTTTGAATAGAGGTAGTAACTGTAAAAAATGGGCTTTTTAAGGGAAAGATTAAGCTCAATAATGATAGCCTAGTTTCAAATGGACTTTCAGGTTTCTCAGCATGAAAGTTTCTTGGACATGTATGCACAATAGTAGTGCTGTTGTAGTGATCAAAAGTAATTGTTTTGCATTGTGAGCTCAAAATCTGGCAGAGCTGAATGGCAGTTGCTTATAAATCAAAAGAAGACCCTGTTTATCTGATAGCTGTCTTGGGCATCCCACTTTGTCGTCTCCATTAAAATATAACACCTCCTTAGCTGATGTCACTGCCTTGTATTTTTAGTAGCTGCTTTCCATATTCCAGAGAGTATGTATTTCAAACTGTTTGGATCGGTGTGTATTGGTGTGTGTGTTGAGGGAGAGGAGAGTAAAAGGGTACCTCGCATGGTGTTTTTAAGGAAAGTTGGTATGTCTCAGCGAAGAGAGAGGAGGGAGAAGAAGAAGCACACGTGAACAATGCAGATGACACTGATCTCATTCTTGGAAACTCTGCATTAGTTTTGAGGTCCTGACCTTGTCTAGGACACACTGAAGTGTCAGTACAGCAAAAGGACAGATGCCCTACTGTTCCTCAGGACAAATGACTTTGGATTACAGGCATATTCTTGATTTTTGCATGCAGAAGCCATGTATCCATGCTCCTGGTGTATTTATGCTTGGCAGGATTCACTGTTTTAAGTTTTTCTTGCAGTATATGTATGAAGGGAACAGACCTTTGAGTCTAGTCTCTGAAGGAAGACAAGATTGACAGAGCTGAGGCACGGAGCAAAGGACCTGCAAGGATTTTATTCACCATAAAACGAACTTCAGCATTTGGGGCAAAATTAAACTCTGGGCTGTTTCACTGTATATAAATATCAAGCTTGAGGTTCAGTCCCCAGGAAACAGTTAACAAAATATGATAGCAGTAATATGAACAGACAACAGGCTATCTAGAGAAAGTCAGTGTGGTGCTTCAATCATTCTACAACTTAATTCCCCCTAGATATATTGAACTGTGACCCCTCATCCCCAGCTACACATTGATGATACTGGTTAAGGATGATGGGAGTTGTAGTCTAATTTATCTGGACATTCCTTTGTTGGAAAAGGCTGCTCTTATAGGTAGTACTAGGAACACTTTGCATAAGTTTTCTAGTGGTTTAAATGGAATAATGTGCAAATTGGCTTATAGGCTTTATTGGGGTTAAACAGTAGTGGATTAAGGCAACTCTTGTCATTGTTTTATCAAGGAGAATCTGAGGCTCAGGAAGTGACTTGCCACAGACTGAATCCAGGCAGAAAAAGGACTGGCATTCAGATTTTCTGGACTCTGACCCCACAACCTTATTGCCTAAACCACATGTCAACTTTGCTGATACAAGCTAATTTGCTAGGACCCTCTGGGTAAAGAGCTATCATAGGGTAAGTGCTTGAATTATGTGAGCCTCAGTCCTCTTCTGGTCATTTTCATTCTGTGCGACATGTAATGCAATGTTGTTCCAGAATTTGATTGCATTTTGATTGCCTCTAGTGTGGTTTTCTGAAATGTAGCTTAGTGAGAAACCAATTGTTCATTGCAGAGATTGATTTAAATAGCCAAACAATTTTAGAAATGCTATGAGTTCTTTTGCTTTTTAATACATATGTTAATGAGTGCTTTACAAGAGAAAGATCAATACCCACTTGGTAGGAAAATGTCTTCTTTTCATGTTTGTGGTATAGTACTGGTATATTTTTTGCTTCTCCTTGAATTACTACACTGAATAGTACTTTCTTTTCTCCAGCTTCTCTGCTGATCCCTTTATATGGGCTGCTGAAAAGATACTCAAGCCAGAGGACCAAAGAGAGAGATCCTCTTAATTTTTCTGCTGTCTGAACAAATCTACTCAAATACAGCAGCCTCCAAATACTGTACATTTGAAAAAAAATAAAAAAGCAAGACCAAATGATCCTCATTAAAAATATTGAAAGGGTTGCACATGATCATCTTCAGATGGCATTTGGAATGCAAACAAGCTTACAGAACAGAAAAGTTAAGCCAGTTGTTTTTGAGCAGCCGTCACTTCAGTTCCTGGCGCTGAGCTAGAACCTTGGCCCTAGAAGTGGAAGAAGCTTCATTTTGCTTGGCTTCTTGTTCCTTGAAGCCAAGATAATTTGTTTAAATAATCAACCTCTCTTGTCTCCTTTTGTGTGGTATCCTAGGGAGGTTGGAGCAGCTCTGTTACCTGCAGTGACACTGCTTTTAATAAAGCTGTCTTGAATTTATCCAGGCAGGAATTAAAAAAAAAAAATTCCTGAATCCCAAGTTGGTTTGGGCAAACATTTGTAGCAAAACTGGAAGAGGGGGAAAAATGCACTGCCTGGAGCCTCAGATAAAGGCCTAAAGGCTGCATTGCACAGGTAATGGCATGTTGCCATCTAAACCCACCTGATTTTGAGAAGTGGTAAAGTTTATTTGTTGGTTGCATTTTTTAAAAAACTTTCATTTTGTCTTATTGCTAAGAAAAGGAATTCAGGGAAAATTTAAACTAGAAGATTTAAAACAAAGGATTGGATCTGGCAAAGAAAGAAAAATTCCTTTCATTAGCAGGGAGTTATTAATCCAGAATTTTTGCACCCTTTATTGTCCACTGAGTTCTTTAAAAGTAGGTTTCAGAGAGTTTGAAGAGATGTTGAGGGTTACAGAGGGAAATCTGTCCACTGGAGCTTTCTGAGAAGAATTAAGTTCAAAGACAGTTCTGCTGCAAGGACTTTGTCATTCAATCCAGTTTATTCGTATGGTGTATATATGCCTTCCAGTGACCAGTGTATACATGAAAAGTTCTTTTTTACTAGCCATGGAATGATAGAATGTGGGACCAAAAAGAAAGCATTCCACAAGATAGATACTACCGTAGTAGAAAAAAACCCAAAAACCTACAAATAGAGTGGCTAAACTGAGATAGGATCAGTTGGGATGAAGTGGGAGGTGAGAAGGGAGAGGAAGACAGGATGGTTATGTAGATGCAGGTTACACGTGACATAGATTAAAACTACTTTATCAATTTACAATTGTAACGTGTTTGTTGAGACCTTTTGAGATAGCCCCAAACATTTGATGTATGTGAGTCAGCAATCTCTTGCTCAATCGTGCTGTAGTCTCATTTTTCCAAAATAGTCATGTTAAGATCTGCAGTAGACTATCCTGAGAAGTTGAAATGCTCTGATACTACTTGTTCTGAGTACTGATGTCAAATTTGCATCCGTTAATTTTTATGCACAAATTTTGTCTTACGTAGAATCCAGAGGGGGTTGCTGGAAGATGATGTCTTATATTACATATGAGGAAGAGCATGTGAAGGCATTTCTAATTTCATGTGTGTACTTATGGGGGCCTATGATGGTGCTGTTCATGTAGATGTGGGGGCAAAGTAGACATCTGGGCTTGTTGCATGGTCTGGTTCCCATATTAGCAGTATTGTCCTGTTGTTTCTTTTTGCTTGTGAAAATCTGCTTTGGATTGGGAGGTTGTCTGAATGCAAATATGGGCCTGCCACCCAGTGCCTCAGAAAGCGCAGCGTCTCAAATGTAATTTTTCATCTGCATAACCATCCTGCCTTTCCCTCCCCCCTCCCTCATTTCAGACTAAATCCTATATAAGTTTAGCCACTCTAATATACTGAGCTGCAGTTCACAAAAGCTTAAGTCTTTCAAGAAAATTAAAGTACTACTAGACTCCTTTTGATTTTTGGCTTCCATAGAGTAACAGAATTCTCCTCCTACAATGGAGCATCCCAGGAAGACTACATAGAAGAAGCTGGTTCTTTCTTCATCCCTTTTTAAGTTGCAGATCAGATGTCAAGTCACTGAACAATGAGCTACAGATCCCTGGAGAGTTGAATCCACTTCTTAGTCTTTGCATTTTATAGAAACATTATAGGGAGTTCAATTGATATAAAAATATCTTGAATTGTTCATGGAAGGACCTGTCCCTGGATCTGATGGTTGGCATTTCCCTGATTGATTAGTTTTGCTCTGTAAAGAAAAGGGAGAAAATAACAGGAGACAGATGTGAGACAAAGAAGCAAAATGTATATTAGAGATAGGTTATGAATAATATCGCTGAAATAATCCCTGGAGTGAAATATTAATTCTGATGGAAGCAGCTTCCAAAGATATGTTGTTTTTGTTATTCGAGACAAATGGAAAATTGTTTTGCCTAAACAAAGTATCATGGCAGAGTGATAATATTAATGTTAAAGAAAATGTTAACAGTAACACCTTCAAGCTAAATTCTCCAGCCTAGGATCTTATTCTAAGATAAGAACCAAATCAGAAGTTCACAAACTTTGCCGTGATGAAGCTCCTTAGCACAGGCTGGGGGAGAGAGCAGGAATCCCAAAGGAGTAAAACAAAAACCCAAAACCCAAAAGTGTTGTTTCTTCCAAGTCACCCACTGTCAGAGCAACCTGTGTCAGTTAGATTGGGAGATTGTTTTATTTGCTTCTCCAAGATATAAAAGTCTTATACCAATCTGTCATTTTGGCTGGTCTCTGTAGCATCAGACAACAAGTGCTGGCTCAAATTAACGAATGTACCTTGTATAAAATAGATCTAACATTTCAGTGAGAGTGTCAGGAGAAGCTATATAAATGGAAGAGACGTGAGTGATGTAAAAATTACCAAAAGTTACAAACTACAATAATGCAGCCTTATCAGATTTTCCTCTTTGTGACAACTAACCCTTACTTTTCAGAGAGTAAAAAGAAAATACTTCAGATTGAAAGGAAATTACAGGTAATTTTGTTGGCACCTGTTAGTATTTTTGTAACTGGAATTATTCATGGCTGCCAGGAAGGATTTTGTCCATCAACTTGATGAGGATGAGGGAAAACTAGGTTTTTCCCCGTAACAAGTGTCTAGGCCTTCTTAGTTCCTGTTCACATGATATGGCATGGAGAATGAATAGGCCAATATAGGGAATTAGAAGTACATTCACTGATCCCACATTCTGTCTGCAGTAGACTTTTTGAACAAACCCAGTCATGTTGCACACTTGCAAGCTCAGGGTATAAATTCTATAGACTGTATGCAGATCAGGCAGGGACAGTGGGTATGATCCTGTGAATTGAATTCACATTCCTTGCTGTGTGAACAGGGCTTTGGCAAGCCATCATCCATAGAGATTAAGATGTTTTTATAAAGCTCAGACATGTTGGATTAAATCTGAACTGAATAAATACTATCACATCTTGCAAGTCTTTTCATTGTAGGACAGAAATTGAAGGTAGAACATGGGTCAGCAACAGCTCACTGGCCAATTTACGTTTAACAGCATCTGCAGCTTGATGAGATATTTGCAAAGAAAAGAAGTTTGGTCTCACCTTGCAAGATATTTCCTAAATTCTTAAGAAGGAATGGATACTTCAAAACTGCTAAGACATATGTGTCCAATGTGATTTTTCTCTTGTGCTGTAAATATTTAGAACATGTGGGTGGACTTGGTGAAGGAGGGACTGTTTTCCCTGAAGTTGGCCTGCTACAGTTGTAGAACACTTTGTGTATGTTTCTATATATGTTTGTTTGGAAATGGAGAGAGAGATTAACTGTGTTGTTGTAAAAGCATCTTAGCAAACACACTATTTTTATACTGTAGGCTGTCTTGTCAACAGTCTGGACATAGTGGTGGGCAAGCGTCTTGAGCATTCCAGGCCCTGCAAGGTTGTGAAGGCCTTAGTTTCAGTGCCAAGTCCTTGAGGGAAAATAGAGGTTGCTCCGCAATCTTTAGGAACCTCACGTTATTTTGAAAGATTGGACATCATGAACCTGAAGAGGCACTGAAGTGTGAACATGCGCTTATTTGCAGGAATATACCCTGTATTTTTATGTATGCCTGTTTCTTCTTAAGGAGCTGCTTAATAATATAACAGCAGAATACTTAATTTGATGACTGGCCACATACTTTATATGGCATAGCTTTTAAAAAAAATACATTTATTTTTTAAAAAGAGGATGAAAGTAAGTGAAAAAAAATCCAATTCCAATATTTCAAAAGTCTAGAATGTGAAAATATATTAATCAAATTGGGCATTGACCAAAGGCTTATTTTTACAGCAGTGATACATGTATACTTTTGCAGAGATTATTTCTGTTTCATTGTACTGCATACTTGTCTATAAAAAAGTTAAGCACAGCTCTAGAAATGATTTGTTCCATAATCATTATCAATTTGTTTTTTTCATTATCACCACAGTCTCTGCACATTACTACATTCTTACTACTTTTTAAATCATACTTCTTTTGTAATTGAGTTCAGCAAACACTGCTTGATTATCTATCTTCTGTTATGCCTTTAAAAATATTGTATTGTATTGTATTTATTTCTTATTTCAATTTGTATAGCTGCCCTTTTCAGATATATGACTCTGGGTGGTTCACAGCAATTAAATATATACAGTATACATACATACATATATACACATACATACATAACACACAGAATATAAAATATATAAAAATAATATAAAACAGTATTTTAAAAAACATTAAAAACCAGACATTTAAAACAGCTTTCCAAACTTTGCATGGCTTTCCAAAACGGTGATTAAAAAAAGTATCTTTTGAACATTGCATTCCCAATATTTTTGTACATTTTAAAAGAATTCTTGTGAACATACAGAATCACTGCGTTACAGAAACACAAACAACTTGTGTTACAATTACGGAAACCAACATGTCTCTTTTCACAGATGTGTTTCCAGCACAATGCTTTGTAATTTTTTACTTTTTCATCTCGTGCCCCAACCCTGTTGCCCTGCCAGAGAGCTATAAAGATCTAGCTTTTCTCCTATGTACGGCTGGGACAATATATGAGCCTGTTCTGTGATGTGTGTTTGTGGTTTTTATTGCAAGCTTCAATTGTGTATTGGTTGTGTTTTTGATTCTCTTGGGTTTTTTGTTTTGGTATTTTATTACATTTTTAAAAATTTCTTTTGTACACTGCCCAGAATCACCAGTAGTGAGAGGGTTATTTATATCTTATAAATAAACACATAAAAAAGCAAGCAGAATTTGTAAAATACAGCCTGTAACTAACCGTTAATGCAAATAGTATCTTTTGGTTTTTCAGTGTTCCTTTTCCTATTTTTCTCCAGTCCTCTCACCAAAAAAGAAAAAAAAGAAAAGTGGAATCTGAGACAAAGAAAGCTTGCCCTAACTTCACCATTCCCACTTTCCAAGAGACACTCATAAGAGAAAAGAGGAAGGCACATCCCCTTCTCTACTGACTCAGCAACACCATGGACCTTCAGACCCAGCTAGAGCATATGACTGAGAAGAACTGGAGTAAAGAGAAGATGGAACTGTTAGAACGTTTCGACAGTGAAAGGAAAGAATGGGAATGCCAGTGGAAGGTCATGCAGAAGAAAATAGAAGAGGTATTGTGGATTATTTTGGACATCAGCTATAATGTCCAAACTAATATGGTGATACTGTCTTTTAAAAAGGCACAAGACTTTAGGGAAATTTTCATGGATTGCAATAGATCGGTTAGTGCTATCAGCCCACTATTTTCTAAAGCTGGGTGATGATATTGTGATATTGGGCTATTTTCTAGGCTGCAGTTTTCAAAATTATCAGCCATGTTTTTGGCTGACTGCTTCGTTTAGGGATTACAGTCAGAACAATGAAGATGAGGACATATATTAACTATATCTTACTTTGGAGCATTCCTGAAAAGTGGTTGTACATACAGTAATGAAATCCACCATGGAACGAGTTTTTGTAATCTCTCTAGGCTGTTTGTTCCATTGCTAACCTGGTTTTATAATTCAAAAGGTTTCACTGCCTATTTTTCTATATAAATCCATTGCATCTTACTCTGTAGACCACTTATTGCAATAGAGCTAATAGCCAACATTCCCAACATTATTTTAACCGAATATGATTTTGTATTTCATGTCAACCACGTTCTTTAAAACCAAGGAACAGATAAGCACAGACAAACTGGTGATTAGTAAGGTGCATTTAAAGTAACTTTTTATTATATAGATATTGTTCAGAAAATACAAAATTGTTGATTGTTCTTGGCAGAATATGCCATGTGTTTTGTATATATTTTACTGATATATTATTAATTACTTTCATCCAACTTTTTTCATTGTTTAATTACAAAGCAGTCTTCAAAGCTAAATGTATTTGGGTTTAGATATTAAGCAGGAGCAGTGCATGCTTTGCTTAGAAAAATTAGACATAGGGTTGGATCTGGATTTATTCATGAGAAGAATAGACCCATTAAAATATCTGGGACTTGTTAATGATGTATAGAGAGCCAGTTTGGTGTAGTGATTATGGCAACAAGCTAGAAACCAGGAGACCATGAGTTTCTAGTCCCATCTTAGACGTGAAGCCAACTGGGTGACCTTGACCCAGTCGCTCTCTCTCAGCCCTAGGAAGAATGCAAGGGCAAACCAGTTCTGAAATCTAAAAACTTCAGGGACTAGTCCAGGCAGTTGCTAGGAGTCAACACTTGAAGGAGCCAGGAGTCACTAACTTGAAGGCACTAAAAAACAAACAAACAAATAAATAAGATGCATAACTTCAGACCTATTTATTTTCAAAGGTATAGTTTAAGTCCTGAGTCTACTATAGATGTAACTTTTATGGACATTGCTTCCAAAGATAAACAATGACCATCTTGTTTATTAACATGTAAAAAAATGCCTAGCCTGTAGAAGTAAGTGACATAAGATCACAACACTTTTATTCTGGGTCAGCTCTGCTATAATTATTGATGATGTTCAGCAGAAAAGTGATTGTACTAATCAACATGTCATAGCCAAGATATAAAGCCTCCCAGGGTCACCTAAAGATGGGCAGTGAGAGAGAGAGAGAGAGAGAGAGTATTTATACCACTCAGCACACATTTTTTTCCAGCTTACTATTTTCCCAGCTTTCTGTTCCATTCAGGGACCAGAGCAAACATATTTTTCCTTGTGCTCTGATAATAAAATACTCTGTTGAAATAATGGCTTTATCATCCCAAGTGTTACATTAGAGGTGCATTGGCCCCTAGTCCATCTCTCCTACTGAGTTTCTTAAGATCATAGAACCACAATAAAGTTTGTTGCCATAATGATAGTTCTGACACTTCATCCATTGGATATTTTGTTTGTCCATGGAAATGCTGACATTTTATGAATTGCCGTAGCATTTCCAATGGATGCTACCCTATTTATATATAAACTACTTTGGATGAATGGGTGCATTTGAAGGGAGGTTGGATTAGAATTAAGTTCTCTTTTCAGACCAGGGTGGAGATTTGAAAGAATGACTATGTGCTCCTTATTCATTTCTCCAAATTACTGTGTCCCATTTCAGCACATTAATTCCCATTTGTAGCCACCGTAATTATTCCAACTTAACTGAGAAATGTTTCAGTCTGAGAGCTGATCTGATACAGTATTAAGGGTATAGTGGGAGTCTGGTCAGAATTCATTCCAGTTGGCAGAAAGCACACATTCCAGTGTTGTATGTTTGAAACACAACCAAAATTTTAAGAGTTTTGGGATTTTCTTTGTAATTTATGAGAAGGAAATGTGCTATAGCCCTTGGTTTAATAGCTATTTCTTAAAAGAAAAGAAAAATCTCCAGGTATTTCAGCCAACCAGTGATTTCAGACCCAGAAGACTGATGACATACTGTGTTCATCAGATATGTATGATCGCATATCTGTGAGAGAGCTTTTGTTTCTTTTCCAGCTTTACCAGGAGGTAAAATTAAGGCGTGAAAACAATATGAATATCTCTGAGAACAAGCCCATTCATAACAAGGCAGAGAAACAATCTTGCTCCCCCACTTTAGAATGGAGTGATGCACCAGGATTGAACAGTTGTTCACCAGATAAAGAGAGTTTGCACAGCAAAGCCGAAAAAGAAAGCAAAGGTGTGAGAAACAAAAGGAGAAACCATGCTTTTGCAAAAGATCATCTCACTTTTGAGAATTCTAAGGAACCTGAAGACTGTGTAGACTTGAAAACAACCAAGAATTACACTCAGGATCTCAACATTGTGAGTAAATTTGTAATGGTTGTTTCAATGGTTGTTGAACATAACCCACTGCAACAATTTATTTACTTAATGTGGTTAGCTCATCTATTCTAAACCAACTGGAAAGTAACAAGAGCAGGTCAGCTGACTGTCCTGACTGGAACTAAATAAATGTGAAAACATGCTAACTATAGCTACATGAATGTGAATTTAGGACTTCTGTACCAAACATATCTTCCCCAAATAGTGAGGTTTCAGTAATTTGTCCATCAATGCTTTTCTACGTTCCCCAGTTTTTTGTTATTTTATCAGAACTTCTTAAGCAGTTCATACTTGATGCAGTCATTATATAGGTTCCATGCAAACCAGGGTTTGTAAATTTGGAACCAACCTTTTGAATGCTTGTCCTCTACCTTTCACCTTCTACTCTGTCAAAAAGAGTATTCCCTTCATGGCATTAATCATACTTTTTGATTACGTGGTTACTAATGCATGCCTCATTTCTAATTTTTCTAACCTTATATTCTTTTATCCCATTTCTCTACTGATTTGTGAATTGCAAGAAAGTCAACACAAACGTTCACTTAAAAAAAAAAATCTAAATTTGTTTAGAAAATCTGAATTGGGAATTCATAACCTAACCCAGAGTCGCTTTGTGAAATCGGCAGCTATAAAAACGTGATGTATAAATTAATAAATTGTACATGAAAATGCAAAGGAATTTCTCCGTTAGCCCTTACTATCACTAAGGTAAACCAGACTCCATTACTGTGATGCTGCAAAAATCTAGTTTATAGACCCTAATTAACAAGAGGATCTGGGTTTTCAGTAATCACAATTATGTCAATGATTATGCAGTATCAAATCCTGCTAATGCTTAAAAGGAAAAAAGTCTCAAAAGAAATGGAAAAAGAGAGTATCTCCACACAAAGATTTTGTGACAGCTCAAAACTGGCTCTGAATTTGTCTGATCAGATGATATTTGCTTGATTCTCATGCTGAATCTTCTTCCTTTTTTTTTTTTTTTTGGCTTTGTGCCAGTTTATTTAAAACCAGAACAAAGCTGGTATTTTCTTTTGTGGTCATAGAGTTTGTAGGCTATCCATTCGCTTATGGGCAGAAATCCTTGGCTCCCCTTGTTTCCCAGCTCCTAGGTTCAAGTAAGCAATTTTATTTCAAAGTAGTTGCTTAGGGGGAAAATACCCTGTGCTTGAATGGTGTTAAAAAAGAAGAAGAAGGAAGCTGATAGAACTGGGCTACTACACATGGAAAAAGATTGCAAAGAACTGCAAATATTCAGAACAGTCTGTTCGGTCCTAGTTGCATTTTAAAATGGCATTCTTGGAATTTGGCTGTAGTAGGGTTATGTAAGTGTTCATCAACCCATTGTTCAGCACTTATTTCCCTCTCTGCAGCCATTATAACAGCATGCAATCATGGTTACAGGTATTGGGAAATACACCTAGTTGCCAAAATATCAATAGAGGTTATATTTTCAGATGCTTTTCTATGCAACTCAGTGATGATAGCAAGGTGATTTGGGTATGTCTGGCTTTTTTTTAACAAGCACCATCTCTTGTATAACGTCCTATTGTAACAAGTTGGGGAGGGGCAGAAACCACTTGTTTTAATTTATGTTTTGCATAGAGTAAGGGAGAGGAGATTTTTGATTTTCAGAACTTGGCAGTTGAGGAGTTGGAGCACTATTTTTTTTTTTTTGCATTATCCAATTGGTGCTGGAGAATTGGTGTTTACTGGCTCATGGTGATCTCAGAATATTCCCTGTGTTCTGAAGTCAACGCAGTGATAATGTGAGTCTTCCCCATCATATGTCCTGCTGTGTTGGGACCACAGTTTCTAGAATTCCTAGCTATGAGTTAGCACATGATTTGCAAACTGCAGAATGTAGTGTGCTGGCTTGTTTTACTCATTTATTTCAAGGTAGGTAACATGATGCCCAATATATATTTTGAATTACAATTCTCCAAATCTCATGCTGTTTGTTTTGCTGATGTCCAAAAATTATAGAAAGCTACTCCTGATTTATTTCAGTAAGTTAAATCCTGCCTTTCTACAATAAGTACCAAGGTAGTTCACAAGAAACTACTGTAGCACAAAATCATAAATATAATAAAGTCATAATTTAAATAGCAACAGTTGCTGGGCGTTTCCTCTAACCTAGAACATGCACCATTGAGCTTACAATTATTCTATATATTCTATAGGAATTGGATTATACTCAGATATTGTGATTTATATTTCTAAAGGCTCTTAAAGAACTTGCCAAAGTAAGTGAAGACTTGGGTACCTACCAAGAAGAAATCCGTAAGAAAGCCAACCATAGAAGGTAAAATGATCAGATTTTTTGTTACTTTAGGCCCATATTGGAAAAAGAGCCATAAATACATAAAGATTTGCTTTTCTAGTGAAGGAGGATAAAGTTACCCCAAGCCCTACTTTCTGTGTGAAATTAATAGTTTCCTGAGTTGAAAGCTCCTGGAATTTTTGCAGAAGTATTCATCCCACAAAAATATATATGGGTATGTGGGAAGATAATATATTTCTATAATATATAGGCTAGATTGGTTAGAGTGTGGTGCAAATCCAATCAGCAGGGCTAGTTCATGGTTCAAAGGGCTGCGCTTACTAAACCAACTGAGTTAATTAAGTAAACCATAATTAGATAAATGAAAGATAAGCATGGGATGTCCCTTCCAAGAGCATTCTGTTCCTCCCAGAGAAGTGACTGAGAGACTGCTGAAAAACTTCCCACTGCTCTGAGTGGCAGGAAAGGTATTTTTAGAAATACAGATCAAATCTTTAATTGTACCCCAAATCTCTGGATTTATGACCCTAACTAACACGTTCTGTTAATTTCAATGGGACTTATTTATTATTTAACTGTTTTCCTTGCCCGCACAGAAAAAAAATGTTTCCTTTCCTTGGAGAATCTGTTGAAAGTGGGAATGCACTGATTTCCCAAGAGACAAGCCATGCGCATTACAAGAACCCACAACTGGCTTCAGCTGCCTCTGAGACAGAGAAGCAAAATAACAGAAAGAACCTGATTAGCACCAACAGGTGTTTGAAGGAGATGCCATCTACTGCTCTTTCTGGGATTGAGGAAACCAGCTTTTTGCCTTGGCAAAAACGAGAAGCGCCTCCTGTTCCCCCCAGAAGCACCTCTCGGCATTTGACAAGCTCTCTTGCGGAAGTTTCTGAAGCATTAGCTAAGCATGCTGAGCATAGAAATAACTGCAAAACACAGGAGCATCCAGATGCAAATCCATTAATTTATCCAGCTGCTCCACTGGCAGTGACAGATGAATGGAAATCTCTTAGTGGGCCTACAGAAAATCAGAATCAGTATCTTGACCATAAACTTCCAGCAGGAATTCTTCACAGTGCATGGTCTTGTGATGCAAGCAAAATTGGAAATGGTCCTGAAAATGGCTCTTCCCCACATGGTGTCCAGAAGTGCTCTTCTGATGCAAACATGGTGTCCCCAAAACAGCATCCCAAATTTCAAAGCAGTGTACATTGTACCAGTAATCCTTATACTGCTGCATGTGACACACTGGATGATTCTGGGTATGAAACTGGAAAGACTCAACGCAATGAAACACTGGAAGCAAAAATTGATGAGTTCAACCGAACTGTATTTCATACAGATAAAGGTAAAAAATGTTTGCTGCAGAACCAAACTCCATTAGTGCCACCTGGAGTTCCTAAAGCCCACTGTGGACTGCAGGACTGTCTGAACAGCAGGACACAAAATGAAGAGACAACTTGGGCTTTGAATTCCAAGCTGTCTTCAAAGAAGGAAGAAAATTCAAACCGGCCCAGCAAAGAGGTCAAAACAAAAGGGCAGCAAAAGCAACTAAATGGAGTTTTAAGCAGCTACCAGCACATGCTTCATGAACATGACTGGAGGCCAAGTAATTTATCTGGTCGTCCGCGATCAGCTGACTCAAGGTCCAACTATGGTGTTGTTGAGAAGTTGCTGAAAAACTATGAAAAACAGGTGCAGTCTGAGTCTGAATTTACTGAGGGGAGCTGCAGAAAAATGGGTCATTATTCAGTAATCCAGATAGACCAAGGAAAGCAAGAGCAGCAGAAGAATTCAGTGAGACACATTGGACTATACACTAAGCATGGAAAAGAGAAGCAGAAATTTCCTGAGGTATGCTTTGAACATGACATTGGCCCACTTATTTAGCTTATTTAAACTACATATGTTCTTCCTCAAGAATTCTGAAGTATATCACTGATGCTGTTAGAACTGGACTTCAGGACCTAAATCTGAATTCCAGTGATGGAGATTGGTGGCAGGACGTATGGGGGCTGATCATATCTTTTTCTGCTTCCACCCCTATCTCAAATTTACATCCAGGGTTGATGGCTTAGCACCTGCTCAGCAAGGTGTCAAGTAGAGATTCAGGCATCACTGCTATCTTTAGATCCCTGGAGTGGCAGTGTACTCAGGAAATGAATTAAGTGAGAAGTCTGAGATCTGATTGGTGTTCACTGAGCAGAGTGCCAATTTTCTCATCCTGGATTTAAATGTAGAAAAAGGAAAGATGTATTCTTTCCCATTAACCATTAAACTGTGTGGGCAGGGAGTGAGCATGATTATTTTATTTGTTTTAATTTACAGTACTTATAACTCCCCCCCCCCCGTCCCAAAGAACAGTATCAGAAACAAAAACAAAAAACAAAAACCACAGAAAGCAAAGATAAAGCTACCAGTCAAACCCAGGATGGGTGCCCACAGTTAGTCAGCTGGGACTGAGAAAGTGTGGAAATAAAAATAACGGTGGACAGAGAAGAAAAGAGAGCTGAGAAAGTAGCCTAGTAGGCAGAGATCTAAGCAGGAAAGTGGTAGGAGGAAACAGCATAGATATAAAGAGGTGGAAGATGAACAGATGTTCCTCCAAACCTTCTCATTTATTATATCCTCACCACAATGTTATGGGGTTATGCTGAGAGAGAGGTCAAGGTCATCTAGCAAACTATGTAGCTGGGTGTTAGAACCTAAATATTGGATGCAAGAGACTTGTATTTCATATGCATTTTACATAAACAATCATGGTAAAAATGTTGAGCAGGTTTATTATTACTCCTGTACAAAGGTTGCCCCCAAAATTCTTTGAAACGACAGTAGAGTTGTTGAACAGAGCAGGACCAGACAGAACAAGAGCCAAATACATGAGGATGCAAAGTCCAGTCTTATGTGTATTTAAACAAAAAGAGGTCCAAGTACATATTTACTCTTAAGTAAATGTGTAAAAAATATTGTAAATACTGTATTCAGTTGTAATAAGTTGTACAGTGAACTACATAACTGTCTTTTCATGTGAATAAACTTACAGGACTAGGCTGAAATGATAATATATTCCAGTTGGTAACATATTTTATTTATCTGTTAACATAACTTCTATATTGTCCCACTCTTGGAAATCTTATAGTGTAAACATTAATTCAGTAAAGCAATGAAAACATTAATAAAAGAGCCATGCTGCTCTCAAAGGCCTCCTTAAGCATGAAGGTTTTTAAGAGCTTCCTGTAAGCCAGGACAGCAGAGGGCCAGTTCTCTCTTGGTTAGTAGCATGTTCCACAGAGTTGGAGCTACAACCAAAAAGACCTGTCTTCTGATGTGTGCCCCCTTGCTTCATATTGGGGTGGCACCCAGATAAAAGCCACACTTGATGACTAACAGAACAGACAGACTCATTTTGGATAAGATAGTCCCTGAGATAGCCCACTCCCATGGGGCAATATACTATAGACCAATATCCCAACTGAAAGGGCTTTGTGAGCTACCCCATTAATTTTCCTACTCCTTACATTGAAGTCAGTGGAAAAGACTCAAAGGTGTGTGCATGCATGTGGGCAAGGGGAGGGAGGCTGTACTCTCCAGTTCATGAATGTGTAATACATGACTGGATCAAGATACAGCAGTACCTAGTGGTGAACTGAGTTCTAAAAGGACTTGACAAATAATAATAATAAACCAATATTACAGAGAAATAAAATGAACTGGCATTCCTGGTCAAGTATCTGTAAATACAGCATTAGGAAAAGTTAGATATCATGAAGTAAGAGGTCACGAAGGGAAGAAACTCTCAGTATTGTTTCCTTCCTATACAAAGAGAGCAAGAGTTGACAAATCATTCAGGCAACTGGCAGATATTCTTTCCCTCTGCTGGCATATATTTATTTTTATTTAATATTTATTTAATTTGCAGTTCTGATATTTACATACGTACGTCTAAGGAGGAGTCACATAAAATATAATCAGTACAGAGAGTA